>NC_086385.1:50883239-51620799 GCF_036588685.1 Mytilus trossulus | reverse complement strand
CAAACACCCCCCCCCCCCCCCCCCCCCAATTCAATTAATTTTAACGGGGGAAAGACCCCCTACAATTGCTTTTTTAAAGCAATTGATTTATATTTATTTTTTTTTTTCTTCCGCCAAATTTTTTTCTTGCGATAAATGTTTGTTTCGCAATATGTCGCTTAGATATTTCTCATATGGTATCGTATAGTTTATGCGCTTTTAAATTTCACCCTGCTAAGCCGAACCATTTTCTTTGTGAGAGTTATCTCCCTATTCACTGTTTATCATGTGTGTGCATCTCCTTCATAACAAAAAAAGATAGCGACAAAATTCTTTTCACAAATTGTTCGTTACATCCTCAGTAATTTTTGGCGTATTTGGATCGAAGCGATTCGATGAAATTTTATAGGAGTTATCTACCTTTACGGAATAAATTTGTCGCTATATTTTTTTAACTCATAAACCGTTAACCGTATAACCCTGGAATGTTTTTATTTGAGTCCCCTGATTCCTAACTAAGAAAATTAGGTCAAGGTCAAAGGTCAAGGTCATATTTAAGATTTTCATATGTCTTTGATTTCCCTATAATTCTTGAATGGTTATAGATACAGAAAATTTAAGCAGTGAAAAATGTTGAGTACTTCAAGGGGCAACTTTGTTACTTTATGATTGTATTGGTTTTACCATTTTGTAAGGGACATAACCCCCATTGATGGTTTATAAAAAGCCATTATTGGGCAAAACTCTTAAACAAAAGGTCCTTGACCCATAGGGTCTTTTGCAATGACATTGTGAAGCAATGACCTTGACAAAGGTCACAAGGTCAAAGGTCAAGGTCATGTCCATATGTGATTTGGGGCACTACTTGAAGAGTTTTATGTGTGTTTGCCTGCCAACCAACCAACCAATCAATCAATCAATCAATCAATCAATCAATCAATCAATCAATCAATCAATCAATCAATCAATCAATCAATCAATCAATCAATCAATCATGATCAATCAACCAATAATGATCATGATCAATCAATCAATCAGAGGATTCAAGATCTTCTTTGTTTCTTTTACGCTGTTTCAACTGACCCTATCCAACGTGTTTAACCAACCAACCAACCAACCAACCAACCAACCAACCAACCAACCAACTAATCAATCAATCAATCAATCAATCAATCAATCAATCAATCAATCATGATCATGATCAATCAATCATGTTTCTGTCTCATGTGTTTAATATAGGGTCCAAGATCTTTGTTTCTTTTTCGCTGTTTCAATTGACCCTATCCAACGTGTTTAACCAACCAACCAACCAACCAGCTAATCAAGTAATCAATCAATCAATCAATCAATCAATCATGATCATGATCAATCAATCATGTATCCGTCTCATGTGTTTAATATACGGTCCAAGATCTTCTTTGTTTCTTTTTCGCTGTTTCAATTGACCCTATCCAACGTGTTTAACCAAGCAACCAACCAACCAACCAACCAACCAACCAACTAATCAATCAATCAATCAATCAATCAAGTAATCAATCAATCATAATCATGATCAATCAATCAATCAGTCAAGTAATCAATCAATCATGATGATGATCAATCAATCATGTTTCATGAAAAATTGAAATTTAATATTGTTCTTGCGTCACTTCTGAAAAAAAAATCCACATGTACTCTGAAACTACAAGTACAATCGACCTCAAAATTTGCAGTCAGCAGTGCATACATGTACTAAAAGTTTATAAAAAAACTTGGTGCAGCTACCTCTCAAGAATTTTCCTAGAGAAAATAAATGGCAATGCCGTAAAAATCGCTGGCTAGGTCCGTAAATCTCAGTAAAAACCTACAATAAAATGTCCGCTCCGAGATTGAAATACTAATCTGTGTTACAAACAAGTGCTGAAAAATGTACATTATCAGAAAATAATCAATAAATGTGTTTTAAAGTTACACCGGATCAATTAAATCCAAAACATGCACTGCCCGTGAACTGTCAACAAGATGTCAATTTCCTACAATGACAAAAGAAATAACATTGTGTACATTCCATCTCTATAGATGTTGTCTGTCCAACGTCCCGACCTAAAGAGAAATAAAAAGACTAAGTTTTCGTTATTATAAACCCGTGTCACGTGATGTCTCGTCAATCTGGCGCGCGCGCTGTACCTAAAATAAAATAAAAACTTTCCAAACTAAACATGAAACTTCTCCGGTAACAATAATATAGACCCCATACAGAAACAAACAAACAAGCAAACAATCAAACAAACAAACAAACACCCCCTCCCCCCATTCAATTAATTCTAAAGGGGGAAAGACCACCTACAATTGCTTTTTTAAAGCAATTGATTTATATTTATTAGGTCTTTCCACTTTTCTGTGGAAAGTCCTATTGTATTTGTTCTGATTATTATAATTATTATTATTATTATTATTATTATTAGGTCTTTCCACTTTTCTGTGGAAAGCCTATTGTATTTGTTCTGATTATTATTATTATTTTTTTTTTTTTTTTCTTCCGCCAAATTTTGTTCTTGCGATAAATGTTTGTTTCACAATATGTCGCTTAGATTTTTTTCATATTGTATCGTATAGTTTATGCGCTTTTAAATTTCACCCTGCTAAGCCGAACCATTTTCTTTGTAAGAGTTATCTCCCTATTCACTGTTTGTCATGTGTGTGCATCTCCTTCGTAACAAAATTAGAAAGCGACAAAATTCTTTTTACAAATTGTTCGTTACATCCTCAGGAATTTTTGGCTAATTTGGATCGAAGCGATTCGATGAAATTTTAAAGAAGTTATCTACCTTTACGGAATAAATTTGTCGGTATGTTTTTTTAACTCATAAACCGTTAACCGTATAACCCTGGAATGTTTTTATTTGAGTCCCCTGATTCCTAACTTAGAAAATTAGGTCAAGGTCAAAGGTCAAGGTCATATTTTAGATTTTCATATGTCTTCGATTTCCCTATAATTCTTGAATGGTTATAGATACAGAAAATTTAAGCAGTGAAAAATGTTGAGTACTTCAAGGGGCAACTTTGTTACATTATGACTGTATTGGTTTTACCATTATGTAAGGGACATAACCCCCATTGATGGTTTATAAAAAGCCATTATTAGGCAAAACTCTTAAACAAAAGGTCCTTGACCCATAGGGTCTTTTGCAATGACATTGTGAAGCAATGACCTTGACAAAGGTCACAAGGTCAAAGGTCAAGGTCATGTACATATGTGATTAGGGGCACTACTTGAAAAATTTTATGTGTGTTTGCCAACCAACCAACCAACCAATCAATCAATCAATCAATCAATCAATCAATCATGATCATGATCATGATCAATCAATCAATCATGTTTCCGTCTCATGTGTTAATTATAGGGTTCAAGATCTTCTACGTTTCTTTTTCGCTGTTTCAATTGACCCTATCCAACGTGTTTAACCAACCAACCAACTAATCAATCAATCAATCAATCAATCATGATCATGATCAATCAATCATGTTTCCGTCTCATGTGTTTAATATAGGGTCCAAGATCTTCTTTGTTTCTTTTTCCGTGTTTCAATTGACCCTATCCAACGTGTTTAACCAACCAACCAACCAAACAACCAACTAACCAACTAATCAATCAATCAATCAATCAATCAATCTGTATGACTGTTTAATCATGACAGTTTATTGAAGGAACAAACTCTCAATTATTCAAGAAAAATTTAAATTTAATATTGTTCTTACGTCACTTCTGAAAAAAAAAATCCACATGTTCTCTGAAACTACAAGTACAATCGACCTCAAAATTTGCAGTCAGCAGGGCATACATGTACTAAACGTTTATAAAAAAACTTGGTGCAGATATCTCTCAAAGCTTTTCCTAGAGAAAAGAAATGGCAATGCCGTAAAAATCGCTTGCTAGGTCCGTTAATCTCAGTAAAAACCTACAATAAAATGTCCGCTCCGAGTTTGAAATACTAATCTGTGTTACAAACAGGTGCTGAAAAATGTACATTACCAGAAAATAATCAATAAATGTGTTTTAAAGTTACACCGGATCAATTAAATCCAAAACATGCACTACTTGTGAACTGTGATGAAAATGTCAATTTCCTACAATGACAAAAGAAATTACATTGTGTACATTCCATCTCTATAGATGTTGTCTGTTTAACGTCCCCACCTAAAAAGGAATAAAAAGACTATCTTTTCGTTATTATAAACCCGTGTCACGTGATGTGGCGCGCGCGCTGTACCTAAAATAAAAGAAAAACTTTCCAAACTAAACACGAAACTTCTCCGGTAACAATAATATAGACCCCATACAGAAACAAACAAACAAACAAACAAACAAACAAACAAACACCCCCCCCCCCCCCCCCCAATTCAATTAATTTTAACGGGGGAAAGACCCCCTACAATTGCTTTTTTAAAGCAATTGATTTATATTTATTTTTTTTTTTCTTCCGCCAAATTTTTTTCTTGCGATAAATGTTTGTTTCGCAATATGTCGCTTAGATATTTCTCATATGGTATCGTATAGTTTATGCGCTTTTAAATTTCACCCTGCTAAGCCGAACCATTTTCTTTGTGAGAGTTATCTCCCTATTCACTGTTTATCATGTGTGTGCATCTCCTTCATAACAAAAAAAGATAGCGACAAAATTCTTTTCACAAATTGTTCGTTACATCCTCAGTAATTTTTGGCGTATTTGGATCGAAGCGATTCGATGAAATTTTATAGGAGTTATCTACCTTTACGGAATAAATTTGTCGCTATATTTTTTTAACTCATAAACCGTTAACCGTATAACCCTGGAATGTTTTTATTTGAGTCCCCTGATTCCTAACTAAGAAAATTAGGTCAAGGTCAAAGGTCAAGGTCATATTTAAGATTTTCATATGTCTTTGATTTCCCTATAATTCTTGAATGGTTATAGATACAGAAAATTTAAGCAGTGAAAAATGTTGAGTACTTCAAGGGGCAACTTTGTTACTTTATGATTGTATTGGTTTTACCATTTTGTAAGGGACATAACCCCCATTGATGGTTTATAAAAAGCCATTATTGGGCAAAACTCTTAAACAAAAGGTCCTTGACCCATAGGGTCTTTTGCAATGACATTGTGAAGCAATGACCTTGACAAAGGTCACAAGGTCAAAGGTCAAGGTCATGTCCATATGTGATTTGGGGCACTACTTGAAGAGTTTTATGTGTGTTTGCCTGCCAACCAACCAACCAATCAATCAATCAATCAATCAATCAATCAATCAATCAATCAATCAATCAATCAATCAATCAATCAATCAATCAATCAATCAATCAATCATGATCAATCAACCAATAATGATCATGATCAATCAATCAATCAGAGGATTCAAGATCTTCTTTGTTTCTTTTACGCTGTTTCAACTGACCCTATCCAACGTGTTTAACCAACCAACCAACCAACCAACCAACCAACCAACCAACCAACCAACTAATCAATCAATCAATCAATCAATCAATCAATCAATCAATCAATCATGATCATGATCAATCAATCATGTTTCTGTCTCATGTGTTTAATATAGGGTCCAAGATCTTTGTTTCTTTTTCGCTGTTTCAATTGACCCTATCCAACGTGTTTAACCAACCAACCAACCAACCAGCTAATCAAGTAATCAATCAATCAATCAATCAATCAATCATGATCATGATCAATCAATCATGTATCCGTCTCATGTGTTTAATATACGGTCCAAGATCTTCTTTGTTTCTTTTTCGCTGTTTCAATTGACCCTATCCAACGTGTTTAACCAACCAACCAACCAACCAACCAACCAACCAACCAACTAATCAATCAATCAATCAATCAATCAAGTAATCAATCAATCATAATCATGATCAATCAATCAATCAGTCAAGTAATCAATCAATCATGATGATGATCAATCAATCATGTTTCATGAAAAATTGAAATTTAATATTGTTCTTGCGTCACTTCTGAAAAAAAAATCCACATGTACTCTGAAACTACAAGTACAATCGACCTCAAAATTTGCAGTCAGCAGTGCATACATGTACTAAAAGTTTATAAAAAAACTTGGTGCAGCTACCTCTCAAGAATTTTCCTAGAGAAAATAAATGGCAATGCCGTAAAAATCGCTGGCTAGGTCCGTAAATCTCAGTAAAAACCTACAATAAAATGTCCGCTCCGAGATTGAAATACTAATCTGTGTTACAAACAAGTGCTGAAAAATGTACATTATCAGAAAATAATCAATAAATGTGTTTTAAAGTTACACCGGATCAATTAAATCCAAAACATGCACTGCCCGTGAACTGTCAACAAGATGTCAATTTCCTACAATGACAAAAGAAATAACATTGTGTACATTCCATCTCTATAGATGTTGTCTGTCCAACGTCCCGACCTAAAGAGAAATAAAAAGACTAAGTTTTCGTTATTATAAACCCGTGTCACGTGATGTCTCGTCAATCTGGCGCGCGCGCTGTACCTAAAATAAAATAAAAACTTTCCAAACTAAACATGAAACTTCTCCGGTAACAATAATATAGACCCCATACAGAAACAAACAAACAAGCAAACAATCAAACAAACAAACAAACACCCCCTCCCCCCATTCAATTAATTCTAAAGGGGGAAAGACCACCTACAATTGCTTTTTTAAAGCAATTGATTTATATTTATTAGGTCTTTCCACTTTTCTGTGGAAAGTCCTATTGTATTTGTTCTGATTATTATAATTATTATTATTATTATTATTATTATTAGGTCTTTCCACTTTTCTGTGGAAAGCCTATTGTATTTGTTCTGATTATTATTATTATTTTTTTTTTTTTTTTCTTCCGCCAAATTTTGTTCTTGCGATAAATGTTTGTTTCACAATATGTCGCTTAGATTTTTTTCATATTGTATCGTATAGTTTATGCGCTTTTAAATTTCACCCTGCTAAGCCGAACCATTTTCTTTGTAAGAGTTATCTCCCTATTCACTGTTTGTCATGTGTGTGCATCTCCTTCGTAACAAAATTAGAAAGCGACAAAATTCTTTTTACAAATTGTTCGTTACATCCTCAGGAATTTTTGGCTAATTTGGATCGAAGCGATTCGATGAAATTTTAAAGAAGTTATCTACCTTTACGGAATAAATTTGTCGGTATGTTTTTTTAACTCATAAACCGTTAACCGTATAACCCTGGAATGTTTTTATTTGAGTCCCCTGATTCCTAACTTAGAAAATTAGGTCAAGGTCAAAGGTCAAGGTCATATTTTAGATTTTCATATGTCTTCGATTTCCCTATAATTCTTGAATGGTTATAGATACAGAAAATTTAAGCAGTGAAAAATGTTGAGTACTTCAAGGGGCAACTTTGTTACATTATGACTGTATTGGTTTTACCATTATGTAAGGGACATAACCCCCATTGATGGTTTATAAAAAGCCATTATTAGGCAAAACTCTTAAACAAAAGGTCCTTGACCCATAGGGTCTTTTGCAATGACATTGTGAAGCAATGACCTTGACAAAGGTCACAAGGTCAAAGGTCAAGGTCATGTACATATGTGATTAGGGGCACTACTTGAAAAATTTTATGTGTGTTTGCCAACCAACCAACCAACCAATCAATCAATCAATCAATCAATCAATCAATCATGATCATGATCATGATCAATCAATCAATCATGTTTCCGTCTCATGTGTTAATTATAGGGTTCAAGATCTTCTACGTTTCTTTTTCGCTGTTTCAATTGACCCTATCCAACGTGTTTAACCAACCAACCAACTAATCAATCAATCAATCAATCAATCATGATCATGATCAATCAATCATGTTTCCGTCTCATGTGTTTAATATAGGGTCCAAGATCTTCTTTGTTTCTTTTTCCGTGTTTCAATTGACCCTATCCAACGTGTTTAACCAACCAACCAACCAAACAACCAACTAACCAACTAATCAATCAATCAATCAATCAATCAATCTGTATGACTGTTTAATCATGACAGTTTATTGAAGGAACAAACTCTCAATTATTCAAGAAAAATTTAAATTTAATATTGTTCTTACGTCACTTCTGAAAAAAAAAATCCACATGTTCTCTGAAACTACAAGTACAATCGACCTCAAAATTTGCAGTCAGCAGGGCATACATGTACTAAACGTTTATAAAAAAACTTGGTGCAGATATCTCTCAAAGCTTTTCCTAGAGAAAAGAAATGGCAATGCCGTAAAAATCGCTTGCTAGGTCCGTTAATCTCAGTAAAAACCTACAATAAAATGTCCGCTCCGAGTTTGAAATACTAATCTGTGTTACAAACAGGTGCTGAAAAATGTACATTACCAGAAAATAATCAATAAATGTGTTTTAAAGTTACACCGGATCAATTAAATCCAAAACATGCACTACTTGTGAACTGTGATGAAAATGTCAATTTCCTACAATGACAAAAGAAATTACATTGTGTACATTCCATCTCTATAGATGTTGTCTGTTTAACGTCCCCACCTAAAAAGGAATAAAAAGACTATCTTTTCGTTATTATAAACCCGTGTCACGTGATGTGGCGCGCGCGCTGTACCTAAAATAAAAGAAAAACTTTCCAAACTAAACACGAAACTTCTCCGGTAACAATAATATAGACCCCATACAGAAACAAACAAACAAACAAACAAACAAACAAACAAACACCCCCCCCCCCCCCCCCCCCAATTCAATTAATTTTAACGGGGGAAAGACCCCCTACAATTGCTTTTTTAAAGCAATTGATTTATATTTATTTTTTTTTTTCTTCCGCCAAATTTTTTTCTTGCGATAAATGTTTGTTTCGCAATATGTCGCTTAGATATTTCTCATATGGTATCGTATAGTTTATGCGCTTTTAAATTTCACCCTGCTAAGCCGAACCATTTTCTTTGTGAGAGTTATCTCCCTATTCACTGTTTATCATGTGTGTGCATCTCCTTCATAACAAAAAAAGATAGCGACAAAATTCTTTTCACAAATTGTTCGTTACATCCTCAGTAATTTTTGGCGTATTTGGATCGAAGCGATTCGATGAAATTTTATAGGAGTTATCTACCTTTACGGAATAAATTTGTCGCTATATTTTTTTAACTCATAAACCGTTAACCGTATAACCCTGGAATGTTTTTATTTGAGTCCCCTGATTCCTAACTAAGAAAATTAGGTCAAGGTCAAAGGTCAAGGTCATATTTAAGATTTTCATATGTCTTTGATTTCCCTATAATTCTTGAATGGTTATAGATACAGAAAATTTAAGCAGTGAAAAATGTTGAGTACTTCAAGGGGCAACTTTGTTACTTTATGATTGTATTGGTTTTACCATTTTGTAAGGGACATAACCCCCATTGATGGTTTATAAAAAGCCATTATTGGGCAAAACTCTTAAACAAAAGGTCCTTGACCCATAGGGTCTTTTGCAATGACATTGTGAAGCAATGACCTTGACAAAGGTCACAAGGTCAAAGGTCAAGGTCATGTCCATATGTGATTTGGGGCACTACTTGAAGAGTTTTATGTGTGTTTGCCTGCCAACCAACCAACCAATCAATCAATCAATCAATCAATCAATCAATCAATCAATCAATCAATCAATCAATCAATCAATCAATCAATCAATCAATCAATCAATCATGATCAATCAACCAATAATGATCATGATCAATCAATCAATCAGAGGATTCAAGATCTTCTTTGTTTCTTTTACGCTGTTTCAACTGACCCTATCCAACGTGTTTAACCAACCAACCAACCAACCAACCAACCAACCAACCAACCAACCAACTAATCAATCAATCAATCAATCAATCAATCAATCAATCAATCAATCATGATCATGATCAATCAATCATGTTTCTGTCTCATGTGTTTAATATAGGGTCCAAGATCTTTGTTTCTTTTTCGCTGTTTCAATTGACCCTATCCAACGTGTTTAACCAACCAACCAACCAACCAGCTAATCAAGTAATCAATCAATCAATCAATCAATCAATCATGATCATGATCAATCAATCATGTATCCGTCTCATGTGTTTAATATACGGTCCAAGATCTTCTTTGTTTCTTTTTCGCTGTTTCAATTGACCCTATCCAACGTGTTTAACCAACCAACCAACCAACCAACCAACCAACCAACCAACTAATCAATCAATCAATCAATCAATCAAGTAATCAATCAATCATAATCATGATCAATCAATCAATCAGTCAAGTAATCAATCAATCATGATGATGATCAATCAATCATGTTTCATGAAAAATTGAAATTTAATATTGTTCTTGCGTCACTTCTGAAAAAAAAATCCACATGTACTCTGAAACTACAAGTACAATCGACCTCAAAATTTGCAGTCAGCAGTGCATACATGTACTAAAAGTTTATAAAAAAACTTGGTGCAGCTACCTCTCAAGAATTTTCCTAGAGAAAATAAATGGCAATGCCGTAAAAATCGCTGGCTAGGTCCGTAAATCTCAGTAAAAACCTACAATAAAATGTCCGCTCCGAGATTGAAATACTAATCTGTGTTACAAACAAGTGCTGAAAAATGTACATTATCAGAAAATAATCAATAAATGTGTTTTAAAGTTACACCGGATCAATTAAATCCAAAACATGCACTGCCCGTGAACTGTCAACAAGATGTCAATTTCCTACAATGACAAAAGAAATAACATTGTGTACATTCCATCTCTATAGATGTTGTCTGTCCAACGTCCCGACCTAAAGAGAAATAAAAAGACTAAGTTTTCGTTATTATAAACCCGTGTCACGTGATGTCTCGTCAATCTGGCGCGCGCGCTGTACCTAAAATAAAATAAAAACTTTCCAAACTAAACATGAAACTTCTCCGGTAACAATAATATAGACCCCATACAGAAACAAACAAACAAGCAAACAATCAAACAAACAAACAAACACCCCCTCCCCCCATTCAATTAATTCTAAAGGGGGAAAGACCACCTACAATTGCTTTTTTAAAGCAATTGATTTATATTTATTAGGTCTTTCCACTTTTCTGTGGAAAGTCCTATTGTATTTGTTCTGATTATTATAATTATTATTATTATTATTATTATTATTAGGTCTTTCCACTTTTCTGTGGAAAGCCTATTGTATTTGTTCTGATTATTATTATTATTTTTTTTTTTTTTTTCTTCCGCCAAATTTTGTTCTTGCGATAAATGTTTGTTTCACAATATGTCGCTTAGATTTTTTTCATATTGTATCGTATAGTTTATGCGCTTTTAAATTTCACCCTGCTAAGCCGAACCATTTTCTTTGTAAGAGTTATCTCCCTATTCACTGTTTGTCATGTGTGTGCATCTCCTTCGTAACAAAATTAGAAAGCGACAAAATTCTTTTTACAAATTGTTCGTTACATCCTCAGGAATTTTTGGCTAATTTGGATCGAAGCGATTCGATGAAATTTTAAAGAAGTTATCTACCTTTACGGAATAAATTTGTCGGTATGTTTTTTTAACTCATAAACCGTTAACCGTATAACCCTGGAATGTTTTTATTTGAGTCCCCTGATTCCTAACTTAGAAAATTAGGTCAAGGTCAAAGGTCAAGGTCATATTTTAGATTTTCATATGTCTTCGATTTCCCTATAATTCTTGAATGGTTATAGATACAGAAAATTTAAGCAGTGAAAAATGTTGAGTACTTCAAGGGGCAACTTTGTTACATTATGACTGTATTGGTTTTACCATTATGTAAGGGACATAACCCCCATTGATGGTTTATAAAAAGCCATTATTAGGCAAAACTCTTAAACAAAAGGTCCTTGACCCATAGGGTCTTTTGCAATGACATTGTGAAGCAATGACCTTGACAAAGGTCACAAGGTCAAAGGTCAAGGTCATGTACATATGTGATTAGGGGCACTACTTGAAAAATTTTATGTGTGTTTGCCAACCAACCAACCAACCAATCAATCAATCAATCAATCAATCAATCAATCATGATCATGATCATGATCAATCAATCAATCATGTTTCCGTCTCATGTGTTAATTATAGGGTTCAAGATCTTCTACGTTTCTTTTTCGCTGTTTCAATTGACCCTATCCAACGTGTTTAACCAACCAACCAACTAATCAATCAATCAATCAATCAATCATGATCATGATCAATCAATCATGTTTCCGTCTCATGTGTTTAATATAGGGTCCAAGATCTTCTTTGTTTCTTTTTCCGTGTTTCAATTGACCCTATCCAACGTGTTTAACCAACCAACCAACCAAACAACCAACTAACCAACTAATCAATCAATCAATCAATCAATCAATCTGTATGACTGTTTAATCATGACAGTTTATTGAAGGAACAAACTCTCAATTATTCAAGAAAAATTTAAATTTAATATTGTTCTTACGTCACTTCTGAAAAAAAAAATCCACATGTTCTCTGAAACTACAAGTACAATCGACCTCAAAATTTGCAGTCAGCAGGGCATACATGTACTAAACGTTTATAAAAAAACTTGGTGCAGATATCTCTCAAAGCTTTTCCTAGAGAAAAGAAATGGCAATGCCGTAAAAATCGCTTGCTAGGTCCGTTAATCTCAGTAAAAACCTACAATAAAATGTCCGCTCCGAGTTTGAAATACTAATCTGTGTTACAAACAGGTGCTGAAAAATGTACATTACCAGAAAATAATCAATAAATGTGTTTTAAAGTTACACCGGATCAATTAAATCCAAAACATGCACTACTTGTGAACTGTGATGAAAATGTCAATTTCCTACAATGACAAAAGAAATTACATTGTGTACATTCCATCTCTATAGATGTTGTCTGTTTAACGTCCCCACCTAAAAAGGAATAAAAAGACTAAGTTTTCGTTATTATAAACCCGTGTCACGTGATGTCTCGTCAATCTGGCGCGCGCGCTGTACCTAAAATAAAATAAAAACTTTCCAAACTAAACATGAAACTTCTCCGGTAACAATAATATAGACCCCATACAGAAACAAACAAACAAGCAAACAATCAAACAAACAAACAAACACCCCCTCCCCCCATTCAATTAATTCTAAAGGGGGAAAGACCACCTACAATTGCTTTTTTAAAGCAATTGATTTATATTTATTAGGTCTTTCCACTTTTCTGTGGAAAGTCCTATTGTATTTGTTCTGATTATTATAATTATTATTATTATTATTATTATTATTAGGTCTTTCCACTTTTCTGTGGAAAGCCTATTGTATTTGTTCTGATTATTATTATTATTTTTTTTTTTTTTTTCTTCCGCCAAATTTTGTTCTTGCGATAAATGTTTGTTTCACAATATGTCGCTTAGATTTTTTTCATATTGTATCGTATAGTTTATGCGCTTTTAAATTTCACCCTGCTAAGCCGAACCATTTTCTTTGTAAGAGTTATCTCCCTATTCACTGTTTGTCATGTGTGTGCATCTCCTTCGTAACAAAATTAGAAAGCGACAAAATTCTTTTTACAAATTGTTCGTTACATCCTCAGGAATTTTTGGCTAATTTGGATCGAAGCGATTCGATGAAATTTTAAAGAAGTTATCTACCTTTACGGAATAAATTTGTCGGTATGTTTTTTTAACTCATAAACCGTTAACCGTATAACCCTGGAATGTTTTTATTTGAGTCCCCTGATTCCTAACTTAGAAAATTAGGTCAAGGTCAAAGGTCAAGGTCATATTTTAGATTTTCATATGTCTTCGATTTCCCTATAATTCTTGAATGGTTATAGATACAGAAAATTTAAGCAGTGAAAAATGTTGAGTACTTCAAGGGGCAACTTTGTTACATTATGACTGTATTGGTTTTACCATTATGTAAGGGACATAACCCCCATTGATGGTTTATAAAAAGCCATTATTAGGCAAAACTCTTAAACAAAAGGTCCTTGACCCATAGGGTCTTTTGCAATGACATTGTGAAGCAATGACCTTGACAAAGGTCACAAGGTCAAAGGTCAAGGTCATGTACATATGTGATTAGGGGCACTACTTGAAAAATTTTATGTGTGTTTGCCAACCAACCAACCAACCAATCAATCAATCAATCAATCAATCAATCAATCATGATCATGATCATGATCAATCAATCAATCATGTTTCCGTCTCATGTGTTAATTATAGGGTTCAAGATCTTCTACGTTTCTTTTTCGCTGTTTCAATTGACCCTATCCAACGTGTTTAACCAACCAACCAACTAATCAATCAATCAATCAATCAATCATGATCATGATCAATCAATCATGTTTCCGTCTCATGTGTTTAATATAGGGTCCAAGATCTTCTTTGTTTCTTTTTCCGTGTTTCAATTGACCCTATCCAACGTGTTTAACCAACCAACCAACCAAACAACCAACTAACCAACTAATCAATCAATCAATCAATCAATCAATCTGTATGACTGTTTAATCATGACAGTTTATTGAAGGAACAAACTCTCAATTATTCAAGAAAAATTTAAATTTAATATTGTTCTTACGTCACTTCTGAAAAAAAAAATCCACATGTTCTCTGAAACTACAAGTACAATCGACCTCAAAATTTGCAGTCAGCAGGGCATACATGTACTAAACGTTTATAAAAAAACTTGGTGCAGATATCTCTCAAAGCTTTTCCTAGAGAAAAGAAATGGCAATGCCGTAAAAATCGCTTGCTAGGTCCGTTAATCTCAGTAAAAACCTACAATAAAATGTCCGCTCCGAGTTTGAAATACTAATCTGTGTTACAAACAGGTGCTGAAAAATGTACATTACCAGAAAATAATCAATAAATGTGTTTTAAAGTTACACCGGATCAATTAAATCCAAAACATGCACTACTTGTGAACTGTGATGAAAATGTCAATTTCCTACAATGACAAAAGAAATTACATTGTGTACATTCCATCTCTATAGATGTTGTCTGTTTAACGTCCCCACCTAAAAAGGAATAAAAAGACTATCTTTTCGTTATTATAAACCCGTGTCACGTGATGTGGCGCGCGCGCTGTACCTAAAATAAAAGAAAAACTTTCCAAACTAAACACGAAACTTCTCCGGTAACAATAATATAGACCCCATACAGAAACAAACAAACAAACAAACAAACAAACAAACAAACACCCCCCCCCCCCCCCCCCCCCAATTCAATTAATTTTAACGGGGGAAAGACCCCCTACAATTGCTTTTTTAAAGCAATTGATTTATATTTATTTTTTTTTTTCTTCCGCCAAATTTTTTTCTTGCGATAAATGTTTGTTTCGCAATATGTCGCTTAGATATTTCTCATATGGTATCGTATAGTTTATGCGCTTTTAAATTTCACCCTGCTAAGCCGAACCATTTTCTTTGTGAGAGTTATCTCCCTATTCACTGTTTATCATGTGTGTGCATCTCCTTCATAACAAAAAAAGATAGCGACAAAATTCTTTTCACAAATTGTTCGTTACATCCTCAGTAATTTTTGGCGTATTTGGATCGAAGCGATTCGATGAAATTTTATAGGAGTTATCTACCTTTACGGAATAAATTTGTCGCTATATTTTTTTAACTCATAAACCGTTAACCGTATAACCCTGGAATGTTTTTATTTGAGTCCCCTGATTCCTAACTAAGAAAATTAGGTCAAGGTCAAAGGTCAAGGTCATATTTAAGATTTTCATATGTCTTTGATTTCCCTATAATTCTTGAATGGTTATAGATACAGAAAATTTAAGCAGTGAAAAATGTTGAGTACTTCAAGGGGCAACTTTGTTACTTTATGATTGTATTGGTTTTACCATTTTGTAAGGGACATAACCCCCATTGATGGTTTATAAAAAGCCATTATTGGGCAAAACTCTTAAACAAAAGGTCCTTGACCCATAGGGTCTTTTGCAATGACATTGTGAAGCAATGACCTTGACAAAGGTCACAAGGTCAAAGGTCAAGGTCATGTCCATATGTGATTTGGGGCACTACTTGAAGAGTTTTATGTGTGTTTGCCTGCCAACCAACCAACCAATCAATCAATCAATCAATCAATCAATCAATCAATCAATCAATCAATCAATCAATCAATCAATCAATCAATCAATCAATCAATCAATCAATCAATCATGATCAATCAACCAATAATGATCATGATCAATCAATCAATCAGAGGATTCAAGATCTTCTTTGTTTCTTTTACGCTGTTTCAACTGACCCTATCCAACGTGTTTAACCAACCAACCAACCAACCAACCAACCAACCAACCAACCAACCAACTAATCAATCAATCAATCAATCAATCAATCAATCAATCAATCAATCATGATCATGATCAATCAATCATGTTTCTGTCTCATGTGTTTAATATAGGGTCCAAGATCTTTGTTTCTTTTTCGCTGTTTCAATTGACCCTATCCAACGTGTTTAACCAACCAACCAACCAACCAGCTAATCAAGTAATCAATCAATCAATCAATCAATCAATCATGATCATGATCAATCAATCATGTATCCGTCTCATGTGTTTAATATACGGTCCAAGATCTTCTTTGTTTCTTTTTCGCTGTTTCAATTGACCCTATCCAACGTGTTTAACCAACCAACCAACCAACCAACCAACCAACCAACCAACTAATCAATCAATCAATCAATCAATCAAGTAATCAATCAATCATAATCATGATCAATCAATCAATCAGTCAAGTAATCAATCAATCATGATGATGATCAATCAATCATGTTTCATGAAAAATTGAAATTTAATATTGTTCTTGCGTCACTTCTGAAAAAAAAATCCACATGTACTCTGAAACTACAAGTACAATCGACCTCAAAATTTGCAGTCAGCAGTGCATACATGTACTAAAAGTTTATAAAAAAACTTGGTGCAGCTACCTCTCAAGAATTTTCCTAGAGAAAATAAATGGCAATGCCGTAAAAATCGCTGGCTAGGTCCGTAAATCTCAGTAAAAACCTACAATAAAATGTCCGCTCCGAGATTGAAATACTAATCTGTGTTACAAACAAGTGCTGAAAAATGTACATTATCAGAAAATAATCAATAAATGTGTTTTAAAGTTACACCGGATCAATTAAATCCAAAACATGCACTGCCCGTGAACTGTCAACAAGATGTCAATTTCCTACAATGACAAAAGAAATAACATTGTGTACATTCCATCTCTATAGATGTTGTCTGTCCAACGTCCCGACCTAAAGAGAAATAAAAAGACTATCTTTTCGTTATTATAAACCCGTGTCACGTGATGTGGCGCGCGCGCTGTACCTAAAATAAAAGAAAAACTTTCCAAACTAAACATGAACCTTTTCCGGTAACAATAATATAAACCCCATACAGAAACAAACAAACAAACAAACAAACACCCCCCCCCCCCCCCCCCAATTCAATTAATTTTAAAGGGGGAAAGACCCCCTACAATTGCTTTTTTAAAGCAATTGATTTATATTATAAAGAACCTTTTTAACCATTCTGTTCCGTTAATAAAAAAAAAAAAAAAAAAAAATCCCGAGACCCCGTTTTGCCCCCCCCCCCTTTTTTTTTAACCCTTCACTTACAACTGAATGTAGGTTGTGTGCTATCGATCCTTTCAACGTAAAACGAACGACAACTCCAGTTTTTTCCATATTATTAGGTCTTTCCACTTTTCTGTGGAAAGTCCTATTGTATTTGTTCTGATTATTATTAAGTCTTTCCACTTTTCTGTGGAAAGACTTATTGTTTTTCTTCTGATTATTATTATTATTTTTTTTTTTTTTTTCTTCCGCCAAATTTTGTTCTTGCGCAAAATGTTTGTTTCGCAATATGTCGCTTAGATATTTCTCATATGGTATCGTATAGTTTATGCGCTTTTAAATTTCACCCTGCTAAGGCGAACCATTTTCTATGTAAGAGTTATCTCCCTTTTCACTGTTTATCCTCTGTGTGCATCTCCTTCGTAACAAAACAAGATAGCGACAAAATTCTTTTTACAAATTGTTCGTTACATCCTCAGTAATTTTTGGCGTATTTGTATCGAAGCGATTCGATGAAATTTTATAGGAGTTCTCTACCTTTACGGAATAAATTTGTTCGTATGTTTTTTCAACTCATAAACCATTAACCGTATAACCCTGGAATGTTTTTATTTGAGTCCCCTGGGTCCTCACTTAGAAAATTAGGTCAAGGTCAAAGGTCAAGGTCAAGTTCTCAATTGTGGCTTTTGCTTGTTTTTGCATTTTCTCTGACACTGTGAGAGATACATACAAAAGAACAAGTGCAAAATGTCTGCTTTATTGTAATGAAGATATGCTAAATTTAGTCTTATACAATTAAATGGTATCTTATAGGAGTTGTTGCCCCTGAAATGTCTTGATATGAGGTTATTTGATTATAACTTCCAGTAAGTTCATTATAAAGACATTTGACCTTAAACAAAAGGTTAAGTGACAAATGACCTTGAAAAATGGCTACCGGAAGTGACCTTGAGAAAACCGGAAGTAGCTTTTTTTGCAATTTTTTTCACAAAAAAGTACTCAGAATCCATATATTTTAACATATAGATACATAAACTGATTACTGAAGACTAAAAATGACTTCCAACAAACCGGAAGTGCCCAATTATCTACTATTTTACATGCAAAAGTATATAGAAACTATATATATATTTGGAATCAGTGTGAAAGAAGCTATCATATGAGACCGGAAGTAGCATATTATCTAACCATTATTTATCTCATCAGTATAAAGAAACTATCTTCTTATCCAAATTTCTTTGTTGTGGAAAGACTTTCAATTGTTCTCTGAACAATTGGTTTTTAATTATTATTATTTTTTTTTTTTTTTTCTTCCGCCAAATTTTGTTCTTGTGATAAATGTTTGTTTCGCAATATGTCGCTTAGATTTTTTTCATATTGTATCGTATAGGTTATGCGCTTTTAAATTTCACCCTGCTAAGCCGAACCATTTTCTTTGTAAGAGTTATCTCCCTATTCACTGTTTGTCATGTGTGTGTATCTCCTTCGTAACGAAATAAGAAAGCGACAAAATTCTTTTTACAAATTGTTCGTTAAATCCTCCGGAATTTTTGGCTAATTTGGATCGAAGCGATTCGATGAAATTTTATATGAGTTATGTACCTTTACGGAATAAATTTGTCGGTATGTTTTTTTAACTCATAAACCTTTAACCGTATAACCCTGGAATGTTTTTATTTGAGTCCCCTGATTCCTAACTTAGAAAATTAGGTCAAGGTCAAAGGTCAAGGTCATATTTTAGATTTTCACATGTCTTTGATTTCCCTATAACTCTCGAACGGTTATAGATACAAAAAAATTAAGCAGTGAAAAATGCTTGGTACTTTAAGGGGCAACTTTTTTACATATGACTATATTTATTTTACCATCATGTAAGGGACATAACTCCCATCGATGGTTTTTAAAAAGCCATTTTTAAGCAAAACTCTTAAACAAAAGGTCCTTGACCCATAGGGTCTTTTGCAATGACCTTGTGGAGCAATGACCTTGACGAAGGTTACAAGGTCAAAGGTCAAGGTCATCAAATTATGTGGTTTTGGCACTATTTAAACAGTTTTATGTGTGTTTGAATTTCAACCAACCAACCAACCAACCAACCAATCAATCAATCAATCAATCAATCAATCAATCAATCAATCAATGTTTCCGTTTCATGTGTTTGATACGGGATTCAAGGTCTCTTTTTTTTCGCCTGTTTTAATTGAGCCTATCAAACGTGTTTAACCAAGATGTTTAACCAACGTGTTTAACCAACATGTTTAACCAACGTGTTTAACCAACCAACCAACCAACCAACCAACCAACCAACCAATCAATCAATCAATTAATGTTTCCGTTTCATGTGTGAAATACGGGATCCAAGATGTTTTTTTTTTCGCTTGTTTAAATTGAGCCTATCCAACGTGTTTAACCAGCCAACGTGTTTCACCAATATGTTTAACCAACGTGTTTAACCAACCAACCAACCAACCAATCAATGCATGCATGCATGTTTCCGTTTCATGTGTTAAATACGGGATCCAAGATGTGTTTTTTTTTCGCTTGTTTAAATTGAGCCTATCCAACGTGTTTAACCAGCCAACGTGTTTCACCAATATGTTTAACCAACGTGTTTAACCAACATGTTTAACCAACGTGTTTAACCAACCAACCAATCAATGCATGTTTCCGTTTCATGTGTTAAATACGGGATCCAAGATGTTTTTTTTTCCCGCTTGTTTAAATTGAGCCTATCCAACGTGTTTAACCAGCCAACGTGTTTAACCAATATGTTTAACCAATGTGTTTAACCAACATGTTTAACCAACGTGTTTAACCAACCAACCAACCAATCAATCAATCAATGCATGTTTCCGTTTCATGCGTTAAATACGGGATCCAATTTTGAGCCTATCCAACGTGTTTAAGCAACATGTTTAAGCAACGTGTTTAACCAACCAACCAACCAACCAACCAACCAACTAATCAACCAATCAATCAATCAATCAATCAATCAATCAATCAATCATGATCATGATCAATAAATCATGTTTCATGAAAAATCGAAATTCAATATTGTTCTTGCGTCACTTCTGAAAAAAAATCCACAGGTTCTCTGAAACTACAAGTACAATCGACCTCAAAATTTGCAGTCAGCAGGGCATACATGTACTGAAAGTTTATAAAAAAACTTGGTGCAGATATCTTTCAAAGCTTTTCCTAGAGAAAAGAAATGGCAATGCCGTAAAAATCGCTTGCTAGGTCTGTAAATCTCAGTAAAAACCTACAATAAAATGTCCGCTCCGAGATTGAAATACTAATCTGTGTTACAAACAGGTGCTGAAAAATGTACAATATCAGAAAATGATCAATAAATGTGTTTTAAAGTTACACCGGATCAATTAAATCCAAAACATGCACTGCTTGTGAACTGTCATCAAAATGTCAATTTCCTACAATGACAAAAGAAATTACATTGTGTACATTCCATCTCTATAGATGTTGTCTGTTTAACGTCCCCACCTAAAAAGAAATAAAAAAGACTATCTTTTCGTTATTATAAACCCGTGTCACGTGATGTGGCGCGCGCGCTGTACCTAAAATAAAAGAAAAACTTTCCAAACTAAACATGAAACTTCTCCGGTAACAATAATATAGACCCCATACAGAAACAAACAAACAAACAAACAAACAACCCCCCCCCCCCCCCCCCCCGCAATTCAATTAATTTTAAAGGGGGAAAGACCCCCTACAATTGCTTTTTTAAAGCAATTGATTTATATTTGTGAATATGAACTCCATACGCGGTTGAATTCGGGATACTGCTTCCAAGTTCAGGAAAGTTTATAGTTTCAATATTGAAATCTATTGTTTATTGAGGACATGAAGGACTTTTGAATTGTCAAAATCATATCTTTATCAAATGCTACTTGTTTGTACGTGTGATTCCCCGAGTACTTATTAATTATAGTTCTTTGATAAGACGCTCGTAGTAATAGGGTTTACTTAAGAAACAGTGTTGAGTGTTTTGTTCTGAGGAACAACACCATATTTAACAACCTTTTGGTCTATGAACACTACGGTCAGTCTACCCCAGTTAGAAAATTACCTATGTCGATGCAATAAAGATAAAGGCACCTAGTTATTTAAAACATATAGCACAACACAAAATCAATGCACAAACATGTATGTATATGCATGTATGCATTTAACAACAAAATATATCCTCTTATTGTTGATTTTTTTAGTCGGTATTAGTTTGTTACATGTACCCACATTTTGTTTTCGCTTAATTGAACTTCGACAAGTGTATGACTTTTGTCTATAATCCAGAAAACAAACACAAACTATTCATAGAAGATTAACATTGTTTTCGTAATGTCGTTATAAAGAAAATTATCCCTGCATCTTAATTTATTGATCGTTGAATGTTCAAGGCTTAGTGCAAGTTCACCATGACAATAAAATAAACCAACCACTCTAAATGTTTCAATAATACTGTGTTGATTGAATCATATTATATATCAAGTCAATGTAATACGTCTCAGGCTAACAAAAAAAAATGTGCATGTATATTCTTATGTAAAAGACATTTCTGAGGGAAATGCTCAGCCGAGGTTCGAATATAAAATAAATGAGGTATCCCTTAATTCTCGTAACGGCTCGGTACGCCAGGATGTTGAATGAATGCCACATTATATTTTGATTTTCAATTTCTGACTTATTATTATTCAAATAATTATAAATGATACCTGTCACTTATGTAATATATGATTATAATAAGCATGTATTTGATGCATGAGGAACATGAAGATTATTATCATGTTTGTTCCCTATATGAAATGCACTCTTAATAATATGGAATAAAAGATAACTGTATGACTGTCTCGTTTTGTATTTGTTTCTAAGTCATAAATAAATTTAATAGTGTAAGTCAATATATGGTAAGTAAATGTAGATGTTGTACAGGAAACTTGTTTTAATTAAAAAAAGATTTCTGTTTTTGTTTTTGTGTAAAAGTTTTAACCATGTTTTCTTTTTAACTATTTTGGATTCGCGCGTCACTGAAGAGTCTTTTATTAACAAAACATGCACTTAATCCTGGTATCTTATAATCCTGGTACCTTTGATAACTATCTATGATGGGTTTTTTCTTTATGCAACTTTTATTTTCATTTTGTTTCGTCGTAGTTTTTTTAAACAAATTTCCGTCTGCTTGACAAAAAGTCGTATATAGTTGTGTACTTTACGGTACAAACATACAGCGAAAGGTAGCACAGTAGTTAATGGCAAGCTATAATTCTTATTTTGATAAGAATTTTAACTTGACATCGTGCTGTAATGGTGTAGTGTCAAGGTAATACTTTTCAGCCAATCACAAATAAAATATCTAACATACATAATATAATAGTCTAAACCACGGTCTAATCAGTACATTCTAGTGTATTGATATTAGCTTGTTATATTACTTTACTGATATTTTGATTTTGTGTTTGTGTTTCCATTATGGGTATGTACAAATAATTTAAATTGATGAAATGAAATTGCCAATGAAATGCAAAGTTAAATGATACTATTTAAAGAAAAAGGAGTATTATTTTTTCGGTGATATTTGATTTCATTATTTTGCCATAGTTTAATGTAGGCCAAAAGCAAAAATAAGATTCGTTGAACAATTGTTGACACGAAACAAATATTCCACGAATACTGGTAGCCGACGATTGATATATAATGAAGAGTGCTGCACGAAGCATGAAACACACTAACATGACAATTAATCTTCAATTAATAAGGAGGTTATTTTATTTATTTTCGTCAAACTGTTAAAACCATGTCTTAATCTTCATGAAATTGTTCCAACGAGCACTCAATGCAATTAATACAATTATATATAAAAAGATATACAGATGTACAGATGTTCAGGTGCAAACAAATGAAACAGGCCAAAGGTTTTAATAGGTCCTAATCTTAACCCTTACATAAAATATCAGTGTAACATCACAACATGGAAAAAAACACACTATAAAATATCAATTGAAATGGTTTAACTTAATCAAAAGACAAATTAAAAGAAAAATGAAAGAATAACTATGATCTATGACTCAATGTAAACAAAAAATTAATAAAATATGAGGTTACACAATAACAGAGGAACAACCATAACCTTGGACAGATTGCCGTCAAATAAAGTTTAATTCAGATCGCTTTAAACAATGTGTTCCTAATATTTCAGTGTTGGTGGTATCTAGTGCTATATGCTTGATTGTACTAAATATCATCGATCTAACTGATGCATCTAACAAAAAAGGTGTGGGAATAGTGAGAAGTAAAAATTACCGGTGTTCAGATGAATCCACCTTTAATAATGTTCATTGGTGGTAAGTTTACTGACAACTGTATAGTATTATGTGGTCACATATTTGATCTCATCTGTATTGTGACAAAGAACCATCACATTTTTTTATTTTGTTCAAACTCAAGTACCGGCAATCGATACTTTGATAATACAGGTAACACAGATCAAAATCTGATGATCAACATTGTAAAATCCGCTGTACTGAATGGTCAACCGAACCATAAGACAAAATTCTGCTATAAACACAAACCTAGATCACATCATATCGCACGTTATGGTAGGTAGTTATGTTGTATATACATACAGGTAGAAGTTATTGCGTGATAAAACAACATAAAATACAGGTATTGTTTGAAACCATTGTACCATCACAAATAGTTATCACAGGTACCAGGATTATAATTTAGTACGCCAGACGCGTGTTTCGTCTACATAATACTCATCAGTGACGTGACGCTCATATCGAAACATTTATAAAGCCAAACAAGTACAAAGTTGAAGAGCATTGGGGATAAAGCATGCAGATTATCACTCATATTAAAATATACAAAATTTGACTAAATGGAAAGCAAAGCATGAAGAACATTTCCTGATACAGTGCAATTGATGACCATTTTTTCTATCAGGTCTGTTGTGTGCTGGTATTATAGATATTTGATACAACAGCTGTTGAAGGCCACCAATGTGTCTCCAAGGTAGCGAGATACTCCCGCAAACGTGTATTCTAGATCACTATTTGGGTTTCTTATATCTATTTTTAAGTTCCTTAGTTATTTTTTGGTTTCTTTATCTATTTTTAGGTACGACTGGCAACAATCACCTGATCGTATGCATCTTCGCCACCACTGTCCGTTAAATGTTAGATCCGGGTATGTACCGATGGTAAACGGCAAAAACTTCGAAAGAGGAATACATGTTTCTAACGATTCACATTATCTTCTTGGGTTTAATGAGCCTGATCATCATGAGCAGTCAAATCTAACAATAGCACAAGCTACCGTCATGTGGAAAGAATTGGAAAAGCATTCCGCAGGAAAAATTTTGGTAAGTCCTGCCGTTACCGATCTAAACTGGTTACAGCAATTTTTACAAAATTGCCATAATTGCAGAGTTGACCACGTGGCAGTACATATTTATAGATGTGATGCCCACCAAATAATGGCATTTCTTAAGCAAGCATGGGATAGATTCCATAAACCAATATGGCTGACCGAATTTTCCTGCCCACATACTACATCAGAAAATGATCAGCTTCGAATGATGAGAGAGATTCTGCCACTTTTGGAGTCTGCGCCGTATGTTTTTCGTTACGCATGGTTTGCTAGTAGATGGTTAAAACATGCAAGTGATGGCGCTTGGGTAGATATATCAGCAACTCTGATTAAGGAAAATACTTCAGAACTTTCAGCACTTGGACATTATTATAATAACTTTATGCATTAAACATGTGGTAAACATGGTAAAATTGAAATCAATGATTTTTTATCAGCTCTACTAATGTCATCCATTTTTTTCCTTCTTGATATTCATACTTTCAATTAAAGGTTTTTATAGATAATATATTTGCTGATCTTAAATACATCAGTTGTTAATAACTCGTCTTATATTTTTGATACATGTATGTAGTAGCAATTGATAACACTTTTAATCAATGGCAACTATATAAAAGCTAATCTGAACCTATTTTGTGATATTTTGAACGAGTTATCTCTCACTTTCATTTATTGCAGCAGTTGCGTCATACATTTTTGTCTCACATCAAGTGTTTAACTTGTAACTCGGTTTTCTTTTTGGGCGA
Source organism: Mytilus trossulus (assembly GCF_036588685.1). Lineage (NCBI taxonomy): Eukaryota > Metazoa > Mollusca > Bivalvia > Mytilida > Mytilidae > Mytilus > Mytilus trossulus. The sequence continues at coordinate 51,595,190 of NC_086385.1, read as the reverse complement.
CTCCACTAAAATCAGTTTGTTATTGGTCAGCGTTAATTAATGTTTTTGTATAGACAGTTCAATTCACTTAATTAATCTAACATTGAACGTGTTTAATAAAAAATACATAAGTGATAAAACACAGGTGAAAGATACAAGTCAGACAATCACACTCAAATGTCGAAAATAAACAACGACACCATGGTTAACAAAGAAAAGACCTATGGACAAACAGAAGTTGACAAAAATAACATGGAAAAGTAATGACTGAGCAACACAAAACCCCACACAAAACTACGGGTCATATCAGGTATTCTGGAAGGGGAAGCAAATCCTGCTCCAATGTGACAAACTGCAAATGTATGAGGCAAGCGACCAGTACAATGGTAACAATTTCCAGGAAGTCATAACAAAATATATCAAAGTGTTACGGTTTATCAAATAATGCATATTTTTAGATAATCATTCTTTTATTTTACTATTCCTGACAAGTTTATTATAGTGTGATTCAGAACGGGGTAAAACAGTAAATATACATTTCTCTAATTCTTATCTCGACCTGTTGATTGTTTGTATGTTATCAACCTGTGATTTGTGTAATCTCAGTTCTTTATTCGTCAAAAATCGGTTATGACTTTCTAGTGTTCTTCTGAATTTCCTTTGGTATAGGCATTAAAAAAGGTGACCATGCCTGATGGCTTCACATAGAAAGAACACATATTTCTGCATCCATTTCAATAGGAGAAATACGTTTGCCCGCATATTGATTAAAAATCATAATAGAAACATTTTCCACATCTACATATCGTGTAATACGATATTTATTCAGTCTCGGCAGTTCAATTATAAATATTTAAAATGCTCGGCGCTTTTTGCGTTTCAAATTTGAAAATTTTACTGTCTCGAGTGAATAAATATTGTTTAAAAATCACAATAGAAACATTTTCCACAACTAAATCTCGTGTAATACGATATTTATTCAGTCTCGGCAGTTCAATTATAAATATTTAAAATGCTCGGCGATTTTTGCGTTTCAAATTTGAAAATTTAACTGTATCGAGTGGATAAATATAGTATTACAGTCGTTGCAGTGGTAGAAAAAAGGAATAACAGTACTGTAGTTGAATAGTTGCCAAATTCAATTGTCGATTTGATGGTCGCAAAAACATTTTCACTGGTGACGCGTAGCGGAGACAATAAAACTGACATTTGCGACCATCAAATCAAAATTGACGATGGAAACTCTTAAATTACAGTACTGTTATTCCGATTATAATGCATTACAAAACAAAATAATATGTTAAAACTTGAATGTTAAATTTGACATACAAATTCCGCAACTCTTTATGAATGATTTTGGTGTAAGGACGTCGTACTTAGACATGACGTCATCAAAATACAAATTTACAACCTGGAGGTTATTACGTTACCTCTCCGATTCAAATTCGAATAACATCGCATTAAAAAGACAAATTTCAGGTAGGTGTAGTATTATTTTCAATAGTATTAGAGTAAACGAATATTTGTTATTCTAATCAATTAAAAATGGTGGGTCCCTCCTTAGTTACACCTGGTCAACTATGGATTTGACGGTAACTTTTAGGCAAAGAAAAAAAATGTTGCACAATAATTACATTTGAATCAATATGTATACATATAATAGATGCAAAAGATACTAAAGAGACATTTAAACTTAAAAATCGATGGCATGTCAAGCAACACGACCAACAACAGTAAAAACACCCAACAGAAAAGCCTAAAAGCATAAAAACCATGAAACATGAACCCTAGACGAAACTAGGGGGTTATCTCAAATTCTCCTGAAGGGAAAACACATTGTTCTCCACATTTGGTACCCGTCGAGTCACATCTCTTGTAATAATTTGATATAAATGAATATGGTTTAAAAACATAAGATTTTATCTAAGTACAATTGTCTACATTATCGGGCAGTAGTTCATTTTACACTAGAGGTGTCAGGAATGGTCATGTCTGCAAGAAATGACAATTAAGCACCTTCATTGTTTGGGGTTGTTGGTTTTTTTTTATTACATAGTTTGATATATTCCCCATTTCTGTTCTTTATTTTCCCCTCTTGTGAAAAAACACTAGACATATGAGTGCGCTTTACTAGATTTACCTTCATCAGGAACACTAACAGTTAAACATTTGAAATCAGAGGAATGCATAAGTACCAAAACAGTTGAAGCGCTACATGACAAAAATACCTAAAACAAATAGCCAAACGTCAGCAAAGGTCAACTTTGCCTGAGGGAGTTGAAACAATGTAAGGTTATTCATGATTTATGTGGCACAGGAACTGAATCATTAACTATTTGGTTACGATGAGTAATGTAGTTACTTCTTATGTTCAATGGTATTTGTTCGTGATTTCTGAGTGCACTTTTCGGTCTCTCAATTTCAATTCTTAATTGATGATGCATTGGTATATTTTGTCTTTTAGAGTTTAATTTATCATTCATTTTTCCTATTAAATATAATAAACACAATGACACATTATACTTTCATGTTTAAAAAACTCTCGTGTTGTTGTAGTACGCTTACATGTAGAACGATCACTTTAACGATTCCAACAATTTTTCCTTAGTGTATGTTCTAAAGCTAAAAAGACGTATTTGCTAAAACATGTCGATTTTAAATATGTATCCTGAAGACAACTTTGATTACGTTGTTCTGGTATTTAAGATATAGTCAAGAGGCTGTCCAAGAAAATATCAGGCAAATCCTATGATATGGGTGGCACAACATAATTTTTTTCCCACTGAATTTTGGTTCCAATGCATTGTTTATATCTTACAAAGGATATATATGTCAAAGATATTTTTTTAATCAACAGTGGGTGGCTCAGAAAATGATTTTAAATTTCACTAACAATGCAACAAAATTTTGTACAAAATGAAGAGTTATCACCCCTTTTCAATGAATGCTTTCTATGTATTTTTTTTCACTTTATTTGTTGCCGTTAATATAAAAACAAAATTTAACTTTGAGAAAGAATGAATTTGTGAAATGAGAAAGAAGAAAAAATTTTGAAAACAAAATATGTCATTTGCCATCCACTGTCTGTTTTTTTCATTGACACCCTCTTAAATATATGGGGCAATATGCGCAATTGTTTCTCCATAGGCCATAATGGTAACGTTTTCTTCTGTTGCTCAGCCCATATCGTAAACTTGTTTATGTATGATGGTTTGTTTCGAAGCTGAGACATTTTTACATATGTGGTTAAATTTTCGGGGTACGAAGTGTGATTCATTTTTCCGTAATTTAGCAAACCCCGAGTATCATTTTGCAATGTGGCTCCTCATGGTAAAAAATCCCAATTTTAACACAATAAGTTCTTTGAAATTGTTTATACTTTGAACACATTTCATAGCTCCATGGTTTTTACACATTTATTCTGTGTTCCCTTACTTTCTAAATTAACACTAATGGTTCAGCTCAGTCATTTGTTTATCATAGAAATGTGTCAAATATCACTACACAGAGATTTTTTGTTTACACATGACTTTTGTGTTCCTCATTTCAAGGCACATTAGGGGTATTGTCCCATATCACAAGTTGGAAGTTGTACTTTTGTGCAAAGGTTAAAATGCCGACAAGATAAGTCCTAACTATATCAACAATTTGTGGATGTTATGTGAGAGAGTTCTACCTATAAGATAATCGACATTTGAGAAGGTTTCAACCAGGATTTATCCAAATCTATTTACACTACAACTAGGACATTTACTTGTTTTCTCAGTGTTTTTTTCCCCAGCATATTCCTATCTATTTGAAATAAAGTTTGAAATTGACAATTTCTATACGTTACTGTAGGTACTGAAAGGTAGAATTGTGAACTGAAGACTACGATATTATTTTGATAAGATTGGTCACATTCCAGGTTGACATCGTGCAGTTATGATGTGATGTCAAGGTAATACTTTTCAGCCAATCACAGACAAGATAATGAACAATTATAATACAACTTTCTTGGCCGCTCTCTTACCAGTCCATTTAAGTTCATTGATACTATATTGTTGTGGTACCTTACTGATATTTCAAGGCTGTGTTTTCATTATGGGTATGTATAAATCGTTGTTTTTTGTATTTGTACCTGATAATGATATGGTATTTGGAACTGTCAATTAAATTCTTTGTATCAATTTATTTTCGCTGATATTTTTTTTTTTTTTTTATAATAATATTTTCGTAAATATTTGAGTATATGCTTTTGACATAGCTTTTATGCAGACCAAACCATACTTGCACTTAATGTCGCTCAAATATCAACGAATCAACAGTTTATGAGGTACACAACACACCAAGTTGTAATCCATTTATCAATCGAAATAAAATTAAGAAAATGTTGTTGTCATATGGTTGAGCAAGTATAAAAAGCTAATTTTACCATAATAACCCTTTACAGAGTGTAATAATGGCAATGTGGAAACGGGTTAATATAAGTTGAAATAATTGTTCCCCTAACCACTATTAATAAATATTTTTTTAAACTAAACTATAATAACCAAACATTTGAAACAAAGTTAACATAATAAAGATTCTAATGTTTCAGTGTTGTTGTTATCTGGATCGTTATGTGTACTTTTACTCAACATCATTGACCTTGCTGGTGCATCAAGAAGGGTGTTGGAATAATAAGAAGCAAACATTATGAGTGTTCAGATGAAGGCAATTTTAATAACGTTCATTGGTGGTGAGTATACAGGCTACTTAGCATAATGACGTATCCCCACACCTACCCCGGCCCTCACCTGCATGGAAGTGTTGGGCATGGCGTTTTGTGTTTAGTATTACAAAGTTCAAGAATACTGTGGATTCATTTATTTTCGTGGTTACCCATTTTCGATGACTTCTGAGAACCTGCATATTCATGGATATTTGATTTCGTAGTTTTCCGAATGTATGTATACAGAACCTATTGAAAATATGTTATTCGTTGAACATTTGATTCGTGGTGAAAAATGAATAATAAGGAATCCACAGTAGATACAAAACAACAAGTGTTTGAATTTTTATAGCAAACACCTATCCTCTTTTTTATTTAGAATGGATAGTCGAGGATATGACAGTGCGTTTCTCACTCATCTATTGAATATTATAATGTCATGATTCACTGCTGGTATTATATGTAAATATTGTACCTTCATCTAGCATACTTATTGGCACCTATATTTCTGCTATATACAATATATACACACAAGGACCAATATGAATGCTAGGCAGAAGGAATATCTGATGATAAAGTATATTTGACTACCATTAGTTTTCCCGATCAGGTCCACTAAAATTCTGCTGCAATTTGAGTACTATTCACTTTTTGATTGTATTGTTTTGCTTCACATCACGGTACGTAGCAATAAATTTCATTCGATATTCATGCAATTTTGAAATTATTACTTTACAAACCTTGTTTAAATTTGTTGCCTTATAACAGAGCTTATGTTTTAATGTTGAAAATATGATATAAAATTGGAAACAAATAACGGAAAGAAGGAGATATTGAATACGAAGGACAGAAAGTCAACTTCAGTTTGGTTCTTGAAGATCAAATGAATAATAAATGCCTGGTGTTGATATGATTTATGAAAGAACTATGTACTTTTTTGGAAGAAAGTGTCAACTTATTATCCTTTAACTTCATTATGCAACGGAATTTTAAACGTATCACATCCAGCACACATATTAGTATAAACCATGGTGGTTATGAAACATCAACATGGGTCTCATCTCATTTCAAACGTTCTGAGTGACATCGTTTTGATGATTAGGATCCTGTTGGGTTGGTGTTTATCCCTTACCTCTGTGCAGTTTTTCTTTATCATTTATATTGTCGATCATTACTCCATCTTTTATTATATTTTAGTATCCCTTTATAATCTTCTCTTTTCTTTATTTGCGTATTATTCTTCATTCTTTTAACCCAGATCTTGAGAATTAAAGTGTTCAAATCACATAGCTAGTCACTAACATTTCTCTCACTGTGGATTCATTTATTTTCGTGGATATCAATTTTCATTGTTTGAGAACAACCTGCATATTCGTGGATATTTAATGTCGGATTTTTAGCAAAGTAGGCATACATTCCTTTAGAAAATTTACATTTCGTTGAATATTTAAATTCTTCATGCCCTCGTACCCATGAAATCCACGAAAGTATCCAACAAACGTGAATGAATTTATCGATTTCGTTACTGTTTTCAGGTATGACTGGCAACAATCACCTGATCACATGCACTCTCATCATCACTGTCCGGCAGACGTTAGAGCCGGGTATGTACCGATGGTAAACGGCAAACATTTCGACAAAGGAATCAATATTTCTGCAAATGCACATTATCTTCTAGGCTTTAATGACCCTGAACGTCGTGATCAGGCAAATCTATCAGCATCACAGGCTGCAGTCATGTGGAAGGAATTGGAAGCAAATGCCGTAGGAAAGATCTTAGTTAGTCCTGCAGTTAGTAGTCTCGACTGGTTACAACAATTTATGCAGCAATGTCATAATTGCAGGGTTGACCACGTGGCTGTCCATATCTTTAATTGCAATGCAACCGAAATTATGAGACTACTTAAGCAAGCATGGGATAGGTTTGAAAAACCAATCTGGCTTACAGAATACGCTTGTCCTCATACTACATCAGCAAATGATCAGCTTCGGTTAATGAGAGAGATTCTGCCACTGTTGGAGTCTGCGCCGTATGTATATCGTTACGCATGGTTTGCTAGTAGATGGATGAAACATTTAGATGGTGGTAATACGGTAGATATTTCAGCAACCCTGATAAAGGAAAACACGGTAGAACTCTCAGCGCATGGACATTATTACAACAACTTTATGCATTAACATTTAAGAAACTACTTTTGATTCAGCTCTATCAAAATTATGCATGCTTATTTTTTTGTAATATTACCATGATTAAATTGATGCAATCAGGTAAAATACAGATGTTATATATCTAACAAAAACACATCAGTTGTTTTCTATATTTGATTTACATTGTATACATATAAATGATCCAACGTCAATTATTATAAATTAAGGAATGCATCTCCCTTATACAAAGCTATGATTCCTTTCAAGGATTTGGGTATACTTTGTGAACCTTTTGGATTATGGCTCTTCATCTTTAATACAAGCTTTGGATTTCAAATATTTTGACCACGAGCATTAATGAAGAGACATTTATTGTCGAAATGCGCATCTGGTGCAGTAAAATTGGTACCGTTAATGTTTTTGTTTAAAAACTAGTTTAAAATCCTTTTTTTTCAAATATGGTTATTGTCGAGCCTGCGAATTTTGTTGAGAAAGCTCGACATAGGGATACTGATCCGGCGGCTACGGCGGCGTCGGCGGCGGCGGTGGCGGTGTTAGCTCACTTCTTAAAAGCTTTATATTTTAGAAGGTGAAAGACCTGGATGCTGCAAACTTTGTATGTGGATGCCTCATGTTTCGAAGTTTCCGTCAGTCTCATGTCCAATGTCCTTGACCCCATTGTCATGGTTCAGTGACTACTTAAAAAAAAGTTATTTTTTTTTGTAATGTTAAATTTTCTCTTATTATAAGTACAAAATGTAATAGGATAACTATATTTGATATGTGCGTACCTTGCAAGGTCCTCATAACCGTCAGACAGTTTTCACTTGACCTCGACCTCATTTCATGGATCAAGGAACAAGGTTAATTTTTGGTGGTCAAGTCCATATCTCAGATACTATATACAGTAGCTCTAGTATATTCGGTGTATGGAAGCATTGTAAAGTGTACATGTCCAACTGGCAGGTGTCATCTGAACTTGACCTCATTTTCATGGTTCAGTGGTTATAGTGAAGTTTTTGTGTTTTGGTCAGTTTTTCTTATTCTGTATGCAATAGGTCTACTATCTTTGGTGTATGAAATGATTGTAAGGTGTACATGTCTAGCTGGCATGTGTCATCTGACCGTGACCTCATTTTCATGGTTGAATGGTCAAAGTTACTTTTTTAAGTTTTGGTCTTATTTTCAAATACTATATGCAATATGTCAACTTTATATGGTGTATGAAAATATTTTATGATCTATATGTCAGTCGCGCAGGTTTTACTTGACCTTGACCTTCTTTTCATGGTTCATAGCTCTGTGTGTTTTAGTCTGTTTTTCTTAAGCTATAAGCAAAAGGTCAACTATATTTGTTGTTTGGAAGAATTGTTAGCTGTACATGTCAGCCTTGCATGGTACATCTGACCTTGACCTCATTTTCATGGTTCAAAGGTCAATGTTTAGTTTTCTTGGTTTATGTGACAGTTGTAATAAAGCTTTATATTTAGGACTTTCAACATAATATACATGATTAGTAAACAAGGCGAGACATTTCAGTGTGTGCAGTCTTGTCTGATTTTATATAATTGTTGCATTCGTCGCAGATGTTAGCTTTTAATTCGAGCAACAGTAAAACTCAAAAGAGTTGTTTTATATATTTTGATATACGTTTTTAGCTCATCTGGCCCCACTTTCTGACCTTTTCTCATCAATTGGCGTCCGTCGTCCGTTGTCGTCGACGTCCGTCGTTAACTTTTACAAAAATATTCTCCTTTGAAACTACTTGGCCAAATAAATCCAAACTTGGCCAAAATCATCTTTGGGGTATATAGTTTACAAATTTCGTGGCGTTACCCGGCCAACCAACCAAGATGGCCGCCATGGCTTTAAATAGAACATAGGGGTAAAATGCAGTATTGGGCTTATAACTCAAAAACCAAAGCTTTCAGAGCAAATCTGACATGTGGCTAACATTGTTTATCAGGTCAAGATCCATCTGCCCTGAAACTTTCAGATGAATCGGACAACCCGTTGTTGGGTTGCTGGCCCTGTATTAGTATCTTTAAGGATTTTTTTTTGTTTTTTGTTTTTATCTTGAATATTATTATAGATAGAGATAAACTGTAAACAGCAATAATGTACAGCAAAGTAAGATTTACAAATAAGTCAACATGACCGAAATGGTCAGTTGACCTCTTTAGGAGTTATTGTCCTTTATAGTCAATTTTTAACCATTTTTCGTAAATCTTAGTAAGCTTTTACAAAAATCTTCTCTTCTGAAACTACTGTGCCAAATTAATCCAAGCTGGGCCACAATAACCTTTCGGGTATATTGTTTTAAAATGTGTGTCGTGACCCGGCCAACCAACCAAGATGGCCACCATGGCTTAAAATAGAACATAGAGGTAAAATGCAGCTTTTCGCTGATGACTCAAAACCAAAGCATATAGAGCAAATCTTACAAGAAGTAAAAATGTTTATCAGGTCAAGATATATCTGCCCTTATATTTTCAAATGTATCAGACAACCATTTTTAGGGTTGCTGCCCCTGAATTGGTAATTTTAAGTAAATTTTGCTGTTTTGTGTTATTATCTTGAATATTATTATAGATAAAGATAAACTGTAACAGTGTTCAGCATAGTTAGATTTACAAAGGGGTAAACATGACCGAAATGATCAATTAACCTCCTAAGGAGTTATGGACCGTTATAGTCATTTTTTAACAATTTTAATAATATTTGTTTTTTTTCGAACATTTTCCACAGAAACTACTAGGTCAAGTTCATTTAAGATAGTGATAAATCTAAGCAGCGAGCATGTCCGGTAAAGTACAAAAACATCGCCATCCCCAAAACACATTTTTTGTCATGAATCCATCTGCTTCCTTGCTTAATATTCAGATATACCAAGGTGAGCGACACAGGCTCTTTAGAGCCTCTTGTTATATGTTCTAGGTATACAATCACTTATCTTTCGTTCATGAAAATACATTGCAGTTAATGATATAAATTCATGGCGAAAATATTGAGAAAATCTATGCAAATTCTTGATTTCCTTTGTATTTTTACACAGTTTAACCCTACATACAGAAGAAATTTGTTTTACATACTTGTTGACTATATCAAACATCTGATTTATCTACACAGATTTTATAAACGTTTATATATAGTTATGAAAGGAACCAGGATTATAATCTTACGAAGCGCGTTTCGTTTACATAAACTCATCAGTGAAGTCGACGCGAAAAATAAAATATTTATAAAGCCAAACCATTACAAAATTGAAGAGCATAGAGGATCCACATTCAAAAAAATAATTTGGCCAATTGAGACTGAGGCAATTTATTCCTGGAAGGATTTTTTTTGAAAAATACAAAGTTTTGTAACAGGAAAATTTATAAAAATTACCATTTTTAATTGATATGCTGACCTCTGGTCTGATGATATTATCTGGAAAAAAAACGCCCTTCAGATAACAATAAAAATACAAAAAATACTATTAAGGAATATTACAGAGTAGGAACTTAAGTTGAGGACCAGTATTTTTGTTGGTGTGTCCTAGTAGTCAATCTAAATCATAATTACACAAAGTAGAATAGCACAATTAGAAAACTAAAAGCGGAAAGCCCACAAGCTACAACAAGTAATATTATTGCAAAACGACTGTCATACTCTTAGCAAGATTTATTTCATTTTGTAGAAAATGGTGAATTAAACCTGGTTATATAGCTAGATTAAGTTCTCACTTGAACAGAAATTTCATCGAAGATTTTGTTTTATTGACATGAATATTGGGTTTAACTTAACACATGAGAAAGCATTATCCCAATTGAATATGTTTTGTTAAATAAGGCAGTATGTCCTGCAGTTCTTTAAAAAAAAAGTAGTATACATATAAGTTACTATATATGATACTATATATGCCCTTGAATTTTTACAGTATAACATTTTTGTTCGCTTTGGGGAATCCGTATATCGTCAGATTATCGGAATTCCAATTGGGACTAACTGTGCACCACTTATTGCGGACCTCTTTTTGTATTGTTATGAGTTACAATTTATGACAAAAATAAGCAAAGACCCATCAAAACAACATCTGATAAACAAATTTAATAATACTTTTAGATATTTGGATGATATTTTGGCTCTCAATAATGACGACTTCAGTATGTATATTAATGAAATTTATCCTGCTGAACTTACTTTAAATAAAGCTAATACTAACAATGACCACTGCCTTTTCCTCGATCTTGATATCTATATCACTAACGGAAATGAAAGCTGAATACTAAAATTTATGATAAAAGGGATGATTTTTCATTTCCTATCGTTAATTATCCGTTTATAGATGGTGACGTTCCCTTGTCATTATTTTACGGTGTTTATCTCAACTTGTACGATTCGCTCGTGTATGTAACAATGTTTTAGATTTTAACGAGAGAAATTTATGTATTGCTGAAACATTATTACACCAGGGTTTTCGATAGCACAAACTAGTCAAAACATTTACTAAATTTTATCATCGGTATAAAGACGTCATTCGTAAATATAGCTCAACATGCAGACTTCTTATACGTTCAGGTATTTCACATCCATTTTTTTATGGAAATATTCTTTATAAAGCACAAATGTGTCAGTATTAACCTCAGAAACTTACAAAACCTTTGCATAGACTTTTTAGAAGAGAAATAATTACGATACTGTTGTCAAGTCATTAAAGATTGCATATTTTGGCGTTAATATTGAGTCACTGATAAGGTCTTTGCGTCGGAACTAAACACATTTATTCTAAAAACAGTTGTTGGCATGACACGGGTTTTGTTCTTCTCATATATGTTATGATGGTATGATACTAAACCCCTAACGGGAAGGATTGTGCCTGATGTTCATATGATGAAATCATAATCTTTCAGTCAGTTTAATTGAAATCTGGAGCTGGCATGTCAGTTAACTGCTAGCAGTCTGTTGTTATTTATGTATTATTGTCATTTTGTTTATTTTCTTTGGTTACATCTTCTGACATCAGACTCGGACTTCTCTTGAACTGAATTTTAATGTGCGTATTGTTATGCGTTTACCTTTCTACATTAGTTAGAGGTATAGGGGAGGGTTGAGATCTCACAAACATGTTTAACCCCGCCGCATTTTTGCGCCTGTCCCAAATCAGGAGCCTCTGGCCTTTGTTAGCATTGTATTATTTTAATTTTAGTTTCTTGTGTACAATTTGGAAATTGGTATGGCGGTCATTATCACTGAACTAGTATATATGTGTTTAGGGGCCAGCTGAAGGACGCCTCCGGGTGCGGGAATTTCTCACTACATTGAAGATGTGTTGGTGACCTTCTGCTGTTGTGTTTTTTATTTGGTCGGGTTGTTGTCTCTTTGACACATTCTCCATTTCCATTCTCAATTTTATATAAGTTAGATTAAAGATTCGTGTAAAGTTTTGGGCAGTCTTTGATACTCTAGTGTCTAACTCGGCATGACAATGCCTCTTATGTGTATTATTTGCATTTTATACTATCATGGTCAGCACGGTTACACAGTTGTACGACTAATGGGATATATCATCCTTATATTATATTCAGAAGTGAGAAATCCTGGAATAAATGAGCATCTTGGTAGAGCAGTCGTACTTCCCTCACGAAATGATGAAAATGGCATTTATCATGATGCTTACATATATGACCCAATTAATACGATATGTCTGTGCTTGCATTTCCTGTCATGACTTTCTTGATAGAAGGTTGCTGTTCACAAGGAATCTATTTAACCAAGAGTTCCCAATGGTGAAGTTAAATCCTCCATTCTTAAATTTTACGGACACCATCACGAGTTGGTTGACCGTTATAGAATAACATTAGAAACATGACGGGTGTCACATGTGGATCAGGATCTGCTTACCCTTCCGGAGCACCCGAGATCACCCCTTGTTTTCGGTTGGGTTCGCTTTGCTTATACTTTAGTTGTCTATGTTGTGTCATGTGTTCTATTGTTTGTCTGTTTGTCTTTTTCATTTACAGCCATGGCGTTGTCAGTTTATTTTCGATTAATGAGTTTGACTGTCCCTCTGGTATCTTTCGTCCCTCGTTTACAGAAAACACAATCATTGGAATTGTCATAATTATATAATATTTCGAACAATCGAAGGCGGCTATTTTTTTTGTGCACATTGAGGGACCAAATGATTATGAAACATGAGGTAGAAACATTGTCAGATCCTTGTCATTAAAGCATATACACATGATCAGTAGTAATATTTGCATATGATGTACTTTAAACGGAATGTCCGTCACAGTCAGTGTGTTTGCTATCTCCTTTGTAATATATGTGGGAACACATAGCGTACGAACCAACGCTTATCTCACATACTGTTGTTAAGGAGAAATTATACTTCTAAATAATCAAAATAAGTGTCTGTCAAACTGACATATATCAAATGAAATTATTCCTTAAAATTGTGTGGTTCAAATTTCTTGACAGTTTTGTATTTCTTCGATGTACAAGTCATTAGGCTTAACAAGAATAATTGATACAAGTATACAGAGAAAACCGCGGGAACAGAAACAAAGAAATGCACGTGTGTAGATTGACAAATGTAAATCGTAAAAATGCCACCGAAAAAAAAAAAATGCTAAAGTTCCACAAACATCCAGTCGTAAGAGAAAACGAGAGAATGAAAATGATTTGCCAGCAAGAGTTGCAGAAAAAAAAAATCAGCAGTAGAATCTTACTCTCATTTGATAATGAAGTCTGAACCAGAAACTAAGTAGATTTGAAAATTGTTTAGATTTAAAGAGAATGAGAAGACATAAAGATAATTTGATCAATGTAATGAATATCAGATGGCTGAATTCGATAAAATGCACAGTTGGCTATATATTTATGAGTAAAACATGAAGTGATGATTTTTTGTTTTACAGGATGTACATATAGAACTGAAATATGTCTCATGTAAGAAACAAAATTACAAGACCTGAGAAGTTTAACATATATGGAATACAATTCTCATTTGTGTAATTGTTCATCAAAATCATCTGTCTATGTAAATAAAAATGAAATATTAAAACAAAGAACTACATGATACAGTCTAATTCTGAGCATTGATATAAAAACATCATAAGAACCCAAAAAATACTTTTCATGGCTATGCTTTTGCTATATGGAGCAATGTTTGGTTTTATACGTACGTGTTTATTAAAGAATGGACATGTCATATGATGTACATCACTGTTTTACTACAAAACAATTTTATTTGAGACGGCTCACATCATACAATGGATATATTACGTTATCAAAACTCTTTACACATATAATGGTGATGCTTGAATCTTACGGTACCATTGATATTTGCAAATGATACTTTAAAATCATACCTTATCAATGTATTCAAGGATAAAAGTCAGTTTTAGAAATACAGCAACATTTTTTCAATTTTTTTTTATCACATTTCAAATAGTCTTTATGAAATTCCTACGCCTCAAGCACTTTGCTTTAAAAAATCGAAGGGATTTCCGAAATATTGAAAAATATTGCACACTACTACATTGTGACATATGCCTTCGTGTGGATAGCAAATAACTTGAAAAAAAGTCTCATAATACTTCAAATTTATTTTTCAATTATGTATGCATAAAATAGCAAATATTGGATTGAAATAAATAACCTTGAGGTAGAGTAGTGATTTACCCAGATGAAAAAGTTTCAAAATGTTTACTTCTGTAGCTGAAAAAAAATAATTTGAGAATGCAATCTTTCAATTTGTTACTAAAAGCCGATGAACTTTTCAACAGCTTTGCAATTAGGTGTCCCTAGTATAATACCCTTAGTGGATTTTCGTAAGAAATGGTTTGGAAATAAACTAAGTATGTTTGCTATTGTGCTGATTTGTGTCTTAAATGAATAAACTTATCATAGATACCAGGACTAAATTTAGTATACGCCAGACGCGCGTTTCGTCTACAAAAGACTCATCAGTGACGCTCGAATCCAAAACAATTAAAAAGGCCAAATAAAGTACGAAGTTGAAGAGCATTGAGGACCAAAAATCCTAAAAGTTTTGCCAAATACAGCTAAGGTAATCTATGCCTGAGGTAGAAAAGCCTTAGTATTTCAAAAAAAAGAATTCATATTGAACAAATATCGATTTTTGACTTCATTTGGTAGGTAGTACACAACAACTAATATATATATTTGTATTAGATTAAGCAAATTTTAGACTGACAACATACAAGAATGAGATTGTGTCAAGGTCTTACCATGAAGCTATTCATGTAAAAGTCAATTTATAGTTATAATATAACTGTCTTATCAGATCATCTAAGTTTATTGGTACTATCTTAAGTACTTTATTTAGTTGTGATTGGTGGTTCTATCATGGGTATGTACATTACGTTCGATGTTCTATTATCAGAAGTTTATATATTTCATAAAAATATCTATCATTCTATTTGGTAAAAACACATCCTCAACAACAGTAAAAATCTATACAAAGGAAAATCATCAAAATATAACATTTTACCTATGAATCAAAAACAGTATTTTTTTTAATTTGTACTAGCAATTAATCCTTTTATCTCCTGATCTCATAACGTTGTAACCGTCTGAAGAATGTGATCTCCTTTAGTAATATATATCTGAATACCAATTAAAAATAATATGTGGACCAATATTTTCAATATGTTGTATTAATACACGTACAAATTAAGTCCAGTGAAAGTTTATAAAATGTGTTCTTATTCTTGCCCAATTTTTATTTTTATTTTTCCCGACCTGTTGATTATTTTAAGTTAGTCAACGTGTGTTTCGTGTGATCTTAGTTGTTCAATTGTTATATTCATTTATGACGTCAACAGTTCTTGCTTTCCTCTGAAATTCCCATTGTGACGTCATTGAAAGGTAACGATGTCTGATGACGTCACATAGAACGAACATATCATAATGAGATCATTCGAACAGAAGTACTAAATGTGTTTGCATATCGTCTTAAAGTCATTAGAATAACAGATTTAACCACCATATATGATGCAATACGATATTTATCTACTCTTGACAGACACATTTTTTATAATTAAAACGATTGGCGAGCCTCGCTTTTTATGTATTTAAATTTGAAAATGTATCTCTCTCGAATGGATAAATATCGTAACACACTTGATGCAGTGCAATGCAGTGAAAGAATCTATATACTAAGAGACACTGTCAGGTCACATAATTCCAGCAGCATTCTTTGTTTGATTGTCAACATTAAACAGGTTGATCTTTTGTATTTTTTAATATTCTACTATGTACTAATATTTTCTTAACTAAATGCTTGGTTCAGACACACTTGTATATATTTCATGTAGCTACGTTATCTTCATAATAATACATGTACGTAAACGACATAAATATTGTTCTCTGCGTCAATACAAACAAGATGAAAAGTCGCAATTACGTTCAATACATTTTAAAGATTATTCTGCCGTACGCTAAGTATATTCCTATTCCCGCTCTATACTTTCGTATTTTACTTGGTTTACCAACGGATATAATTGTGGTTCCTTCGCATGTTAAACTAACCTCATTAAACAATTTACGAATAAAAGTAAACACCTGAAGAAAACGGATCATATGATTAAACACATTTTACCTTATGTTTCAGTGTTGGTGGTATCTGGTACTTTATATGTACTTGTACTAAATATCATCACACTTTCCAGTGCTTCTAATAAAAAAGGAGTTGGGATATCATGGAACACACAGTATCACTGTACGGATGAAGCCACCTTAAATAACGTTCATTGGTGGTAAGTAAACGATAACTATCCAGGATCACGTTTTTCACACACAAGTTATATGGGTGAGTGTAGAACACAATGTTCCCTAGTGATGTTCATATCCTACTATCGGCTATGGTTACTGATTAAACTGGAAAGCAGATCAAAGTCGCGAAATTCAAGGCAAATTCAAGTAATTGAAACCACAGACAAAATTCAGCTGCTAATGATTATATGATAAGCAGCATTTATCGGTAATTTGTACATTTTTCCTTTGATATGTACTCGCTGATATAGTCAGTATTAGTGGACTGGCCGTGATATGAAAATAATTAGGTTAGAACGCAAATGACATGCGCGAATGCAACGCGTAAGGATCTACTTTCCCCTTTCATTCACAAAATTGCGCGTATTTTTTTTCTCGCAGAAACGCACGATATTTTTGGCGAATAAAACACTTGACATCGTTTGAAACGATTGTTGTGAAAATGTGAACATAAAATGCAGGAAAAAAAGACTTTTAAAAAATAAATAATTGATATATATGAAGTACAACTAACATACCATACCAACCATGATTTCTATTCGAGTATTTATTCATACAATACCAATACATAGCCTGGTGCTGTTTCATGTAGTTTTCTTTTTCCTGAGAAGCATTTGTTTTACTTGTTCAGCCACTATGAAGTGTTACAATTCATATTTAAATGCAACACATAAATAGTTACCAAAAAGGTACCGCTATCGCATCAGAGAAGCTAGAAAAAAACGAAATTTACGCATTTTCGACATTTTTGTGGGACCATCATATACTATTTTAAAATATGTCTATTCATTGTCAAAATAACATAAATGCATAGAACAAAGAACAAAAAAGTGAACCAAAATCTTCATGTATGCGGGCGCGGATCTAGGATAAATTTTTAAAAGGGGTATAACCGGGGGCACCAAACTATAAATGTCTGCTTTGACCAGAATTGTAGCCTATATAAGGGGTGACTGTGATCCGGGTCGCGTTCCCTTAAATTCGATTCTGAAATTAAAGGTAACCGCAGGACCTTTAAACTCTTAAGTTTCATATTTCTGGTCCGTGTTGATAAATAAATAAACTTGACTTTAAAAAAGCAAGAATTGTAAGCTGAAAGTTAAGTGACGTCTATTAAAATAATTATGAAGTTGACAGGAAATGAGCATGTTCTGATAATTTACAGTCAGCTAACATTACCTCGGGGAAAAGATGGGTGGGGGAGGGGGTCTGCTGTAGAAATGTCTCCTCACAGTGCGTTCTTAAAATCAATGTGATCGTTTTCATGATGAACACTGAGCGAATCGTGACAAAGGTATGTAATTTTATCTACTAAACTAAGTAAAATATAAGTAAAACTTGTCGTTGAACTCAAAATGATGATCGATGAAAAATTCTGGTGATTCATATCGCATCATTCTTATTTCTGACTATCTGTATGATGATGCTTTGTGAAAAATAAAGAAACTTGACTTACCGGTATGCTACCATTATATTTGCCATTGTTAGTGTCATGTCCAAAGCAGAATATTTAAGAAAACGCATGCAATAATTCCTTTTTCAATACTTTGTGCAAGAGAACGCCATGTTTACTGCACTGTGACAAAATTTCAAATGACGTAATGCAGCTTGTGACGTCAAGTGTGATTCGCCGTGATTCGACGCGAAAAATAAAGGTCGTTTGTTATTTTCTCCATTATTGTAGTGATTTTTATTTTTTTTCAAATTACCGATAAACAGAATAAAGGACTTTTTGTTTTTGATACTTACTTTATCAGAGAAAATATCAGGCTCGCCCATCGGGCTCACCTGATATTTTGCTGTGATAAAGTCAGTATCAAAAACAAAAAGTCCTTTATTCTATATATATCATAATGTTAGCTGTTATTAGGGTGCGATGTTCTTCATCTGCAGATTAATTGACATTATATCAAGAAACAATACCAATACTGTATGAAAATATCGAATTCCTGGCTGCAATGCAAGCTCAATTGCACACTTAATTTTTTTGAAAGTTAGTTGAATTTTCATGCTAGAAATAATATACTGAGTGGAAAAATGAACTGAACAACACGAATGTGTGAACATGGAATAAATTGACGACAATTGTTTATGTGACTTTGTAACACCAAAACCAGGCCATACAGTTAATTATGGAACACAACAGCTGTCTTATGTGGAACTCTGATATTACTTTATGTTGTTTTGTCTTTACTTAATATGGTTTTGACATTACGTAATGATGTTTTAATATAACTCAATATGGAATAGTCATTACTTAATGATATTTCGATATTACACGATATGGTTTCGTTTTGACTTGATATAGTTTGTTTTAGATTTATGAGTTTGACTGTCCCTTTGGTATCTTTCGTCCCTCTTTTGTCATTACTCAATATGGTTTTGTCATTACTCGATGGGGTTTCACCATTATTTTATATGGTTGTGTCATTAGTCAATGTGGTTTTAACATTACTTGATGTGTATATGACTTAACGTAATGTAGTTGTTTCATTATATGATGTGGTTTTGTTATTTCGTAATGATGATTTGTCTATTCTTTAAATGGTTTTAACATTACGTAGTGATGTTTCAAAATTTGACGATTTTACGCTACTTGATGTGTTTGTTTCATTATTTGATGTGGTCTTGTCATTCTTTGATGTGGTCCTGTCATGTGGTTATCCTATTACTTGATGAGGTTAAACCATGTGACCAATTCGGAAAAACCTGTTCTATTTTTAGAGATATTTCCATGTTGTTTGTGCCTTGAATGATCTAATTAGTGTTCAAATTAAAGTTCGGGTTACTGTTTGAATTAAACTTTGAGTTAGTTTTCGAATTCAAGTCATGCTTATAATTAAAGTTCTAGTTAGCATTGAGTTTCGAGTTGGACTTCGAGTTTGAGTCACATTTAAAGACAGAGTTCTAGTTACAACTTTGAATTTGAGTTACTTCTTGAGGTAGAGTTTGAGTAAGATTCGAATTTAAGTCTCCTTTAGATTAATTAAGATTTCGAGTTGAAATTCGAGCTATTTTATATGTCTTTTTGAGTTCGTAATTAAATTTTCTATCGTGGAACAAGGGCTTTTGCTCGGGCTTCCGATTAGAGGGCTCCGGGATATGCGTACTAAATTAACAATGTTACAGTATACAAAACGCAACATATGAGTTTAAATAAAGTTAGATGTGTTGTGATTGCCAATGAGACAACTATCCACCAGAGTTTAAATGCAGTGGGTGTAAGAAATCATAAATAGAAAACCGTATAGCTTTCAACACTCCGTATAGTCAGCTACAAAAGGCCACCATGTGAAAAAAATCTATTTTTTAACAGATTTCAATATGTCATTTGATGAAAGTGCTTTGGATGGGTATCACCAAAGTTAAAGTTCAAATTAAAGTTCGAGTGGTTGTTCAGAGTAATTTGGTATGAAAAAGGGGAACGGCAGACAATAATAAAAAAATTAAATCCTAAAAGTTTTACAGTATTTCGGACATAATTTGAATATTCCAAAACCACTTGGTCCTGTTATTTGATCCGAAGTTCTCAAATAGAAGCAGTATTTTAATAAATTTGTAAAATAGTCCACGGAACGCTGTGTCTCGCCTGATATTGCTGCTTTCAGTGTAAAAGCGTAATGTTGATCGGCTGTACATTCATCAGTCAAAAAAAAATTAAAAAAATGTTTTTCTGTAGATACTTTTTCTTGATATTGAGGAAAAACTCCTGTACAAGTTTTGAACACTTCATGGAGGTAATAAATTTATCTTGTCAAAACAGTTTAATTTGGTTTTATTTAACTAAAACAAAACTGTATGGTTTTCAACAATGAACAAAACCCATAACCCATAGTAAGCTATAAAAGGTCGCGAAAAAACGCCACGTTCGACGACGTTGCTATGTCTCACTTCCGCTACATTGATGTCGCAGGCTCGACACAAATCAAAAGACTAATACTTTTTTGTTAACAAATGAGACACTCTAAATCAACTCACACTTAAGTCACAGGAAAATCGGGGAAGGTGGGCTCGGACTAGCCGACAAAGCATCAATACTTTAAAGTAAGAATTCTCCGATTTTTTTTTAGCGTTAATGATCATTTGAACATATAAACGAATATCAATCTTTTACTTTTAATCAATTGAATTCTCTGATCTACCTCGATTATCTGTTTCACATGGTGTCGTAACCATAATGCCTTCATCTTTTACTCGAATGTGAACTTCCAAATAAAACCAAATCACTCGGTTTGTAATTTCGCGAATAATACGACGGGTGCCACACAGAATCTCCTTACCTTTCTGGGGAACCCGGGATCATCCCGATGGATTTAAATTACCCAGTCATAACGATCTATTGAGTCAGCCAATTAAAACTGTTTTTTAAGCCACCGTAACTTTACCGCAACTGAAAGATAACTCCTCCTACAGTTTTAATGCTAGGAATTTATCACTCTGCTAGCTGTTTGTACATGGATCGAAGGTATGCATGTAGTCAGGTTTTTTTTCTTTTTATTATTTTTCCTCTTTTGGGAGAAAATTTTAACTTTCTCCTTTTTGGGGTATACGCGGTTAAATGAGTGGTGTGCGGGGGCATCACTTTGTCTAGTTTACATTTTTTTCTCATGTTGTGCTGTTACACTACTGTTACAGTCCGATGTTTGCTCACATACATGTTAAACTCCGGCCCTTCTTTATGTACCTGCCCCAAGTCAGGAGCATGAAGTTCAATTGATATTGTTGTACGCATATGTGTCATATTTTTTTTGTAAAATAGACCGTTAGTTTTTTCGTTTGATTTTTTTTTCACATGGTGCATGTTGGTCTTTTGTAGCTGACTATACGGAGTGTTGAAGGCTTTACGGTTGCCTATTTATGATGTCTTACACCCACTGCATTGAAACTCTGGTGGATAGTTGTCTTAATGGCAATCACACCACATCTAACTTTATTTCAAATCATATGTTGCGTTTTGTGTACTACAACATTGTTTATGTAGTACGTATATCCCGGAGCCCTCTTTTCGGAAGCCCGAGAAAAAGCCCTTGTTCCGCGATGAAAAATTTAATAACGAGCTCAAAAAGATATATAAAATAGCTCGATTTTCAACTCAAAATCTTTATTAATCTAAAGGAGACTTAAATTCGAATCTTACTCAAACTCTACCTCAAGAAGTGACTCAAATTCAAAGTTGTAACTAGAACTCTGCCTTTGAATGTGACTCAAACCCGAAGTCAAACTCGAAACTCAGTGCTTACTACAACTTTAATTCTAAGGATGACTTGAGTTCGAAAACTAACTCAAAGTTTAACTCAAACAGTAACCCGAACTTTAATTTGAACACTAATTAGATGGATGGCCACTCGCATTAAAGGCACATACAAAATGGAAATCTATCTAAAAATAGAACAGGTTTTTTCAGAATTGGTCACGTGGTCTTACCTCATCAAGTAATGGGATAACCACATCAAAGAATGACGGGACCACATCAAATAATGACAATATCACATCAAATGATGAAACAAACACATCAATTAATGTAAAATCGTCAAATTTTGAAACATCATTACGTAATGTTAAAACCATATAAAGAATAGACAAATCATCATTACAAAATAACAAAACCACATCATGTAATGAAACAACTACATTACGTTAAGTCACATACACATCAAGTAATGTTAAAACCACATTGACTAATGACACAACCATATTAAATAATGGTGAAACCACATCGAGGAATGACAAAACAATATTGAGTAATGACAAAACTACATCAAGTCAATACGAAACAATATCGTGTAGTATCGAAATATCATAAAGTAATGACTATTCCATATTGAGTTATATATTAAAACATCATTACGTAATGTCAAAACCATATTAAGAAAAGACAAAATATCATTAAGTAATAATAAAACAACATAAAGTTCTACATAAGACAGCTGTGGCGTTCCATAGTTAATTGTTGAATAATGTTTTTAATTTTAGGTACGACTGGCGACAATCACCCGACCAAATGCACTTACAACATCACTGTCCAACAACCGTTAGAGCAGGATATGTACCGATGGTGAATGGAATGCATTTTGAAAGAGGAATTAATATTTCTGGTAACTCGCAATATCTTCTTGGGTTTAATGAGCCGGACCACCAAAAACATGCAAATCTAACTGTAGCACAAGCTGTCGTCATGTGGAAAGAATTAGAGAAGCATGCCACAGGAAAAACCTTGGTTGGCCCTGCAGTAACAAATCTTAACTGGTTACAACAATTTATACAGCAATGTCACCAATGTAGAATTGACCACGTGGCTGTCCATATATATAAGTGCAATACACATCAAATAATGGCTAGACTTAAGCATATATGGGATATGTTCCATAAACCCATATGGCTAACTGAATTCGCTTGTCCTCAAACTACATCAGTTAATGAACAGCTTCGGTTGATGAGAGAGCTTCTTCCACTTTTGGAGTCTGCGCCGTATGTTTTTCGATACGCTTGGTTTGTTAGTAGAAGGTTACACCATAATGATGGTTCTTGGGTTGATGGTTCAGCGAGTCTGATGAAGGAAAATTCAGCAGAACTTTCAGCACTTGGACATTATTACAACAATTTTATGTAATACAATGAATCGAAAGTGTATGATTTGAAATCGGTACTATTTCTCCTGTTTATTTCTTTTCTCTGAAGCACATCCTAGATAACATTGATGCATATAATTGCATATTATGATAATAAATTGACAGCTGTTAAAATATGTTCGATATGCAAAGTACACAAATTTCAAAGTTAAACTCATCACTACTCAATCATTATGAAAACTGGTTTTGACACTGTTTCATTTATGCAGAAAACGTAAAATCAAAAAAATACTTAACTCCGAGGAAATTTCCTAATCAAAATGCAATATTAAAAGCTCAAACACATACACATAACATAAAGTTATAAAATTACCATATACTTGATATTCAAGTCAACAACGAATTGCTGACTACTGGGCTTGTGATACCCTAAGGGGACGAAACGTCCACAATCAGTGTCATCGACTCAGTGGTGTAAATAGTAATCACAGGTATCAAGTTTATAATTTCATACGCTAGACGCGCGTTTCGTCTGCATAAGACTCATCAGTGACGCTCATATCAAAACAGGTCGAAATCCAAAACTAGTGCAAAGTTGGAGACCAAAACAAGACCAAAAAGTTCTGAAAGTTTTGCCAAATACAGCTTAGGTAATATATGCCTGGGATAAGAAAATCCTTAGTGTTTCGAATAATTCATACTTTTTCAAACGGTAAATTTATATAAAAAAAAAACAATTTACTTGATATTCATGTCAACACGTGCATTAAAGTGTTGATTACTGAGCTGGTGATAAAATTGAGAATTAAAATGGGGAAAGTGTCAAAGAGACAACAACCCGACCAAAGAGCAGACAACAAAAGAAGGCCATCAATTGGGTCTTAAATGCAGAGAATCTCCCGCACCCGGGATTTTAGACATGGGAAAATTGCGGCAGGGTTAAACATGTGTTTTTAGATATTAACCCTCCCCTATACATCTAGTCAATGTAGAAAAACAAACACACAACAATACGCACAATAAAACTCAGTTCATCAAAGGATGTCCGAGTCCGATGTCAGAATACATGTTTGTGTTTATCATTTGGAAAAGGGAATAAAGCCATTGAAAAAAATATGCTTTTATTATCAAAAGGGAACACTATTAGCAGACCTGGTACTACATAAACAATTCCAACAAAAAACTGAATCGATCACTTAGTCAATCAATTAAACCGGTTAACCATTCGAAGGGAAATAGAAAGGCTCATTTGAAACAGGTAGTCAGGAAGTCAATTGGGCTGTGTTAGACTTGAAAAACAGGATGTTTTGGATCGTCTTGAAACTCAAAGTGAAGATGGATACAAAAAACGATCGGTGAAGGGCTATGCAATATATCATTGTAAACTTACAAATCCCTCTAAAGAGTACAAGACCTTGACAATAGCAATGTTATCACTGTTGTCAAACTAGTCCAAATAATTATGACGTCTTGAAAGGCTATGATATTTTTTTTTCTTTGACGCCTTACATCCACGTCATAACGCCAAACTCATATATTAAGTTGGATTTTGAGAGGGAATTTACTGCTATGTTAAAACGTTTAGCTGCTTTCTCCTCAAGATGCTTCATTTTAAGAGTATCAAATATTTTTGAACCAAACTCGGTAAAATTTGATGGACCTGAATTTTCGAATAATGTAAAACAAAGGTTCCGGAAATTCGAGTCTGTCAAATTTTACTCCTAAAATGAAGCATCTTGAGGAGAACTCGGCTAAACGTTTTAACATAGCAAACACTATTTTATAGTCTCCTAAAAAGAAATCAGATAAACGTTTTAAAAAAAGCGGTCGACATGTTCCCGCCTCGAATGGAATTGTAACTGATTTTATTATTACTGTAGGGATTATTTGGACATATTTTGCACAAACAAACACATTTTTATATATGCAAAAATGTTTAGCCTTCAATGAAAATTTAATGGCTAAATTGGGTCTCAAATTTGAGAGCAAAATATGGTCTCAAAGTCCAACCAAACATGGTGGCTTCAGCATTATGACGTCGATGTAAGGCGTCAAAGAAAAAAATATCATAGTCTTTCAAGACGTCAAAATTTTTTGGACTACTGTCAAACTAGAAGCGGAAGACATACGTTTTAAGATGAAAATTTGAATAAAAGACCCACATTTAATGGTCTATATCGGGATGATATTTTGATGAGATTGTAAACTTTTCTATTTTGATATAAATTTTCCCAAAAACAGCACACTAAACTGTAAAACATTATAAAAAAAAATGCAAGTGACTGTTTGCTTTTATTAGTATTGTCTAACAAAATGCACTATAAATCAAATGTGTCATCAAGTCTATTTGCGAACGATATGTGAACAAATCTTGTGATATGATTATTTCATTTTAAAGAGTTCCAAAATTGTTCAATCTGGAAAACATTATATGCACCGAGATAGATGATAATTGGCTGAGAGAACTATGTTGAACACATTTCAATTTTGACTAAAAAAAATCTCATGTTGCCGTTCACTATATGATATCAGAGAGTACTGACAACTATTTACTTGTAGTATACAATGGTATAGTAATAAAATTGCGAATGGAAATATGTAATGTGACAAAGCACATATATGCATTTCAGCATGCCGTCGTGCTGGTATAATGCCTTGTCAAGGTCGCATCAATTCACCGACAAGTTGAATTACAGTTCAAATATTATAATCTAGATCACTTTTTATCAGAACATTAAAGTTTATGTGTACTATCTTGGTGTAGTACTTTGATGAGATTTGGAATTGTGAAACCATGATCGGTATGTACAAAACTTTCGTCGTTGTAAAAGTATCTGATATCGAAATCATTAATTGAAATATAAAAATAATACTGTAGATTTATATATTTTCGTTGTCATAAGGTTTTCTATAATAACATTTTCGCTAAAAATTGATTCAATGTTTCTACCATAGTTTTTTAAATTTCCAAAAGCTAATTTGCTTTTCGTTTAACGTTTTTTTTTACATTCTTAGGTGACCTTCAACTACAAAATACACTCTAAGTTCTAACGCACATATCAGTTAAAGTAAATCAAAAAAAGCAAATATTATTGTCATATGTCGAGGTCAATTATTGAAAGCAATATATATCATCAGTAGCATCATAACGCTGAAATAGAAAAAAAACTATTTTTGAAAAAAAGTTGTATTGTAAATTCAATTTTGTTTTCCATCTATTTAAGTATTGGCGATGTCTGGTTCTTTCTGTTTACTTTTACTCAGCATTTTGGACCTTTCCTGTGCGTCTCATAAGAAAGGTGCTGCGATATCATGGAACCCAACTTACCATTGTACAGATGAAGCCACTTTTACTAACGTTCATTGGTGGTAAGTAGACTAGCTCCAAAATATCATGGAACCTATGGTATCACTGTACAGATGACGCCACTTGTACTAACGTTCATTGGTGGAAGTATGTTAGCTCCTAAATATCATGGAACCTATGGTATCACTGTACAGATGACGCCACTTGTACTAACGCTCATTGGTGGTAGGTATGTTAGCTCCTAAATATCATGGAACATATGGTATCACTGTACAGATGACGGCACTTGTATTTACGGTCGTTTGTAGTAAGTACAATGGCTCCATAATATCATGAATATCGTATCACTGTACAGGTGAAGCCACTTGTACTAACGTTCATTGGTGGTAAGTAAACTAGCTTCAAAATATCATGAAACCTATGGTATCACTGTACAGATGACGTCACTTTTATTTACGGTCGTTTGTAGTAAGTACAATAGATCCATAATATCATGAATACCGCATCACTTTTCAGGTGAAGCCACTTGCACTAACATTCATTGCATTGGTGGTAGGAAGGTTAGCTCCTAAATATCATGGAAACTATCGTATCACTGTACAGATGATACCACTTTTATTAACGGTCGTTAGTGGTAAATAAACTATCGTACCATTGTACAGCCGAAGCCACCTCTACTTATGCACGTTGGTGGTAAGTATACTAGCCCCAACATATCATGGAACCCATCGTAATATTGAACAGCTGCAATGCAACCACCTCTACTTATGCACGTTATTGGTAAGTATACTAGCTGCACAATACCACGTGTTCACTAGTTTTTAGAGCATAGAGTTTTTTAAAAATATAAATGTTTGCATCATATTACCAGCTTCCTACATGTAGTTCACCAAATAATAAAATATACACGCTGGTAAAAATTCTTGATGACATGAAAACCAGAACAGCGAGCACATTTCTGCTTGACGCTAGTGTTTTTTATTTGCAGTGGAAAACACAGATCAAATTTCTGATCTTATAATGTGTATAAAATTAATCACATGTATGTTATTGTATTCGATTATTGATTATTTGCTTAAAATATATAAGACGTTGTTAGTTGAAACACTTGCGTTAAGTCCATTATTTTAAATTTAGACAATAAAAAAGTGCAACCTTATGATAATTTGTGAAGGTATAAGCGGACGATACTTGTCAGCATACGCTACTTGTACTATTTCGAAAGATCGGAACGTCATCCAGCGTGCACTCATCTGCCTGCTTGACAAAACATTTAAATGGGACTAATTACTACACTGGACATGCATATGTACTGAAACAATGAAAATTACGACCAGCTCTAGTTGTTTTTTGTTTGTTTTACTTATTGTATTTGCATTTGGTTTCATATACTATGTAGCCAATTGTGAACCACCCAAAATAAAATTACACGGCGTAAAAAGCATCAGTTTATTCTTTATTCCTTATATTTTTGCAAAGAATAACTAGCTTTTTAGGACGAATTTTCTTTACTCTTCTGTCATTCTATTCTCTATTCATCTATACCCTGATAAGCAGAAAAATTCCAAATCAGCCAATTTAACTCCGCATTATTTTCTTTTGTTTATCAGGTATACCTGGAAACACTCACCTGATCGAATGCACCTACAACATCACTGTCCGACAGCTAACGTAAGAGCAGGGTTTGTACCGATGATCAATCCTAAAAATTTTAATAGAGACATTAATATATCTTCCAATGCAAAATATCTTCTTGGTTTTAATGAGCCTGACCACAAAGGAGGGTCAAATCTTACAGTAGCACAAGCTGTCGGGATGTGGAAAGAAGTAGAGAAGAAAGCTGCCGGGAAAATCTTAGTTAGTCCGGCAGTTACCAATCTTAACTGGTTGCAACAATTTTTACATCAATGTCATAATTGCAGAATTGACCACGTGGCAGTCCATGCCTATAGGTGCGATGCACATCAACTTATGGCATACCTTAAGGATGCATGGAATAGATTCCACAAACCAATATGGCTGACCGAGTTTGCCTGTCCTCATACGACATCAGTTAATGAACAGCTCCGATTTATGAAAGATGCTTTGCCGCTTTTAGAGGCTGCACCGTATGTGTTTCGATACTCATGGTTCACTAGTAGATTTATACACCACAATGAAGGTACTTGGGTCGATGCGTCAGCAAGTCTGATGAAGGAAAACTCTGCAGAACTGTCAGTACTTGGACATTATTACAACAACTTCATGTAATAAAGAGGTCGTATATCTAGTCTTCTTAGCTGTACTTCTCCTTCATACGGAGTATATACCTCCCAATTGATATGATTTCCCCGGGCTTATGAGTCATATCATGATTTTCCTAATGAGCCCTTTAACCAAGAGTGCAAGGAGTATTGTGTTCTATCATTTGACTGTTTTTCTTTTTTTCAGTCTTGACGATGTCAGTTTATTTTTTATCTATGAGTTTGACTCTCCCTCTGGTAAATGTTGCCCCTCTAGATCTCTTATGTTCACCTGTATGTTTTGAAGCTATATACACGCGTCTGGCGCGAGTACAAAATTTCAATACTTGTATCTATGAAGAGATTTTTTTGCTGATTACTTCAAAGCATTTATATATATTCTTGATGGTATATCATAAATCTTATCAAAACTGATCTCTCGTCACTTCTGTTTACGATGTCAAACGAATGGTATATCATGAAGCAAAAATGTTTAAGCTGTTGTATATGCAGTTTTTAATCATTTATCGTACTTTATGAACATGCTAACATCTTTCGTTATTCAATATTTTTGTGGTTTTCAGACGTCATCTTCGGATTTTCGTGATTATCCTCACGTCTTCTTTACGCGATAGTCCTTCTATCATATCTATATTTCTAAATGTTTCGTATGAAACCAGATGTCATATTTTTTTGTCCAACAATTTTACAGTATTCATTAAAGGCCTTTAATAATATTTTATACAGTAGGGGTTCTATCTTTGGTAAATGCCGTTTTTAAGTGATTTCCCTTTACTTGTGTACTTTTATATCGTTTGCTATTGTATATAACAGTATTTGTTTCTGATGTGAAGCATTCCTTTTTGTAAAGTTCGTGTTGCTCAGTCTTAATTTGTCAATATAATAATTCATGTAGTGTTTCCGAATCTTTGTGTCGTTTGTTAACACTTTAACACAGCATGCCTTAAACAAAACACACATATTGTTTACTAGCTGGCTGCCTGGTCATTAGTTTCCGAGCTATAGTATAAATGGCATATAATTTAAAAAAAATATATACTGTCATATCTGAAAGAATCACTTTTACACACACAGAAATATGTGATGATGCCGGTATGGAAACAAACTAATTTTAAAACCTATTACCTTTTATGAACATCAGGCGAACGAAAGCGTAGGACATTACTCAACATATATATCAAAATAATGCTTAATCTTGTTTACTATGTAGAGGATGAACATTTTGACCATTTTGTTATAATTTGTTCAAACAACTTAGTTCACTACACCTCGAAATAGAGACAAGAGATACCAACGTAATCAATATCCAAAGAAAACTGACATTTAAAAAAAGGACTTACAGCACAACAACACACACATCACAAGATAAAAAGTTAAAATCTTGGCAACACAAGCCCCACAAAATATATATCTGAGGTGATGAAGGTTCCCTTGAACACCAACACCATCACAAGAAAATAAATTGGGGTCCTACATCAAAAGGCCATTAGAACTGAGTACAGGGGACACTGTAATATTTACTGTAAATGAATGATTTTGTGTGTATATATATATATGTGATATGGTTTACTTTTTTTGTATGTCACAAACTTAATGTTTAAAGTTTAAATGGCAATACATATTTAAATTTGAATTTGGTAAACGGAACCTGCTCCACTAGTGATAGTCATCATCTGGCTCATGTAAGTTCGCACGCTGTACTTATTCGTTAAGTAACGTCGGGTAAAAGAGAACCTTGGGAATAAAGTTATGATCATTTGAACATTTATATCGATACATTATTCCATAATGCCATGGTCAACCGATATGGGATGGCTATTGTAAAAGGGATGTGTTCAAAACTAAATTCACCGTTTAGAACTCTTGGTTAGACTGCTTCCTTGTAAGCAGACATCCTCTATCAGGGAGAAAAAGGAAATGCATATTTAGAATATCGTGTTCACATGGGATTACATATTACAAACGCAGGACTGTTTCTACATGAAAATTGAAAGAACCTGCATACCAAATAGATAATTTCATCGTGTTGAATGTTAAAATTGAATAATGTTTAATAGTTTAATTAGTATTATTTTGAGAATGTTTTACATCTTAAATTATACTGTTGCGTTTACTTTTTTTAAACTAACACCTACGGAGAGTATTCGAAAGGTATCATCATAAAAGAGAGTCAGATAACAAGGTAGACTCAAAACGTCAAAGTTTTAAAACAACTGACCCATTTAAACTTAATCAACAAATGGAACGATTGCAAAATAACTGTCAATTGCTCACTTCGTCATGTTGGTGCTGTCATTTCTGTTGAAAATAATGTTTTATACAGGTGTGTTATTTTCTTCTTTTTTTAATGAAATGCACCAACAAATTAATATATTCATCGGGTCTTTTCGCGATGTATGCATCTATAATCAATTATTATCGTATTTGAAATAGTACCCATATTTTTCAACCTTATATGCCATATGCACCGAGACAGAGGATAACTGTTTCGAAAGTACTATTCAAACACATTTCAATTTTGTTAGATTGAAATATTCAGATGTTGTTCACCATAAAAGAGGGACGAAAGATACCAAAGGGACAGTCAAACTCATAAATCTAAAACAAACTGACGACGCCATGGCTAAAAATAAAAAAATAAAAGACAAACAGACAAACAATAGTCCACATGACACAACATAGAATACTAAAGAATAATCAACAGTGACCCCACCAAAGCACTAGGGGTGATGTCAGATGCTCCTGAAGGGTAGGCGGATCCTGCTCCACATGTGGCACTCGTCGAGTTGCTTATGCTATTATAAATCCGGTACACAGTCTAATTTGGTAGGTCTCATTCATGAAAGGGAAGGGTATTGTAGTAAATCAGAGAATTCAGTATCCAAACTCCAAGGACAAAATCGAATCGAAAATTGTTTAACAAAAGGCAACTGCAAAAGCTTGAACAAATCAAATGAATTGAAAAATCTAGCATATTATTGACCAACATTACCTTATGTACGTGTAGAAAGTATGGTGAATTAAACCTGGATTTCTCTCTTATACAACTGTTATTTAGAATTAAAATATACTACCAAAAATGTGCGTTCAAAACAATTGCAATTGAGTTCTTATCTTAATCCCAATAATAGCAAAGAAACAAAAACCAAACTGCATATAACTAATCTACATACAACATACCGACAAATATAGTCATGTAGTACAATAAACAAAGAATTAAATATCAGTAAGATTAATCACATTTGTGATGTCTTGCCAAGGTCTTACTTTTCATATATTCACCGATAAGTTGATTCACAGTACGAATAATAAAACATAGATCACTGCTTATTGGTATATTGCAGTGTATAAGTACTTTCTTTGTGTAGTACTTTAATGAGATATTGAATTGTTGTTTCATCATGGGTATGTACAAATCATTCGAAATGTATTAATATGTATATATATTAATATGATTAATGAAAATAACAAAAAAATACTGTCAATTTATGTATTTTCTTTGTTGGAAGGTTTTCTAGAATTTAAAGAAATTATATTTTCGTTAATATTTGATTCAATCTTTTTATTATACTTGTTAATTTTCAAAATGCTAATTTGCTTTTCGTTGAACTTTTTCATATTCGTAGAAGGATTAGACCACACTATACATCCCACGTTCTTACTCATATATCAGAGAAATAAAAAAAAAAACTCACAGTGTTGTTATATGTTGCAGGAATTTTTGGAAATCATTTGTTCTATATAATCAATATCATCACAACGTTTAAATATAAACCAATAATTTTAGACAACGTTGTATCTTGTAAATTCAAATTTGTTTTTCATCTATTTAAGTGTTTTTGGTTTCTGGTTCTTTGTGTTTACTTCTACTCAGCATCGTCGACCTGTCCGGGGCTTCTCACAAGAAAGGTGCAGCGATATCGTGGAACCCTACGTACCATTGTACAGATGAAGCCACCTTTACTAATGTTCATTGCTGGTAAGTTAACTAGCTCCACAATATTGTACATCACTGTACAAATGTAGACACGTTTACTAACGTGCATTGATGGACATTTAACTAGCTCAGAAAAATCATTGAATCCATCGTTTCACAGTAGAGCTGATGCCAAATTTTCAAACCTTCGTTGGTTGTAGGTAAACTAGCTCCACAAAATCACGAAGCAAATCGTTTAACTGTAGATATGCAGCAACTTTCACTAACGTTCATTGGTGGCTAGTAGACTAGCTCCAAGCTATCATTGAATCTATCGTATCACTGTACAGCGATGCCCACTTCTTCCAACTTTTGTTGGTGGTTAGTAAACTAGCTTAAAATATCATTGAATCTATTGTATCACTGTACAGCGAGGGTCACTATTACTAACGATTCTTGGTGGTAAGTAAACTAGCTCAACAATATCACGGAGCCTATCGTATCACTGTATGTATGCCGTCACTTTTTCTAACGTTTGTTGTTAGTGGATAAACTAGCTCCACAATATCATAGAGCCAATAGTTCTACTGTCCCGATGCAGTCACATTTACTAACGAAAGGTTGTTTTAAGTAACATAGAACCACAATATCATGGAACCTTTTAAACTACTGTACAGCTGAAGCCAAATTTATTCACGTGTGTTTGTGGTAAGTAAACTAGCTCTACAATAACTTATATTTGTGCCGCGAGCATCACTGAGGAGACATGTATTGTCGAAATGCGCATTTGGTGTAGAAAAATTGGTTCCGTTAAATTAAATGTTGTTAAAGAAAACTGGTTGATATCCATACATTTCATCTTTTATGGTGAGACTCTAATATATAAATAAAAAAAAATTATGGTGATATTTCTTCTTTTGAGCTATGTACTAAATATTGAAATCATTCCTAAATCTCTTTTCTTTCAAAACTCTTTTAAAACGATAAAAATATAGGATCGTTATACTGGATCATAACAGTGACCTTAAGATCTTTCCACACTAATTTACCTTTCCATCATACTATGTAGCGTAACATATAAATCCAAGCTGAAGGTTTTTAACTAGCTCATTGCATGTAAGTTATTTCATGGGCTGTAGCATTTATTGCTATAAACATTTTCGATGTACAACAGCTAAGGTAGAATAAATTTAGTAATTCTTTAAAAAAAGACGATATTTTTCAGTATTTTTCTTGCCATATACAATGCAGTTTCTGTGACACAAATACTGTGTAAATATTCATATGTAAATTATTCCAAGTACCAAGTGTTTCCCACAAGCATGATTAGCATGGGTAGACGTCATGACATTTCTAAATAACACCTTGTCCTTTTTCACTTCTTTGGATGACTCCATTGTCTCGAAAATGCCCAAATAGAAGCCTTTTTTAAAAACCAAAATTCACAATTCCATGCCTATAGAAGTTACTTCAACTATTGATAAAGCAATGTACTTTTGACGTAAGTTATTGTGTGGATCCGCAATATATTTTGACCGAAAGCAACCGTAAAGCGATATCAAGCTGTTTCTTAATGAAAATCCATAATTTAGAATTTACTGTCCTTTCTATGACATCGAAACGTCAATGCCTAAGAGAAAAAAAACTTGTTTTAACCCATAGCATATAAATGTCATGATACGAAATGTATTTGTCATTTTTGTAACTTGATAGAGTTGTAAAACAATTTATCGTTGCGCACATATTAGATATTAATTGTCTCCGCGCTATAAACGAATGTATTTCAGTCAACGCCTTAAGGATGTACACCTCTGAGGAGCCAAAAATTTCTAGAATTAAACTTTTTTTCTTAACCTGATTTTTAGGTTTATAAGACTGTAACAAAACAATTGGTGAAGAAAAAATCATATGGTGGTGTGCTTCTTTTTTTGCTACGGCCCTTTGAAAATGCCCAATTTTGATGATTTTCTCACTTTTTATCGATTTTTACCTATTTTTGGGCTATTATCGTGAAAAAAATCGCAGTTCCACAATTAAACTTTTTTTCATACTTTCCATAAAGATGAAGTGGACCAATCTGAATAAATTTAACTAACAAAAACTATAGGTGGGTGTTAATATAAGAAAGTTTTATCATATTTTGATGCTTTTTTGTGTAAAATTTACCATACTGCCAATTTTGTATTTTAATGATTTTTCTCATTTTAAAGAACAAAATGCATATTAATTCAACTTTTTTGTTATAAATGATTGAAAAAATACATATCTAAGAAATTTGAAATGATCAAAATGAGATGGGATGTATATTATTCTTGTAAAATCATTTTTTGTATCCCTCACCCATTTTCTCAAAATTTTGACTAAAAATACTGACTTGAATGGTCGTAAAATTTGAAAGCTGGATTATTCAAAAACCGTTCATGGTAAATACGCAATTTTTTCACAGAGTTATGTTTGATTATAATATTTTTAAAATTCATTGATATTTTCCACTTCTATCATATGTTTTGGAAATAATTTAAGAACGAGATTTCAACGAGACTGAACGAGACTGAAAAGTCAGAAGAATACATCCTTAACAGTCTGACAGTATAATACATTTACCAAAACTAGTATCCAGTTTTTAATTTATTTTTATTACTATACTGAGTGCCAATGAAAACGCAACACTTTTGTTTTTCAATAAAATCTTATAACTTTTATTTTATTTATATTAGAACTTTGTATAGTTGGTTTAAAATGACTTTTAAGACAATTGACGACAACTTTACGGTTGAGTGATTTTTGGAACAAACGCGAAGTAAGGGTTATTTTGAACGGACATAAACCGAGTTCACTGCTTTTCAACATACGCATCATTTTCACGATTTTGTCATTTAATGCTTGGCTAATGTCATGAATTTTCCCGCCCTTGTTGTAAGGAAACTGCAATACACATCTGAGTAAATGTCAGGACTTTCTGACAACCAGCGACATGCAGTTTTGGGCATGATTCAATGAGCCTTACACTGCAAGCAATTACAAGAAGACTGACGTTGTAGCCTCTGCAATAACCAAAATCATCCACAAATTCAACCAAAATGGATCATTTAATGATAAGCGACATTCTCGGATACAAAAAGCAAGAAACGCTCAGCCAGTCCGATACATTTGGTCTTAAACATATTCGATATTGACTATGATGGGTGTACAAAGATCACGAGAGTTCAATGGTGGTCACGGTAGATCCTTTGGAGTAATTTCAGTAAAGCACCATGTGCGCAGAAATTGTTAAAGAGCGCCAAAGTCTTTCCTAAGTGACATCTAAACGCCGTAAGGCGTAAATATCGAATTATGTAGACCAAAAATCAATCATTGTGTACCAAAAACCGTAAGTGGTGGTTACATAGACATTTGGTACCCATCTTTGCCAAGAGTCATGTGTTTTGCCCGATTTTGGTCCGATCGAGCACATTTTGCATCAGATTGGACATGGTTTAGACGATGAAAACCACCACCAATATCATAAAGTCAGCTTGATTTTGATATGCGGAACAAGTGGAAAAACATTCCTCGAGATCACATTTAATTCTGGATGATTAATTCCACGTCGCTGTCGAGATTGCGCTGTACAACGGGGTTGTAACATGTTTTGTTAGGACTGTGAGTTGATGATTCGACATTGGATGTTTCATTTACCTTTAGCGTCTGAAAGATGACAATGAAACATTTTTGTTTGATATCGATCTATTGTTAGAATTGTTTATTTTCAAGAACAATTAATTTTGAAAGATTATCATTTCTAATATAAATATTATTTATGAAAAACCAAGTGTTGCCTTTTCATTGGCACTCAGTATATATATATTTTTTTAAATTCAAAAATGAGCTAGTCTTTTCATGAATTTTTACGGTCATGTCCCGAAAAACATGGTGGATTTACCCCGGTTATATAGCTAACGTAACCTACATATTGTACAAAATATTGTGTTACGGTTATTTTAATTTCCGTTTATTTGATAAAATTGAGTTAGCTATCCTAAAAGACATAATCATGTAATATAACAATACTAGTAATTGAAAAAATGAAGAGCAGACTATTTGATTTCAATACGATGAAATACAATTTAGGTTGACGTCAAGTAGATTGAATGTAGGGTCAATGCAATACTTTTCAGCCGGTTCAAGAAAGGTCAAGACATAGTAATAAATTGATAGCCACGATTGCTGCCTTATCAGGAAATTTAAGTTTGTTGGTACTGTCTGGTTGAAATACCATTGATTTGGTTCGTGCTTCCATCATGGGTATGTAGAAAACGTTCCTTTGTTTAGACTTACTATCTGAAATCCATAAATCCATTGACAACACCAATTAATTACTGTAGATTCATTTTATTAAAGAGTACAAGTTCACCTGTATTTAAAACAGTTTTCATTCACATGAATACATGATTTAATTCATAATATCGGCAACGTTATCACACATCGAATTATAAAATAGTACCTCGTTGATTATTTTAATTCGCCCACGAAATCCACGAAACAACGGTATCCAACGAATAAAATTACATTAATCACCATCATTCAAACAATCAAACCTATTAAATTAACACGTTTTATTACGATTCTCTCTAACAAATCCATGCTGTTTTAATATATTGATACAAATCATTTTGCAAGTAAGCATTATTCATAATCATGGATAAAATATATTGGTGGGAATTGAGATATCGCTAAACATTTTAACCCCGTTGTATGTTTGTGCATGGCCCAATCAATTAACTCTGGCTTTTTTAGTCTTGCATTTTTATTTTCTTAAATCAGTTTTATTTTCATGCTTCTGAGTTTAGTGTGGCATCCACATGTCTAGTACACATATTTTGATATAGGCCAACTGACGCACTCCTTGATTTTCACGCTGTGTTGAAGACAAAACGGTGACCTTTGGCTGTTTATACTCTACGGTTAAGTTGTTGTTTCCATGCTCAATTTTAATGAAAAGCTTTGTTATCTACATGCTTCAATGTTTCAGTATTGATGGTATCCGGTTCCTTGTGTTTACTTGTGCTCGTTAGAGCCTCACACAAGAAAGGAGTCGGAATTGCATGGAGCCCGCAGTACCACTGTACAGATGAAGCCACCTTTACTAACACTCATTGGTGGTAAGTTTACAGGTAATTGAATAATATCACCTGTTTATCGGTAATTGAACAGTATCACGTGTATCACGTGTTTACAGGTAATTGATTGATTGATTATTGGTTGCTTTACCCCGCGTGAGCACTTCAGGTAATTGAACTGTATCACGTGTTTACAGTTGATTTAACAGTATCACGTGTTTACAGTTAACTGAACAGTATCACGTGTTCACAGGTAATTGAACTGCATCACGGGTTTACACAATATTTCTGTTCGTCAGGGTGGCGAAAGAGCATTGCATTATTTTATAATGTTCATATCATGTTACCAAATGTTGATTATAGAAACAACAGTTTGAACAGATTTCAATCAACTTTTCGCTATTGCAAAATCCATTGTTTTTTCCCCGATATCAGACGACATGCGGGCTATAGATAGTGCAGATGCAACATGTTACAAAATCAAATTTTGCTTAACACAAATGCAATGCCAATCTAAAAATTTGACACGTGTTGAGGTGTACGATAGATATGGCAGATGCAACATGTAAACAAATCATCTACTTGCATATACACCATTGCGATTACAATCAAAGCGACATAAATATATTGCTGTAAACGATACTAAAAGAAGTGTTGCGAGTGGTAAACAGGAACACTGGTTTATAATATTTGCCAAAGATGTCGTGGAATTTAGGGCACTATGTTACTAATGTACAGGTCAAATAACTGTACGTTAACATACTTTACCCGTACTTTATGAAAATATCGATAGTTCATCTTGTCTGCCAATGAACATGCATTTGCAAGCTAGAAAAAAACCATATCCAGCGGTATTTGTTTCCAGATTAGATAGACAATATAAACATGTGAAATAACTGAAAATGATGTCCATTACTTTCATTTTGACTGCTAAAGTTAAGTTGTTATTATAGGTACTAGTTATTGTTTTTAATCTATTAACGTCATTATACTACGGATCATGTGGCGTTCCCCTGCACATCCAAAGACTGTGTACTTTTCATCTGTCCAAAGTCACGACCCTTAATAAATGGTTTATTTGGTTCATAGATTTGTCTCATTTCTCTTTTTTTTTTTATATATACTGTGAATTTATTATTATTCGTTGAATACCAATTTTCGTGGATTTCATGGGCACAGTCAAACCACGAAATAAAATATTCAACGAATGTCAATTTTCCTATAGGTTTGTATGCAGATTTCAGCAAAACCACGAAATCAAATATCCACCAATATGCAAGTTTTTCTTAATCCAAGGAAATTGGTACCCACGAAAATAAATGAATCCACAGTAGATAAAATAAGACTTTTGGTTTTTCTGTATGAACTGTCTTACAATAGTCATGTTGGTACCCTTCATAGTTTGATGTTCAGTATGAG
Source organism: Mytilus trossulus (assembly GCF_036588685.1). NCBI lineage: Eukaryota > Metazoa > Mollusca > Bivalvia > Mytilida > Mytilidae > Mytilus > Mytilus trossulus. Next base: position 51,556,031 of record NC_086385.1, on the reverse strand, counting down.
ATCATGCCCTTTGTTGAAGGTTGTATATCGGTCTATAATTGTTCTCTTTTTACAGTTGTGAGTTAGATGGAGAGGTGTCTCATTGCCACACATACCACTTTTTCTCGTTTCTATAAATGACGAAAACAATAAGTTGTGGTTATTAATCGATTAAAGTACATATGTATTCATATCTATAAACATATATATAATTGGAACAGCTTTCTACCTGTACGTTTTGATAACGTCTGTTTGAGAAAAAAAAATAAACACACAAAACCCGTCTTTAGTTGAGGAGTATTTTGAAAAATGATAAACACAGATAGAGGTCTTTGGTTATACATCTTTTTACTTAAAATGTCGACATTGTCCCAAACATTTTATTTTTCTAATGTCGGTGAAGACTTCGATTTTTATAGGCTGGTACCGTTTAATATACTTCTTGGAAGATTTTAAACCTCGACACACGCTGGTAAGCGTGTTGATTGATTTGGCCTAAATTGTTCAAAACACATTTTCCTTCAAAAAGCATATTCTAGTTAGTCTTAACTCGTCATCTGGCTATGATACTAGGTTGTTAGGTCCTACAGATGTAAATACACGGAACTCTTTATGAATCGAGTGTTATAACGACGCATAGTATACTTCTATGAAGAACAATCACAGTAATTAAGACATGAATTATGTCAAACTAATTAACAAATGGTGACATGGATGGGATGAGGTGTGTGGCATCAGTTCTTTATTCTTTAGTTTTGATGCAATTTCTTTGTTTTTCGTTTTTGTTTTGTTTTGTTGTTTGCTTGTTTTTAAGTTGTTGTTTTTTTCTGTTTTTATTTTTTTGTTGGCATATATTCTGTTGGCCTATTAGACTATAATGAATCAATAGAACGCCAGTGAAGTTAATGTTATATTTCATTGTTGGTTTTAAGTACGACTGGCGACAGTCACCAGAAAGGATGCACTTTTTTAATCACTGTCCAGTAAACACTAGAGCAGGGTATGTACCGATGGATAACGGCAGACATTTTGAAAAAGGGATCAATATTTCTTCGCAAGCTCAGTATCGTCTCGGTTTTAATGAGTCTGACCACCATGACCAGTCGAATCTTACAGTAGCACAGGCTGTCGTCATGTGGAGGGAATTGGAAAAGCATGCATCGGGGAAAATTTTAGTTAGTCCAGCAGTAACCAACCTTAACTGGTTGCAACATTTTTTACATCAATGTCATAATTGCAGAGTTGACCACGTGGCAGTCTATATTTATAGATGTGATGCACATCAAATCATGACAAAACTTAAGCAAACATGGGATAAGTTCCACAAACCAATATGGCTCACTGAGTTCGCTTGTCCTCATACCACATCGGTTAATGACCAGCTTCGGTTTATGAGAGAGGTACTTCCGCTTTTGGAGTCTGCGCCGTATGTATTCCGTTACGCATAGTTTGTTAGTAGATGGTTGTACCACAATGATGGTAATTGGGTAGATGGTTCAGCCAGTCTGATGAAGGAAAACTCGGCAGAACTTTCCACACTTGGACATTATTACAACAATTTTATGTAATTAAATTATAGTATATTTTTTTGTCTCATCTTTTTTACTAATTATTTGCTTCTATACATTTTTGTTTTAAATCCTTTTTTTTAGATAATATTGTAACGACTTGTCATGCACGCGAAAATGATTTTGAGTAACTTGTCATACATGAGTAGTTGGACTTCTCCACTTTGAAAGCAAAACCTTTCCTTAAGAAGTGTGTTCATTCGACTTTTGTTTCCATTCACGTCCGGTTACACGACGGGTACAAGACAGAAACAAAGAATTGTAATTGTACTGTCGTGTGCTTTTCGCAAGTTGATCGTGCGACAGTTGTGCAACAATCGTACGGCAATCGTGAGTTGTGTGGGGCTTTTTTCAGGTTTTCGTGTATTAGGATGCGCGTGTGACTGTCGTATAACTGTCGTGCCACTGGCGTACGACTATCGTGTCACTGTGATGTGAGGGCAACACATGCCAGTCTTTATCCGCATTAATCCAACGAAATCACCGACAGATACCCGCTCCAAGTCTTACTTCAGTGTACTATACTGCTCAAAAATCAGGCGCTGTTCGCTCCATTGCCTAACATACTAATCCACCAACTTCGGATGATCATAGTATAGTGTTCACGTGCTCGAATCAACGCTAACAGGGCCATAGTTTGGTCTTGTTGGAGTCCGGCGAGGTGCCTATTTAGCAGGGCAAAGCATAATCATTTTGGTGTAATAGCCATCCTCTATAAACGGCAGACGGTATGTTTTTCCAAACATTCATTTCCGCCGAATTGTATTCTTCTAAGTAACACGAAAACATGTGCACAACGAACGTACTTGCAACTATCGTACGACAGACAATCAAGGTTGAGCGAGCATCGTACAAAATATAGTATTCGTTTGACAATCGTGGACTGTATCACGAGTGTCTTGCGACAGTCATGAGATTGTCTTACGACAGTCGTTGGACGACTGTTTTATCAAAATGGTATAGGATGGTACCCACCACAATGTGTGTATCGTACAATAGTCGCACGACTAGGGAAAGACACTTTGACCAATTTTTATGTCGTGACGCTGCATAGGTGTGTCATTGGTTTGATGTCACCAGGGCTTTAGCTTTACAGAGATGCAAAAGATACCATTTAAACTAACTACAGCCAGTAATACCCCTAAACTGGTATAAGCACTCGAACAACCGATCGTTAAAAACAGCATCCCCACTCGGCCCGCGATCATATAAACAAGTTCCATCATTGGGCTATGACCTTTTACCAGCTTATTTAATAAATTCCGTTGCGCGCAAAATTACTGTTTTTAATGTTTAAAATTTACTTGAACAGGATACTTTTATAAAATATTAAAAGTTGACATAAGAAATATATCAAATTTCCATGAAATTTTTTTTTTAGATACAGATTGCTGATGATATGAAAAAATCATCGTTTGACATTTTAATTTGCTTTCCCTGAGTTTTATCTCCCTCATATAATGTATGAAGTTAATTAACAAAAAAATCGTCTAACAGAACAACATTCTTATATTTATCATATCTTGGTAGAAAACAAAGAGTCACGAATATAGAATGGTATGTTAAGGGTTACATGTTGTCAAATTGTTGTATTATTGTAATATTTGTGAACATACAGTTGTAAATAGTCTTATCGGGGCTTCATACCTTGATCTTTTCCTCAATATTGACGTAGATGGACGACTTCGAACGAAAATCTATGATGAACGGGACGATTTCAACTTCCCAATTATCAATTTCCCATTTCTTAGCAGCAACATATCCTTTGCCCCTTCGTATGGTGCTTACATTTCACAATTGATACGTTATTCAAGTGCTTGTTCACACTATACGGACTTCATATACAGGAGTGTGCTCCTTACGCAGAAACTGCTCCAACAAAGTAATGAGGAGGACAGATTAAAAATTGACACTCCGTAAATTTTATGGACACCATCACGAATTGGTGGATCCATATGATGTCTCTTTAACCAAACTGGCTGAGGACATGTTTACCACATGACATGGTAGATTGTGGTTTGTCATTATGTCGTCTAATCTTTTAATTACCAAACTTATTCCCGATTGTGACTGTTTTGCTGAATGTGAATTCGTATTGCTATAAGACGTGTTTCTGTACTTGTTTATCCCAAATTCATGTATTTAGTTTACATATTCTATGTTATATTTGTAATTCTCATCGGATTTTGTCAAATGTGTTGACGTCTTTTTATTATATTTAGGTGTTACGGATAGAAAAAATAATCACCGCCTTTATTAATTATATTTAATTTTGTACGATTAATTACGTTTGAAGTTGGATTCATAACAAACTGGACATATATATATATATATATTACAGTTAATTGCTATTAATAAGTATTGCAATATGCATTTTGTTTTAATGAATTATCAGAATTTAGTTCTAATATAATCTTAAAGCAATCCTAATTCTATCTCACTTTTTAATTATAGTTTTTCATGTGTGACGTCATGCTGTTTCTAAATTTCATAAATTCAAATGTGGCATAACGTTTGCCCTTTTGCCATCGTATATGACGTCATTTTTTTTTTGGATAATTTTTTTAAATTGCGTTGACGCCTGGACTGATTCGGGTGTGTCTATGCTGTATTGAACTTGGCATCATGTATTCGGGTTTAGTTTTCTGTAATAAGTTAATACTTCAGTTTTATTATGTATATATCTTTCATATTCATTTGTTAAAATTTACTGTTTGCAATAGCATGAATCGTTCTATATAATAATGGTGTTCTTATCCCGGGCATACAAACAATGCCGTATTTGTCAAAAACCTTTTCAACTTTTGATCCTCGGTGCAGTACAACTTTGTACTTTTTTCACTTTCGATCTTTTATATCTAGGCGTCACTGGTGAGTCTTGCGTGGACAAGACGCATTTTTGGCGTATTGAATTTTAAACCTGATGCTTTTTGTTATCTATTAATCATGTTTTTCTTTGTCTAATATGTTCTCCTATTTATTTGTATTGTAGTTCTGTAATATTATGTTGTCATTTCAATGTTATATTTAACTTTGCCATTAAAGTGCGAGGTTTGGCATGCCATAAAAACAGGTTCAACCCACCACTTTTATTCCCCTTTAAAAGTGTCCTGTACCAAGTCAGGAAGATGGCCATTGTTACATGTATAATATTGTTCGTTTCTGTGTGTGTTACATTTTAACGTTGAGTCGTTTGTGTTTTCTCTTATTTTTGAGATAAGACGTGGCACGGTACTTGTCTATCCCAAATTCATGTATTTGGTTTTGATGTTATATTTGTTATTCTCGTGGTGTTTTGTCTGTTGCTTGGTCCGTGTCTGTGTGTGTTGCGTTTCGGTGTTGTGTCGTTGTTCTCCTCTTATATTTAATGCGTTTCCTTCGGTTTTAGTTTGTTACCCCGATTTTGTTTTTTGTCCATGGATTTATGAGTTTTGAACAGCGGTATACTACTGTTGCCTTTATTTATATATTTATAACTTTATTTCCTCTATTATAGAGATTTGGTGTACATGAAATATATAAATCAAAAAATTACAAAAAACAAAGAATTAAAGTCACTGTTTAAAGTTAATAAAAAATAAACTGAGCACTGTTTATAATATCGATAACGGAAACATCTTCTACCGATTGTAGAAATCACTGCAGATTTTGTTCTTAGTGTACGCACAGTTGGAGAAGGACTTTGGCTGGGGTACTTACAAATCTGTATTCATGATTTATGATAAAGCTCTTGTTTTAGTTTTATTGTAAGTATTTGTCGCAGTAGATACGCCCTGGATATAAATATATTTCAAATAAATTTTCTGTTTTTAATATATGTAATACAAGGGATTGCTGTCTCGTGAATATCCTCATTTGTCTAAATCATTAAAAAATAATGTCCTGGCTCTGCTAGTATGTAGTCACTGCTAGTGGTTGAATATAGAAAATTACATTAAAAACAAAATATTCTGTTTTGACTATGAAGGTAAACAATGAATTGGTTTGATACTAAAACAAATTCATGATGTGTCAAGCCGTTGACGAAAAAAATCAAATAGCATAAAAACATACCCCCCTTGAAGTTTAATATATTATTTGGTTCTTCTTTTTATTCTCCATATATAATAAACTTACTTTCAAACAAAACAATATTTTAACTAAAGCTCTGTGTTTCTAACATTGTCTAATAAAACATAGCGAATATGGTGCTTGTGACAACAGAGAAATACGTTGTAAACCATGACCACTATAAAAACTTCAAAAACATCACGACCATGTTTGAAATACTTTTATACGTCAAACATGTTTGAAGTAAATGTTTGTTATCATTCTTAATTATACATTTAACTGCAGTCATACATCCATGGATCTGCGTATATATATATATATATATATATATATATGTCACTAATGTCGTAAACAGTATGGTGAACAGTATATGTTTTAATGGATGCTCTTGGCCTAAAGTGTCACATGAGCTTTTCACATCACTTTTTGCCCGTCGTTGTCTATGAATTCTCTTGGCCAAAAATGTCACATGCGCTTTTATCATCACTTTGTGTCCGTCGTTGTCTATGAACTTTGTTGGCCTAAAATGCCACATGAGCTTTTCTCATCACTTTTTGTCCGTCGTTGTTTATATGAACACTCTTGGCCCACATGGTCACATGAGCTTTTCTCATCACTTTTGGTATGTCGTTGTCTGTGAACTTTCGAATTAATGATCTCATCTGAAGCTACGTGTCTTATTAAATTAAACAAAACCACAATCATCCTGTGATATCGAGTTCAAAATTGTGTCTGATGATCGTGTCTTCCAAGGCAACATTTAAATCTGTTGATTTTTTTGGGTAAAGAATGCATGAAATTTAATCAAAACTATATAGCACATATTTTCCAAAGTTGATTACTACCTTTGATAGTTCAAACAAATAGTGCAATGATGGAATCATTATTTGTATCCTATCAAGTCGATGTGATGCAATTTATTGATGATATGCAATACGTTAAATACCATCATGATACTTGCTTTGAAAAAAAACCACATAGGTAATGCATGGTGTATGAATCTGTTATAAAAATAGGTTGGACTACAAATGTAAAATCATAAACAAAAGAAGACAACTCCATTCCATATTTTGAGTCAACCTAGCAAAACAAAATTCAATATTTTAATTAAAACTTCACAAAACTGCAAAATGAAAGCAACCTTTATCATTCATTCAAAAATTTTAAATTGGATGTTTCCTTATCTACCAAAACTAAGTGAATTGGAGAATCGCGAAATTAAATCGCCGCGAAGCGGGCTAGAAAGGGCTTAACTCGAAAAAAAAAGTTGGTTTACAGTATTACAAATAAACCAAATGCTTATTACATATAAAATAGAATGACTTATTGGTCCTGTAGAGGACAAACCAAAGTTTTTTTTCCAGTATAAACACACAGGCTGTTTACATAACGATTCTTTAGATAATTCAAAACAAAACAGTTAATAGCAGTGTACTTTTTTTATTTTTTTTTAATGTCATTTAGACGGATCCTGTATTTCCTTTATCGTCATCACAATCATCAAAATCGTCTCCACCGTCATTAGGGTCATCATTAATGGCATTCCTGGTGACATTTGAGATGCAGCCATCGGCATTCCTTGTGACATTTGAGATGCAGCCATTGGCATTCCTAAATATCATAAAAACGAGATATAATTATGAGTACTTATATTTTCATTTTAGTACAAATTCTTTCTATTTATTTACCTTCAATACACACCTTTTGAATTTAGCTATTCCTTAAGATTCTTTTTTGGTGAAACAGGAAAAGAACACCATGACGCTATGACGCAAAGGGGTTGAAAAGAAACCAAGAAGGCTATCAAAATCGTACCGTGTAAGATGATTGAAATACTATTAATATGAGGCAGACATTACCTGTAAATGGGGACGAAATCTGTATAAATAATTTTTTTGTAACTTAAATATTTGTTAAAAAAAGAAACGGAAATACCGTAACGTTTTCGATTTTGGTTCTGTTGTTAGGGATTTTAGTTGTGACGTTATTTAAGTTATCATCAGGTAACGTTTTTTTTCCTATCAAGGAATCATTTTAAAAAATGATTTTTTTATTGCGTTCCTTCCTATTTATACTAGACTGATAACTATATACTTTACTCAAAGGTTCATATTAACGAGACTGGAAAAAGGAAGTGCATTGTTGATTTCTGCGCAAGGCCGGGATTTCAAAACATGACACAAAAAAATTGAACGATTTTGAGTTCATTAGTACAATGAAAAATTCGGGAAATTTTCCCGAATTTTTTCTTATTGAATTTTCTACTGTTTTTGGGGACTTCGTACCCATATTAACTCATTTTTTTTTAATGACGATTTAAGTATTTTGGTTTATTTTCTCTAGAGCAATGAATTATAGGTCGAAGCACACTCAACATCATCAAAATAGCAAGACAATCAAGGCAGTAGGATCGTACCTGACATAGTTGGAGTCTTCCGGGGAAGACCTGCTGTATGGGAGAAAATCTCGAAAGGTTTGTTAAAAACTTAATTAAAAGAATATGGATTGAAAAATGAAATTATAAAGTATTTTTTCTAAACTATTCGAGTAACTGGTTGATTTGTTCTTAATAGATAAAAGAATATATGATATTCAACGAGCAACTCTCCATCTAAGTCGCAATTTATAAAAAAAAAAAAATGATTGCCATATATTGCATAATATAAATATTTTTCGTAGTGCTTATTCTTTAGTTTCTAAGTTACGTCATGTGTAATATTGTTTGTCTGTTTGTGTTTTTCCTTATTAGTCATGGCGTTGTCAGTTTATTTTCGATTTATGAATTTGATTGTCCCTCTGGTATCTTTCGTCCCTCTTTTATATGTCTTTTGGTTTTCAAACATAAACATAATTATTAGAAAAGGCATGGTCTGAACATTTGATCTAGTACAATATAATTCTAACAGATAACATACATTAGCTCAAAGAGAGTACTTATATAGGGACTGTCGAAACATTCAATTTGGTGTCTGAAGGACAGGGAATTTTGAAGTCTTGGTTGGGACCAAGAATACATACTTCCTACTTATACCAAGGATGTTGTTGAAGTGTAGTGTGACTTGTATTGTTGTTAATAGCGTAAATATGTCGAATTTCTTGTAATTTCTGTTCAGGAGGTATCAGTCGTCATACGATTTCAGAATCAATGCGAATACGAACCTTCCAACCCTTTAAGCTAAAACCATAAGGTGAATCATATTTTAAAATCTAATATCAAATGATTAGTTGCAGGTCTCATGATTTGCATATTTTTTTACAGATGTCTATGTTGTATTATTCAATATATTGATCCCAATCGATTCAATAATTTAAATACAAATGAATATACATACCCATGGGAGTTCCAGCTGGAGATAGTACCACTAGACGACTTAGGCCTCCAAAATTTTCATTTTCAAATTGTCCACTACATTGATCAGTGCCGAATGCCAGTAGGTAAAACGAAATAAAACAGATTCTATATAAGGCCTTCTGAAAAATAAACACAAATGTCCTAAATTTGCCAACTTTGAATTCACTATGTTCCTTGTGAGCAGGAATCCTCTATCAATTAAATCATAAAAAAAATCGTTTAAAATTCTTGTTAGATTTGACCTCGAGGTCAATGCAGAAAAAGTTACTCGGAGCAGGAAGTTTATAATGTGTCATAGTCAGTTAGGAGTCTCCGCAAATCTAAGCAATGACTTAGTCAATCCTAATATTAAGTTGAAAATTGAAAGCGGAGACTACTAGTGTTAGAGATAGGGAAGATGTTCTCAGTTCATACAATTGCTAATAAGGATATGTTTGGTATATAATACCATAGCCGTGTTTCGCATAACTTTTGTGAATTTTGAATCCTCAATGCTCTTCAACTTCGTAATTGTTTGGCTTGATAAATATTTTGATATGAGCGTCACCGATGAGTCTTGTGTTGACAAAACGCGCCTCTGGTGTACTAAATCATAATCTTGGTACCTTTGATAACTATTTACAACAACAAGATTATAATCAAATTAACATTCGAAATTGGTTTTAACTAATTGTTCGTTTCAGAATCTAGAGCATCATGGGTAATGTCATTGTTCGTACCCCAAAGTGAAAACAACGTTACGTCATTGGTTGGATTTCCATTGTTTATAACGTTTTAAACCAATCAAAACGCTTTGGTGTACGCTTTTGAACATTTTACCCAGAATGCATTCGATTCTGAAACGGCAAATTATAAACGTAATAAAAGATGCTTTTCACCGTATGTTATTATTCCAGCAGACAAAATTTAAATTATTTTGTTTGTCTAAGCAAAAATAGTCATATAGATTAATCATAAGTTCTTCAAAATATAGATTAGAAAGCTTATATTTAATTGTTATGAAAGGATTTTAGTTTTTGTGAATATTAAAAAATTGAAAAATAATACATCATATTTAATTGGCACACTATTCATAAGTTATTTTAAGTAATATCGTATAGTAATACATGTGTATTACTCAAATGAAAATGTTATCTTTTGAACTATTTTAATCTGTTTAATTCATGTAAATATTTGTTGAGGGGGCAAGCTAAAGGATGCCTCCGGGTGCGGGAATTTCTCGCTACATTGAAGACCTGTTAGTGACCTTCTGCTTTTGTTTTTTTCTATGGTATGGTTGTTGTCTCTTTGACACATTCTCCATTTCCATTCTCAATTTTGATTTTACTATAATAGTTCATGACTGCAAAGAAAAAAAAGGAACAATTTTAAACCACATATTCTATGGAATATTATCTATCTAGTCGAAAGCAGATTTTACACCTGTTGTGATATATCACTTGCATTTAAGTAAGTTGTCAATACATGTACATTAAATTAAATACATGTAACAATTTTAGCTTGTGACGCATTGCCATTTTGCCCCTACCGAATTGTATCTGTGCTTTTCGTTACGATTTTTGAATATGGATATAATAAAGAAAGAAAAAGGGGAATATGTCAAAGAAACATCAGAAAAGTGATTAAGGCCACTAATGGATCTTCGAATAAGCGAGAAAATTACGTACCCGATTGGCAGTCTTCAGCGGCCAATCAGCAATAATTTGTTATAGTTATTTTGTCCGATGACCTTTTCATTTTGAATTTAGTCATCAATCCAAACCCTCCTAAATGAAAGCTTTGAAGTTTTTCATACAGATTCAGTTCACCGAAGGTTGTTTAGTACAAATGTGTAGGATTAATGTTATGATTTTTTTTATTCCTACAACAGTGTAAAAGCATATTTTTTGGCACTAAATACTCCAAGATCAAGCACATTTGCATCTTTAAAACTCATATAATTAAAACATGGAATGTTTAATCATTAAATATTAGTTCACATACTGTTATCAACTTATTTTCGCGTGAATAGAAAAAGAACGCAAAAATTTCATTATTTGATGTTACTTTATCTACCTGCACCAAGTGAATTGGACAATCGCGAAATTAAATCGCCGCATAGTGGGCTAGAAATGGCTTAACGCGAGATAAAGTATCCGCGAAAAAAGTTGGTTTACAGTATTACAAATAAACAAAATGTTTATTACATATAAAATAGAATGATGACTTATTAGTCCTGTAGAGGACGAACCCAAGTTTATTTTTCCAGTATAAGCACACACGATTCTTTATATAATTCAATGCAAACTAGTTAACAGCAGTGTATTTTTTTTTAATGTTACCATGTTAACCTTTTTTTGTCATACGCTGTGATTCATAAAATAACAGGAACAAATAAGTTATTGCATTTAACACTGTTGATGTCCATTAAAATACCTGCAATCTGATGATAGAAGTTATTGGCGAATGTGTCATCTATGGGATACAAGTACAAATGTTCGGATAAATGTGAGTCTTTCTAGTGCCTCCTGTTTGTGCCACATGTGGAGCAGGATCTATATACCCTTCCAGAGAACCTAAGTCCAAACCCAGTTTTTGGTGGTGTTCATATTCTCAGTCTTTAGTTTTCTATGTTGTGTTCTGTGTACCATGTTTGTCAGTTTGTCTTTTTCTTTTTGTAGTCATGACGTTGTTAGTTTATTTTCGATTTAAGAGTTTCAATGTCCCTCTCGTATCTTTCACCTCTCATTTACATTATGTGATCGGTTTATCTCAATTCCATGAGGTATATATACAAGTTTTACATTTGCATTACAGAAGCTGGCTTTGTATTAGTTTTATTTAATTTTATTTCGGAATTCACAATAAATAATATAAATAAAAGAAACAAGATAAACCCATGGCAGTAAATACAAATACAATAAAACAGAAGTCTTCAAAACGTAAATTTAAAACAACATGATTCTATAGAAAACATCAATTCAAAACAACACATACATTAACAAACGGCCTTGATTCAAGAGGCTTCAATATTTAATACAACATGAATGTTTTCACTAAACTATGATTAAATTGAACCTACCATCATTTTATAATAGTGCTTCTATTAAAAGAACAGTTAGGCATTAATCTCCACCAATGCAATAAAGGTTTCCTTAACAGTGTTCGTCTATTTATGAGCCTTTTATTTAAAACAAGTAAAAATTACTTCAGACAGATTGCATAATGAAACAGGAATACATATTCTATTTAGTTAGTTCCTTGTCTGTGAGGTTGATGTATGATCGCTTTCTCCTTGAAATTGATAGGATCAGGTTTAAATTATATGTGTGAAATGTATTTATAGAGAGGTACACGTGAGTAATCTTTAATTCAGTCGTTATATTGCGTTATTATTATTGCGAATTAACAACTCTAGGCTTTTGTGTAGACTTTTACGCTCTGATCAACATAGAAACTGTAATAAGATACTAAAATGGACTGTAAGGTATAGAAAGGGCTGGGCTTTCCAATTGCACAAAACTGTTGATTTGCTAAATGTGAGAGATCTTGTGTACAATTAATCTGTATCTACAAAAACTTAAATGTGTTCAATTAGCGAAAAATGAACTGTATTATATAACACGGAATGGCACGAGGAAGCTTTTAATGACCGATATTTATCATAGAAAGGAAACAAATTACGAACTTATACATGTTATAGGCAATACAAAAAAAGTGTGAAAACCGAACAATATGTCCGTCTGAACATTTTCAAAACTGAGCGACGTACAATGGCTCTGTTTCGCTCTGGTTCACTTCCACTTGCCTGTGAGACGGAACGATTCTACAGGCCGCCTACACCCATTGGACATGTTGAAGACCGAATATGTGTGCTGTGCGAAACTAACAGTTTTTGATATTTGCTAGTGATTTTTGATTTCCTTGGAGTTCGGTATATTGGTTGTTTTAGTTTTTATATAACTATTGCGTACCAATTTTATAAATTACAGTATGTACATGCATTTATGATGACTTCGTGTTTTTATTTATTTGATCTTTAACTGATCTCGGAATTTAAAAAAAAACAATTCATTGTTGTTGCTAATCTAATTAATATATAATGAACTTTTTTAAAAATTCATTTTTCTCAATCTTTAATAATTTTTTTTCTATTATAATTTTAACCTCAGTTGATTAACCTCATGATTGTTATTTTCATTTTCCTTTACTAGCAAAGAACTTTGTTTTTTCTGCAATGTTATAGAGACAGGACAACATTTTTTTTAAAACCTGTATTTTTTTTATTAGATATAAGAGAAGAACTTTTTTAATTATATTAATGTTATGAACATTACTTTTAATGGACTTAACTCTGATGAAAAAATGTATTTCATCAACATTTGTACTGTGATCATGTTCAGGTTTTATAAGTCACGACATTGCATCTTATGTTTATAAACGTAGGAAGATAAATCTGTAAATTTCTAATCTTTATTGATTCTATAAATGATTTTTTTAGAATTTTTAGTATCATGAAAAGTTTTATTATTTAAATATTTATGTTACCTAAAAGTATATATATTTTTAGTTTGAAAAGGATATAAGTGCCTCATATGTCTAAAAGGCAGGGATCTTATATGGTCTAAAAGATTTTTATATTGTATATGACGATGTATATTCGATCGTGACACTTTAATAAACTATTTACTTACTTACTAGTAATAATAGTTTTCAGGTTATATACATTTCTCATTTTAATTACATTTTGTTATTATGCACGAAGTTAAGAAATGTCTATCTACCACAACATACTTCAAATCCTTCAGGGCAAAACATATACATTTTCATCATGTATGATATATTGTTTGACGATATTTCTCTCTTTATCGTTATTCATTATGTAATGAAGGTGTGATTTTAGAAATAAATAAAATTGAGAATGAAAATGGGGAATGTAACAAAGAGACAGAAACCCGACCAAAGAGCAAAAAACAGCTGAAGGCTAACAATGGGTCTTCAACACAGCGAGCCAGGAGGTGTGCTTCAGCTGGCCACTAAACAAAGATATTTACTAGTTACGTGAAAAGGGACGTCATGCATACTTAACTCCGAAATATATATAAGAACTAAATTTAAAATCATGCAAGACTAACAAAGACAAAAGGCTCCTGACTTGGGATAGGCACAAAATGCAGCGGGGTTGAACATGTTTGTGAGATCTCAACTCTCCCCTATACCTCTAGTCAATGTGGACTATCCAACAGTCAAACAACGTAAACGAAATCCAACACTGACTATTACATTTAATACCTGTGTACGGTTAGATACATATATATATATATATATATATACAACTCGTCTAAACATCAACCCAGCAATGTTAGATCTGTAAATTTGCTTTCGCAAATTTTTGGTTCTTCCCTCGCCGGGATTCGAACCCATGCTACTGTGATATCGTGACACCAAATCGCCTGCACTGCAGCCGTCCCGTTAGACCACACGACCACCTGGGCTCTCAAAAAAAGAGCTTCCGGTGGGCATGTGTTACCTTTCCACGTCAGTTATAATCGGAGGAGCTGTGATAGTAGTATATGATTAAGTGAAATACTTATTTAACTGCAACCTGTATATATATACAACAACAACAGCATTTGGATGAATTGCTTAAGTTATTAGAAATTCAAAAGTTAAAGTAAAATAATTTAAAAGAAAAATAACAAAATTACCGAGAAAATTCACCAATACAGAAAATCTCTAATCAAATGGCAAAATAAAAACCTCAAACACATCAAGCGAATGCATGGATAACAACTGACATATTACTGATTTAGTACAACTATTAGCTTATGTAGAAAATGGTATAGTTAGATAAACTTCTCATTGCTATGACCGTAACCTATTGACACACGTATGAACAAAACAAAAAGACACAATAGGTAAAAATGTCAAAAGTTGGGGTACAGCAGTTTACATTGTTTCAATATAAATCATTATAAAACAAATATGTAACAAAGCGGATTCGATTGCAATCCAGTGTAAATTTGGTTATGCATTTTTTTTTTTGTTAAACACATTGAAAACAAAATATTCTGTTTCGATTAGGTAGGTAAACAATGAATTGGTTTGATACTAAAAAAAAGTAAGATGTGTATAGCCGTTGAAGAAAAAAAATTTAAATAGCATAAAAAAACATACCCCCCTTGAAGTTTAATATATTATTTGGTTCTACTTGTTATTCTCCACAATTAATACGTTTACTTTCAAACAAAACAATATTTTTTAACTAAAGCTCTTGTGTTTGACATTACACATAGCGCATTTGGTGATTGTGATTACAGAGAAATAATTTGTAAACCATGACCACAATAAAAACTTCATAAAAGAGGGACGAAAGATACCAAAGGGACAGTCAAACTTATAAATCTAAAACAAACTATCAACGCCATGGCTAAAAATGAAAAAAAAAACCAGAAAAACAAAAGTACACATGACACAACATAGAAAACCAAAGAATAAACAACACGAACCCAACCAAACACTAGTGGTGATATCAGGTGCTCCGGAAGGGTAAGCAGATCCTTTTCCACATCTGGCACCCGTTGCTTATGTGATTACATATGGTAAATAGTCTAATTCGGTAGATCACATTCATGAAAGGGAAAGGGATTGTAGTTACGACGTAAGGGACACATCCGATATCATTTGTGAAACGGTTATTCCATAACGGTCAACCAAATTGTGATGGCGTTCGTAAAATTTATGAAGGGATGATTTCAACTTCACCATTTGGAACTCTTGGTTTAATAGCTTCCTTGTGAGCAGCAAACCTATATCAAGAAAAAATTCATGATAGGAAATACAAGCACGGGAATATCGAATCAATTGAGAGATATATACCCCGTATGCAGGTGCTGCTGGAATGTTGCTACTTAGAAATGGCAAGTTCACAATTTGAAAGCTGAAATCATCTTTTTTGTCGTAAGGCTTTGTTTTCAACCGACCCTCATTGTCAATGTCGAGGCGTAAGTCAAGATATGAAGCATAGTCATCACGACTATGTTTAAAATACTTTTATACCTGACACATGTCTGAAGTGAACGTTTGTTATCATTCTCAATTAAACATTAAAATACATACGATGGATCTGCGTATATCAATATATGTCACTAATGTTGTAAACAGTATGGTGAACAGTATAACTTTTATGAACTTTCTAGGCCTAAAATATCACATGAGCTTTTCTCATCACTTTTTTGTCCGTCGTTGCCTATGAACTCTCTTGGCCTAAAATGTCACATGAGTTTTTTTCATCACTTTGGTTCCGTCGTAGTCTGTGAACTCTCTTGGCCTAAAAGGTCACATGAGCTTTTTTCCTCATTTTTTTGTCCGTCGTTGTCTATGAACACTCTTGGCCTAAAGGGTCATTTGAGCGTTTCTTAATACTTTGGGTCCGTCGTTGTTTATGAACACTCTTGGCCCAAAGGGTCACATGAGCTTTTCTCGTCACTTTGGGTTTGTCGTTGTCTGTGAATTTTCAAATCAATTATCTCATCTGAAGCTACGTGTCTAATTAAATTGAACAAAACAACAATCATCCTTGTGATATCTTGTTTAAAATTGTGTCTGATGATCTTGCATCTTAGGCAACATTTAAATCTGTTGATTGTTTTGGGTAAAGATGGCATGAAATTTAATCAAACCTCTATAGCCCATATCTTCCAAGGCTGATTACTACCTTTAGTTCAAACCAATAGTGCAGTGATCACTATTTGTATCCTCACCATTGAATGTCATTGAAATTAATGATGATATGCTGTATACGTTAATATGTATGTTACAATATTATGTTTATTTGGAGTACCATCATGGTACTTGATTTGAAAAAAAAAAAATGAAATTAAAAATTACAAATGGTATGATGGTGCTTGAAGGGAAAACGGTACTATCCATTCTACAATAGGCGACAATACTGTCATTTTCAAAATTTACAACGATGTATAATAAAAACCTGGATAAAACAGTTATGAGTGGTGTCAGTACTTTATTATTCTGTTTCACAAATTGAAGCCAAATAGTACCATGATTAACTTCCAACGGAATTTGTTAATGTTATCCCTGCCCACCGCCATTGAGGTCTTTTCGAATAATTCTCTAGAAAATATTTCAATAGGTTTCAAAATGTATATTGTAACTTACCTTAATACATCATGTTGGAGAGATGCGTGGTTCCTTATTCGGCTGTTTCAGCGCTGTCCACTACAACCTCCATAGGTGCGCCGACTGGGGTGATCAAGTCCCATGCAGAAACTACATGGCTATCTATCCCTGCCTCTACACTTTACTGCTTCAACTGTTCTGACCTTTTCCCCCATAACCATACTGATGCTGTCTCTGACTCTTTACACAAGTTCCCAATCCGCTAACTTCTTTCCCCTTCAAAAAAAACCAAGTGCTCTCAATGCTCGCCACATAGACTGTCCAACAAACCCTCTGCTTCCCACTTCCACTGGAAATAACCTAACCCTTGATCCATTGTTAAGGCAGAACAAATGACGATGTCAGATCTCTGGTTTGTTACTGCAATCTGAGGCGGGAATTGTAACTTCTGCTTCAGATCCACCAACATTTACCAACCAGTTGCTGTTACAAGTAAACCACTTCCTTCTACCTTCTTCTTCTGTCCTTTCTCGCTCCTTCATTAACAAAATTGACAAACGTTAGTTCTTTCTTGTTTACTTTGGCTTCCTGATGTTTCTCTCTAGGTTGTCTGCTAGTGTCCCTAATACCTTGTTGTGTCGCCATGTGGTATATACCTCCGTCTTTCAATGCACTCGAGCATGAAGATAATATGCTCCAAGTGTGCTGGCTTACTACAAAGAACGCACGTTGGGTCATATATCAACCCCATGGTGCTAGATTTGTTGGGCTAGGCAATACATCATATACTGACTTCAGCTTGAATTGCAACCAATGTTGCTCTATCTTCCAGATCTCATTCCAGCCTAACTTCTGTTGTCTTTCTCCTTCCCAGTTTAATCAGCTTCCTTGTTTCTTCATACTCACTGCCTTTACCATTCTACTTTCTTCTTCCATTGATCGTGCCTCTACGATGTGCCAGGTGTCTTTTTTCGTCCACTGTTGCTGTTTTCCATTTTGCTGTAGGTGTAACATCCAGCACCTGTCTTCTAACTGCAACTCTGCCAACTATCTCACAGTTTTTTAATCGTGACTCAGCATCGTCTATTTTCTTCTTTGCCGACCACTTCTTCCAGTTCTTACTTCCACTTTTGCTGACCGTACTTTCTCATCCCTGCTGTTTTTTTTAACGTCAGATGTTAAATTCCTCAGTGATTGACCTGAGTGGCAGCTGTAAATTTCTTCCTAAACTGTATAAGTCCACACTGTTCAAACTGCCTGGTACTCTAAGCCATCTACGTGAGTAACTGGTAAAAATATTTTAAATATACACACTGCGATTATTCTTAGATAAATACAAAATATAAGGTACCTTTACATCCAATCACAGCGCTCCTAATTTGACTTCCGTCACCTGCCTTGGGTTCACAAAAGGACAACCTAATGCTAGGACAATGTAATAGTACCGTTTTCCTTAAATTTGTTATAAAAATAGGTTGAACTACAAATGTGCAAATCATAAACAAAGGAAGACAACTCATACTCATATTTTGAACTCGCCTATCAAAACAACCTAGCAAACTGAAACCGGAAACACAGCGGTCGTTTAGGCCATTAAACTAGGGCACAACAATTCGACTCAACCAGAAAAAGGTTCAACGGATGGAGAATGGATAAATATCCTTCCATGTCCGGTCTATTGTTTTGTTTAATGTTTTCTGCTTTGTATCAAATTGAATTAAACCTTTTTTGAAATTATCTTTATAGCTTGTTTTCACTGCTACACCAAAGTCCAAAGTTAGTGGAAAATTAGGCACTCACAAACATATTTAGTATTTTCCCAAATTCAAAAGCATGAAGTTCACTGGTTGTCGGTGGTTCATGTTTGTCATATTTCATGTTCGTTTATTTGTTAAGAATAAACCATAAGTTTTTCAATTTGAAAATAAAATCAATTATCAGCCCTTTAAATCGACCATATGGTATGGGATTTTATCATTGTTCATGTTCAAACAGTTGTCTATAATTTGCTCACGTCCATTGTCATCATACCACATCCGCCTGTTCTTGTAATAACAACAAAAATTACGAAAATGAAATGAATTATATTATCATAACAACAGCCTTTTGAAAAATATATGGTCCATTAGTTTCAACGTGATTTGCATATTGCATACACTGTCTGTTGCAAAAGTTCGTGTGTGCATTCGTCACGAAATTTTAATATTATTGTTGGACAATGATGTATTGTGTTTATTTCCAAATATATATGTTACTATGTTTTATTTTACATTCTTAACGGTGAAAGGGAGTATTGAAACCTGAACCAATATTAAACTTTGATGTGATATATAGAACTAGGAATCCTTCTTATTTTGTCGACGGTACATTATCTAGATAATGCATATTGTAAGATTTCTCTGGTGGTAAAATATACCGTTGGGTGCAGGGTTGTCCAAAAGGAAGACACACATACAGTTTGTTTTTCTTTTTATAAATCGGGATAACCCCTGATATGTTATACTATTACAAAACCTAAATATTTATATCTATAACACAATTAACATTATTTCTTGCACGAAATCATTGCTTTAATACTCATTAACTGTTTTGAATTACGAAGGCTTTTCTACCTCAGTAATAGATTACATGAGCTGTATTTCGCAAAACATTTTGGAAATTGTGGTCCTCAATGCTCTTCAACTTTGCACTTTGTTTAGTATTTTAAACATATCTTTTGTCTTTTGTAGACGAAAGGCGCGTCTGGCGTAAGTGTTAAATTTTAGTCCTGGTATCAATGATGAGCTTATTAACAACCATTCGGTCGATGGCACTGCTGGTAGAGATTTATTTCCTCGGGGTTTTCACCAGCCTAGTAATCAGCTCTTCTGTGCTGACATGAGTTATCATTGATATGTTTATAATAATAAATTACCTGTTAACAAAACTTTGACTTTTTTGAAAAAAAACTTAGACTTTACTACCTCAGGAATATATGACCCTTAGCTGTTTTTGGAAATACTTTTAAGATTCTAGACGAAACGCAAAAAGTATTTAAAATTTTAGTCCTGGTATCAATGATGAGTTTGTTTACAACCATTGGGTCGAGGTCACTGCTGGTGGTGATTTATTTCCCCGAGGGTATCACCAGCCGTGTAGTTAGCTCTTCTGTGCTGACTTGAGATTTCTACCAATTGCAAATAAATTGCTGTACCAGGAGACCCTGATGTGTCAGACTTAACATAACTGCGGGCACATTTACAACATTGTAATGAAATAACAAACCATATACAATGCGTAGTGTGATAAATTAATTATAGACATGGGACCTTTGATAACTATATAATTATATTGTAACATTTTAAGACCTTGGGGCGTTTGTCTTTAATTTAGTGAATATTATATACAGTAAAATGTAAAATCACAAAAAAATACTCCAATGAAAATTTGAAACAAAAAGTCTCTTCTCATATGGCGAAATCAAAACCTCAAACACATGCATCAAACGAATGGATAAGAACTGCCATATTCCTGAGTAGGTATACAATTCGACAAAAAATAGTTCATAAATTCCAATCAAGATGGTATTCAAATTGTGTTCCGACACCAATACCATTCGCCGTAACAACATCGAGTTTGAAGTATGTATAGGGAACAACCGAGTAGAAATATTAGACCACCATTCTCAATCAATTGAGAAAATTGAAGTATGCTTCATACATGTGATGAATTACAATTAATGAGCATCATGTAAAACTTAAGAAACAAATGAGAATTCTCAAAATATTATTCATATCACAACTATTATCAATATCTGTTGTAAATGAGGGGGCGAAACATGCTAGAGGGGCATTTGAACTCATCGAGCAAAACAAACCCAACTTCATGAGAAAAACAAAATGATAGACAAGAAATAGGACACACGACACCACATAGAAAACTAAAGGCTGAGCAACTACCACCCCATTAGAAACTGAGAGTATATAAATGTGCGCCGGAAAGGTAAGCAGATCCCGTTTAAGTTAATAACTTGCGAATTTGTCTATTGATATTTCGTATTCGTCTGCATCTTTTAAAAACTTGCCGTTTCAAACAACAAAACCCATTTCATAGACATTCTGAATTGCAGAAAAATATTGCAATACCAAAAACTGTACTCCAAAATTCAGATCTAATACGATAACATGTTCAACCGGACATAACCTAATATAAACATATGTGGTTCGCCATACTTGGCATCTTTGTATGTCTTTATTGGTTTTATAGTTTCTTTCATAGAGATGGATTTATACATCCCTAGTTTTTGAAAGTTTTGATTTAAAAGTTGCTGATGGGGGTTAATGTAGAAGTAAAAATTGGCTTAAACTAAGATTTTGTCTTTGATGACGTCATGAATTCTAAAGATTTATTGCACTAGGGCAATATTGAAATTTACTGCACACTAACTTTTGGTTACCTTCTGTCGGAAATGTTAAATTCCTATGCAATAATATTGATACTTTATGAATAGAGATGAATGAACAAAATAATCAATACATGGTCGTTTAAGACACAATGGTGTTTCTGTATACCAATACTATTTCAATCAGTATATTAAACACGTACACTATATATCTATGATCGAAAGTTGGAATCTATTTTCTGGTTTCCATATTTAGTAAAAAAAAAATGTAAGCTAAAGGTCGAAAGCATTTCCAATAACTACTATTTATGGATAACTTAATAAATAAATTTGACCAGTTGTGTTATTGAAACGTCCAAGGATCGTTACAGGGAAAATAAAAGGTGAAAGTAGTTTACAAATGTTAAAATCCATCATAAAGTAACTAAACATTGAGACGGGCTTCAAAGTAATTGTGAAAATGCCTGTTCTAGAGGTGGCGTGAATCAGATGTGGATACTTTAAGATTCCAAAGATCTTTTAGAATACATACAATCTAACTCTCTTTCATCTTGTAATAGTATTAAAACATTTGACTTTTCTACACTTCATACAAGTATTCCACATTCAAAACTAAAAGACAAATTGAAAGAGTTGGTATTACTTTGTTTCATGAAAAGAATGGCCAACGAAGGTATAAGTACCTTGTTTTGGGGAGGGATAAATCCTACTTTGTAAAGGATCACTCTGATTCAAACAAAAAATTCTCTGAAACTGATACTATCAAGATGCTTGATTTCTTGATTGACAACATAGTTGTTTCGCCTGTGTATGTGTTTTTCAACTACTACATTCTAATGGGAACGAATTGTGCCCCCCTTCTTGCCGACTTGTTTCTTTATTATTATGAGGCTGACTTCATACGGGAACTTCTTAGGAAGAAAGATAAGAAGTTTGCAATATCCTTTAGCTCTACTTTCCGCTTTCCAAATGGTGTTCTTTCACTGAATAATTCAAAATTTGGTGACTATGTCGAATGCATCTATCCCATTGAACTAGAAACAAATTCAGTTAAGTCTGCCTCATATCTTGACAAATAGACAATGAGGGTTGATGATTTCAGCTTTACAATTGTGAACACCCAATTTCTAAGTAGCAATATTCCAGCAGCACCTTCAGTGTATACAGTGTATATATCTCCCAATTGATACGATATTCCCGTGCTTGTATTTCCTATCATGATTTCCTTGATAGAGGGTTGTTGCTCACCAGGAAGCTATTAAAGCAAGAGTTCCAAATGGTGAACTTGAATTCATCTCTTCGTAAATTTTACGGACGTCATCGCGAGTTGGCTGACCGTTATGGAATAACCGTTTAACAAATGATATCGTTCCTTACGTCGTAACTACAATCTTCATTCCATTCATAAATGTGCCCTCCCGAATTAGACTATTTACCGGATTTGATATATCATAAGCAACACAATGAGTGCCAATTGTGGAGCACCTAAGATCACCCCTAGAATTTGGTGAGGTTGCTGTTGTTTATTTTTTTTTCTATGTTGTGTCATGTGTACTATTGTTTGTCTGTTTGTCCTTTTCATTGTCCATGTCGTTGTCTGTTAATTTTCGATTAATGAGTGTGACTGTCCCTTTGGTATCTTTCGTCTCTCTTTTCGAAGCCTTTTTCAACTGATTTTTATATTAAGTTCCGATGTTTTGCTGTCATCTATGTTATACTGTTACACTACTGTTCCAGGTTAGGGGAGAGTTGGGATCCACCCCGCCTCTTTCTGTATGTATGTGTATGTCCCAAGTCAGGAGCCTGTAATTCAGTGGTTATCTTTCGTTTATGTGTAACATATTTGTTTTTTTATTTATCTTTTTTACATATATTAGGCCGTCAATTTTCTAACTTGAATTGATTAATATTTGTCATTTCTGGGCCTTTTATAGCTGACTATGCGGTACGGTATGGTGCGGTATGTCCATTGTTGTAGACTATACGGTGACAGAAAAGTTGTCAATTTCTGTTTCATTTGATCTCATGTCGAGAGTTGTCTCATTGGCAATCGTACCACATCTTCTTTTTCATATTGTGGTAAATATACTAAACTTAGGTGCAAAGAGAGTTAAAATATGTCTGTCAACAGGAAATAAAAACAATACAAACATACGGAATAAAAATTCAAATCAGAAAGTCCTTCGTCAAATGGCAAAATCAAAAGCTCAAACACAAAAAAACGAATGGATAACAACATGTTCTTAAAAGTGGATGAAACCTGTCTAAAGTTAGCCAAACCTCTAACTCGAATGACAATCGCACAAAATTCAAACCATATTGAATACAATGTGCGAGTAAAATAAACAGACACAACAGGTACAACTGTCAATACTAAGGATACATAAGGAAATATTGTCTCACAATCCAGGCAACTATAAAAACAAACAAAAAATACGAAAGGCATACAGACAAATCACACAAAGCGTGTTTCACGCGTATGGTGCAAATACAAAATGTCAATCATTGTATCAATGATGATTTTTTTTACTCAATATCATCCAACAAAACGTTAAAATTTTTCACCATTCGATATTTTATAAAAGTTTTGAATTTTCTTATTTCCTTGTTTTTTCTATTATTTTCTAAAGGAATTAGTTGTATAATATGTTTCCCATGTTTAGATTTTTTATTTTCAACCATGGAAAATGTGGGTTCAATTCTTCTTAGCGGATTTCACAAACGGACGATGCAAATAATGTGTTACAAGATTCGTCAGTCCACCTTAAAGAATCATCTTTAACTATCAAAGCACAGTGTGCACCTGTCGAACCATCGGAATTTATATTATCTGGTTGCTGTGGTGGTCCTTGGTCCCAGTTACTGTAGTTAAGTGGTTTGCCAGACAACCATTTAAATGACATTTCAGCGTTAGTGTCTGTAAGGCCAATCCAGAAATATGCTAAAATAATGATATCAAAATAATAAGAAAGAATACTATCTTGAAATGTAAAATAAAAAAAAACTGAAAATTAGAGTTTCAAACTGCACACATTTCTTTAAAAGAATTAACAAAATAATGACATCAAGAATATAGCTTATGCTATGAATGAAATGACATAGATGTCTAATTTACACCATCAATATAAAAATGAGGAAAGGTGGTATGATTGCTGATGACCCGAGAACACAGTTATGTCGTAGTGCATTTCTTTTTGACAATATATTGAAATGAAAAAAATCGTACCTGCTCTATCTCAAAAACATTTACTACAGGGTACTGTACTACTAGTAAGACAAATTATCAAAATCATAGAAACTTCTACCAGCTCGAACTCAAAATATAGACATTTTGTGATTTGTGGGTCTAAAATTCAGTTTGACAGCTTCAGACTTAAAAAAATTTGATCTTTTTGAACTGAAACAACTCACTACTTAAAGTGGCTCGGGACTATTCGACTGCGCATAATTTCACGCATGAAGCACAAAAGTATTTGTCGTTAATTCGGTAGATTTTTTTAAAATATTTTGATTGATTGGAAATGTTAAATCATTGTAGTTATGTGAAAAATAGAATATTTTCGTTGTAATCCGTATTTGTTAGAGGGTCAAAATGACATTTCACCCATTTTCCCCATTTTCCCGCCAAAATTAAGGTTTTTTAAAAGGCAAAATATATTTTTTTTTCTTATCGGTGTCCTTTTTTTATTTGCTCATTCTTTGAAGCTATATTTAAGCTTTTTATATTACAGTTTTGGACCATGTGTCATAGAACGTTTTTTGATAATCCGATAAAAATATGTCAACACCTCTATGTTCACTATCATTTCATTGAAAAAATGGTCCCTTTTACATACCTGTTTAAAATTTTGAGCTTAAATGGTCCGTGACCCCCTAGTTTTTTTCGACCAATTTGATTCCATTTCTGTAAGGAATAAAATAACAAAAAAACGGCACTTCTGATAGAAACTTTTAATAGGCCGCGAGCCACCTTAACATAGGATTCAGCATCCAAATTTTGTAACATGTAATTTTATCCCCTACTTATATTGCATGCATTTAATATAAAGAAGAAGATTAGGAAAGTGTATCAAATTTTAAATTCAAGTTATACACTGTTCACACTAGGGACCATATCCTTAGACAACGAAAACCAAAGGACGATAAATGGGTCCTTGGACCTTATGAGACAACTATCAAATACAGTTCTAATAACGTGGATATTAACTTTATGACACCGTATGGCACTAAAACAATGAGAAAACGCCATATCTTATACTAGGTTATTAAGGCTCCCATATAAAAATATGAAACTAGTCAATTGAGAAGACGCAATACCTTATAGTTGGTAATAAAGGGTTCCCACATGAAAAATCTAAAACTAGTCAATTGAGGAGACGCAATAGTTCGTATATAGGGTTCCCACATGTGTTTCATTATATTATTGGATATAACATAGAAAAATCCTAATAAAATAAACTATCGGAGGAAATATGATTTACCTTAAAACGTTCGTAATACGATTATACCGATGTTATGCTGACTTTTTTCATCGACGATATACATAATATGCAATGTATATCTACAGAGTCAGATACATATATTCGATGTTATGCATGTCGCAAAACATATATCTGAATTTAAAGATTTGTTTCAAACCAGAAATTTCTTAGATTATATCTTTTTTTTTAACCTTATAAAATGAGAGAGTAAAAAATGATCATAAATGACCTTGCTAGAATAAAGTCCGGTTTTTTAAATACTAACTTTGTCATTACAAGCGGGAAATGTAATAAAATTCAAAGGTGATATATAGTATCAAAGCAGGCTAAGCACAAACTAAGCAAGAATACACGATCTTTGTCAAACCACTTAATCAGTGATACATCATGTTTTTTTCTCCAAAATTCAACATATTGATAATTCGTTACACGAACCGTATAAGTTCTTTATTTTTTATACATCAAACATATGAGAGTTATGTAGATGACATGTACATATCAATACAATGAAACATACATAAGAGATCCGGAAACAAGGTTCCCTTTTATTAATCTGTCTTGCTGCAAAAAGGAAAAGACTAAAAAAAATCCAAATAAAAAGTAGTTTTTTTCGTTTGATCTTTCGTATGTATATGTACCGTCGGCGGTGTGTGTTTTCAAGACTTTGTCTCACACATACACGATTATATTCATGAATGACGATATATGCCAAATTGCTTTGACTCTTCTTATAAGTCTTTTTTTTTCGTCTGATCTTTCCTATATATATATGTACCTGCGGCGGTGTGTGTTTTCAGAACTTTGTCTTGCCCATACACGATTCTATTCATGAATGACGGTATATGCCAAATTGGCTATAATCTTCTTATAATTGGTAAACTTGTTAAATACGAGTAGATTTGTTTTCATTTCCTATTGTTAATTGACCATTTTGATATGTTGACGTTTCCTTGTCGCCATCAAATGGTGTGTATATATCTCAAATTGTACGATTCGCTCGTGTATGTAACAATGTATTATATGTAAAAGCGAGAGAAATTTATGTATTACTGAAAAATTGTTATACCAGGGTTTTTGATATCACAAAGTAGTCAAAATATTTACTTAATTTTATCATTGGTATAAGGAAATCATTCGTGAATATAACTCAACATGCAAACATCTTATACGTTCAGGTATTGCACATCCAATCTTTTATGGTAATGTTCTTTACAAAGCACAAAAATGTCGGTATACACATCAAACGCTGCCAAAACATTCAAACATACTTATTAAGAAGGGATATAGTTACGATACTTTTGTCAGGTCTTTAAAGATTGCATATTTGGGAGGATTGTGCCTAATATTTATATGATGATAACATAATATTTTAATCAGTTTAATTGAAGTCTGAAGCTGGCACGTCAGTAACTGCTAGAAGTCTGTTGTTATTTATGTATTATTGTCATTTAGATTATTTTCTTTTGTTTTGTATTCTGACATCGGGCTCGGACTTCTCTTGAACCGGGTTTTACTGTGAGTATTGCTGCGCGTTTGATTTTCTACATTGACTAGCAGTATAAGGGGAGGGTTGAGATCTCCCAAAAAAAGGTTTTAACACGGCTGCAATTTTTCGCCTGTCCCAAGACAGGGGCATCTGGCCTTTGTCTGCTCCATGGTCGGGTTGTTGTCTTTTTGGTTCATTCTTAGTTTTGATTCTCAATGTTATTTCTATTTAATTGAGGGTATTGTTGACAAACATGAGTAATATTATATTGTATGGGAACGTATATCGTACGTTACGAACAAGGGGTAATTTTTAAACTCAAGAAGAAAATATTTACTGCTCGCGTTTCTATCGTAGAGGTAAATCTCGTTTTTTCACATTAACAAAAAGTTTACTTTTTTGAATTGCTTGATTCCCCATGTTCCAGGACGTCATACGTCGACACATTTTTCGTATTCAAATTGACCTTAGTGTGACCCGTTTCGTAAACTTTCCGGTGATCGCAATACGTATGGATCTGTCACTGAAATAAACTAGTATATGATTGTTCATGCTATACACGTGCTCAATAGCAGTGCTTCTTTGTTGATTGTTAACTATTAGGTGACAATCGGTAAACTACGGATTCAAAACACGACAATTAACAAGCTGCCATATTTTCACTTCATAACAGGCAAAGAGAACAGACAAAATGACGATTGAACCATATTTTGGCGTACAAATAATAAAATCATGAAGACTAAGTTTATGATATATGCATGCATTGATTCAATATTTTTTTAACTAGTCACTCGTTTCCTATAACTTTGATTGTAATCTCTTGATTTTATTGTAACAACATAATATATTATTACCAAAATTAAGTGCGCATGCTTCATCTTTGTTGTTTATAATTTGTGTAAAATCAATAACCGCTCGTTTCTTCATCAGATAGACGTTCGTCGATCAACACTTAAACACCTTAGAAAATTGAAGCAGGTTATACCAAATATAACCTCTAATTAAAAATTGAACAGTAGAGAATACCATTTAAACTCTGTAGGGGCATGAACCAAAAATACCCCGATCATGATCTATTATTCGCCAAGAACCACAAATTCACATTTCCGGTTATACAAATGTGCACACGATCAGTGTTTATAACAACTTATAGAATAATAATGTAATCAGACAGCATAGTTTAAATGTCGATAGTGTATCGATTAATTTCATAACAAAATAAGAGTCTATCTTTCAATACAAATACATGTATCGTCTTAGTTTTTAAAAGTGTTACAAAAACGTGATATAATGAAAATCGGTTGATTTCCCTATTTTCTGTGTCAATTGATGTAGAAAAAAACGAAAAAATCAAAACAAATTTCTAATTTTCCTACCAGGTACTCCCAGTATGTTCTGCATCAATACAATAACGTCTATTAAAAAAGTGTTTTCTTCAGCAGTTTCAATAGAAGCCAAATGTCCACCATCGGCATTGCAGTTAGCCTACAACAATTGATATCAGTTTAAAATTCATCGACCATACCATGTTTATCATTGTGTACACAAGACGAGCATCTGTTCAAAACCAGGCTCTTTAATGAATCAAATTGGTAAACAAAAATGATATACGAACCTAAAGTGAATTTCGATAACAACTTTCAGATAAGTTTTGTCAATTATTTCTCGGATAAATAACCCTTTTTTCGATATTTTCAGCTTGAACAACTTCTAAATTACAGCCGTACATTTCATCGGATGACGTCTGTCAGCATACTTGATACCAAGCCAGGTAAACATTTGTCATTTCCACGTAATAATATAAACACGAGGTAATATAGGATGTTTACCGTTTATATTTGTTACTTTAATTTGTCGCGTCTAAAAATCGCAATAATATAAAAAGACCACACTAATATTGGTGATGGAAGCGGTGTATTTCAATTCTGCCACTGAATAATGTATAAAAGCTTTAATTTCCTGTGTAGCATCATGAGACCTTTCCGAATACCGAAGATAATTTTCGTTGATCTGAAAAGTAAGTGGTTCCTCCCTTTCATGTTTATTTTGGAGCATCACGAGCCCTTTCCAAATACCGAAGTCCATTTTCGGTGATATAGAAAGGTAAATGGTTCCTCCCTTTCATGTTTATTTTGAAGAATCACCAGACCTTTCAAATACTGTAGGTGATTTTCGGTGATCTGGAAAGGTAATTGGTTCCTCCTTTTCATGTGTTTGTAGAATCACGAGAGCTTTCAAATACCACATGTACTTTTCGGTGATTTCGATAGGTAATTGGTTCCTACTTTTCATGGTTTTTTTTTAGAATCACCAGACCTTTTAAATACCGATGATGCTTTCCGCTAATCTGCAGAGGTAAGTGGTTCCTCCCTTTCATGTTTATTTTGTAGAATCACGAGACCTTTCCATGTACCAAAGGTAATATCCGGTAATCTGGAAAGGTAAGTGGTTCCTTCCTTACATGTTCATTCTATAGAATCACGAGACCTTTAAAATACCGAATGTGATATCTGTTGATTTGGACAGGCAAGTGGTTCCTGCCTTTCATGGTTTTTTTTTTAGAATCACGAGACCTTTCAAATACCGTAGGTGATTTCCAGTGATCTGGAGAGGTATATTGTTTCTCCCTTTCATATGTGTGTTTGTAGAATCAGGAGAGTTTTCAAATACCGAAGGTTATTTTCGGTGATCTCAAAAGGTAAGCAGTTCCTCCCTTATATGTTAATTTGTAGCATCACGAGACCTGTCCAAATATCGAATGTGATTTCGGTGATTTTTAAATGTAAGTGGTTCCTCCCGTCTGTGTTTATTTTGTAGAATCACGAGACCTTTTAAGTACCGAAGTGTTACATTCTAATGTTGTGTCGTTGTTTTCCTCTGGTATTTAATGCAGTTCTCTCAATTTCAGTTAGTAAACCTATTTTTTTTATCGATTTATGAGTTTCGAACAGCGGTATACTACTGTTGCCTTTATTTTTGTAAAATCGCAAGATCGTTCAATATAACGCCGGTGATTTTCGATGATCTGGAAAGGTAAGTGGTTTCTACCTTTCATCTTTATTTTGTAGAATCACGAGACCTTCAGATACGAAAATGATATCCGGTGATCTGGAAGGTTAAGTGGTTCTTTCCTTTCATGTTTATTTTGTAAAATCACGAGACCTTTCAAATAACGAAGGTGATTTCCTGTGATCTGGAAAAGTAAGTGGTTCCTCCTTTTTATATGTTTATTTTGTAGAATCACGAGACATTTCAAAAACCCAAGGTGACATCCGGTAATATAGAAAGGTAAGTGGTTCCTCCATTTCATACGTGTATTTTGTAGAATCACGACACCTTTCCATATACCGAAGATGATTTCCAGTGAATTGGAAAGGTAAGCGGTTCCTCTCTGTTATAGTTACCCATCATGTTGCTTATGTAAGTTGACAAGGCTCAGTCCATTTAGAAATGTAACAATGTTAGATATGACGAAACAAACATAGTTGATCAGTACATAGATCACTTAACACTTTATTGGTAAGGGACGACTCCACTCATTGCTTTTATGCCAGGAAGACATTTATGTTACTCTGGTAAAAAGTGAAAACATATTAATTAATACAATTCTCAAGTTCATCTGTGCTCCCTTTGGAGCGCAATTTTTCTCCTCATTTTAAAGTTTCTAGTCTTTGAATTTGTCGGATAATGCAGATTCACAATTCATAATTTTGATATATTTTATTTTAAAAAGCATTCTAGGAATGTGGAGAACTAGTTACCAGGACGCCAGACGCGCGTTTCGTTTACATGACACTCCTCAGTGACGCTCGAATCAAAATAGTTAGAAAGCAAAACAAGTACAAAATTGAAGAGCATTGTGGACCGAAAACTCCAAAAAGTTGTCTCAAATACGGTTACGGTAAATTATTTATTGGATAAGAAAATCCTTAGAGTTCGAAAAATTCTATTTTTCTAACAGAAAATTTATGAAAATGACCATCTAATTTATATTCATGTCAACACCAAAGTGCTTACTACTGTTCTGGTGATGCCCTCAGGGACAAAACGTCCACCAGCAGTTGCATCGACCCAGTAGTGTAACAAATTATCAAAGGTACAAGGATTATAAATTCAATACGCCAGACGCGCGTTTAGTTTACATAAGATCCATCAATGACGCTCCGATCAAAATAGTTATAAAGCCAAACGAGTACAAAGTTAAAGAGCATTTAGGAACAAAAATTCCAAAAAGTTGTGCCAAATACTGCTAAGGTAATCTATTTTTGTGATTAGAAAATTCTTAGTCTAAAAACACATTTTATGGTACGTTGCAAAACAGAAAGTTGTGTATCAGAATATTATATTGCATACCTCAGAATCGATCCAAGTTGCCGTGCTACATTTGAATATGTACTTTGACCCACCAAAGTATGCCACCGTCTCAGGACACAACATTTTTACTAAAAATATCAAAACAACATTAAATGTTTTAATGACCTTTCCTAACTATCTTAAAATACAGTTAGTTAAAGGTTATTCGATTTTAAAGCTTATTTTTGCCTGTCATATTTCTATTCTTCGGAGAGAACAAACATAAAGATTTATTTTTGGGATCAGCACAATATGACATGTACAGCCACATTCTTGCGGTTCTTACAGTATTATTATTCGTGTCATACACCCCACTAGATGTAAAACAAACAAGTATCAACATGAACACAAGCCATAAACCAATTTGAAATTACCAATGGTTTCCTTATCATATGTTCTATTGTGCAACTCGATAGCTGTATTTAGTGTCCAGGAGCTAATAGTATGCCCGTTTCGAAGCAACTCAATACTTGTCAGTCTGTTGATTTAAGCCTATCATTAAACAATGTTATTATGCATTGCTCTGTGACTTTTAAACGTGGAAAAAAATCCTTACGGTGTTTAGGGATTTGTAAGATTTCTGTACCTAAGTCTACTTTGTTCGAAATATTACAATACAAGTTTTATTTGATAATTTTCCCAAAGTACTTCACTCCCAAAACGTAACATTAAGTTTCATTTAGCAAAATATGTATATTGCATAACAGATAATCTTTCGTTCAGCGTTTTGTGGGATTCGTGTTAGCGTTATATTGTATTTTGACAGTGATGCCATGGTTCATAAAACGTTGGAAAGTAGTAACTGCTCTTGATATAACTTCCACTGTTCTGGATACGATGCCAACATTAAGTGTTTTGGAATATGACAGTTGTTATCTTAAAGTTCGATTCGATGTATGTTGCATTGTGTCTGCATTTGTAACACACCCGTATTCCGCTAGTTGTTTTCTTCTCATAGTTGATGAATTCCCTCGGTTTTAGTTTGAAACCAAGATTTGGCTTTTTTTTCTGAATCGATTTATCGACTTTTGGGCAAGGGTATACTACTGTTGCACTAAGTTAAACTGTAGTTAAACTAAGTGTTTAAGTTGCCTTTATGATAATACGTCAACGTGTGTCTCTTTCAGTGATCAACCTGTTCTGCTCGAGAAGAGTATGTTTCCAATAACGTCAAAATAACATTTAATATTATGATTATAACTATAAGAATAAAATAACATTTACTTATTTTGTATAGTTAAGATAGTTAAGAATTGTAATATTATTTTAAAAAATATATAACAAAAAATCAAAGGAAAAAGTTAGTGGTCATACTACATCGTGGGATTTTCCCTTTCCAGCCTGATGACTTGCATGTATTAGATTTTTTGCCAACCAGTGACAGTCCTGCGTCACAGGAAAAAGTTGCCGTGGAGTCGATATTTCTTTCCTTTACAGTGACAGTACCATTTGTTAGACTGTCGGGTGGAATATCTTCACACTGAACTAAAAGAATATCTGCAGTTTACAAGTTATTACAAAAAACAAAAGAACAAACAATACATCTAAACTGTTGCGTTACTTTGTCATCAAATTTTATGAAGAAATATACAAGAGACATATATGCGTTACGTCTGTTGATTGCAGACTATTATTGTAAGATTTTAATATATACATTAGTCTATGGTCTGTTAAAGTGGAAAGGAAGTATATTACTTTCCTGGTACACTAAAATATGTCTTTGTTAATATCCTTACAGTTTGTTTTCGTTACATTTTTTTTCAATCAATTGGTCAAAAGATGTGTCAAGCATAAACTAAAACTCTTTCAGAGTTTTGAAGGGTTCGTGTTAAAAATTATTTTCATTTGACAGGATTCATTTAACTTTAAATAGATTGATTTTTGTTTAGCCTGAACTAAAACAAAGACCTCAAGATTATAGAATGAAATCCAGAATGTGTCTAAGATTACATTAGATAGTGATTGAATATTTTTAACACTGAACTAAAATGTATCTGAAGATTATGAAAAGAAAATGAGAATTGAACTGGGGAATGTGTCAAAGGGATAACAATCGGACTAAAGAGCAGAAATCAGCCGGATAATACCAATGTGTCTTTAATACAGCCAGACAATCAATTACGCAGCCGGAGACTAGTTTAGTGATAAAAAAAACGTCATACTTAACTCCGTACGATATAAATAAGTTAAACACATACGAGACTAACAAAGGCCATAATCTCCTGATTTGGGACAGGCGCAAACATTCAGCGGTGTTAAACATGATTTGTGAAATCTCCACATTATACTCATTTATTCCTCTAGTCCATACAGAACAACAAACACACAGCAATACGCACATTAAAATTCAGTTAAAAAGAAGTTCGAGTACGAAAGTCCATAAAAAAATAACATTATAGAAACTAAGCAAATTGACAGATACATAGATTAACAAAGCACTACTAGACGTTACTCCAGGCATATCATATGCTGTCTTCATCATATAAATATCAAGCATAATCACTCCTGTTAGAAGTTTAGTATCACACAATTATACAATTAATTAGGAATTTGAAATCCGTATAATCCCGTTGTTATCCCGTTAGAATGGTTTTACAATAGAAATGTTGGGGCCCTTTATAACTTGTTGTTCTGTGTAAGCCAATAACTCCGTGCTGAAGGTCATATCTTTACTTATAATGACTTACTTTATAAATTGTTATTTGGATGAAAAGTTGTCTTATTGGCACTCATACCAAATCTTCCTATATCTATTAGACAGGGTATATAAAATCTAAGCAGGGAATGTCTCAACTTATATAAGGATTTAAAGGTTATTATACACACCAACAGTCAGAGGAATGAAAGGTTATTAAACACACCATATATAATATTATATATCATATAATCTTTATAGAATAAGTCAAATTGATTCACTCGCCGAAATGTTGAAGTCAGACAAAATATGCTTCTGATAAATGGAGCTAAGGCTACCATCTAAATAATCTAGCTAATACTACGCGATAAACTGCACATACATGCTAGTTTATAACGACCTGCATGGTTGTATACTTACACACACAACACGGTCTCTTTCTGCAACAGCTGCCTCTCTCTGTCCATCCTAAACCAAAACTACTTTCACAGTTGGATTTTTTTGTTTGGGCGCATCTTCCCTGTGCGGCCGTACATTGACGAGTTAACTCTTTAAAAAAAAAGGTATTATATTTTCAGATGTCCCTACATCATGCGATCTGTACGTTCCCAAGAGTACAGTATGCATTATAAAAAGATAAATGGTGACAAAGATAGAAGATAAACGATTGTTTCCTAAATTAATTCTGAAATTGAACTTCATATTTTGCAGTTAAAGTGGTGAAGAAATTGATTCTCATGTCAAGCAATTGCAATATATTTTACATTTTATGTTTTTAGATCAAATTAATATAACTTCATTGCATTTAGATGAACATTAATTGAAATACATTTAGTTTGACAAATTTTTGAATGAAATTCTTTGCATTCATGTTTGTACGTCCCCCTTATGTATTGAGCTCGTGCGATTTATACACCACAATGAACAATGCACTATTAGAAATTCAAATATCTTTTGGTTATTTTTATTGGTTGTGATCCTGTATTAAAGTTTAAACATTTATATCAAATAAAGCTTACTTTCAACTGCATTCGTCTCATGGTATATGCTGAACACAATTACAATCACGTGCCAAAAGTTCAACATGGTCCTGGAATATTTACATTATTCATATTTCATGAAACATATATAATACTTGCATTATTCATATTTCATAATGCATTATATTTAAAATGTATATTTATTATAAAATATAACATTTAGTATTCATTTGACGTGAGTTATCAAAAGAGGGACGGAAGATACCAAAGGGATAGTCAAACTCATAAATCTAAAACTAACTGACAACGCCATGGCTAAAAATGAAAAAGACAAACAGAAAAACAATAGTACACATGACACAACATAGAAAACTAAAGAATAAACAACACGAACCCCTCCAAAAACTAGGGGTGATCTCATGTGCTCCGGAAGGGTAAGCAGATCCTGCTCCACATGTGGCACCCGTCGTGTTGCTTATGTGATTACAAATCCGGTAAATAGTCTTATTCGGTAGGTCACATTCATGAAAGGGAAGAGGATTGTAGTTACGATGTAAGGAACATATCCGATATCATTTGTGAAATGTTTATTCCATAACGGTCAACCAACTCGTGATGGCGTCCGTAAAATTTACGAAGGGATGATTTCAACTTCACCATTTGGAACTCTTGGTTTAATAGCTTCCTTGTAAGCAGCAACCCTCTATCAAGTTTCCTATCATATTCGGTATTTGAAAGGTCTCGTGATTTTATAAAATGAACATGAAAGGAAGGAGCCACTTACCTTTCCAGATTACCGGATATTACCTTCGGTACATGGAACGGTCTCGTGATTCTACAAAATAAACATGAAAGGGGGGAACCACTTACCTCTGCAGATTAGCGGAAAGCATCATCGGTATTTGAAAGGTCTGGTGATATTAAAAAATAAACATGAAAAGGAGGAACTCATTACCTTTCCAAATTATATTGAGCAAATCAGCCTTAAGACGGATAAATCAACCTTTGAAATACTGATGATGACCTATTGTCGATACAAATAAAGATTTTTATATATATAATACTTTTTGAACAGTTCCAATACGGGAAAAAACATATATTTGCCCATTCGCTGATACAGGACGCTCACTTCCGGTTTCAAATTGCTTACGCCTTTAATTCACTGAGCGTTAGACATATCGTTATACATTAAACATTTGTAATATCTTGTTAATTAAAGTCATAGAATAAAAAGTGTGAAGTTTTGACACGAAAAATTGCAGTCTTTTCGAGTAAGACTTTCGATTGTTTTTATGTTTCAATGTTTTACGAATGTATCGAAGATCGGCATACAAAACGCATTCCAATAGAAAGTTGTGGGGTTTTTTTTCTGTTTGGACGCTGTTTGAATCCCACAATACACATAATATATGTTCAATGGGTAGAGATGGCCTGAACTATTTCTTGTCTCACACACACGTGGAAGTGAATCGGAGCGAAATAGGACGCAAAGTTTTGAAAATTGCAGACGGACTTGTGAGTAACGACGATCATTGAAAACTTCCACATGTTAACTAATACAGTTATTCTTTCGTTGATTACACGAATCATATCTTGATAAATTATACACAAGATCCCTCACATTTAACAAATCAACAGTTTTATACGCTTGGAAATCCCATATAAATAAGAACATGTGTCACATTATACCCCATTATGTATGTATGTGCCTGTCCCAAGTCAGGAGCCTGTAATTCAGTGGTTGTCGTTTGTTTATTTGTTACAGATTTGTTTTTCGTTCATTTGTTTTACATAAAAAAGGCCGTTAGTTGTCTCGTTTGAATTGTTTTACATTGTCTTATCGGGGCCTTTTATAGCTGACTATGCAGTGTGGGCTTTGCTCATTTTTGAAGGCCGTACGATGACCTATAGTTGTAAAGGTTTGTGTCCTTTTGGTCTTTTGTGGATAGTTGTCTCTTTGGCAATCATACCACATCCTCATTTTTATATGTGGTATGATGGCCCTTCAGACAACGCTCCACAAGAGACCAAATGACACACAAACAAACAGCTATGAACATCAAATTCCACAAACCTATACAACGAAGCAGTTTTAGAAACAGAAAAGAAAAGCAAGATAAAACCTTAAAAAGCTGACATTCGAAGGCTCAGTTAACAGTTATGGTATCTTTTCGAAAAGATTGCAGCTTTGATATGGTATGGTTTAATTAAAAAAACTACGAACATTTATACATTTGAACAGATAAATTGCAACGACTAACGAAGTTCTAAAAAACATTAAAAAGTATTGCATTAAAAAATTCAAAATATAGCATTTTGTTAAGATAAAAACATATATACTTACATTTAAAACTGTCCAAAATTTGTTGTTGCAATCTAAGCAAATGCTATCAATTTCCTACACATTCACATAAAGACACTTTAAAGATTAGATCAACAGATGTATATGAGCTTGAGGTAAATTATGCAATAGCGCTCTGATTTCATTAGCTATACACGAATGATGCAATGACGCTTTGATTCCATTG
Organism: Mytilus trossulus; assembly: GCF_036588685.1. NCBI lineage: Eukaryota > Metazoa > Mollusca > Bivalvia > Mytilida > Mytilidae > Mytilus > Mytilus trossulus. The sequence goes on along the minus strand of NC_086385.1, from coordinate 51,518,120 downwards.
GCTAGATAAGAAGTACACGTAGGCACACAATTTAATTCAAACAATCAAAAATAAAATCAATAGAAATATGTAAGCAGCATTTTCTACTACCACAAAACGTAAATGTATGTACAAAATAACTTGCAATTAAAAAAATAACATTAATTAACATGTTAAGTTACATTTAACATCGATTGAGATTGCGTAATAAGTAAGTTAGTTTGTACTCGAGATTGTTTTGTATTGAAAGAAAAAGAGTAAAACAAATAAAACTAAACAGTTAGAACGTGCAATTTACCAACCTGTAAAATTATAGCCCAAGTTGTGTTGAACAGATAAGTTAACATATTATGACATACCGTCTAGCGCCACTGATGACTTTTGTCTAGACGAAACGCTAAGCTATAGATATGATATATCTTTATATTTTCTTCCCAAACATGTTTTAGTTCAAACAATATTTATTTATAGTGGATTGGGAAACAAGTTTTAAAACTTATAATAACCCCTTTCCAATTTACTTTCCCAAACATGTAAATAGTAACACAAAGAGAAAGTCAAACTCACAACTTTCACTAAACTCTTTAATATATACAACGATTTGATTAGTGAATTTGTTGTAACTGTAGAAAACATTTTTGATAAAAGTATTTTACATCCTAAATGCTACGGTAATATTGTACTCAAAGCGTGGGAATCACTTTATGTGAATTTAGTGGTATATTTAACATTGACATTAAATCACAAGGTTTAGGTATCCACAATACTTGGTTCAACCTACAAATATATTCAGAAAATTGTATGTATCAAGCCAGGAAATTGACACTTGATATCTTATAGCCCGTGTATGTGCGTGATGCATTGTTTTTGTTTTAGGTATAGTTTTTGGGGAGTTTTTTTTTTTTCTTCTCTTTTTGGAACATGATTGCTTCTATAGTTTTGATGATTTCATCTCATAGTGGAAGTGTTTTTTCTCATTTTTTGTTCTTAATCTGGATTTATTTTCTCTCAATTGATTTATGACTTTCAAACAGCGGTATACTTCTGTAAATGAGGCTTCAACATGAATAAATACGAATCAAATCCTGATTTGATAAATAATACTCTTAGAACATCGAGTTCTTTTTATCGGAAAGAATTTTGCATGAAAAATTAACTTTGATCGAATTTCTTATTTTCATTAGATTTTATTTTAGTGGTATAATAAAGACATCAAAATGCAAATAGTAGTATTGAATAACTGTATTATGTTTGCATTTGTCCATTTGTCCATTTATAGAATTTGGAGTTTATAAATATATATAATATGTCATGTGTTGAACATGGAATTGAATAAAAATAATCGTGTCTACCAGTTCCACTCATTTGTTGAGTAGGCTTATTGCATGGGTCTCTTGGTATACAACAAGTCTCCATGCAATGATCGTGCTAAGAACAGATGTGAGATATCTTTAATATGAAGTGAGGTCAACACTCACATTCAAATATCAAAATTTATAAACTTTGCATGTTCATGGTATACTACAACATATTTATAATCATTACTAGTTACATGTAATTTTTTCCGGTTAAAGAACGTGACAAAATGCCACTAATTCAATGACATTTCAAAGTACATTAAAAGGCACAATGTAGATGTTCCCCCTTTACTTTTAAGTATTGTTTCTGCCGATTTTATAAAGTGTGTATGAATTAATCAAATCCCGGACCGTTGGTTTATGTGATGATATCATATATTCCTATTAACTTAAGTATTGTTATGGGCAGGAGGTATTGAAAATTCTTTAAAGGGACTCTCTGAAGGAATAGATTTCCTTAGCCGTATTTGGCTATTTATAACTTTTTGGAATTTTGGCTCCTCAATGCTCTTCAAAAAGTAAAATCACAAAAATACTGAACTCAGAAGAAAATCAATTAGGAAAGTTCATAATCACATGGCAAAATCAAATAACAAAACGCATCAAAAACGAATGGACAAGAAATGTCATATTCCTGACTTGGTACAGGCATTTTCAAATGTAGAAAATGGTGGATTAAACCTGGTTCTATAGCGCTAACCCTCTCACTCAACATTGAACTTGTTTGGCTTTATAACCGTTTTGATCGGAGCGTCACTGATGAGTCTTATTTAGACGAAAAGCGCGTCTGACGTATTAGATTATAATCCTTGTACATTTGATAACTCTTTGATGCAAATACAATGACAGATATAAATGACATGACCAATTATGTAATACCCAGTTACATATCTTTTTAACGTTTGAAAATCCTTGTACATCACTGATGGGTGTATGTCGTGGTTGTGGTGTATAGCAAATTTTTCAATTTTTTTTTCTAATGAACAAAAAGATGTTACAAATTCAAATCCAAATAATGAACGAGCTTGATTTTTCTCAAATTATTGATGATTACGACACATAAATGAATATAACTGATCAAATATAATGCAAACTGTATCTATTCATCTATATTTTTAATAACTTACACATATAACAGGAATTATAAAACCATATTCGCCTTATCGAGCGCCGTTTATTCATATCGTAGGTTTCAACGTGATTTGATCATTCAGTATTCATGCAATGATCGTGTTACAAATCAAATGCCTATTATTTGTTCAGTTTATATGAGTTTTTGTTTCTACTTATTTTCAAAGAACAAAATGCATAAGGTAGCATTGAGCTGCTATATACAGATTTTGTTTGTTATATTGTTTGAATTTGGAATTGTAGATATTGTTCTTTGTGTGTAAACAAAACAGAAACACACATGATTGACCAGCCAGTGTTAGGTATCTTAAATCTGAAGAAAAGTCAACACTTACAATTATACTTCACAGGGCTTTAAGTTGTCATTTTCAGGACACTCATAGAAAACCATTCAAATACCAAATTCTATAAAGTTAAATGTTTATTTGTATGCTACAACATATTCAAAATTTATATAAACAGAAGACATTGTACTTTTCCAACAAATTTTGCAAACAAAGAAAGTCAATAATTATCATAATTATTCACAAATATGTTACAGAACATGAAAATAATCTACAAATTACATGTAGTTATTTCCAGTTGTAGGAAACAACGTCACAAAATTCCAATAATTCAATGACATTTTAAAGTACTTTATAGGTATAATGTACTTGTATGATGTTCCTCCTTTATTAGTAAGTATTGTTTCGGCAGATTTTGTAAAGTATTCAATAATGATATAAATCCCGGACCGTGGGTTCATTTGATCATATCATATATTCCTATTTATTAAAGTATTGTTATGGGCAGGATTTATCTGAAATTCTCATCTATGAACAAAATAAAAAGTTATTTTGTACCTTATCTTCTCCTTTGAAAACACTGCTACGAAGATGTTCGATGACCCTGCATGACAATTAACCAAACATGGCCGACTTGGCAAAAAAAAGAATACAGAAGAAAAACCAAAGGAGTAGGTCCCGTAAAACCCTTTATTGGCCCCAAAATATGGCAGTTTTACAAATTTGTTAAAATATTAACTTTAAGTTATATTTATTGGACAGAAGAATGCATCTGCTACATATATATGGGCCGTGCTTGACAATAACATGCACATATATCGGATACTAGCACCATTAAGCCATGCTAAATTACTGAAATCTTCACAATTCTAGCATTTTTGTTAAATTTTAGACGGTTTTCGTGTTAAACGAAAGTGGCCGCATTCGTGTTCATCCTTAATATTTAAAAGTGAGTTGTATTTGATAATTATACATAACATATATCAAGGTTGAGGATGAACACGGATGCGGCCACTTTCATTTATGACAAAAACCATCTGAAAAGTAACATTTGTCGCCATATTTGGTAGATTATTCATATTTGAGCTTGAATCGTATCGTTTTTAATGACTAAATTAGTTAAAATATTTCACATTAAATAAAATAGACACTTAAGGATGTACTTGGGTGAGTTTTTGGAATTTGTGTCAAATATTCGGACTCCTTGGTGTTTTTTCATACGAAAGAATGTAAAATATTTTGCCCCATAACACCCATTTATTTTTTCACATAAGACTTAATAGCTCATGAATGGTCATTTACCAAAATTTAAGAAGATTCTTAATTTTCTTTCTTTTGTTTTGAGACCTAATAATACCAATGCAAATATAAGGTAAAAGTCAGAGTCAATCTTTTTCCCGCCATATTTTAGATCTCCAATATCGCGAAAGGGAGTTCCATGACCTATCAATATTTTTAACTTATTTTTATCCTTAGTTGATGCTCTACAAGCTTATAGTAACAATTTTAACTTCTTAATTTATTAATATTTACCTAACCTCACCTAAGTACATCCTTAGGTGTTTTAAAAGTGATTAAAATCTTTGATGAACCTTAAATTTGAGACCAAAATCGGTCCTTACCGGACCTACTCCTTTGTGACCGAATAGAAAAAATTAATATCACAAAAAAATACTAAACTTAGAGGAACATTTAATCGAAAAGTCCATTATCATATGACAAAATCAAATGACAAAACACAACAAAAACGAATGGGCAAGAACTGTCATATTCCTGACTTGGTACAGGCATTTTCAAATGTAGAAAATGGTGGATTAAACCTTTTTAGCGCTAACCCTCTCACACTTTGATGACAGCCTCATCAAATTCTATTGTATTTACAATGATGCGTGAACTAAACAGACAAAATAAATAAATGTCCATACTGATGAAATCCACCTATATTGCCTTGTTTCATTAAAACTGTCTGACTACCACTTTAGGAGTTATTTCCCCTAAATTTTCTTCATGTTTGTCCATTATATCGAAACGAGAATAGATAAACTTAACGAGAATCTTTGAAAAGCTAAATTGATCAACAAGACAAGATCTACAAATAAGTCACAAGGTCGAAATCGTGACCTGTCTTCTGCTTTGATTTCTTACTCCTAGATTAAGATTTTGTTACTATTCCCCAATATCCTAACATTTAAGTTTAAAATATTTATCTGAGTCAGTGTTATATAACGTAATAAACATGTACATGTAACACGTTTATAATTCATTGATACATGTGGCTATAACACAATACAATTAAAATGTAGATCTTAGTTTTGATTTAGATATTCTCGTATGAGATGCGTATAATGTTTCACTTCTGAATGATTTCGCACCAATTGCTCCATATAATATTACATGAATAAATGTACAATATTGTCGTAAAATATCACATTACTCAAGTAGCAGGACGAAAAGCAATTGGCTCCCGAGGTTTACTCCTATTCTGAAGCAACTAAAACAGATTTTTTATATCCGACACTATTGTTTATATTCTGTCATTTACACCGGGCATTTTAAGCTTAGTTGTAGAAATCAAAATACTTCTTTGTTTTTTCTCAGAAAATTACAAAGTTTCAGCGCGGACTGCAAGGAGGACCCCAAAATAAAAAAAAGGGCCAAATAAAGTACGAAGTGAAAGAGCATTGAGATCCGAAATTCCTAAAAGTGTTCAAATAAAGCTAAGGTAATCTATGTCTGAGATAGAAAAGCCTTAGTATTTCCAAACATTCAAAATTTTGTAAACAGTTAGTTTATAAATATAACAATATCAATGATAATTCATGTCAGCACAAAAAGTGCTGACTACTGGCCTTGTGATACTCCCGGGGAAATAAATCTCCACCAGCAGTGGCATCGCCTCAGTGGCTGTTAATAAACTCGTCATACATGTAGATATCAGGACTGAATTTTAGATAAACGCCAGACGCGCGTTTCGTCTACAAAAGACTCATCAGTGACGCTCGAATCCAAAAAAGTAAAAAAAATTAAAAAAAATGGTGCCAAATAAAGTACAAAGTTGAAGAGCACTAAGATCCAAAATTACTAAAGGTGTTTCCAAATACAGCTAAGGTAATATATGCCTGAGGTAAAATAGCCTCAGTATTTCAAAAAAATCTAAATTTTTTAAACAATATCAATGATAATTCATGTCAGCACAAAAAGTGCTGACTACCGGGCTGGTGATAACTGAGTTCGACAAATTACCGACAAAAGTGTATAATGCACGGACCATGACCAGATATGTGAATTTATTATAGCAGTCATCGCCATAGTTGTTGTAATGTTTGTTTGAAGAAATCTCATTTTCAATGCAAAAATCTGGACATTATGCAAGATGTCGTAAAAATTGAAAAGACCTCCCCAGTGCTAGAAGATATTGAAAACGATTTGACGTGCATAATGACCAACTATGATTCTTCAATCAAAAACAGAAAAGAGAACAAAACAAGAATAAATTTACAGCAATTGTCATGTATTGAGGAAATTCAAAGTGTCCGCAAATTAATCAACGACAAGTTGGATGAAATGGAACAATGTTTGAAAGATACGATGGCATCGCACGTAATATAATCTTTTACAGGATTTAGATGTTCATAAATACCACATGAGCATCCTGCAGGAGGAATTGGAAACTGCTAATAATGTCGCAACTGATCTGGAAGTTTTCCTGGGGCTGAGAACTTTTGAACTTAAAGTAGAAGACGAACTTTTATCTTTGGAAACACTAAAAATGAACAAAGCCGTAGATGAAGTATATATTATACTTGATATAGCTCCTGCTATAAGGCCAATATCAGACTGCAGTGAATCCTTTTAAAAGTGTAATTTCACAATCTAGAAAACGTAATAACATGGATTTTGGTGTGAGGAAGAAGAAGCAAGCTCAACTTTTACCGCCATCTATTCATGAATTGTCGAAAATTAAATTTACGGAGATGGCAAATTTTTAGTTACAGACTGGGGAGAAAGGTATCAATGTGTTAGGATGTACCGTGTTGCCTGAAGGACTGTTAGTATTTACTGATAGTAACAACAAACGTTTGATTATTTGTGAAATTGATGGTACCTTCAAGAAAGACATTTAAACACTGTTTCCACCAAGATATATTACAACTGTTGGTTTGATATCATCGTCCTCAAAAAGGATATCACTTGTTGAACTGATTACCGGCAAAGAACTATCAAGTTTTGCTCCAGATGACATGTGTTTCGGATTAAGTTATCAAAATGAAATGTTAACAATACGAATTACTGGATCCTTTATAACTACGAATCTAAAAGGGAAATAACATGCTCATTAGAAGAATCAGAATGTTCGACACATTGCTGTGCATCAGATGACTATCTTGTTTCTACACATTTTGTAAATCGCTCAGATTTATATTACAAGACAAATGGCGATATCGCTTGGCGATTTCAGAATCTAAAACTACAAACCCCGAGTGATGTAACCGTGGATGAAAATGATTGTGTCTTTGTAATAGGAGGAAAATCAAATATAGTTTTTGGTATCTCATCTGATGGGCAAATTGGTACAGAAATTTTGAATGATTTGGACAAACCTTATGCTATACATTTTGATAAAACCTCAAAATTGATGGTCATTGCAAATGAAAGTGGTTCTATAAAAGTGTACCAGAAAAGTGAGCTCGACGCAGAAAAAAATTCGTTCTATAACAGCTATTCCCTGTTCAGTTTATGCAAGAACAATAATTGCTATTCATGGAAACTATTTCCTTTGTTTGAACATGAAATATTATGTTTTTGGCTCATTAGAAAATGTATACTAGTAAATAAGTATTTAGTAAAATCAACTATGATCTTAGATTTGAAACAAATAAGTCTGTTATGAGAGTAATGACTAGCCTTATACAAAAAGAAGATGTGGTATGATTGCCAATGAGACAACTGGCCACGAGAGACCAAAATGACATAGACATTAACAACTTTAGGTCACTGTACGGCTTCAACAAATGAACAAAGCCCATACCGCATAGTCAGCTATAAAAAGCCCGATACGACAATGTTAAACAATTCAAACGAGAAAACTAACGGCCTTATTTATATAAAAAAAATTAACGAAAAACAAATATGTAACCCATAAACAAACGACAACCACTGAATTACAGGCCCCTGATTTGGGACATGCACTTACATAAATAATGTGGCGGGTTAAACATGTAAGCGGGATCCAAACCCTCTTCCTAACCTGGGACATTGATATAACAGCCTTAGTTGGTTATATAAAAAAACGACAACTACTGGCGAGGTTCCTAACCCTTGGTCAATTGAACTAACTATGAAAGTGTCGATGGGTTAATCTTGTCTAGATCTCAATCCCCTTCATCCTATTGAGACGTTAATTAAAAATCTCTTAAATAGACGGTATAGCAAAAACCTTTAAAAACTGAATCAATGAATTATATCATTGCTTGTAGTGAAAAAAGTAAACTCAAACTACTTAAGAAATACGAAAACCGTGATCACGTCATCCACTTTCAAATCGGTTGATGTACATCATAGAAGATCTCATACAGCAGCTGTATAATTATATAGACTCGCAGGGATACATCATCAAGTTGTTCAAAGCCCAAACCTTTATATACACTCAAATACCTGTCTATCTTTTGATGCTGTATTGATCAATTGAATTTCTTAAATATTTTAACAGATACAAATGTAGCATATGCCTTTTCGTTCTAATTGATACGATTTTGCAAAAACAGGAGTTAATACGTGCTTCCTTATTCTTTAACAATATCATATTTCATTCAGTGTATTCATAGTTCTCGTGGAGTTTGTGAATCAAGGTGGTGGGCTCTTCTGATTTTCTCAATGTCCTGCGTTTGATTGAAAAGCTATACAAATCCAACTTAAACATCTGAACAGTTATAAGGCTTGTCCTATGATACTTTGGCTTCTTCGGAATTAAGGGGGCTAGCGGGTCTAAATCAATTGTTTGGCTTAATATAGGATTTCGCTATATTTTTCTATAAATGAACTTTATCTTATACTAAATAGAAAAATGAAATAAAAAAATGGGGTCACCGTTCATTTACTCTCACAATCTGCCTTCGAAAGAAGCATACATTTTTGTTTAAGGCCTTTTTTCTGTTGAACTAATAGAAGAAATAGAGGTAATATTGAAATAAAAAAAAGAACTAAATTACAGAAATCGCTTACGTTTTACAATTATTTCGTTTATGTACAGCTGATTCGAAAACAGCAATAAAAAATATAGGTCACCGATGAGTTCAAAAAGATGTTTCAATTGTAATGCCAACAAATGGCATTTTTGCACCAAAGTGAGATAATTTTGGAGCTTTTTCAATGATATCTACATTTTAAAGGTCACCTGAGGCCAGCACAAATTGATTATTTGGAAAGATTTTGGACCATGTGATACAGTACCATCTACTCAAGATAATAAAATTGGTAAAAAAAAAAAATGTTTAATTGTTTACTGAAAATTTTATACTCCCGAGCCTCCTTAATGTGCCACCTTCTCACCGCGTATGAAAAGGGAAAGTTTGCATCATAAAATTTCCTTAATGAACGACTTTTTTCAAAAAACAACCAATATCTTAAAACCAATCAAAAGACAAGCGTTGATTATATCTTCAACAAATGAATTAAAAATTAGGCAACTAATAGCTGACAAGAACAACAACAAACAAATGCAACCATTCCTGGAGAAAGCATGTGTATATTTGATGGCATGACCGTCATTCAATCCATTACTAGGATACCAAGATCTTTTTTCTGATTCGTCTATTATTGTTTTGAAAACCATCATTTTAGTTGCATTGATTTTGTCACTGATTTGCATCTCACAATATTCATAAAAAGAATAAGGACAGTATAGCAGGTCCTTTGGGAGGGCAAATAGTTACGATCATTTCTAAACCATTACAATCGTGTTATCGGCAATTATTTGAAGAAATATTTGTCAGTTGGAAGAAACAAAGTTCCTCTTGTTGAATTCATTGTGTCGGATAAGGGTAAACAATCCTTTAAATTTAGCCTTGAAAGTATTGATTTAATGGAATAACATGGAAGTCTATACCATAAAATATATGTCGAAAATGAAATAGTGACAAGTGTAGATTGCACTGAGCTTCAATGCAAACAGGAAGAAGCCAACACACACATGTTTCTTCGTGCAAAACACGCAGCTGATAAAGATAACGATTCCATTGTTATAAAATCTTCAGACACTGATGTGGAAGTATTGCCTTGCTATTTTCAGGATTGCATCATTTCTAATGCTATTATTCTGACAGGTACGTCTTCCAAAATTAGATTTTTAAGTGTGAAATCAATATGTTCAAAATTCGAGAATACTTTTTTAGAGAACGGCCAGAAAATCACGTCTTTACTGGTTGTGAAATAGTAAGTGATTTGTCTTTTAAAAGAAAAAGCAAAGTATTCGGCGTTTAGACATTGAGTTTTCAGAAGGTCTTTCCCGTCTTGAGGAAATCTTTAGAGAGGTAAGTGAAGAGTTGTAAAAACACTCGTGAGGTTTGTGTGTGCTATATATATATATACGGCTACGGAATCAAAAACATCAATGAATTAAGATGCTGATTTTTTTGCACTGCAAAAAAAACATTCATTGTCAGCTACTGCCACATCAAAAGCTAAAGCACATAAAACGAGCCAACTTCTAGGCAAAAATTTGAAATCTGCTCTTGAAAACAACACTGTTCCGTCGCTAAACAACCCTGGTTGGATTATTAAGAACGATTTGGTCGGTATGAATTAACTAGACCAACCGCCAGTGTTATATGCTTTATAAATTATGATTAGCTGTTACGTACGATGACGTGTAATTGTAAATTTCTGTGTAATTTTGGTCCCTTTTCGAAAGTTGGCAATCATACCACATATTTTTTATGTTCATGTAAATTTGGTTGTGCCAACAAAAGATGTGCATGTGTTCGACGAGCTTTATTCGGTACAGATGGCTGAAAATGTTCGAATGCTTGTAGCAATAAGAATTATAAAAGCGTTGATATTGCTAAACAGGATGAAGATAATGTTATATAAGATAATAATTATGTTAGCGTTTTAATACATTTATATGGATACAATGTTAAATTAAGTCTTTATGACCCGGATGGTTAAATCTTACAAATCGTATGTGACACATATGTGAAATATCATTGAATCAAAAATTAAGCTAAGTCGTTATATTAACTTAATAAGCTAAGTCGGAATAATGACTTAAAAATAAAACTCAAACAAAAAACTGCTAATTTTTCTTAAAATTACCAATTCAGGAGAAGCAATCCACAGACGCGTTGTTTGATGTGTCAGAAAAATTTCGGGCGGATAGATCTTCACCTGATGAATATGTTTATCCCTTATCTAATTGGCTCTAAATACTTTATTTTCCGAGATATAAGTCAAAATCTAAATTTTACCCCTACATTTATGATCCATTTTTAGACATTGCGGACATCTTGATAATTGGGATACTTTTTTGAAATTAGTTAAACTAAGGACGATCTCTTAATTTTGCCAGTAATTCCAGAGGAGATCTTTTTGGTAAAATTTAACAACAACGACGGATGCAAAGTAATTAGAAAAGATCACTTAGCACTATAGGTGAGACAAAAAAGCCAAACGGACAAAACGCAACGGACAAAAGGCAAAAGTGTCGGACAAAAAGCAAAATTATCGGACAATTAGCAAAACGGACAAAAAGCAAAAGTGTCGGACAAAAAGCAAAATTATCGGACAATAGGCAAAACGGTACAAAAAGCAACGGACAAAACGCAAAAGTGTCGGACAAAAAGCTTAATTATCGGACAAAAAGCAAAAACGGACAAAAAGCAAATTGCGGACAAAAAGCACCGTATCAGTACCATTTGTTTTAGAAAAAATATTCCTATCGTCCATCAATCTAACATGCTAATGAGATAAAAGTTTTAACACAGTTTTTAAAGGATTTTCATGACTTTCAAAAGGGTTTGTCTACCACAATGATCCATGTTTTTGAAGCTATATTGGTGTACGGAAACAAATGCGAAACGTGACATTTTTTTTTTATTTTGTATATTTGTTTTTATCCTGTTATTATATAACATAGTAACAACTTCACTCATATATGCCTGTCCAGGTAGACAACATATGTATATGTTTATATATGTATTGTGCACGTACAATGTGCAAAATTAAAACATCAATAACAAATTTATCAAAATACATTGATTATCAAAAGATGAATGCAATTTATTTAAGAAATATACAAAGTGCACAATTAACACATCAATAAAAAATTTATCAAAATACATTGCTTATAAAAAGATGCATAAAATTTATTCAGGCAATGTAAGAATTATACAATTACAACATCAATATCAAATTTATCAAAATACATTTATTATAAAAAGATGAATTTAATTTATTTAGGCAATGTAAAAAATTACACAATTACAACATCAATATCAAATTTATCAAAATACATTTATTATTAAAAGATGAATTCAATTTATTTAAGAAATGTACAAAGTACACAATTAAAACATTAATATCAAATCTATCAAAATACATGTATTATCAAAAGATGAATGTAATTTACTGTTCACGTTCAAAGAACACAATTACAACATTAATAACATATTTATCAAAATACTTTTTTTTATTAAAAGATGAATGCAATTTATTAAGAAATGTTACATGTTTTATAATCAGAACATACATTTGAATAAAAGATACATTCCATCAAAAGATTTAGCCTTAAACATATGTTGTCATCTATCATAAGGATTGAAGAAACTTACACAGTCCACTGTTTAAACTACAAAAAGGATATCAAATACCCCCTGGTTTACCTTGAATCATAATGTTTGTTTAACATATACCCAGAATCATATTATACTAGTTTAGAATCGTTCAGTCGAATCTGGACAGTATGTCAGACATTCTTACCATCTGATGGTGCACCACAAATGCCTCAAAGTCATACAGAAACCAGTGGGTGTGTTGCTAATAGAGTTTCGAGTTTTATTAAGATTCATTTTACATTATTATTTTGTGTTCAGTGTGCAAGGAGTTTATTTCACAAAGGAGTTTAAAAAAAGTATGATTACAAAAATACTTAACTCCAAGGAAAATCTCAAACGGAATGTCACAAATCATTTAGCAAAATTAATAGCCCGAACACAACAAAAGAATAAACCACAACTTTCATTTTGTTGACTTGGTACATGTATTTTCTTATGTAAAAAATAGTGAAGTATTCCTGGTTTTATATCTAGTCAAACCCCTTACGTGTCGAACAGTCAAAAACAATGCATACATACATGAATATAATACATACACAATTAAATTGACACACACATTAAATGTAATATTAAATTCACTATTATACAGTGAAATAGAAATCATGAACCTGTCCTACATTGATATGACTTTCTCAGACCTCAAACTGTTAAAAAAAGACGAAAATGTGACGAACAAGTCCAAGGTTGAGGCTTTTAATATAATTACAAATTTAATATAAGAACAAACATCTAGAGATGATGGCACTTTGTCTCTTAGATTAGCTAAATCATTTGAACGTTTGCCATAGTTATATTACAATTAAAAGAAAATATTTTAATCATCTAGGACTTTTACTTTTCTTGCATTATCTTTATACTTTATTGTCGTTCATGTATCTAACAACTTTAATACCTAGGGAAATATCATTTTATGATTTGATAAATGTTTGTTTGTTCTCATTGGTTTTAACTGTTTCTCTCTTTGTTGTTCTTCTCCTTTTTAAATATGGACATTATTACAAATATGAGTAATTCTCCCAGTTCCATGAGGGTCAGTATACTGGCTCCAATAAATAGTCCCATTTGTCCACCTAGATTTCCTTAGATTTATGAAATGACATTAAAAAAAATTAATGTAATTACTATCAAATATAACCCACATAATGTTCGTGAAATAACACAGGTATAATCATGCACATATTTTTTTAACACAGTGACAGATTAACAAATAAGGAGATGCGATGGTTTTGTCAATTGCCAATTAGAAGCCTATCGAAATAATACTTGAGAAATAATGATGTAAAACAACTAAGGTCGGCGTACGACCTTCAACAGTAAGCACGACTAATACCTTATATGAGGCTATAAAAGAACCGATTTGCCATTATATCATATTCGATTGCTTCGTCTTTCAATTATTTTTGTCGTTTATTTATTGTCTGATTGACGTTTATCCAACATATCTTATTGATACTGTGATTGCGCAAACCACGTCTAACACGGGAAGTTGTTTAACAATACAACTTAAGATAATTACTTTTTAAAAACTATTCAGAAATGGCCGACACTATCCTCTTGATACTGAGCATAGAAACAAAAAGATTACATAAAACAGTGACACAAGAGGAAAAGCAGTTTCTAGAATACTTAAATTTTTAGTTTACATAGACTTAGATATCAATCAAAACCCCTCTGGCGGATTTTATGTCAAGGCTTCAGACACAGTCTGCGGAAAGCTGAATTTGGGCATTACTGCAGGTTGATTTCTACGTGTTAATAACCGGATAGCAATATATGTTGACTTTGGGTTCATTCATATTAAAATAACATGTACTTAAATTCAAAGATCAAAAAGGATTACCTTTAAGACTAAATAACCTCACCATAGATACCAGAATTAAAATTTAACATACATGTAAATTTGTAGAAGGTGTATCGTTTTATGAGCGTCATCGTTAAAATGAGGATGTGAAATTTCGATTGCATTTAAATATATATAAGAATATGTATTATAAGTGCCAATGATACAATTCTTCATCCAAGTAACAGTTTGTAAAGTAAAACCATTAAAAGTCAAAGTACGGCCTTCAACACGGAACATTAAATCACACCGAACAGCAAACTAGTAAGGGCCTCAAAATTGACAACATTTAGTGTAAAAATGTTTAAACGGGAACACCAATGGCCTAATCTATATAAAAAATGAGACACGAGAAACACATCAACCAATGACAACTATGGACATCAAATTGTTGTCTTAAAACAGACGCAAACAAATGCAGCTGGTTAAACGTTTAAATATACACCAACCTTCACCTCCAACTTTATCTAAACAGTAGTGTTACATCACAACATAGCAAATGAATACAAATTTTCAATTGAAATGTCTTAACCTAATCAAAAGACATGTTAACACAAGTGCACATACGCTGAACGAATAAAATTTGAGTTATGACACACTGAAAATACAAATTGAATAAAATAAGGTGTGAATAAATAATATATCGCTGCGAGATGTTAAACAATTTAAAAGAATTAACAATAACCTTGAACAAAAAGCCCGCATATGCAATAATATACACATTAATAGTTATCCCACAAGGACGCGATGTGTAAGTGTAAGATCAACCCGATGGTCGGAGGCACACCAAGTCCGAGTGGGATAACTATTTTACATCCTAGCTGTTTAGACGATAAATATGTATGACGATACAACATTTACAATTCATAAAATCTAGTTTAGAACGCCACACAACGATTTCAATATCAGTGATATCATCATGGCTTGATATGCTAAAGGTCTTGAATTCGAATCCAAGCAGATACAATGTATTTTATCTACGTTAATTTTGATATATAGTCTTTTCCGTATAATTTATTATAAGTTTTATATTGAATTTGACATTCCCGCAAAAATGTACCGAACGAAGGAAATCATGCATAACAAAGAAACTCAAACTGGGATAATCTGGTAGGGATGATCCGGCTCAGATCACCCCTGTTAAAACAAAGAAGCTGAGATGTAAGGTAAATGAGAATAATTTTGTTGTAAAGTAAACAGTTCAAATGGAGAATGGTAGTATGATTTACAAAATAATTATATGCATGGTACAAAGAAGTGAAACATTATAGTTATAACAGACACTTATCAAAACTAGAATATAAACAAGATATATACATGATGTCAGATGCCGAGAGTTCACCTCAGTTTATTGTATCTATGGAATAATTGAGTAAAGTAATTGAAGTTTGTAATTCCCTGACTGTTTATTGTAAACACATAGCTCAAGTTCTTTGATATAAAATAGTGAAAAGCACTATCGATCATTTCTTTTTAACGATCAAAGCCAAAGCAATACATTTTTTTTTCATTTTGACCGTGCAAGGTGCATAAACCATTCCAATGAGCGTTCGAGAATGATTCCAGGTGCTTAAATTTGGTATTGGACGATGACCACAATGATGCTAAAACAATCTACGATGTTATTTCTATTGATTTGGATTACATTATGGTAAAAAAAAACGTAAATTTTATTTGACTGGCAGTCACACCACATCACATTATAATTATGACAATACAATTAAACTTACCAAATATCTGCACAGTAGAAGTATATACAGGTTGTTGCTTTACAACGGTTGTTTCCAATTTATCAAAGTAGATGTGTAGAATAATAAAGTTCTTCCTTTCTTTGAGATTGTGTTACAAATATGAAAATAGATTTAATGTTTTGTGGTGCAAAAATAAAATGTCAATAAAAAGTCCCGTATTGATTGTTAGGATTTTATTGATAATTTTGTTATTATAAAACCAGATGTTTACAGACATTTAATAAACGATAGCTGCTTTAATAGATCACAATAATCAAGTCAAGTCAAAACTGAAAGTAGTATCTAGCGCTCTAAAAGCAGAAACATAATTATCAATGTTTAAGAAAACAAATATATCAAAGAAAATGTGTTGGACATTATTGATTTGAAATGAAAAAAAATATAAATTTTTCATTAAAAGGTTATAATTTTGTAATTAAAAAAATGGATGTTCCTATTTTGGCGCACGGAACTCAAAGATGCACACCTATATAAGTGGTATCCATTTTATATATACACATGGAAAAAAGTATTGCAACATCAAATTGAAATTCAAATAAAAAAAAAAAAAAAAAAAATTTTTGTTAAATAATCTGTTGAAATAGAACTAGTTACATATTATTTAAATATCACCTTAGTTTAATCAATAAATATCGACTCTATCAGTTATTAAATTTTCTGCACATGCAGCTAATGTACTCGTAAACACTTAAACAGATGTTTTTATCATCATTATTTCAACACTGAAAATAACCATGTTTATAGATTTATGTTATTGACACCTAGTAATTGGTCATCCACAACTCATAACTGCAGCAATATGGCAGTTATCCAGCATGAGGGAAGCAGGTATGTCGATGTGATAATTACACGTATTGTTGGTCATCACCATTCCACTTTAAGTCGTTTTGAGAATAGAAATCAGGCAACAAACGATGTTAAAGACCTTCCGAGGTCAAGAAGACCCCCTATAACATGCTAGGGAAAATAAAACATAACGAAGGTTGGTCAATTGGAAACCCATTGCAAACAATACAATCCAAAAAAGAGAATGATGACCCTAAAGGAGCCTTTAAAAAAGAACTGTTCGAGATCGGCTCATCGCTACTGGTTATCTATCGTTCGATAATACCATTTCGGGGACCTTTGCCTACAAATAGACACACAGATGCCCGTATCCAATATAGTGCAGAGCTCGCCAAAGTTGGAAATTAATGTCGTTGAGGAAATTCCATTGTTCCAATGGAATTCGGTTTATCTTCCTTAGCCCAATCGAAACCCTAATTTGAACCATATCCAGTATATATGGGACATTATTGGGCGTAAAGTGAATGAAAAGACACACAAGTTCAAACAAATCATGAAATAAACAATACTCTTCGCAAAGAATGGTTGCTGCTAGCTTAGCAACAAATAAGTCGACATATGGCAGGAATCAGAAGTCGTTAAGATGCGGTTATCCGTTTGAGTGGAGGCTGCGTACAAAGTAATAATTCTTTGGCGTATAACGATCAACCATGATGTGAACAATCAACTTAAGATTAATTTCGAAATGTCTGACCTTGTAAAGTTCGACGACAGTGAAAGTTGTAAAATGCATTGTTTTGTACAAAAAAACTCTTCATTCTGTTATAACAAATTTGGTTTCATACATTTTTTGTTCGTTTTAAAGCCAATGTTATCATTAACTACGTTTCAATATTATTTAACAAATATTTTATCATATTCCATCCAAAAAAAGAGACTGATTTTTCAAGTTTTAAAAAATGCAATACATTTTTCCATATGTATATATCGACATAATGTGCTACCCGTTAACTTTTTGGAATTTTGGATCCTCAATGCTCTTCAACTTTTTATTTATTGATTTATAACTATTTTGATATGAGCGTCACTGATGAGTCTTATGTAGACGAAACGCGCGTCTGGCGTACTAAATTATAATCCTGGTACCTTTGATAACTAATTAAATACTGGTTTTTTTTACAATACTTTTTGTTATTAACAAAATATTATTGAGGGGACACATGCTCCAGATGACGCAGCTTGAAACGAAGTCTGAACAGTTGGGGCAAGTATGGACACGACATTCAAGCATGATAAGCTCTGAATTTGAACTGTGATTAAATAGTTGACACAGCATAGGTTTCTGATACAGAATGAATGTGGTATAAGAACTGATTTTGTTTTCAATTGGGCATTTACCTATTATGATCCAAGATTCAAAATCGCAATGCATGCTTAGATTCAGGAGATCGAAAAACCTCAAGAATTCAATTTTTGATGAAATCAAATAAAGTTCAATGTTGGACCCTTTAGACCTTTAAAAAATATGCTTAATGTGGCCCAAATAGCAAAAAAAAATGCGCTGAAGTACGTCCAATATTCATAGTTCATTATTCAAAATGCAATAATGAATAATGAAATAGTCTACTTTTTACTATTCAATGTTTAAAAAAGGAATAATGAATAATGAAATAGTTTATGTTTCATCATTCAACTTTAAGCGGTGAATAGTGAAATACAAATTTTAAAAATTGACTGTGAAACTATTGTTATATCCCGTATTTCTAAATTCGTCTTTTTGGTGTTATCTTACAAATGTTCAAATTAATATCAGAAAAAATAAATAAAAACACTCTTTAGATTTGAATTCTATATATGTATATAGATATAGGAAGATGTGGTGTGAGTGCCAATGAGACAACTCTCCATCCAAATAACAATTTAAAAATTAAACCATTATAGGTTAAAGTACGGCCTTCAACACGGAGCCTTGGCTCACACCGAACAAAAAGCTATAAAGGGCCCCAAAATTACTAGTGTAAAACCATTCAAACGGGAAAACCAACGGTCTAATCTATATATTAAACAAAACGAGAAACGAGAAACACGTATATATTACATAAACAAACGACAACTACTGTACATCAGATTCCTGACTTAGGACAGGTGCAAACATTTGCAGCGGGATTAAACGTTTTAATGGGCCCAAACCTTCTCCCTTTTTCTGAAACAATAGCATAACATCACAACATATAAAAACATACGATAAAATATCAATTAGCAGACTTAACTCAATCAAAAAACGTATGATTACAAAATACTCTTTTTAAAAGAGGGAAATGGTATGGATAAAAAAAAGTCGTAACACCAAAAAAGTTGCAGGGCTTTTAATATAACAAGTAATGAAAACGTTAATGACCTTATCATATATTTTTTCCAGTTTTTCTCACCTATACATGTATTTTCAAGCCGGAACATACTATTTATTCCAGCGGCACGTCCTATCACCTTGTGTATAAAAAGCCATCCCCCTTTGAAAAGGTCAACAAACTGATTCAATGAGGGGGAAGGGAAAATAAATATACTGTTGGGCTGGTACGAACTGAAATAAATTTTGAATTGCTATTTCTGACGCGAAAACTTCAATTTGCATGTATCCGTTTTATATTTGTACGTATCCGTTTTGTCCGTTATCCTTCTGTTCACGTCCGTTTCACATCCGTTTTATCCGTTTTACGTCTGGAAAAAGCACGTTGGTGAATTTGTCTAGCGGGTTTCAACGTATGCATAACGAATAAGTAATGGATACAAAATGGAAATGGAACGGACGAGTACCATAATAAAAACGCTTATCGGACGTTCAACGAACACTTCATCCGTTGAACGTCCGTTCAAAGTTTTGAACATGCTCACAATTTTTCACCGGACTGAACGGACGTCGAGAGATGAAACGGATGCATAACGGAAATGAAACGGATGCAAAACGGAAATAAAACGGATGCATAACGGAAATGAAACGGATATGGACGGAAAACAACGAAATTCTAACGGACATACTTTAACAGAAAAAAAGTTATTCGTTCCGCGTCCGTTGGCGCTATCTGGTTAGTTGTGACTAGTGCTTCAGTATTTTCCGGTTTGTATTGTCTTTTTTATCATCGTATATTTTGTTACTCTAATAATTAATTGGTAAAACTTCAAATTCCGCTACAAATATAATTTTTGCTTCATGGATAGACATTATTGTCAGACAACCACATTTACCATGTTTTGACATGTCACGTGTTGTTCTTTTTTGGCTCACTTCGATATTTTAGTTTATTTTCATTGTAAATTATACAACCGTCAACGTTCTGTGATTCGTAAACACATATATTTTGTTTATTGTTAGAAATGTAAACATTCACTACTAGAGTCTTAGATAGTTTTAGATAAATTCAGCAAAGTCGTTCAGACAAAAACTCCAAAATGACGAACTAGTCAGATATGACCAAAAATAAACGAAACCCAATGATGTGGAGCAACGGAAAACTAATTCCAATGAACTACAGGCTCAGGTAGGCTGGTCAGAAAAATGATATTTTACAGAAGTGTGTCTGAAGGACGCCTCCGGGTGCGGGAATTTCTCGCTACATTGAAGACCTGTTGGTGACCTTCTGCTGTTGTTTTTTTATTTGGTCGGGTTGTTGTCTCTTTGACACATTCCCCATTTCCATTCTCAATTTTAATGCTTAATCTGACTAGATTATTATTCAGATTGTGCAGAATGCGTTCTTCTTAACGTTACATTATGACCATTAATTCGACAACTGCATACTTGTTAGGGAACCATTAGATTATAGATAGGACTCACTTTAAAAAAAACATATTGCTATATCTAAAAGTGATCGATTGATCAAAGTTATATTTAAGGATTTTTACATGTACCAGGTCCTCGTTCAATAATGTAGTAGCTACGTAGTGCTACGTAGATTTTGACTATTGAACGTGTAGATATAGACTAGCTGCTATACTTATATTGATAGCTACATAATGAACTCAACCCCGGAAAATTTCGTTTTTCGACAACTTTAACAGTTTATTAGACTCACTTGGATTAAAGCTATTTTGATCCTCCCAAGCATGTGTTGATCCATCTGAGAGTTCAAGCTTTTAATTTTAAGTTCAAATTAGTAATCTTAAACATTTTCGCATAGTTTGGTTTGCTTAAGTCCCGTTTCTGTAGACGTTAGTTTATATTGGTTTAAGCAACTACATATAAATTATTGTGTGTCTTTCCATCATTTTACATTCGCTAGAAACCAAACAAATCGTTGTATCGGAGAAGATCTGACAGTTGTTCCTCATGCCCTCGAATAAACTCCGCTGAGAAATAATTTAATTTCCAAGAGACTTCTCAAAATTTGTCATGGGCCGCAAAAAAAAATTGCGTATTTCCATACTTATATGAATAACGAAATCCAATAATATATCAATAACATTATTTAAATAACTAATAGTATTGAATTTCATAATAATGTGTAAAATTATGATATTTAATAATGTTATGTTATTTCATATTTGCCTCGACTGTAAATTTCATGTAGTGAGCATAGAAGCAGCATGGTTTCAATCGAATGGGGATCGAATCTACAACATACTGACTTCGAGGAGGTTTACTACGAGATCATCAACACTGTTAATAAAAGTGTTAAGAATCTAAACAATTCTTGAACGCCGTTTTGTAACACTTCTACACTTCTAGAACGTGTAACAGTGTTCTAAATATTGACATAGGTGTTCTATTTTTTTTACATAATTTGTGCATCATTTGAACACTGTGGGTGTAACACATGACTGTTTTAACATAAAATTAAAGTGTGTACTCATGAACGCCTAGTGTTTGATTCTGGACCAATCCGTAAAAACGCCTATACGTGTTCCAAACCTTTTAATACGTCTGGAACGCTCGGACTGTTCCAGAAATATGTGTTAATACCCTGAACGAATATTTTTCAGTGATGCTTCTTCTTCGTGTTCTTTTCAAAGTACACGCTCAAAAACTTACTTCCTGTTAAGTGATATACCACGTATTGACGGACATTTTTGGAAGACAAGGCGATAAGGGAAACGCGTCAGTTGTAACGCGTCGTGCTTGGTTCATTAGTATTTACCTTTTCCATTGATTAACACATGAATTCAAAGAACTAAAGTCGTTAAAAAAAAAATATTTATTATAAAATTTTAAGCATTTTAACATTTTCAAATATGCCCGAGTGACATGAGTCAAAGTTATGTTTCTCAACTATATTTGTTCTCTGGTAGCATCAATTTGTGACAATACAAATCATAATTCATCATTTGTTTGAGTCTAAAACGCTATGAAATATAAGTTCATTCTCCGTTACAGTATCAGAACACATCTTTGTAAATACTGAACACAATGTGTTCTATATTTCAACATTAGTGTCGTATTTGGAACACTACTGTTATAAACCGAACATGTTGTGTTCAAAAATGGAATGTTGTTGGACGCGTGAGGCGTCCAAAATATTTACAGTGAAGGCGCTGCATCAGTCATAAAGCACTTCTTTAGACAGGCATGAAAACACTAGATTTTACAAAATGTTATCTTAAATTTTCAAAATATGAGCTTAAAGCTATACCTGTATTCCTTCTCCCAACCATTTTCCAAAATAATTGTTCTTTCTGTCAACATTCAACCATAATACCAAGTTATATTCGGAACCCGTGTATGATGATTTCAATATTGTAGTTGAGTTCGAGGTTAAGCAGGCTCCGTTAAGTGTAAACTTAATGGTGAAATGGTCTGTGTATCTACTTTCCTTGAACACGTATGCAGTA
Source organism: Mytilus trossulus (assembly GCF_036588685.1). NCBI lineage: Eukaryota > Metazoa > Mollusca > Bivalvia > Mytilida > Mytilidae > Mytilus > Mytilus trossulus. The sequence goes on along the minus strand of NC_086385.1, from coordinate 51,495,338 downwards.
TTTTTATCATCAAAATAAAAGATATTAAGCAATCCGTGGTATAACTGTTTATTTTCATTTATGATATCTGAATCTGTTCTCTGTTCAAAAAATCCATTATCTTTGTAAAATGGATCAGTCCAATTCAATGGCTCGCGAAAGTTACGAGTGATTCGTGGTCCAATCCTGAGATAGTAATCATCAATTCTAGAATCATTAACATTTGGCTTTCTTAATGAATTTAGATTGCAGAATGTTACTGCTGGAAATTCTATTTTCAAGTGTGTCTCAACTTCTACTGTCGTAAAGGTCGGTTAGTTGTAGTAATGTTGTAGTTCCTGATACATAATGAACACCAGGTAGACAGCGCATGCAACAAATGCACACAGCCAACATGAACTGAAAATATATAAATATATCATTTTTATTTTAAAAGTAACAAATAAATCGGGCTGTGAAATTAGAATTGTACGAATGTAATGATGTGACAATATATTCATAGCAGTTATATATGCAGTTACACATGACAAACAGGCAAAGGCTCATCAATTCAGGCAAAATCTCTATGTTTTTAAACGAAAAGTTTTGATATACAATGTTTAAATATACAAGATTTTTTAGACCAAATTTTTGTCACATTTTTTAACTGCAAATGTTCTCATTTTTGGCCATACAATTGTTATGTACTCATTGAATTAGAAAGGACAGTACTAAACAAATTGTCCATCCGGTTGTCCTCAATTTAATATAAAAGTTTTGTAAATTAATTACGCAAATATAAAAGGGTTAAAAATGTAAATACATTACCATCTAACTATATTTCTAGTTGAAATTTTGTTTATCCCATGGAATCCAGTTGTTTGACTAAATTCCTCCCATACTTTTTTGATTTGATTTTAAACATATTTTATTCATTAAGATATGAAAAGGACTGAGCAACAGGCACAGCCTATAAAAGCTCTCTCCATATTACATGTTCAAGGTATAATTCAATTATAACAACTGTATTTAAAATAATGCAATATAGTGGAATATGCATGCTACTTATGAGCACACACGAGAAAATAAATGTTTACAGTGTTACTTACTAAATGCAAAGTATATTTAAGTATATATAGGCAATTACTCATCATATATTCAAGAACCTTGAAACATGCAAATATCCTTTATAAGTCATTAGAAATATATATATATATATGGCTTGAAAGAGACACTAAGCTTGCTTAGTGGATAAAATGAATTAATGTTTAAGTGGAGAAGAAAAAAAAAAAAAAAAAAACTAAATGAAGCAAAAAATAAGTAAGTTTTAAACAAAACGATGAGTGTCACTGATATATTTATGAACAGATGTAAAAATAGCAATATTCATATCATATGAAAATAATCTGTTTCCAAAAAGTAATAATTCAATATTTATATCAACATTGTCAGCAATGGAATTAATGGAATCAAGAAGGATCTGTCTTACATCATTGTACTTAGGGCAAATGAAAAAGAAATGTTTGTTATCCTCAACAGGGTGATTACAGTTTACACAAACAGTGTTCTCTGATAAGAACTGGTTAAACAGATGAGATTTTAGGTTGCTAGCATTATTTCTGAGTTGACAATGACTTATATTAAGTTTCCTTATCCCATAGTTGAAAGGTTTAAATATATCATCAGTCCTATAAAACTTTTCCAGTCCACTTCTAAATATACCCAAACTTGGGGATTTTTGTAAACTCAAAGGAAGACTATTCCAAAGTCTTATAGTGGAAGGAATGAAACTATTAAAATAAGAGCTAGTTCTAGCAAGAGGCGGATGAAAAGTGTTATTTTCATTCCTCAAAGTATAAGGGGTTTGTCTGGGAAGATATGGCTGGACTAACTCATATAAGTATGCAGGTGTCATCCCATACTTTTGTCAATGATTTATTTTGATTGTCAGTCATTGTAGATTCCGTTCACAACCAACTCATCCTATTCTCTAAATGAACTGCCAAGACTTGTACATGCACATTAGAGATACATAATTGATTTTTGGGATCATTATCGTGTATATTGATAAATCTAATTTTCATTTGCTCAAATACAATTCTGCTGATATATTTGTTATCAGATACTAACAATAGACATTTACTAAACGGGTTCATATTCATAAAGTGAACAAATTTAATTTTAAATTCGTCTAATTGTGTTTTCTTTCTTTCAACAGAATCATTTTCAAAAAAGTTTCACTACATAAAGAAAAATGTTTCGGTTTAATAAATGCTTTTTTATTAATCTGCCTGTCCATGTAACTACAAAATGTTAAGTTGAATAACCGAACAGGAAATGTAGCACCTCATAATGAATTTCTTTTTACTTTCAAATGAATATAATAGTACTGCATATACAATATTTGCACAATAATCATAATATATAAAAAGAAGATATACGACATAGTAGATAGACACAGATGAAATAGTTTGATACATTACAGAAAATGATTGCAATATATTCGTTGTCTATTATACATATATGTTTGTATGACAATAAAGGAGTCCATGTTTTCCGGAAGCTCTCTGCCCGAGTATTTTTTTTTTTTTAAACATATTTTTCTATTAATATTTTTCTTGAAAATCATTGTTTAGTGCTATCATATTTTGTTTATGATAATTTGCAAGCTTCTTTTAATGTAGAATTTTTTTAACACAATTATTAAATTTCTAATGTAATTTTCATCGGTTTATGTTCATGATGTTAGAATACCTAATAAAACCAAATAAAAAATCAAAGTTAGTTCTATTTATATCTTCTTAAATATCCAGGAGCTAAGGTCTTCACATAATTTTGAATATATATGTTCATTTGTTTCGATCCCTCCGTACCAAAAACCTACACTTTTTTTAAACTTTAACTTTCATTTGAAAGAGAAGTTTATTCGTGCATTAAATTCGATGTTTTTTTTGTATTGAAACCACTGCAAAGTTGAATTCTTGTTAATATAAAAGGGCAATTTATGGATATTTTTTCCAATCGTAGTTTTTATTGATAATTGAGAACCATTTTTGTTTATACTTTTTTTATTTCCAAAATTAAGCCTTGATATGTTAGGAAATTAGTTTTGATATTGTATACATGTTAAAAGTCTTTAAAGGAGTAGGTCTGATAAGGGTTGATTTTGGCCTCAAAGGTCATGTTCGTCTTGTTCGGAAAGATTTTAAACAATTATTAAGCACTTAAGTGTCTACTTTAGTCGATTCAATTAGTTAATGTGAAAGATTTGAACTGATGTAATTCGCAAAGACGATATAATTCAAATATGAACAAACTATTATATGCCACTATTTAGATGATTAAAAAAAATAAAAGTGGCTGCATCCGTGTTCATTTTCAACTTCATATATGTTATGTATTTTCATCAAATAAAACGTCCATTTAAATATTGAGAATAAACACGAATGCGGTCACTTCCATTTCAGACAGAAACCGTCAAATTATTAACAAAAATACTAAAATTTCGAAGATTTCAGTAATTTAGTATGATTTAATGGTGCTCCAACAAAAAGCCTAACTTTTACATTTAACAATTTTGTAAAACTGCTATAGTTTGGGCGGAAAAAAAGGATATGTTATTCCAGTTCCGTAGTAATGGTTATATCATTTGAAAAGTCTTTACATCGTAAGCCATTATTCGATGACGAAGAGTTGAAGTGTATTTCCCATGTTTCAGTCGATGTTTTTGTCATTTTCTGTCCTGTCGTCCAGTTAACCAAGCCCATTTCCTCTTATGTATAACATTTTGTTTTAATTTCCTGGATTACAAATGTATACGTATATATTTCAAAATGTATCAGATTCTATAAAAGTTAATTTCTTGTTACTTAAAATGTTACTTGAAAAGACATTCAAATAAAAATTGTATCTGACCTTCTTACCGATCGATGTGCTTGTGCATTTGATTTCAATCTGAGAGTGTCCCTATGTAGCTAGCAAAGATAATCATCGTTCATGTTAAATGTTGTTTCAGATTCTAACAGTATAATAAAGTATTGTAAAGATAAGATTATTATTATGAACATTTTAAGTTATGTGATTTTTCATTGTTCATCATTTGTTGTTGTTTAAAGCTATATGTGTGATACAAAGCAGACTATCTCGAATCTAAAATAGCAAAAAATACGTGTATAACTACTCTTTGTTATATTTGGTGCTAAAAGGCAATTCATAAAAACTATGTTGCTATTGTTTCTAAAATTGTGTGCGAAGATCTGTACATTGTAAAATATTCGAAAGCATCATACCCATTTTTGAAACCTAGATTTTAAAAAAAACGAAACTTTGATGAGATATATGTTTTGAAAAAAAGGACAACTCTGTATTGCAGTCCATATTGTTGCAATTGTATAACACTCGTCACAAATCAGTATTAGAGAACTGATAAGAGTCGCGAGTTGATTACCGTTTTCGAATCCACTACTTCTTATCAATTCTCTAACTTAACCCATTTTTAGTAAAACGACTATCTGTTTTATGATATGACAACGAAGCAACGGAATTTCGTGAAAATAATTTCGTATTTTGTCTTTTTTATTATCTAATAGCTGGAAATGGTTAGATCCAAACGGTTCACATTTATATTTAACATAATATAAGTTTAATTTAACTTAAATCGGTTGGTATCTACCCTTATTAATTCTGGATTATATATTTGTAAATAATCATTGCATTTAATGTTTAATCATTACACATTTTTTTATATTGATTAAATTTTAGTATTCATAATTTATTCAAAAAGACATATAACAATTATACGGATTTTATTGTAATCTTGTTTGGAAAGTTAAAATAAAATAATAAAATTGTATACGTCAGACGCACGTTTCGTCTACATAAGACTCATCAGTGACGCTCTCAGGTCAAAATAGTTAAAAAGCCAAGCAAATACAAAGTTGAAGAGCATTGAGGACCCAAAAATCCAAAAAGTTGTGCCAAATACGGCTAAGGTTATCTACTCCTGGGGTAAGAAAATCCTTAGTTTTTTGAAAAATTCAAAGTTTTGTAAACGGAAAATTTATCAAAATGACCATATTATTGATATTCATGTCAACACCGAAGTGCTGACTACTGGGCTGGTGATACCCGCGGGGACGAAACGTCCACCAGCAGTGGCATCGACCCAGTGGTGTGAATATTTATCACCAGTACCAGGATTATAATTGATACGCTAGACGTGCGTTTCGTCTACATAAGACTTATCAGTGACGATCAGATCAAAATAGTTAAAAAGCCAAACGAATACAAAGTTGAAGAGCATTGAGGACCCAAAAATTCATAAAAATGACCATATTATTGATATTCATGTCAACACCGAAGTGCTGACTACAGGGCTGGTGAGACCCTCGGGGACGAAACGTCAACCAGCAGTGGCATCGACCCAGTGGTGTGAATAGTTATCAAAAGTACCAGGATTATAATTGTATTCGCCAGACGCGCGTTTTGTCTACAGAAGACTCATCAGTGACATTCAGATCAAAATAGTTAAAACTCCAAACAAATACAAAGTTGAAGAGGATTGAGGACCCAAAAATTCAAAAAAATGTGCCAAATACGGCTAAGGTAATCTACTCCTGGGGTAAGAAAATCCTTAGTTTTTCGAAAAATTCAAAGTTTTGTAAACATAAAATTTATAAAAATGACCATATTATTGATATGCATGTCAAAACCGAAGTGCTGACTACTGGGCTGGTGATACCCTCGGGGACGAAACGTCAACCAGCAGTGGCATCGACCCAGTGGTGTAAATAGTTATCAGAAGTACCAGGATTATAATTGTATTCGCCAGACGCGCGTTTCGTCTACATAAGACTCATCAGTGACGCTCAGATCAAAATAGTTAAAAAGCCAAACAAATACAAAGTTGAAGAGCATTGAGGACCCAAAAATCCAAAAAGTTGTGCCAAATACGGCTAAGGTAATATTCCCCTTGGGTAAGAAAATCCTTAGTTTTTCGAAAAATTCAAAGTTTTGTAAACAGAAAATTTATCAAAATGACCATATTATTGATATTCATGTCAACACCGAAGTGCTGTCTACTAGGCTGGTGATACCCTCGGGGACGAAACGTCCACCAGCAGTGGCATCGACCCCGTGGCGTAAATAGTTATCAAAAGTACCAGGATTATAATTGTATTCGCCAGACGCGCGTTTTGTCTACAGAAGACTCATCAGTGACATTCAGATCAAAATAGTTAAAACTCCAAACAAATACAAAGTTGAAGAGCATTGAGGACCCAAAAATCTAAAAAGTTATGCCAAATATGTCTAAGGTAATCTACTATTGGGGTAAGAAAATCCTTAGTTTTTCGAAAAATTCAAAGTTTTGTTAACAGAAAATTTATGAAAATGACCATATTATTGATATGCATGTCAAAACCGAAGTGCTGACTACCGGGCTGGTGATACCCTCGGGAACGAAATGTCCACCAGCAGTGTCATCGACCCAGGGGTGTAAAAATTTATCAGAGGTACCAGGATTATAATTGTGTACGCCAGACGCGCGTTTCGTCTACATTAGACTCATCAGTGACGCTCAGATCAAAATAGTTAAAAAGCCAAACAAATACAAAGTTGAAGAGCATTGAGGACCCAAAAATCCAAAAAGTTGTGCCAAATACGGCTAAGGTAATCTACTCCTGGGGTAAGAACATCCTTAGTTTTTCGAAAAATTCAAAGTTTTGTAAACAGATTTTTTTTTTAAATGACCATATTATTGATATTCATGTCAACATCGAATTGCTGACTACTGGGCTAATGATACCCTCGGGGACGAAACGTCCACCAGCAGTGGCATCGACCCAGAGGCGTAAATAGTTATCAACAGTACCAGGATTATAATTGTATTCGCCAGACGCGCGTTTTGTCTACATAAGACTCATCAGTGACATTCAGATCAAAATAGTTAAAACTCCAAACAAATACAAAGTTGAAGAGCATTGAGGACCCAAAAATCCAAAAAGTTGTGCAAAATATGTCTAAGGTAATCTACTATTGGGGTAAGAAAATCCTTATTTTTTCGAAAAATTCAAAGTTTTGTAAACAGAAAATTTATGAAAATGATCATATTATTGATATTCATGTCAACAACGAAGTGCTGACTACTGGGCTTGTGATACCCTCGGGGACGAAACGTCCACCAGCAGTGGCATCAACCCCGTGGCGTAAATAGTTATCAACAGCACCAGGATTATAATTGTATTCGCCAGACGCGCGTTTTGTCTTCATAAGACTCATCAGTGACATTCAGATCAAAATAGTTAAAACTCCAAACAAATACAAAGTTGAAGAGCATTGAGGACCAAAAAATCCAAAAAGTTCTGCCAAATGCGGCTAAGGTAATCTACCCCTGGGGTAAGAAAATCCTTAGTTTTTCGAAAAATTCAAAGTTTTGTAAACATAAAATTTATAAAAATGACCATATTATTGATATGCATGACAAAACCGAAGTGCTGACTACCGGGCTGGTGATACCCTCGGGAACGAAATGTCCACCAGCAGTGGCATCGACCCAGGGGTGTAAAAAGTTATCAGAGGTACCAGGATTATAATTGTGTACGCCAGACGCGCGTTTCGTCTACATTAGACTCATCAGTGACGCTCAGATCAAAATAGTTAAAAAGCCAAACAAATACAAAGTTGTAGAGCATTGAGGACCAAAAAATCCAAAAAGTTTTGCCAAATGCGGCTAAGGTAATCTACCCCTGGGGTAAGAAAATCCTTAGTTTTTCGAAAAATTCAAAGTTTTGTAAACATAAAATTTATAAAAATGACCATATTATTGATATGCATGTCAAAACCGAAGTGCTGACTACTGGGCTAATGATACCCTCGGGGACGAAACGTCCACCAGCAGTGGCATCGACCCAGTGGCGTAAATAGTTATCAACAGTACCAGGATTATAATTGTATTCGCCAGACGCGCGTTTTGTCTACATAAGACTCATCAGTGACATTCAGATCAAAATTATAGTTAGAACTCCAAACAAATACAAAGTTGAAGAGCATTGAGGACCCAAAAATCCAAAAAGTTGTGCCAAATATGTCTATGGTAATCTACTATTGGGGTAAGAAAATCCTTAGTTTTTCGAAAAATTCAAAGTTTTGTAAACAGAAAATTTATGAAAATGATCATATTATTGATATTCATGTCAACACCGAAGTGCTGACTACTGGGCTTGTGATACCCTCGGGGACGAAACGTCCACCAGCAGAGGCGTCGACCCAGTGGCGTAAATAGTTATCAACAGTACCAGGATTATAATTGTATTCGCCAGACGCGCGTTTTGTCTACATAAGACTCATCAATGACATTCAGATCAAAATAGTTAAAACTCCAAACAAATACAAAGTTGAAGAGCATTGAGGACCCAAAAATCCAAAAAGTTGTACCAAATATGTCTAAGGTAATCTACTATTTGGGTAAGAAAATCCTTAGTTTTTCGAAAAATTCAAAGTTTTGTAAACAGAAAATTTATGAAAATGATCATATTATTGATATTCATGTCAACACCGAAGTGCTGACTACTGGGCTGGTGATACCCTCGGGGAAGAAACGTCCACCAGCAGTGGCATCTACCCAGTGGCGTAAATAGTTATCAACAGTACCAGGATTATAATTGTATTCGCCAGACGCGCGTTTTGTCTACATAAGACTCATCAGTGACATTCAGATCAAAATAGTTAAAAAGCCAAACAAATACAAAGTTGAAGAGCATTGAGGACCCAAAAATCCAAAAAGTTGTGCCAAATACGGCTAAGGTAATCTACTCCTGGGGTAAGAAAATCCTTAGTTTTCCGAAAAATTCAAAGTTTTGTAAACAGATTTTTTTTTAAAATGACCATATTATTGATATTCATGTCAACACCGAATTGCTGACTACTGGGCTAATGATACCCTCGGGGACGAAACGTCCACCAGCAGTGGCATCGACCCTGTGGTGTAAATAGTTATCAAAAGTACCAGGATTATAATTGTGTACGCCAGGCGCGCGTTTCGTCTACATAAGACTCATCAGTGACGCTCAGATCAAAATAGTTAAAAAGCCAAACAAATTACACGACCGTTTCATTCGATCAGTACATCAACGGACTCCAAACGGATAACAATTTTGTCAACAGACAACTTCTATATTCATCTGTTAGGCATCCGTTCTTGCTATCTAATAAGGTGTGACCGAGGCTTTACTGATGGACATTTTGTTGATGTGTTGTATATATCTTTAATCAATGACGTGTTCTGCATTGTATTAAAATAAAGCATTGTTCCATTTTTAGATAGAAATACACAAATTACAAGATTTGCAAGAAAATATTAAATATTCAACTCAATTTTTAATAACTTTGTATTAAGTACCAGTCCAACTAAGAATCGTGCAAAGGGTGATATACTGAGGTTTTAGAATCTGTTGAAAACTTACTTGATGAAAGGTATTGATGATATAAGTCATCAGAAGAAGAAAACAATGAGACATAAATAAATGTTTGCTATGGAAACTGAAATCTAACATTTCCTACCAAATAAGTAAAAAAATCAACAATCCCAGGCTAAAATTGACATATGTTATTCATCAATTTAGTATATATGTAATTATTAGAACTCAAATTGTATTTATATACTAAAACAATAATGATAATACAAGATGAATAAATCATTTACATCAATTTTTTTTTCATCACCAAGCTATAAGCGGTCTAAAATAAGCCATTTTTCATATTTAGCTATTTCCCATTTTTCAAGCTTTGACCAATTTTTAAATCTTCATAGCAACAATTACCAGCAAGTTATTTACTATTGACCTTATTCATAAGAAAATATAAGGTTGATATGTTACTAAACCCATCTTAAAACACTGGGACTCCAATTTATTTCTGATTGCTAAGTAACCAAAATTTCATATTTTTTTCGGTAGAAAAGGTGCAATTGATTACGTGTATTGTTGACAAATGAATAAAAATTTGCAGGTATATGCAGCATAATTGAAGCAATCCTTTTATTAAAACATTTTATTGTTAAAAAATATACATAAACTAATTTAAATTGATATCAAATGAAAAATTACGACAATCACCTCTGATGGTGGACTATTAATCCCCGAGGGTATCACCAGCCCAGTAGCCAGTACTTCGGTACTGGCATGAAAATACGGATTTTTTGTGTTTACTTATTAAAATTTGCTGTTACAAAATATTAGATATTATTATAAATTAAGGAATGTATCTCCCTCATGCAAAGCTCTGATTCCTTTCACGAATTTGGCTATACTTTTTGGACCTTTTGGATTATAGCTCTTCATCTTTTATGTAAGCTTTGGATTTCAAATATTTTGGCTACGAGCATCACTGAAGAGACATGTATAGTCGAAATGCACATCTGGTGCAACAAAATTGGTACCGTTGATTTTATTCACATGAACATGATGAATGGTGAATCGAAAAAAAAATATGTTTATCATAATTGACATCATAGTGAGTTTGAATGACCTTAGACTCAGGGTCACACCTTAGGAAAAAAGGAGGAGGGTCTTTTTGTTTTGTTTGTTATCTTTTGAAAATCATTGATATATCAGGAGATTTACTTTGTTTCACTCACCTGACCCTACCGGAATCAGTAGTCCCTTCTGTGACAGAATTCCACGGCTGATAGTTGGTGTGACTGTTCAGTCTGCTTTGCATTTTTCCATTATGTGAAGGTAATGCACAAAAGTGTTCTCTTTCTCTAGCACAAGCCAAGGGAAAAACGGTGGGATGGACAAATTGACAGAAAGGGACTCGAATTAAAAATTCCAACTCTGTGGCAAATTAGTTGACCTTCTGTCAGGCTTTCAGAATATTGGCTTTAATTCAATGATCTCAGATGACTCAAAATGTTTGTATGGCAATCCTTAATGTAAACCCTAGTATTGTCTGAAGGAAAATATGAAGATAGACCACATTTAGTATTATTAAAAACTGAAAAACTGCATCTATAATATTCATCAGTGTCGTCTCCCATTGTTGTTTACATTCCATAGAGACCTAGATAGTTCGTCAAGGGGATATAATTTGCAGTAAAACAATGATAACAAAAACATAGTTATATTTACTTTTAAGTCCAAGTTTTCTAAATATGATTTATTATTTTTTTCATATATATTTAAACAGGCAAATACAAAATATCAATTAAACGGACTGGGAATAAAAAATAAGATTATCATATTTTTTACATAGAATGCACTGCATTCAGTACCTTTTTAAATCTGATAATATCTTAGAAAGAATACGATATATTCACCTAAAATTTTACAGCAATCATTATTTAACATAAACCTACAAATGCAAACCCCCAAAAAAGCTTCTATGAAAAAATTCAATATAGCAGATTTTTCAAATATTGCATGATTCTAAGGTGGACTGGTACTCAAGTTAAAACATGAATAAACAAGTTCATTACGATGCCAGGAGGTGAATGTGATTGTATGGGATTTAATGAAAAGAACTGGAAAATAATCAATTGAAAGGCAATACGTATTTTGCTATCCCTCGACAAAGTTTTTATCATTTAAAAATAAAAATAACCGATAGTATTGTCATGGTATTTAGTAAACAATATCAGAACAGTTATTGTATTCTTCAGAATCTACAAATCTTGAACAGGACATAATGTACATTTGGTGGGGACATATATCGTTGATAAATGATACAGATTGTATTTCTATTGACAAGGAGGTGCAAACAAGACAAACAGATATCACAGGTAAAAAATGTCAAAAATAGGAATGCAGCAGTCAATGTTGTGTTATTATGTCAAACATTATTTAAACAAACAAATATATGCTCTCATTGAAATTCTCATTTAATTATACAAACAAACTTTTACCATGAATTAAAAACACAATAAAAATACAGAAATTGCCATAGAAAAAAAGACAATGATGGGATGAATCAGCAGAAATGAATGTCATATGTAACGAGGTAACACACACATAAGTGCCAATAAAAAAATAACAAAAATGTCAAACGCCAATACAGAAAATAGCATATAACAAAAACACAATAACGCATGTACAAGTACAGAGCTACGACTTATGTAAGAAAGAAGCACAAAAAAGCATATAGACAAAACACATTAGCAAAAACGAATGACAAGTATACATGAATGTTCAGATAACCATAATACAAATCAGGTATGCATAAGTAAAGAGCAACAGTATATGTAACGAACATTCAAAAAGGAATACATCAACAATTAAAGCATATAAGCATAACAGAAAGTCCAAACAACAGAAAATATAATAGTCATCATACACGACTTTTCACGCGTGGCGGATTTACGGTTTCATAGGTGGTTACCTGAACGCTTGAATGACGTTAAACGCTTGAATCTGAAGTTACAACATAAATAATGGCATCCAATGATTTACAATTTTTAAATTCGAATAGAATATTAAAAAAAAAAGAATTACAGGTTCAAACGATGGCATGTCTTATAGCAATGCCAATTTGCACTCAGCAAAATAGACATATTAAGGAATAAGACACGTTTGGTACTAAAAAAAACAAAAGACGTTTATGTTTAACAAACATCAAGACATAGTGAACATGTCTTTAGTCAGTTTAGACACAGACACACAGTGAAGATAAGCTAATGCATGATGGTGTCCATAAAATTTACGGATTTTTATCTGTGATCATTCCTCTTAAAACTGTGTTGGAATAATGAAGTCCGCATAATGTGAGCATCCATAACAGTAGCATGCATTCATGCATTTAAAAATGTTAGTAGTTACCTTCTGTAGCAATTATAACAAAAATGGAGCTGGATGTTGTACGTGAGATCTTCAACAAATATTATCATGCCTTCAACAATGAGCAAAGCCCATACCGCATAGTCAGCTATAAAAGGCCTTGATAAAACAACGTAAAAAAATTCAAACGAGAAAATAACGGCCTTATTTATGTACAAAAATGAACGAAATACAAATATGCAACACATGAACCAACGACAACCACTGAATTTACAAGCCCCTGACATACGTTGGCTTAATTGTAAATTTATGATAACTTAAACATATTGGTTTATTGAAATATCTACTGACTGGGTTGATATGAATCGGTTTAAGGTAAAATGGAGAATTGCAATTATGTTGAAGTCTCTGTTTGATACATTTCTCATCTATTTTAAAACAAGGACTTTCAGTGGTTTTCTCTTTGACAAACACGATAAGTTGTCTAGGAAATATTAATCAACAGCTTCAAACATGAACAAAAGTCATTGGACTAGAACTTATTTGAATAATATAAAATTTACAAATTAGTTTAGCGTTTTTCTAATAGTTAAGTATATTCCCATATTGAAAAAAGGAAGATCATTCTAATTAAGTATATATTTACTAAAACCGTAGGCGATAAATGATAAGGACCACGTATAATACAATAAAACTCATCCGTTTACGGCTAAACAAGTTAAATCCCATTTTATGTTATCTCAAGGGAAATGTTATCATTTTATATTCTGATTTCTTTAGGGGATGAATAACCTTGTTCAAATCTTGTTGGTGTAATACAAGTAATAATTTACCGTTATCATGCAGATGAAAATATGATTCCACAGTATGACGCAAACACAATTCATTCAGAAAGGAAATAGGCTACGAAATAATTAGTGATTTTTGTTCATTGTCGAAGGCAGTGCAATGTCGTATTGTTATTGATTTCTATGCCATTTGGTCTACTATGAAGAGTTGTCTCACTGGCAACCATACCACTTCTTCTTTTACAATTAGTGAGTTATAATTTTCAATTTGTATTTATTACTTCTTTGCTTATTTGCTTGAATTTATGCATGTTTGCCTAGCTCTTACAATAAGAATGTGCTCTTGATGTATTATATGCTTATAATTTTATATTTGATTTTTATATTAAATATTAAGACAGCTGAGATATCTTCAGGGCTCTTGTTTACGTTGTTGAATCGTACATATTATGCCCAACCCTTAATCACATTTCTTATATGTCCAAATAGAGTTATTATAGTAATACATTGTACAAGTATATATAGTAATACAAGGCTTGAATCAAAGCTGAGTTGCTATTTAAAAAAAAACATCAACAGATTATGTGCTATTACTATTGGTATAGGTTATTCAGAAAGCTCCCTTAAACTCATTTATCTTTGTGTTTTTTAGTATATAATATATATATACACAACAGAAACTGAACTTCTATAACATCAGTATAACATGCTACGAATGAACTTAATACGATCAGAACATCAACCGTTATTCATAAAATGACAAAACTATCACTAAAGAAAATCTACGACCAATAAATAAACATATTGATAATTTATAATCAGTTTATCAGTGGATGTATTACTTCTAAAATATTGTGTTTGTATGATGATATTAAATATATTAATAACATGGATAATACAACTTATGAAGTGATATAGTCCTAAACAAATCTTACTGAGAGGATATAATAGAAGGATAACAGCTCCATTATAACAAAGCTTTTACAAAAATGAAAAATGTGATTGTCCAAGATTTAAACGTATTACCAAAGAGTAATGCCTTCTTAGATAGTTCACTTAAATTGACTTTTAGGTTGTGAAAAATATGGCACCTACAGCACCGCTGGAAGTTCTGTTGAGACCAACGCATGTCTACCCTTAGAGGCCGGTACTGAATTGGTATCAGTTCGAGCTTGAAGGTTTTATGATACATAGTATGGACTATGTATTCAGCGTGCATATAGATGTATAAGTACCCGGCCATGTCCACTTGTATTTTTTTGTCTATCTGATGAGTTAAGCCTTTTTCAACTGATTTTTATAATTCGTTCTTATGTTGTACTGTTATACCACTGTGCCAGGTTAGGAGAGGGTTGGGATCCCGCTAACATGTTTAACCCCGCCACATTATTTATTAATGTGACTATCCCAAGTCAGGAGTCTGTAATTCATTGGTTGTTGTTTGTTTGGTTGAGATCTCACAAACATGTTTAACCCCGCCGCATTTTTGCGCCTGTCCCAAGTCAGGAGCCTCTGGCCTTTGTTAGTCTTGTATTATTTAAAATTTTAGTTTCTTGTGTACAATTTGGAAATTAGTATGGCGTTCATTATCACTGAACTAGTATATATTTGTTTAGGGGCCAGCTGAAGGACGCCTCCGGGTGCGGGAATTTCTCGCTACATTGAAGACCTGTTGGTGACCTTCTGCTGTTGTATATTTTTATTTTGGTCGGGTTGTTGTCTCTTTGACACATTCCCCGTTTCCATTCTCAATTTTATTATGTGTTACAAATTTGTTTTTAGTTCAATTTTTTACATAAATAAGGCCGTTAATTTTCTCGTTTGAATTGATTTACATTGTTCTATCGGGGCCTTTTATAGCTCACAATGCGGTATGGGCTTTGTTCATTGTTGAAGGTCGTACGGTGATCTATAGTTGTTTATGTTTGTGTCATTTTGGTATTTTGTGGATAGTTGTCTCATTGGCAATCATGCCACATCTTCTTTTTTATATGTAGAGTTTTATTATATAGAAATAGTTAATCTTTACTACCCTGAAACCCGGGGGTGATTCGAATAGTACCCGAAGTATTTTGGGAACATAACCCTCGTTCTTTTAAGGCTAAAACTTCAACTTGAGCATCCATTGCTACCAACGATGCAAAGATTGTTCAGTTAAATCAATCATGTCGGGATGTCGGGATATGGCATGCTTAAGGAGTTAAGATCGTTTCCTGTTATTGTTCTTCGGATCATATTCGGTTTTGTCTCTCATGCGGTACCGCAGGGAGTTCTGTTGAGATCATCCCATATCTAGCTTGAGTGACCGGTTCTGAATTGGTACCATTTCGAGCTTGACTGTTTAATGATACACGTTACTCCCTCTAAACCAGGGATTGATGCGAATAAGTCCCGACGTATTTGGAAATCATAACCCTCGTTTTCTTTAGGCTGAACATTGAGGAACTTGCAGCACCCACTGAAAAGGACCGAAAAACGGACAACGATTTTCGGCCAATTTCCTGAAGAAAAAACATGAATTCAAAGAAGTATTTCTAAGTAATTCTTTGACTGAACGCCCTAAATTTCAGTTCTTTACACCTTTGAAATGTCTGCCGTTCATCTATAATAAAATTGATTTGATCAATGACAATGTTGTTTAAAGCTGTGGTTATTTTGTTTTAAATAGATGTGTAAAAACGGCGAATATGTGTCCCCCATTGACAAAAATCAGGAAATTTCAAACACCTTTTAGTCTAACTTGGTTCAGATAATTATATTCAAACAAACACGTTTTCAAGCTTAAAAATATTTTGCATTTGAAGTTATCTTCATATAGAAATATCAGTTTACCTCAAAAAAATTTAGACCTGAACATAAACTGTACAAAACATGAAAAGATGTGGCAAAATGATCACCCCACTCTATGTAGATATAAAAAGATACCAGAATCAAAATGATGTTCGCCAGACACGAGTTTTAGTCTACAAGAAAAGTATCAGTGACGCTCGAATGAAAAAAGTTAAAAGGATTAATACATTACAAAGTTAATGAATCTACTCTTTGGGTAGACAATCCTTAGCTTTTCGAACAGTTCGAAGTTTATAATAGGACAGTGACTCAAATAAAGAAACCAAATAGAAACAACTCGAGGTCAGAATACCGTTATTAATGATGACCGTGCTTGAAAGTCACATGTATTTTAGCCGCTCTTTCTGTCGTGTCCTGTATTTAGATAACAAAAACGAACATAAGCTTTCACGAGTGAATTTAATAGTATTGCATGCAATTTTAGCGCACGAAATAGTAAATAGAAAGCATCTCTCTGATATTCAGGAAAATCTAATAGTTGAATTCGAATGTCAAACGGCCTATATTAAATGTATTGACTCCGGAATCATTGACAATTTATCCGGAATTTTTTAGAACGCAAACCAATAGTGTGCTTTTGAAATGTGATCTATAAGCATACATTTATATTGCGAAAGGTTTGTGCAATTTTCATAAATCGCCCGGTTAGTAGAAATTAGGATTTGCCAAAGGGTTATAATCGGAAAAAATATGTACATTCCCAAATGATAAATAAAACAGTCGAGCTTTAAAATAATTATTCAAATAGAAGCTGTAAATATATACTTTCATCTGGATTCTTCTACTCACAGTCAATTATTTCAATTCAAAAGCAAACGCAAATTCAGCAACAATCTTTTGGTGACCCGGTGTCCTATAGCCATTCTTCCCCCATGCTAAAATTTCCGGGGGGAAATACTGGATCGATCCAATATTTCCCCCCGGAAAAACTGGCATGATCCCACTTTTCCCCCTCAGCGTTCTAAGGGGAAAACTAGGATCAGGCCAATTTTCCCCCGTAAGTAGCATGATAAGCTGAATTTTCCGCCTTGTAATATAACGTCGGCGACGTCACGATAAGATTTTTTAAATGATAGTTACTTTTTTTTCAGCTTATAGTTACCAAAGCTTCATCGTGTGAATATACTTTTGATATGTATTTATATGTGTTTTTCTATATTGTGATGTTATACTATTGTTTCAGAAAAGGAAAAAGGTTTTGTACCATTAAAACGTTTAACCCCGCTGCAAATGTTTGCACCTGTCCTAAGTCAGAAATCTTATGAACAGTAGTTGTCGTTTGTTTATGTAATTTAAACGCGTTTCTCGTTTTTCGTGTTTTTTTTTATATAACTTAGACAGTTGGTTTTCCCGTTTGAATGGTTTTACACTAGTAATGTTGGGGCCCTTTATAGCTTGTTGTTCGGTGTGAGCCAAGGCTCCGTGTTGAAGGTCTATTATGGTTTACTTTTATAAATTTTTATTTGGATGGCGAGTTGTCTCATTGTCACTCATATCACATCTTCCTATATCTATATACATGTTATATATTTATTCACACGAAGCACATTCTGATCACATCCATTCTCTTTCGTGGACCCTTGGTATCATTCAAATAAATACAATTACTTTAAGCACTTCTGGTCAGTCAGTAGTTTTTTCCTTGCATGCGGACATATAGACAGTCATTTAAAAATGTAAAAAGACTAGGGGACACATAGAAAGACTGTTGAACAGAAAGATAGACTTGTTGACTCATAGACAGACTGATAAACCTGTAGACAGATGTGTGTAAATGTAAATGAACAACAAATTTGTATATTTATAAATAAATCTAATTCTAACACTGTTCGGTTTAATTTCCAGACTTTTTATAAACATAGTGAAATCTATGATGGGGGAAAGATTGGCATGGGGGAAAAGTTACTATATGTATACGTATTGTCAACTTTCCGCAGGGGAAGAATCGCAATGATCCAAAATTTCCCCGGGGGAAAGATTGGCTCATGCCAGTCTTTCCCCCGGGGGAAAAACTGGCATGGGGGAAGAATGACTATATAACACCGGCAGTCAGCGGTCTTAGGTTCATGTATTGCTTTTCTTTTTTTTCAAAAAAGCAACTTGTTTTCTCTTTAATTATTTTTAGTCATTTTACAGTTATATGTACATTCCTATCTAACATAATATCTATTCATTTTGTACATGGTGGTCCCATTTTGATAAGCCGTAGATTTTTACCACTAAGGTTCATTGTATTTTTGCCCTTTTTGAAGTTGTAGTTTAAGCATTTTTAATACGTTTCCGTTGGCAAGGTTTACGTGCACATACACTTGTTTTGTGGATTGTCAGCCCACCATCTGTTGCGTTTAACTTTCTCCCATGAGTCAACAGTGGCGTAGCTAGGTCATTTTTACGTGTACGCCCGAACCTCGGAAAAGGGCCTGACGGCCCAAGCGGTTCCAGGCCAAAGAACCTGCTGGAAGTTGATAAGCAGGGACAAGCCTCCGGAAGTTTTAGAATTATCGAGAATGTCATAAAATTCCTGTCATTGAAAACTCATCAATAACAACATTTTTTAGATTCAAAGTAATTTATTTTTTATGTTTAATCTATTTATTGTGTTTAAAATCTATCTAGAATACAATGACGGTCTTTGGCTTAATTTGGAGTAAACGTAGCGCGTCCAAACCATTTACCTTAAAATATGATTAAAGGGAGCCGTGGATAACCTTCGATCATTACCGAAGCAGTATACGTGGTCTTTCATTATAAGGATTATTTTACTTTATGAAAACAAGATGGATCAATCGAAGAAAAGTGTTCTCGACTTCTTTCGTAAAATGGTTTCATCTGAAAATTGAACCTAGCACAACGATGGCTTCTGCATATGATGTAGAAACGTTATTATATAGGTCTTACAAGTATTTGAAAGCTTGCCTCTCTGTGCAATATGTTATTTAACGGTGGCCAGATCGTCTGACTTAAATGCGTAAAATCTGAAAATGAACGAAAAAAATTGGCTTTTGAAATTGACTATGAAAAAAAAAACACGTTAAGGAAGTTTAATTGAATTCGACGAAGGTTCAACAAAGTAACTGATATGTTATAGATTTTAACGTTAGACTGTAAGTGCAAAAAATAATCATTTTTTTTCTATAAAAAATGTGAAAACTAATCATATACAATTTCGTCATTATGCTCTGGATACTCGTTTGGGCATAAACAGTTTTTGTCCAGCTACCGTAAAATTTCACAAATGTTTGACAAAGTTATTGATATCTTAAAACTAAAACAACATAATGAACCTGCATGTATATGGTCCGTGTAACACTTATCAATTCAAAGTTTTAAAAAGTTTTGAAATTTTAGATTTTTGGAATTTTGATCAAAGTTTTAAAATATCAAAATTTTAAATTGTGTTAAAGTTTTGAAATTTTGAAATTTTAACCACATTATTAAAATATCAAAATTCTAAATATCGTTTGTAATTTTGATAGTTTAGAAATTTGACCAAACTTTTAAAATACTAAACCTAACGCGCAATTTTGATTATTTCACTTTTTGAAAGTTTGATTTTTTAAATGTTTGCTTAAAATATCAAAATAGAAAAGGGACAATAAGAGGGATACCTGAAAAAGCGAAACGAAATAAAAGCGGAACGAAACGAAACAATATGAATTAAAAACATGCAGATACTTAAAAGTTTATGTATGAAATAAAACGGACAGTTGAAAGCGGTGAAAAATTGGATGACAAAATTAATATTTCTTAAAAGAAGATAATTCATTTAAAAACCAGACGTACGGCTCTGATATTGACCATTTTACCTGCTGGTTTTTCTAGCACCCATATTTTAGGAGAAACAGGAGTAACAGTAAAAACTGAACAACTCGCAGTAGGTCAAATAGTATGGTTATGTTGAGCATGTGTATACATTTTTAGCTCACCTGGCCCAAAGGGCCAAGTGAGCTTTTCTCATCACTTGGCGTCCGTCGTCCGTCGTCCGTCGTCCGTCGTCCGGCGTTAGCTTTTACAAAAATCTTCTCCTCTGAAACTACTGGGCCAAATCAAACCAAACTTTGCTACAATCATCATTAGGGTATCTAGTTTAAAAAATGTGTGGCGTGACCCGGTCATCCAACCAAGATGGCCGCCACGGCTAAAAATAGAACATAGGGGTAAAATGCATTTTTTTGCTTATAACTCAAAAACAAAAGCATTTAGAGGAAATCTGACATGGGGTAAAAATGTTTATCAGGTCAAGATCTATCTGCCCTGAAATTTTCAGATGAATCGGTTAACCTGTTGTTGGGTTGCTGCCCCTGAATTGGTAATTTTGAGGAAATTTTGCTGTTTTTGGTTATTATCTTGAATATTATTATAGATAGAGATAAACTGTAAACAGTAATAATGTTCAGCAAAGTTAGATTTACAAATAAGTCAACATGACCGAAATGGTCAGTTGACCCCTTTAGGAGTTATTGCCCTTTATAGTCAATTTTTAACCATTTTTCATAAATCTAAGTAATCTTTTACAAAAATCTTCTCCTCTGAAACTACTGAGCCAAATTAATCCAAACTTGGCCACAATCATCTTTGGGGTATCTAGTTTAAAAAATGTGTGGCGTGACCCGGTCAACCAACCAAGATGGCCGCCACGGCTAAAAATAGAACATAGGGGTAAAATGCAGTTTTTGGCTTATAACTCAAAAACCAAAGCATTTTGAGGAAATTTGACTGGATAAAAATGTTTATCAGGTCAATATCTATCTGCCCTGAAATTTTCAGATGAATTGGACAATCGGTTGTTGGCTTGCTGCCCTCCAATTGGTAATTTTTAAAGAAATTTTGCCGTTTTTGGTTATTATCTTGAATACTATTATAGATAGAGATAAACTGTAAACAGCAATAATGTTCAGCAAAGTAAGATCTACAAATAAGTCAACATGACCTAAATGGTCAATTGACCTCTTAAGGAGTTATTGCCCTTTATAGTCAATTTTTAACAATTTTCATTAATTCGGTAAATTTATGTAAATTTTTACCAAATATTTTTCTCTGTTACTAATGGGCAAGGTTCATTATAGATATAATTGTAAGAAGCAAGAACGTTCAGTAAAGTAAGAACTTCAAACACATCACCATCACCAAAATACAATTTTGTCATGAATCCATTTGTGTCCTTTGTTTAATATGCACATAGACCAAGGTGAGCGACACAGGCTCTTTAGAGCCTCTAGTTTACTAAACTCTAAGCCATAAAAAGGCCCAATACACGATGTATTATCTCTTTTGATTTCATTTTTTTTCTGTTTTGCTTTACGACTTCTTACTTTCTGCAATCATGTTGGCTAAAGAATACACATTGCATGTACAGAATGAAAGATCATCTTAAACGTTTTTATCTGTTCTTTGAAGGTTGTTTGCCCTTAATATTCAGCTTTAAGCGTTCCGTAAGGAGGTCGATCAAGAAAAGCGCTTCATGATACTGAATGCATGGTTTAAGGTTGTGCTAGTCCACAGTATGGGAGGTTTTTAATATAATCTTTTTTACGCTGAAATTAAGACGGTAATAGGATCCAATATCAGCAAATTGGAGCCAAGATACTGTTACAAGGTATCTACAAAAACTCATCATAGATGGATACCGGAATATATATTTTGCCGGTTTTTGCGCCAGACGCGCGCGTTTACAAAAGACTTATCATTGACACTCGAACCAAATTAAGTTAAAAAGGCAAATAAAGTCAAATAAAATTGAAAAGGCCAAATAAAGTAAACTTTTAAATCCAACGTATAGCTCTGGTTTTGTAAAAGTTGAAACCTTTCATATCATATATAAACGTATACCATGAACATTATTTTCACGAGCATTCATATTTATATAATAATTAATTAAAAGTTCACATGTATACCCAGTCAGAATGGGGCGAGCAAACAGAAGCCACACTGTCAGCTGCATGATGGATTTTTTTCCATTTTTGGCCGTACAACAATGTCACTCTCGAAAAACCAGGACAATGTTAAACGCAGAATTTGAAGTAAAGAATTCACATACGGAACGCTGAAACTGAAAATTGAAATTCAAGCAAAATAAGAACGAAATAATTAAAGAGGTGTTTGACCAAAGTGAAGTTAAAACATAGTTAAATCCATCTACAAGGGCAACTTTGTCCTCGGAAGTTGAATCTTACGTTTCTTCGTAATTTGTATGTAAACAACCTATTTTCAATTATCGATTTTTTGTTGTTGCCAGTGACAAATATTTCATGAATGTTCTGGAACAAATTAGCAATAAATGCAACAGGGAGAGAGTGTGCATAATGAGTACATATAAAACCTTTCAATTAGTTTAATTGAGGTCTGGAGCTGGCGTATATATGACAGTAACTGCTAGCCTTATGTATAGTAGTCCTTTGTTATTTTATTATCATTGTCATGCATGTTAATTAGTTTCTTAGTTTGTTTCCTATTCTGACATAGGACTTGTATTTCCTATTGAAGTGCGTTTTACTGTTCGTATTACTGTGTGTTTTTCATTATTGGCTAGAGATATAGGGGAGGGTTGTGATCTCACGAAACATGTTAAACCCCGCCGCATTTGTGCGCCTGTCCCAATCCAGGAGCCTCTGTCCCTCTAAGTCTTGTATGATTTTGATTTTAGTTCATCGTTATGTTTCGGAGTTTATTATTACGTCTATAATCGCTGAACCAGTACACTTTTTTGTCTAGGGGCCAGCTGAAATACGCCTAGCACAACTTTTATTGCGACGCTATATTTAAGTATTCCTTCCGTATCATTTCTTGGAACTGAAATACATCATAAAAGGCAAATATATTATCACCATGCAATCGATAAACAAGAAAGGAAAGCGTTTTAAGTTGTATGCCAGCCCACCGAGGCGCTTTTTCTGGATCTACCTTCATCAGGAACGTCAAAAAGGCGAATAATACTATATGGTTTACTGCGAGTTGGTCATTTTTCACTGATACTTCTAAATGTTGGGCACTGGAAACACAAAATAACTTTGAATTATTTATCTCAAACGCTAACCTTGTATAAGAGATTTAAATCAACGTAGTTGATTCCGGTTTAAATAGGTTTAATTCTATTTTTTGGATAGATGCACAACCTTAAAACTTCAGGATACTGTTATCCCATGTGATGTCTAATATGTTTCATAAAAAAAACCCGACTTCTTCTTTTCATTATTTATTATGTTATTAAAATGATTTGATATATTTCATGCTATTTATTTATAACTTATAGTTCTTATCAGAGCCGTGTTTACATCAGTGATTACAGGTACCCCTCTTGTCGCCCCTTTATATTTTTGATATTTTAAGCAAACATTTAAAAAATTAAACTTTCAAAAAGTGAAATAATCAAAATTACACATTAGGTTTAGTATTTTAAAAGTTTAATCAAGTTTCTAAAATATCAAATTTATTAACGATATTTAGAATTTTGATATTTTAATAATTTGGTTAAAATTTCAAAATTTCAAAACTTTAACACAATTTGAAATTTTGATATTTTAAAACTTTGATCAAAATTCCAAAAATCTAAAATTTCAAAACTTTTTAAAACTTTGAACTGATAAGTGTTACACGGACCGTATATACATAGTTATCATTTTGGCACCGCCGACGAAATTTGCAATCAAAATAGCTCACTTTCGCGATATAAATGTCAATGGCTCGACAAAAAATGAAAACCACATATCAAATCTTAGCTCATAATGAATTGCTGTAAAAAAAATAAAGGAGCGAGAGTATAGAATTAACGGTAGATTTAGAATTTGACAGAAATAATATGATACTAATTTTCGTCACTTTTATTCGCATTTGCAAGCCATTGGAGAGAGACTTAAAAGATTGATGTACTGTTACCCAATTCTTTTATTTTTATTTATATGAAAATATTTTTTTTTACCAAATTCAAGTGGACGCCCGGGCGTTTTGACGTAAACGTAGCTACGCGCATGAGTGACTCAAGAATTTTTGCAATGCAAAAGCCTTTTCTTTCTCCGATTTAATCTACCATAGAGCTTTTGTGCATTCTCGGTGTGCATTGAAAATGGCTTACTGAGGAGCTTAGCTCAAAGTCTCCATGTTTAGTCCAGTCAATCTAGCATAAATTTGAAAGTTATTTTCTTTTGTATATTCTTTTAATATTTATTGCAATAATTAATTTTAATTAAAAAAATATGTTTTCTTGTCGCTAAATAGTTTCTTGTCGCTTCTTGTCGCTAAAATAATTCTTCTTGTCGCTTCTTGTCGCTTGTTGACGCTTCTTGTCGCTAACATTCTTGTTGTCGCTAATTAGTGAGACCGGAAATTACAAACACTTTAAATGAAAAGATACGAGGTGTTCCAAGTAAGAACATGACGTCCCTGTTGAAAGGTTCTACATCACGTCTATTATCCTATATCAAACTCAATTGGATAAAAAAATCCACATATCGCAATTGTAGTTTTTTAGCTTGTCGTGGATATATCGAAGAAGCTTTAGAACAAGCTAAATCCAATGACATTGATTTTGTTCCATATCGCATAAGAGGATATGTACTTGGAAACAAATTTTCGAATGCTAATGTAGACATAGTACAATATTTAGAAGATGTTGACGGATGTGTAAGGGACCCATCATCGGTAACTAAAATGGAGCTAGAAAATGGAAATGTTTTCACCAGTTCTTTAAAATTCAGTGCATTATATAATAAGGCATTCGAGAGTTTGGAAAGAAAATATAAAAATGAAGAAAATAAACTTGAATTCATCAACGATGAGAAATTGCAGTTTGCCATTCAGTCTTTTGTCAGTGGTTTTTTGGTTCAAAAAGGTAAATAATGAGATATTCATCACCATGTGGAATGGTATTTGTCTTCATATAGCAACTTTAACATGTTTAAGTAAAGATTTGTGTGTAATCTGAGGGCAAGATATTCATGATATTGTTATTCTCTTTTCAAAATGACCAAATCTAACACATTTGCTTCATGAAAAGTTGGCAGAACTGAGAGGGTAGGTAAACATAATACAGTGGAGTCCCCAGTAGCAGTGTCCTTGAGGCCGGTGATGTAGTGCATTACCAAAACCTGATTTCGTAGTATCAGCAATGTTAGTCATGTTAGAATCTGGGTCCGTACGCCCTAATTCACGTTCGCCCTAGCACCTGTTCGCCCTGATACCTGTTCGCCCAGGGTCCATTCGTCCTGATTTTTATTTTTTACTAATTGTTGTCTAGTGGCACAATTTTAAGTATTTGAATAAAATATGTTGAAGTTTATTGAAAAAATCACCGAATATTGATATTGCCGTAATCAATTTCATCATTTTCCCTTTGATTGCAGTAGAATACTGGAAAACAATGTATTTATCTTTGTTGATATTTGTTAACAAAATAATTGTATTCAGTCATTCACTAATGTATGCAGTATAACTTAGACTAGTCTCAGAGTATTTTAATGAATGAACTTGTAAATCCGTTTTACAGTTCGTACATTTTTTTAAAATTAATTTCAAGATGAAGATATTATCAAGACAAATTTGTTTTTTATATTATAAATCCATCAAAAGACAGGTATCACAATAAGCAGTGATCTGAATTATTTTGTCATAAAACAATAAATTAATGATCCTTAACAAACCATAAACTTTAAGATATTTCCATGTTTCAATAAATTTCAAGAATATATACCATAGAAATATATATCTGATTAAGTTTATTCAACTTCAATGCCCTGAATATTAATATTTTTTAGTAGGGCGAACAGACTCTTAAGGGCGAACGAACTCAGGGTAAACGGACCCAGGGCGAACATGTTACTAGGGCGAACGGTCCTGATAACGTCATGTTAGTGACAGTTCATGAATTATGGTGTTACACAAATAGATTTTAGTCTTTTTTTTTAAGCAATTTGTATTTCAATGAAGTGGGGTTTAATTCAAAATGCAAAGGGCTATTAGAGCACCATTAGACATGTTAGAGCTTTAAGACAATACTTGCTGTCCCCTGTTGTACATTACAAGTCTGTTGTCATTGTAAACTATTTCCAGTATCTCTTCTCTGAAATCTTGTCAAATCGGCACCTGGTTAAATCGGCACTTGGTCAAATCGGCACCTAGTCAAATTGGCACCTGGTTAAATCGGCACTTGATGTAGTCAATTCGGCACCCATGTAAAATTTGTTTAATATATATGTTGTGTACAAGATGTAACTTTCTGTACAAGTTATAAGTTTTTGACACACATTTTCTTAAACCAAGTGATGCAAGTTTATCTTTAAAAATGTTCTAGTTCAATCTTTAATCAAATTTATATAGAACCTAACATTTCATGTTATTATCCTTGTCCTCACAATAGAAATGAGGATACGTAATGGTTTAAATTCTAATTATAACTTTCTCCTGATACCACATGTATCCATAAAAAGTCTTTTTGTGGTCTAATAATGTTTTTTGTATTAATTCTCACTATTAGATTGTATCATATGGACCATAATTTGCTATTGGGCTCCGTTTCCTATAACTATAGAAAAGTGATAAAATGTGAATTACTGTAAGAAAAGTTGCAAATACATCTAAAGATGCCATTATTTTTATCAACATACAAGTGTATGCTACTCTTCCCTAGAAAAAAAATTAAAATATACAAATTTCAAAGATTCTACGACCGTATTTTTGTGTCGTTTCTCGCGTTACTTATTGCTTCCGAAGAGCATAACGCTGACTGATTTATAGATAATCGTCACCGGCAAATTCGTAACTTTTGCTTTCAAATAACAAAGAATATCAACCAATAAGAATAGTGAGAAGAAAATGCCGAGAACTATAAGTATTTATGTAGCAGATGTAAGAACAGTGGCGTGATATTTGTGTCCGATTTCGTAACGCAATTTTTAGATGATGTAATCTGCTTTGTTGTAATAGAATTCTTAAAAACAATATGCAAATATGAACTCTCGCGAGATGTTCAAACAGGTAAATCCGAGGTGATTTACATTCTTGTTTTGATCTTCGTAATAATTAAGTAAGAAAATTACGTAGTCGTTATGCGTTACATTTCACACGAAACAGAAGTCCAGTTATTTATTAAAATTGTTTTTGTCCTTAAGTTCTAACCATTTCCGGTCATACGTGAAACATGTGACTAACATGTGATAACGCCATTACGGCTGGATGTACCAAATACTAGGTCTAAACATTGTTTTTGTTTCCAACGGGGTGTTAGCAAACATAATCTGTAGACTTGTTTCGTCTTGTTTAAAAGAGGAAAATACAATTGTCAAAGAGATTGCGCCAGTGGTCTGTTATTTTTCCTATGTGCATAATGTTACATACGATCCTGTGTGAAAATAAATGCCCAATGACTTGACAAAATCGATTTCATATTTGACAGACGTTAGAACACACTTCGTTTCCCGATAATGACGTGAAGAGTCCTTGGAAAAATCAATGGAAATTACGTCTCTTATCATTGTACCAATGCTCGTTGGATTGATTTAACTTCAGCAGTGAATGTTACTGGATATTTTAGGTGGATAAATATAATTTAATAAAAATTACATGTTAATATACCGTTACACTTGGAATGTACAAAGTTGGCATCTTGTCACAGTTTTTAATTAATATTTTTTATTCATGTTCTGCAAACACTTATCAGAAACGCAATAAACTTGTCAAAGGAGAAGTAAACTTTAACCATGCATGACTTGAAAGGAAGTACTTTATTGATTTTAGCCCACTAAAGTAGGTTAAAATGTGGAAACCATGTAGATGGTGTACAGGTCACAAGTATCACATTGTGCCTATTTTAAAGATTTTAATTCCAAGTTAAAAGTTTTTTTCTTTACTGGATTTAAAGAATGTTACATTGCCAATGATTTGGAATAAATTGTATATAACTGGAATATCAAAACAAAATATAAATACATTTTTTTGGCTTAAACATCAAGATACAACGATTATGGTATCCTGTATCAATGGAGAAAATATGGAAAATTCTGAATAAATTGTACTAATTGTTTTCAAAACAAGCACATATTTAGGAGTTTTATAATACTGTTACATTTAAGATGGATTTTAAGAAAAAGTATACTGTTCAGATTATTTTAAACAGATTTTGCAATAAAATAAAACTAAAAAAATGCTTTCGGTTTCTTATGGTTTCCTGTCAGGTTTAAAAAAAACTTTAATATAACATTGAAAATAGATTTTAAATATTAACATGAAGCAAGTAACACTAGTAATGGTGATTATTTATGCCTTTTGAATTATATTGTGCAAAATAAAGAAAATAAAGATTGGTTTCCTGTTTGGTTTCATGTCACGTAAACAGTGAATCAAAATGTATTAATTTTTTCTCGAAAAACTCAATTGTTCCATTCATACTATTCTAACACCAACACAACCCACAAAATAAAAGTTAAAATTTTAGAACTTATAAAAAAGGATACAAAAAGAAACCAAAGGCCGAATACCAAATTATGGTCCATATACATGATATACATTGTAGTTGTGAAAATATGAAAAATATATGCGAAACAAAAGCCAGTGTTTCATTGTGTTTTCACAATGTACTTGATTAAAGTTATTAATTAATTGAATCTTTTAGAAAACTTATCAAAACATCAGTCACCTAATGTTGAGAAAACTTTTAATGATTATAGACTTTTGTATTTTTACTGCATGATGCTTTTTAACATGTAATGCATGATAAAATCCAACCCCCAAAACAGATCCTGATCAAATTTATACATTTTTAGAATCATTTATATATCTGGAACTATTATGCTAGTATACTTAAATTACTAACTTAGCATAATAGTCCCAGTCCCATATATTATATCAAATAATATTGGATGCTGAATTGACTTTAAATAGGTGCCAATTTGACCAGATGCCGATTTGACTTTTTCTATGGGTGCCGATTTGACCAGGTGCCGATTTGACTTGTACCCTCTTCTCTGAAACTACTGGGCCAAATACATGTACCTCTAAACTTAAAGTGAATGTTCCTTAGGGTATCTACATGTAGTTTATAAATTGTATCCAAAATTTTGATCCATTGAAAAACATGGCCACCATGGCTAAAAATAGAAAATAGGGGTCAAATGCAGTTTTTGGCTAAAAAAAAAAAGAAAAAAAAGGCATTTATAGAGCAAATCTGACAAGGGGTAAAAATGTTCAACAGGTCAAGATCTATCAGCTCTGAATCAAAGGGAACAACTCTTTGTTGGGTTGCTGCCACTAAAATGGTTATTTTAAGGAAATTTTGCAGTTTTTACACGACCCCTAAAAAAAAAAAATTTGCATCGTATAATGCTATATGCACCATGATATGATGTCATCAGTGTTTTAGTTTTTGGACAATAACTTTAGTTTAAGTGAAAAGATCTCTTAAAAATTTTAACCAGAAGATTCAATACCACAAATTAAAGGAATGTTGGGATTGATTTTTGTACTGGTACCAACAGTGTAGGAATTAGGGGCATAAAACCAGCATTTTTTGTAGTTTATGGACAATAACTTGTGTGTAATTGTATGGATCTTTCTGAAATTGTACCACAAGGTTTCATATCATAAAGGGAAGGCTGGGAAAGACCCCAAACGTTCAGGAATAAGGGGCAAAAAACTAGCATTTTTATAGTTTCCAGACAATAATAATAATAATAATAAATTCTTTCTTTAAGGAGGGTAAACACAGTTAGTTACAATCACTAATCTTCCCTGAGACCCTCATATACATGTACAATGTATGCAATACAAGTAAAAACAAAATGATAATAAGAGAAAAAAGCAAACATACAACATATAAACACAATTGTAAAGACATAATAGTTCAACGTACATGTACCATGATTAAAAGATATAAAACAGTTACAGATCACATGTAGTAAATAGACCTTGTATATACATTGTATATACAAATCATTAAAATCATACATTCTAAGAGTAATAGTTGCAATCATTTCAGACTGAATATTGGGACTGTCTCAACATTGGTCAAATATTGTTTTATAATTTGTTTAAAAGAATAAGTGTTTTGCACTTTACGCATTTCATAAGGTAGTCCGTTCCATAAAACTGATCCAGAATAAGCAAGAGATTTTTTAAACAGTTCAGTTTTTATACGACAGCAAATTTTGAAAAAAATTTCGTCGTATATTGCTATCACGTTGGCTTCGTTGTGTCGTCCAAATACTTTTAGTTTTTGCACTCTAACTTTAGTAAAAGTAAATAGAAATCTATGAAATTTTAACACAATGTTTATGACAACAAAAGGAAGGTTGAGATTGATTTTGGGAGTTTTGGTCCCAACATTTTAGGAATTAGAGGCCAAAAAGGGCCCAAATAAGCATTTTCTTGGTTTTTCGCACTATAACTTTAGTTTAAGTAAATTTAAATCTATGAAATGTTGACACAAGGTTTATGACCACAAAAGAAAGGTTGGGATTGATTTTGGGAGTTTTGGTTCCACAGTTTATGAATTAGGGGCCAAAAAGGGACCCAAATAAGCATTTTTCTTGGTTTTCGCACCATAACTTTAGTATTTATAAATAGAAATCTATGAAATTTAAACATAAGGTTTATGACCATAAAAGGAAGGTTGGTATTGATTTTGGGAGTTTTGGCCCCAACAGTTTAGGAATAAAGGGCCCAAAGGGTCCAACATTAAATTTTGTTTGATTTCATCAAAAATTGAATAATTGGGGTTCTTTGATATGCCCAATCTAACTGTGTATGTAGATTCTTAATTTTTTGGTCCCGTTTTCAAATTGGTCTACATAAAGGTCCAACAGTCAGGGGTGCTACTTAAACAAGTGATTTCAGAATCACTTCTTCAAGTGATTTTGGCTGTGAAATATTAAAAAAAAATCTATAAATAGACACAGACTTTTTAAAATCACTGTTACAAGTAATTTGAGAAGATCACTTAAATAAGTGTTTATAACTTATTCTTGATATTTTTCTTACAAGCTTGATTTTTTTATTGGTAAAAAGACAAGAATTCCATTGAAAAAAACAACTATGTACATCTAGAAATTGTCTTTTGCTTGATAAGCCTGTCAGTTTTTACAATTTATTTAATATATGCATTTTCTGGAATAATTTGTAGATCAGGACATAACCTTGAATTATATCATTCTAACTCGAAAGAAAAATAATCAGGTTACCCAATATTGTTGACCTTTGTCTGATAGGCAGAGTTAAGTTAATGAATATTTGATTACAGAACAATTCCCAAGGGTACTTTTAAAAGCTTTAGCGCACTAACTTACTGCTCAAGCGCACTGGTGAAGTTAATATCCATAGAAAAAGGGATTATTGATCTACATGTATGTAGGAAAATTATAGAAAAGTCTGTGAAAATATGGAAAATCAATGAAATTAGCATTTGAAGATCAAAGGAAACACCAATATCACTTAAATAGGTGATAACTGAATTTATCAAATCACTGAAATAGGTGATATGAAATCACTTGTTTAAGTAGCACCCCTGACTGTCCAAAGGGTCCAAAATTAAACTTAGTTTGATTTTAACAAAAATTGAATCCTTGGGGTTCTTTGATATGCTGAATCTAAAAATGTACTTAGATTTTTTATTATTGGCCCAGTTTTCAAGTTGGCCCAAATCGGGGTTCAAAATTAAACTTTGTTTGATTTCATCAAAAGTTGAATAATTGGGGTTCTTTGATATGCCAAATCTAACTGTGTATGTAGATTCTTAATTTTTTGTCCCGTTTTAAAACTGGTCTAAATTACAGTCCAAATGGTCCAAAATTAAACTAAGTTTGATTTTAACAAAAAATGAATTCTTGGGCCTCTTTGATATGCTGAATATAAACATGTACTTAGATTTTTGAATAGGGCCCAGTTTTCAAGTTGGTCCAAATCAGGATCCAAAATTATTATATTAAGTATTGTGCAAAAGCAAGATATTTTCAATTGCACAGTTATAAATTCAGCAATAGCAAGAAATTTTCAATTGCACAGTATTGTGCAATAGCAAGAAATCTTCAATTGCACAGTATTGTGCAATAGCAAATATTTTCAATTGCACAGTATTGCACAATAGCAAGAAATATCTAATTGCACACTATTGTGCAATAGCAAGAAATTCCAATTGGATTTCAATTGGAGTTATCTTTCTTTGTCCAGAATAGTAGTTGAATCAACTTAAATCATTGTTTTATACAATATACAATGTATATTCACTTTTACTACCAACTGATAGATTAAAACAATCTTTACCATTCAGTCATTGTCAGTGATAACAGGCACTTTTTTCACATTTTAATATATTATGATGTATTTAAATGAGTAGTTATTGTTGCAAACTTCATTAGAAATTTGAACATGTTGAATTCAGATCAGTTTTGAAATAAGGGAAAGGGGGGGTGTGAAGAAAAAATGGGGTGAGGTCAATTTTTTTCATTTCAGATTTCATAAATAAAAAGAAAATTTCTTCAAACATTTGTTTGAGAGGATTTATATTCAACATGTTCAACAGCATAGTGAATTGCTCAAAGGCAAATTTTTTTTTTAAGTTCATTTGACCACATTCATTCTGTGTCAGAAACCTATGCTGTGTCAACTATTTAATCACAAACAAACAAACAAACAAACAAATAATTTATTAGAGTCTCACCTCTTTAAAACATTTGATATACAACACAATATAATATAATTAACAATTTATAAAAGACCCACTCTAAAACTGTAAAAAGAGTTATGAGAGACTGTAAAAATACAGATTAAAATACATTTATATTACATCTACATGTATTACATATATATATCAATATATCTTAGCATAAAACACCATACTATTAAAAACACTTATACAAAAGAAAACAAACAACATTATAAAATCTTATTACGAGTATAAAATACAATTTCTCTTAAAAAGTACTTCATGGCAGATTGTGGCTGTAAAATAACAAACTCTATCATCATGAAACATAAATAGAAACTTTTCTTCATTACTTAAATTACTAAAACTACTTTCTATATTACATACACTGTTAAAAAATATCGTTCACAGATCTCCATATTCTGGGCATTATAATAAAACATGTTTTTCATCTTCAATTATATTCAAATCATTTTTTCTACAATTAAAACATAACCTTTCATTTACATCTATACCTTCATCTTTGCCAGTTTCAATTTTAATCGGAGCAACACCTGCTCTAGATTTAGCATATGCACTTCTATATTTACTGGGCATAGTAATACTTAAATATTTTTCTGTACAATAATTTGATTTAAATAACCTGTAAGTGTGAAGCTCATTTGCATATTTTTGCAAATACACAAAAATTAAGACATTTTCTGAAAACAATTCAGCATGTTAAGTGTTGAGGTCTAAATTAAAGGGTCCAAACTTAAACTTTGTCATGCGCGTAGCTACGTTTACGTCAAAACGCCCGGGCGTACACTTGAATTTGGAAAAAAAAATATTTTCATATAAATAAAAATAAAAGAATTGGGTAACAGTACATCAATCTTTTAAGTCTCTCTCCAATGACTTGCAAATGCGAATAAAAGTGACGAAAATTAGTATCATATTATTTCTGTCAAATTCTAAATCTACCGTTAATTCTATACTCTCGCTCCTTTATTTTTTTTACAGCAATTCATTATGAGCTAAGATTTGATATGTGGTTTTCATTTTTTGTCGAGCCATTGACATTTATATCGCGAAAGAGAGCTATTTTGATTGCAAATTTCGTCGGCGGTGCCAAAATGATAACTATGTATATACATGCAGGTTCATTATGTTGTTTTAGTTTTAAGATATCAATAACTTTGTCAAACATTTGTGAAATTTTACGGTAGCTGGACAAAAACTATTTATGCCCAGACGAGTATCCAGAGCATAATGACGAAATTGTATATGATTAGTTTTCACATTTTTTATAGAAAAAAAATGATTATTTTTTGCACTTACAGTCTAACGTTAAAATCTATTACATATCAGTTACTTTGTTGAACCTTCGTCGAATTCAATTAAACTTCCTTAACGTGGTTTTTTTTCATAGTCAATTTCAAAAGCCAATTTTTTTTCGTTCATTTTCAGATTTTACGCATTTAAGTCAGACGATCTGGCCACCGTTAAATAACATATTGCACAGAGAGGCAAGCTTTCAAATACTTGTAAGACCTATATAGTAACGTTTCTACATCATATGCAGAAGCCATCGTTGTGCTAGGTTCAATTTTCAGATGAAACCATTTTACGAAAGAAGTCGAGAACACTTTTCTTCGATTGATCCATCTTGTTTTCATAAAGTAAAATAATCCTTATAATGAAAGACCACGTATACTGCTTCGGTAATGATTGAAGGTTATCCACGGCTCCCTTTAATCATATTTTAAGGTAAATGGTTTGGACGCGTTACGTTTACTCCAAATTAAGCCAAAGACCGTCATTGTATTCTAGATAGATTTTAAACACAATAAATAGATTAAACATAAAAAATAAATTACTTTGAATCTAAAAAATGTTGTTATTGATGAGTTTTCAATGACAGGAATTTTATGACATTCTCGATAATTCTAAAACTTCCGGAGGCTTGTCCCTGCTTATCAACTTCCAGCAGGTTCTTTGGCCTGGAACCGCTTGGGCCGTCAGGCCCTTTTCCGATGTTCGGGCGTACACGTAAAAATGACCTAGCTACGCCAATGTTTGTTCCATTAAAAAAAAAAATGAATTGTTGGGGTTCTTTGATATGCTGAATCTGAACATGTATTCAGACTTTTTGATCTTGATTGATTGGTGTTCTTTCATTTGTCTTTTCTGTGCATGATTGAAATCTAACTGTGTTTTAAAGTTTTGATTGTTGGCCCATTTTTCAAACGTTAACTGGTCCGCATTTAACATGTTTATGTCCAAAGTATCCATAATTAAACTTTAAGTTTGATTTTAACAAAAATTAATTCTGGTGGTTATTTCATGTATTTGACAAAATGTTTGATATGCTGAATCTTAGCACATAATTATATATATATCAGATTTTTGTTTTAGGCACAGTTTTAAAGTCGGTTGCAATTGGGGTCCAAACTTGTAAAAAATGTAAAACAGATCACTTTAAGTTTTGAAGTTTAAATTTTGAAGAAAAAAAACTGATTTTCCAGTGGTATTGACAAATACTAGAAACTATTACATGTAGTTTTTAATATACAGATAAGAAAAATATTACAAATCAAAGAAAAAGGTTGAATTTACTAATGAACATGATAAATGATTATCCGAATGTCCTAGGCTACTGCAGAGTAGGCAACCTGTCAATAAATTATAAACTACAGAGTCAAAAGTCTGTATATATATGAAAATAGTCTAACATACATGTACATTTACAAAAAGAGTGCCTAGTGGTCATGATGTTAATATACATGTAAATATTATTTATATTACAGAACATCATGAGAGATGCCTTAGGTCTGTTCTTGAAACCAATGAAGAGAGAAAAATTACTGTGCTATTAGCAAACCATTTATTTTCAAGACTTGTTGCTACCACTCCAGGAAATACGTACTTCATTACTAATGACCATTTTAAGAAATTTGAGTTATGTCCTTGTGAAGATCAATGTGGTGACAAGATATGGTATGGTAATTCTGGAATAGGTAAAATAGTATTTTTTATGGTGTACATGAACAAATGAAGTATAGTATTAATTATAAATAGATATAGGAAGATGTGGTGTGAGTGCCAATGAGACAACTCTCCATCC
This sequence comes from Mytilus trossulus, assembly GCF_036588685.1. Classification (NCBI taxonomy): domain Eukaryota; kingdom Metazoa; phylum Mollusca; class Bivalvia; order Mytilida; family Mytilidae; genus Mytilus; species Mytilus trossulus. The sequence continues at coordinate 51,459,248 of NC_086385.1, read as the reverse complement.
AAATAACAATTTAAAAATTAAACCATTATAGGTTAAAGTACGGCCTTCAACACGGAGCCTTAGCTCACACCGAACAACAAGCTATAAAGGGCCCAAAAAATTACTAGTGTAAAACCATTCAAACAGGAAAACCAACGGTCTAATCTATATACGGGTAAACAAAACGAGAAACGAGAAACACGTATATATTACATAAACAAACAACAACTACTGTACATCAGATTCCTGACTTAGGACAACATATATATTCTTCTCAGAATTGAATAAGAGTACTAGTACTAGTGGGTCTCAGCTTCACAAGCGAAATGTGTATGAAAAGTAAGGGTTTAATCTAAGGCCACCTTTAATTTTGCCTACCCATGCCTTGCTGTCTGGGTAGGGAGGTAGGATTTTTATTTGTAAGGGACCATTACATAGACAAGAAAACCTGAGAGCAGTAAAAAATATTTTTCAAAACTTAGAAACTATTTGTGTCATTTGTATTTCATGTATTTCTTTATGAGTAATTTTAAATGATTCTGAAGCTCTATGATGACAAAATCATCTACATGATTACGAGAAGGACATGAAATATTCAGGTTAAACTTTGTTAAATTTCATCAGTCATTGAACAATATTAATACACATATCACGTTTATTTTTTTTTATATATAGAGATTGCTTTATCTATATACATTATATGGACCATAATTTGCTATTGGGCTCCGTAAACGCTTCATACAAAAAATGTGTGCACGGTCAATGCTTTTACAACACTATAAAGTTACAAAAAGAAGCATTCAATACTTATAATTACATTTTTTAGCTATGATCATGAAAACACGAATTTTATAAATTTTGTATATTATTCACATGTGGACTTTATTGTGGGACCACGTGCTATCATGAATGAAAAGTTTTATTGAGTGATGCAATTGCTTACGGAATAACAAGTGATGTGCCGTTAGCCAATCAAAATAAAGTATTATAATGAAACATACACCTAATGTAATTATAACCAAATATAAATACATTTTTTCGGCTTAAACATCAAGATACAACGATTATGGTATCCTGTATCAATGAAGAAAATATGGAAAATTCTGAATAAATTGTACTAATTGTTTTCAAAACAAGCACATATTTAGGAGTTTTATAATACTGTTGCATTTAAGATATATTTTAAGAAAAGGTATACTGTTCAGATTATTTTAAGCAGATTTTGCAATAAAATAAAACTAAAAAAATGCTTTCGGTTTCTTATGGTTTCCTGTCAGGTTTAAAAAAACACTTTATATAACATTGAAAATAGATTTTAAATATTAACATGAAGCAAGTAACACTAGTAATGGTGTTTATTTATGCCTTTTGAATTATATTGTGCAAAATAAAGAAAATAAAGATTGGTTTCCTGTTTGGTTTCATGTCACGTAAACGGTGAATCAAAATGTATTAATTTTTTCTCGAAAAACTCAATTGTTCCATTCATACTATTCTAACACCAAAAAATTAACACAACCCACAAAATAAAAGTTAAAATTTTAGAACTTATAAAAAAGGATACAAAAAGAAAGCAAAGGCTGAATACCAAATAATGGTCCATATATGACATGATTATTATAAGGTTAACTCCTAACTCAGTGGCGGATCCAGAAATTGTCATAAGTGGTGGTCCACTGACTGATTTAAGAGGGGTCATATAAGCCCCATATAAGCAACCAAATTTTTTTCCCAAAAAGGGCCCCCCCACCCCCCTAAATCTGCCTCTGTAACTATCCTAGTACCTGTTGATACTTTTATTTTTGCGTTGCACAAGTCATGTCTTCTTTGACTGTCCATGGCGTTAAAACACTCAATCTCTTGCATGTGTTTTAATTGGGGCCCCGCCTTTAGGCGGGTCGCCCATAGTGATCAGTCTGTCTGTCCGTCCATCCGTAACACTTTAACTTTGTGTCCACTCCATATTTAGAGAACCATTATGATTTCATACTTTATACTTTACATGTTTATTAACCACCACCAGAGGGCGTGTAATGATGTATGTACAACTTCCTAGGTCGAAGTTCAAGGTAAAAAAACTTTGGTTTCAGTTGACAACTCTGTCCTGTGGTGAAGATCATGTCCTCTCTATATCTTGAGAACCGTTATGATTTCAAAGTTTATACTTGACATCCATTTTAACCAACACCAGAGAGTGTGTCATGATGTATGTTCAATTTCCTAGGTCAAAGATCAAGGTCAAAAACTTTGGTTTCATTTGACAACCCCATGTCCTGTGGTGAAGATCGTGTCTGCTCCATATCTAGATAACCGTTATGATTTCAAAGTGTATACTTGACACCCATTTTAACCACCACCAGAGGGTGTGTCATGATGTATGTACAACTTCCTAGGTCAAAGGTCAAGGTAAAAAAACTTTGGTTTCAGTTGACAACTCTGTCCTGTGGTGAAGATCATGTCCGCTCTATATCTTCAGAACCGTTATGATTTCAAAGTTTATACTTGACATCCATTTTAACCAACACCAGAGGGTGTGTCATGATGTATGTTCAATTTCCTAGGTCAAAGGTCAAGGTCAAAAACTTTGGTTTCAGTTGACAACCCCATGTCCTGTGGTGAAGATCGTGTCCGCTCCATATCTAGATAACCGTTATGATTTCAAAGTGTATACTTGACACCCATTTTAACCACCACCAGAGGGTGTGCCATGATGTATGTACAACTTCCTAGGTCAAAGGTCAAGGTAAAAAAACTTTGGTTTCAGTTGACAACTCTGTCCTGTGGTGAAGATCATGTCAGCTCTATATCTTGAAAACCGTTATGATTTCAAAGTTTATACTTGACATCCATTTTAACCAACACCAGAGGGTGTGTCATGATGTATGTACAATTTCCTAGGTCAAAAGTCAAGGTCAAAAACTTTGGTTTCAGTTGACAACCCCATGTCCTGTGGTGAAGATTGTGTCAGCTCCATATCTAGATAACCGTTATGATTTTATACTTAATACTTGACATGCTTATTAACCAGCACCAGAGGGTGTGTTTTGATGTATGTGCAACTTCCTTTTCCAAATTTTAACTTGACGTCTCCCAAAAATGGGTTGGATGGGGTTATTGAGGGCATGCAGCAAAGTCTGATCGTTTTCCTAATATGTAAGCTTGAAATTGCAGCGTAACTTTTTTTTTGCACTCTGTGACCTTTGACCTTGACTGCATATTAAAGGTCACACGAATTAAAGATTATTGGTGAAGGTCCCAAGTCTCTTCAACTTCTTTTAACAGAAACACATGATGTTTATAGTAAGCTATGGTTGGCTGATTGAAAAACATGAAATAAAGACATTTTTTTATTAAATAAGTTAATTGATTTTTTTCTTCAGGTTCAGAATTATTATGGTATGGTAAACCAGATATAATGGTATTTCCCCTTGGTGGAAGCTGTAGTATAGTGTTGCCTAAAGAAAAGAAAAAGGAGATGTATATTGATGAGGAAAAACAACTAATTGAAGTAAAAAAAGAATCAAACTTATTAAGGGGGCATACAAATGTTAGCCAGTTTGTGTCACAAACAGTTACATTTTCTTTTTATCAGAAAGGCTTTCAGCTTAGAAAACCCAAGTCTTTTCCTCAGATAGTTACAATGATACCAACTATTGCAATAAGTGATAAATGCTTTGATGTTTACATGTATGATACTGAAAACGATATTCTCTTAAGAAATGATGGGGATCCAATACCCTTATGGAACAATTTAGACAATCCATGTGATGCAACATTAAACATGGGTGCAGTTCTTCAGCTATGGATGCTGATTAATCACTTAAGTGTTCAACCAAATCTTTCCCCATTAGAACTTGAAAAATTTTCTTTGACATGTGGATTTGCATCTAGTTTGACTCATGAACGTTTGAGTAGAATTGAAAAAGAGGTTACAATGAGAACTAAGTTCCTTGATCATGAGATAAAGGAAATTAAAGCCCCAAAATCATCCTTTAAACGTAAACTTATAAATTAAAACAAGCCTGAGAAATATTTACCAGAACCAACAAAATAGAACTGATGGAATAAAATCAACGGTACCAATTTTGTTGCACCAGATGCGCATTTCGACAATACATGTCTCTTCAGTGATGCTCGTGCCCAAAATATTTGAAATCCAAAGCAAATGTGACGGGTACCATTTATCAATTGTACTTATAATAACTACTTTTCTTAAAACTTCAAATGTGTATATTTGTATGCTGTTCAATTCTAAATTTCACTCTACTTATTCAGAGACAAAGATAGAATCAGTGCATTCCCTTTTTAGCTCACCTGGCCCGAAGGGCCAAGTGAGCTTTTCTCATCACTTGGCGTCCTTCGTCCATCGTCGTCGTCGTCCGTCGTCGTTAACTTTTACAAAAATCTTCTCCTCTACAACTACTGGGCCAAATCAAACCAAACTTGGCCACAATCATCATTGGGGTATCTAGTTTAAAAAATGTGTGGCGTGACCCGGTCAACCAACCAAGATGGCCGCCACGGCTAAAAATAGAACATAGGGGTAAAATGCAGTTTTTGGCTTATAACTCAAAAACCAAAGCATTTTGAGGAAATCTGACATGGGATAAAAATGTTTATCAGGTCAAGATCTATCTGCCCTGAAATTTTCAGATGAATCCGTCAATCGGTTGTTGGGTTGCTGCCCCTGAATTGGTAATTTTGAAGAAATTTTGTTGTTTTTGGTTATTATCTTGAATATTATTATAGTTAGAGATAAACTGTAACAGCAATAATGTTCAGCAAAGTAAGATCTACAAATAAGTCAACATGACCAAAATGGTCAGTTGACCTGTTTAGGAGTTATTGGCCTTTATAGTCAATTTTTAACCATTTTTCGTTAATTAAAGTAATCTTTTACAAAAATCTTCTCCTCTGAAACTACTTGGCCAAATTAATCCAAACTTGGCCACAATCATCTTTGGGGTATCTAGTTTAAAAAATGTGTGGCGTGACCTGGTCAACCAACCAAGATGGCCGCCACGGCTAAAAATAGAACAAAGGGGTAAAATGCAGTTTTTGGCTTATAACTCAAAAACCAAAGCATTTTGAGGAAATCTGACATGGGATAAAAAATGTGTATCAGGTCAAGATTTATCTGCCCTGAAATTTTCAGATGAATCGGTCAATCGGTTGTTTGGTTGCTGCCCCTGAATTGGTAATTTTGAGGAAATTTTGCTGTTTTTGGTTATTATCTTGAATATTATTATAGATAGAGATAAATTTTAAACAGCAATAATGTTCAGCAAAGTAAGATCTACAAATAAGTCAACATGACCAAAATGGTCAGTTGACCCCTTTAGGAGTTATTGCCCTTTATAGTAAATTTTTAACAATTTTCATTAATTTGGTAAATTTATGTAAATTTTTACCAAATATAGTTCTCTGTTACTAATGGGCAAAGTTCATGATAGATATAATTGTAAGAAGCAAAATCGTTCAGTAAAGTAAGAACTTCAAACACATCACCATCACCAAAATACAATTTTGTCATGAATCCATTTGTGTCCTTTGTTTAATATGCACATAGACCAAGGTGAGCGACACAGGCTGTTTAGGATTATTTTTATAATTTTTATTCAGATTCAAATAACTAACAACTGGCAGAATATGTTATAATGCAGTCATTTTTATTATAGAATTGTATCTACTCTTTACTATGGGGAATGTTGGAATTAAATCTGTTATTTACTGTTATGTGACGGTCCCCGTATTTATTTACTTTCATTGAACCGAGTGTTCTTTTTACTCGTATGTACATTTTTGATTGTGTCATGTGAACTTATCTGTACAGTTTCCTCAAGTCATTTCGGTATAGGGAATTACAAGTTTTATGTCATAACATTTAGTTAAACTTCATAACTTGTCGAAATTCGTTGACAGACAAGCACCTGGTTTCCTTTCAGCGCCATCGTTAGTTAACGGTACTGAAGCGTTTTCATTGGTCAAACAATTACGGAAGGTCACGAGTATTTTTAGCTTATTGGAAAGAATTTTAATTATTATATTCTATTTACAGAACGAACATTTTAGCAAATATAAAGTCGCTGAGAATGATTTTTGTATATCTATTTAATAAATATAAACATTTCATAACGGCAGAAGTGAGAAATGCCGCAAATGATTTCCATTGGTTTACTGTTCAATCTTGCAGTTGCACGGTAGAAAATCGCACAGAAACTGCACGGAAAATGCACAAAACTTGCACAATTTTTAAGTACAAGTATAAAAGAGAAAAACGCGAGTCTGACATCATTCTGGCTAAGACGTTGATAAAATAATAAGGAGATATTCTTTTGAAAGTAAGAATAATAGATTTACTTTACTTTTTGTAAAGTTTTTAACATTTTAAAGTGCACATAATTGTTTAAAAACGATTTATGCAAATATTTTACCAAAATTTCACGGAAAACTTGAGGAATCTAGGAAAATTATGAGAATTTGTCATTGTTTAATAATAATGGTTTAAATTGAATTACAATACATAAACCATAGAATTTACGTATACATATTTTTCTGATGAGAAATTTCGTACGTTAATAATACTTTTTGCCGAATCACTGTCTGAAGTTTTCATGTAACATAATGGAATAATTTGGACAAAATTTATATAGAATTTTCATGTCACTGATATAAAAGGGTGATTTATTTTTGCACTTGTTAAGGGTTCTAATAGGGTTTTCAGACAATGAGATAAACATAGAAATACACATTACTAGTGAAGGAAACTAGTACAAATCTTCCATATTTTTGGTTAAAAGACCAAAACAGTTAGTCAATCATTTTGTATAATAATACAAGTCATCATTTTTGTAATCAAATATCTATACATGTATAGTCAGTCAAAACTTTAAAGGAACATTGTTAGTAAAATAGATGATTGTACTACTTGCCATATTTTGTCATTTTCTTCTGGTCACTTTTGAGACAATCGTTTTTAGCCAAAGGATACTAAAACAATGTCTCAACAAACATTATTGCAATAAAATTATAGTTCTTGATTTTAACTTCACTAAAATTCACTGTTAAGAATAAAGGTCAAGGAAACATGAGACTTACGTTTTTAGTAAAAGGAAGCTAATACAAAGTTTTTACTAAACTCTATCATAAATGTGAGACTTACGTTGTAAGTGAAAGGAAGCTAATACAAAGTCTCTACTAAACTCTTGCCATCATAATAAAAGCTTTCAATAAGTCACATAATTGCCCATAAGTAAACTTTGTAATAACCAAGTTTGAAAATCTAGACTATAGTGTTAGCCTGTGGAAGCAATTACACTGTTTAAGCAAAATTCTAGTTCTTATAATTATAATATTTATTTTCATGATTTATGTCCCAGTATAATTAGCGTGAGGTCAGATGTACTTTTAATACATAAATACCCATTATTTTGTTCTGTGAGGTCAGATGTACTTTTAATACATAAATACCCATTATTTTGTTCTGTGAGGTCAGATGTACTTGGATACGTGAGTACATATAATATTTTTGTCCATATCTGCTCTTATTCTCAACAAACAAGAGAACATCATAGCAGTTAATGTTACAGTAGTTATACTCTTTATGAGTAGTTTTAGTATTTTTGATCAACCTTTTAAAAGATACCCTAGGCAATAGTTGTCTGGAAATTCACTTAAAGGTGTACTTATTATTGATAAATTTGCAAGTTGTTTTTCTTATTGGTCTTGAGCTTGACTAAAATTGTGATCTCAAATATATGCCACTGTTATGTTATTGTTATGCTATATATATATACTTTTGTCAGAAATAAAGTATTTGCAACTTTAAATATGAATTGTTTGCTGTCAGTATCAAGAACCCCTTCTTTCAGTTCATTGTTAGGGTGTTGCCAGAGGTTTTGATTTAATACGTCGGGATTTTATATCCAAAGTTTTCGGTGTATGTGTTTCTGCCCTTTTCGCCAATTGACCCACTACATATTTTCTGGCATCCTCGGTGGGATTCATTCATTTATTGAGTGGATCTAGTGATACGTACCCTTTAAGTGGTAGTACGAGCAGTAGCAGTAATGGTGAAAAGAAGAACACATATACCACCAGTAGGTAGTGGAGATGAAAGTGGAAGAGAAATCATTACAGACGACACTGATGATTATCAGACCGGACAGAATGATACTACAGAGACAGAGGCTACTGGCTATACAGATCTGTCCGACTCAGAAATCGAGCAAGCTGAACAGACTATGGTTCCAAACACCAGGAATTTACCACAGAGTACACCAAGTACCAGTGGGATACAAAAGAATTTTCAGACTTTAGATTTAAAACGAAGTTCCAGGTTATACAACAAGAGACAAAAGAGTAATAAATTACAGAAAGAAAATTTGGTGGAGGAGACACGTCCTTTGTCACCTAATGAACATACCGGCATTTATGGTACACTTAAGAATGCCATACAAGATATGACTACCCAGGTTATTTTTGCAATACAAGCTGCTTTTAGTAGCAATGTTATTGCTCAACCATCCAGTACAAATCCTATCAAATCAAATGAAGAACCACAACATAGGAGAAAACCAAGACATGTAAAAAGTTCCTCAGCATGTAAGGCAACTAGAAAGTCAAGTTTACAGAGTAGGTACTCCAGTGATTCCAGCTCAGAGGAAGATTGCCATGAACCTGTAGATTATGATTGCAGTGTATCTACCGATAAAATAACACAGTCAAAACAGAAGTCAAGTTCACATAACGTCAAGCTTCCACCTTTTACTGGTCAAGAGAAGTGGGAGGTTTGGTTCAATCGATTCGAAGCAGTTGCAAAACTTAAATCTTGGAATGAGGAAGATAGACTTCAAGAGTTGTTACCCAGGTTACAAGGAGACGCTGGAGACTTCACGTTTGATCAATTGCCAAAGAAGACTATCAGGAACTACAAAAAGTTGGTACAAGAACTGAAAAATAGATTTGGAGTCATAGAGACCACCAGAACATACCGGCTTCAATTTAGTAGAAGGAAACAGTTAAACGGAGAGACACCAGAAAAATTTGCAGCAGAGTTAAAAAGGCTATATGACAAAGCCTACAAAAACAGATATGCAAGTACACGCCAAGAAGATCTTCTGCAGAGATTTCTCTTGGGACTCATAGATTATAAGGCCCGTATTCATATAGAATTAAACAAAGATCCTGAAACAATAGAAGAAGCAGTGCAAGAAGTCATTACCTACGTTGAGACCATGAAAAATCCAAATCAAGGAGAAGAAAATAATAAGAAGGCAGTACGACAAGTGAAAGGAGGACAAAAGAATGAAAACATTAATAGAAAGGATAATGACAAAAAGTCCGACAACTACCAGGGAGGGGAGAAAACGTCTGTTGAAAGCCAGATTGAAGACAAAAATAAAAGTCTAACTATTAAAGAAGGAGATTTGCAATCTTTATTTAACAAGATGTTTGAAGACAAAAAGCAAGAATTACAGCATAAGACATATGGTAGACCAGGAACCAGTCAGACATCATTTCAATCCCATGATAGCCAACCTAAGGGTCCAAGACAGAATGGATTATGCTATTACTGTGGACAACCAGGGCATTTTGCAAGAAATTGTTTTGCAAATCCAGATAGAGTTGCAGACAGATATCCGTCAAAAAACACTAACTTTAAACCACAATGGGGACAAAATAATGGTAACCTTGGTCCCAACCCTAATATGGGGGTACCACCACCAGGCTTTCCATTAAACTAAGGGTGGGCATCTCTGATGACCCATACAGTTTTAGATGTTAAAGGTCAAAATTTGAATGATGTTAAAGGTCAAAATAGCAGTTCAATTTCTGAGAATAAAAGTTTAAGTACAAAAAAGGGGGGTCTAGATAAAATAGATATTGATAGTTGTCATGTTTTGAAACCGGTAAAAATAAATGAGGAGGTTGAGCATTCACCCTTGATTAGAGGTGATAGTCCTCCACTGAGTCACAAAAGTGAACAGGAGGTTGAGCATTCACCCTTGATTAGAGGTGATAGTCCTCCACTGAGTCACAAGAGTGAACAGGAGGTTGAGTATTCACCCTTGCATAGAGGTGATAGTCCTGCTGGCACTTGTATTGCGGAAGTATCGATGAAATCGTCTGAAGGCCTAGATGATGTTCAAAGATTTCCACCAGTTGAAACTCATATTATTGGAAGACAAGTTTTGAGATGTGAAGGAGTATATATCCAAGGGATTATTGAAGGAATTGATGTTACATTTACTGCTGATACTGGAGCTACACGAACTGTTATTTCGACTAAAACATTCAGAAAAATACTTTCATCAAAAAGACCAAAACTTCAAAAATCTAGTTCTTTGGCTAGTGCTGATGGACAACCATTGAAAGAGTTGGGAAAAGCTGTTTTTAACTTGACACTGGGTGAGTTGGCCTTAGAAAAGGAACTCATAGTTGCTGAAATAGAAGATGAAGCTCTTTTAGGTTTAGATATTCTAATGAAAGGAGATCAAGGCCCAGCTCATATAAAATTAACAGAAGGAGTTATCTTGCTTAATAGTACCACTATCCCATGTATCCAAGTTGGACAGACGGAACCAATAAGAAAAGTTAGATCAGCTGATCATTATGTCATACAGCCAAGAAGTGAGATACTTATTGATGTTTTTGTTGACCGTTTCGACAAAGATTTACACAACTGCCCTCAAGACTACCTAATAGAACCTTGTCCACAATTTGAAGATACCTATCCATTAGTAATGGCCGCCTGTTTTGTTGAAATTGGAGAAGGAGTGACTAATAAGGTCAGACTCATGAATCATTTTGAACAAGAGGTAAAGCTGAATCAAGATGCAGTTATTGGAATTGCAGAAAAATTAGATACTGATCCAATTACGCTATTTTCACAGGAAGACAGTGAGGAGTCACAGAACTTTAACTCTGTCCGACGAATAAAATTAACAGGTTCCAAACCTGTCACATGACAGACAAATGAGGGAATAATAAGAAGTCTAGCAAATAAAGGAACAACTGACGGAGGGAAAAGTGGCGTAGTACCAACACATTTACGTTCTTTATATGATGATGCAGCGAACAACCGTCCAGAAGATGAACAGGAGGCTATAGTTAGTCTTTTGCAAAAATATTCAGCAGCATTTTCAGTAAATGATACCGACCTAGGGCTCACACACCTAGTGGAACATACAATTGACACTGGTGAAGCCAAGCCAGTTAAACAACCACCACGAAGAGTTCCACTTGCATTTGCCAATGACGAGAGGAAAGCCATAACACAAATGTCAGACCAAGGGATCATGCAAAAGTCAAATTCACCATGGGGAAGTCCATTACAGCTAGTGGTCAAGAAAAATGGGAAGATTCGCCCGTGCTGCGATTATCGCTTTTTAAACGCCCTTACTCGGCTTGACTCATTTCCGATCCCGAGAATACAAGACTGTCTGGATGCCGTAGGTGGCGCCACTTTGATGTCGACCTTCGATTTGACCAGTGGATATCACCAAATCCCCATGAAGAAAGATGATATTTCTAAGACAGCATTCGTAACAAAATATGGTCTGTATGAGTTCAAGACGATGCCATTTGGAGTCTGCAATGGTCCAGCTACCTGTCAACGATTGATGGAACTTGTTCTCCATGGTCTTCAATGGCAAATTTGTCTAATTTATCTAGACGATATCATTGTTTTTAGTAACGGTTTCGAAGAACACATGTCAAGGCTAGATACAGTTTTAAACAGAATTTTGGAATCTGGGTTAAAATTAAAACCAGAGAAATGTGAGCTCCTGAAGTCAGAGGTCACTTTTCTAGGTCATGTGGTTTCAGATGAAGGAATTCGACCGAATCCCGACAATACAGCAATAATTTTATCTTGGCCTGTACCAAAAACTGTCACAGAAATACGACAACTTTTAGGCATCGGTAGCTACTACAGACGTTTTATTAAGGACTTGTCAGCCATGGTAAAACCTTTAACTGACCTGACCAAGAAATCAAAGTCTTTTGAGTGGACAAAGGAATGCCAAATTGCCTTTGAGAAACTAAAACAAGCTTTTACTAGTACAGATATTATGGCTTTACCCAGAGATGAAGGTGAATACTATCTGGACACAGATGCCTGTGACGCAGCTATTGGAGCCGTGTTAAGTCAGATAAAGGATATTACATTGAAAGTTATAGCCTATGGTAGTCGTACCCTTAATAAGGCAGAGCGCAACTACTGTATAACGGACAAAGAGCTTTTAGCAGTACGCTACTTTATTGAATACTACAGGCAGTATCCGCTAGGACGTAAATTCTGTGTACGCACTGATCACCAGGCATTAATATGGCTTTTTAGCATGAAAGAGCCTAAAGGTCGAATAGCTAGATGGTTAGAAATTCTATCCAATTTCGATTTCTCCATTGAATATCGCCCCGGTAGTAAACATGGGAATGCTGATGCTTTGTCTAGATGTTATAATCCAAAAGATTGCGAGTGTGCGGACGTAGACAATTTGGAGTACCTAAAATGTGGTCCCTGTAAGAAGTGTCGAAATCGTGCCATAGAAATGCAGAGTACAAGATTGCTATCGCCAGAAATCCATGAGGAAAATAATGAAGATCCAACTAAAAACAAAGATGGTGGAGAACCTTTACAGATTTGTGCAGTAAAAACAAGACAACAGACTTCAGATGATAATATATGGACAACATGGAGTAGTGGACACTCAAAAGAAGAATTATTAAAACTACAGGAAGATGACTCAGATATCGGACCTCTCTTACAGTGGAAGGAAGGTGACACTCGACCTAATTCAAAAGAATTAGAAAAATACAGTGCTGCTACCAGACACTACTGGCACCTATGGGAATCAGTTGTTAAGAAAGATGGTCTGCTGTTTAAGCAGTACAGCCGAAGAGATGGTTCAGGAGATTACAGACAATTCTTAGTTCCAGACAAGATGAAAAAGGAAGTACTAAATAACATGCACAACTCAATTTTGTCAGGACATCTAGGCAAAAACAAAACAAAGGAAAAATTAGCTCAACGGTATTACTGGTACGAGATGAAAGAAGACATACAAATTTGGATTAGCCAATGTGACATCTGTGGGGCCAACAAACCTCCTCAAAAATTATTGAGGGCTCCGTTGGGAAAAATGCCAGTTGGAGGGCCCCTCGACAGACTTGCAACTGATCTCCTTGGGCCGTTGCCGCTTACTCCCAGGAATAATAGGTACATCTTAACAGTTATGGATTACTTTACTAAATGGGTTGAAGTATTTCCAGTTCCTGACCAAACAGCTACAACATGCGCTAATATTATCTTGAATGATGTAATTTGTCGTTTTGGTTTCCCTTTGGCCATACATTCTGATCAAGGTCGGAATTACGAAAGCGACATTTTCCAAGAATTGTGTAGTATATTAGATATACGCAAGACAAGGACAAGCCCCCGTAATCCAAAGTGCAATGGTCAACTTGAACGTTTTAACAGAACTTTGGTTTCTATGATAAAATCTTATTTGAGAGGAGAGCAGACGAACTGGGATCTTAATCTTGGATGCCTTGCGAGTGCATATAGAGCTTGTCCACATGATACGACTAGTTTAACACCCAATGTAATGATGTTAGGTAGAGAAATTCGTTTTCCATATGAGCTAACTAGAGACGGAACAGAATTTGTTTCAGAAACTGAACAGGGAACATGGGGAAACCATGCGCTTAAAGTACGAGATAGATTACAGAAAGCTCATCGTGTAGCCAGAAAACATTTGGAAGTTAACCTTAGAAAAAGAAAAGATCACTATGATGTCAAAGCCAACCTTGTCCAATACCAAAAGTTTGACAAAGTGTGGTACCTAAACGAAACAAGGAGAGAAGGAAGTTGTTTCAAGTTACAACCTTTATTTTTGGGTCCATGTCTGATAGTAAACAGATACAATGACCTAAATTATCAAATACAGATAGATGCAAAAGGAACCAAAAAAGTGGTCAACCATAACAAACTAAAGCCATATAAAGGGACTAGCACCCAAAAATGGATTAAACAAGTTGAAACTCAGAATAAATGATATTAAATGCTATACATATACATGTACATGTACAACATAAGTTATATGTTTATACTTGTATTGATCAAGTATTTTACATGATTGTTTCTTTTTATGTGTGTACATTTTGTATGTATTCAAAATGTTTCTTTCCAAATGTAAATAAACTGATAAAGTTGTACATAAAATTTAAATGTGATAAGGAATAGTCAAGCTCAAGATTGTACTCAAGTTAATCTTTTAGTTTTAATTGAATGTAGGATTAAATGATGGTTTCTTTTTTGTTAAGGATAGTCTCCCAATGACATAATTTTGGAACTTTAGGTACTTAGTTTTTCTTTGTATATAGTTATGTACACACTGTTTGAATTAGTGTGTTAATACCAGCCTTTGTAAACAGATAAAATAAACGCTAGGATACTCCATAAATTGTCATTTAATAATTTGTTTTCTGTCTTTAAGTTGCCGTCACAAAACGGAAAATGCGTTATCTCTCAGGCCTTAACATAAATAGGGTGTATTAAGAATTTAAGTAAAAACGATAATAAGTGGCAAGATTTAGTACAATTTGTTTTATTTTGTAAAGTCGTGTGGTACCAAATAAAAAAAATGCTGTGCTATGCCGAATTTGAACATACAATATAAAAAATTAACATTTATAAAATAAATTATCAATGTAGGAAAAACTTCAACCTTAACAGAAGGAGCCAAAGTTGGGACCTTATATGTTTTGGTCTAGCTTTTTATAAAGTGCAATGCCACTGGCAACATACTTTATATTTTTATTTTTATTGCAGAATGTCAGACAATCTAAACAACAAACAAATCCGAAGGTTATATCGCTGCCTCAAATGTATTGACCAAGATAATTACATTGGTCAAAAACACCGTGTTGAAGGCCACATCTGGAAATTGCATGTGCCATTAGAAGTAGTGCCATATTATTGCACCTTATGCCTTTTCCGATGTGGCAAGGAAAGCGAGATGATAAAGCATGGCCAGCACTTCCGACCCCACCAGATACAGAAGGAAGAGATGATCAATAGGGGTCAGTACCAGGGAGACCGAGCATATATCAAAAAGAGTCCCTTACCATACCGATCCGTAATAGGTTTAGACCTTGAGAAGATGACCCGCGGTGAATCGTTGATAAGGACCAGAGGATATACTCCAACATTTGGTCCAACTCCTGTGGTACAACCAGCTGAGGCAGTATGTCGGGTTGAAGTAGTGCAGGAAGCAGAAGCGGTAAACGTTGTTCAGCAAGCAGAGGTGGTGGAGGAAATAGTGGTAGATGTAGTGCAGGAAGCAGAAGTGGTGGAGGAAATAGTGGTAGATGTAGTGCAGGAAGCAGAAGTGGTGGAGGAAATAGTGGTAGATGTAGTGCAGGAAGCAGAAGTGGTGGAGGAAATAGTGGTAGATGTAGTGCAGGAAGCAGAAGTGGTGGAGGAAAGACCCGAACCAGTGGGTACACCACTCTCCTCCCCTATAAGGAAAATCATAGCCCGCGAAAGAGAACTGGAAGAGCTGGAGGAAGAGCAACAGTCACAGCCAGACGAGTTTGTGTTCGAGCAGACAACTACTACCATCTCCACAAACACACATCCAGCTGAAGAATGGAACATGGTTCCAACAAATAATTCTGAAATAAAATGTTCATCCTCTTCATCCTCTTCATCCTCATCATCATCTTCAAGCAGATGCTCCCATAAGGTTTTGTTGGAGGAACTAACAAACAAATTTACAAACTTTACCAGTACTATGACAACTAACATGGAAAACATGCAGAAGGAAATTGTACGACTGACTAGTCAGGTGACCGGACTACGGTCTGTAGTTCGAGGTCAAAACACAGAGAACAGACAAAGGGATGCCTCTCCAGCCCGTCACTACAACAGGAACAGATATTCTCCTTACCGGCCAGCCCAAAGAAGGAGTATATATTACACCCATGCCAAGATATACCAGAAGAACCTGAACTGTATTTGTGTTATATATTTTTCTTTCTTGTGATTTTGTTTGTACATGAATAATGATTATTGATATAAATAGGTATTTAATTGAATATATTTAGGATAGAGTAAATATAGAAAAAAAAAAAAATTTTAAACTCAAAAAGTCTGGTAGTAATTGATTTTTTTGTTGGAAATTTATGAAATTCAAATTGGAGAAAACTTTACTTGTACATTTAGTACCATTATATCATATTGTTCTTGTGGTTTTCAAATTATTTTATTTATTTGTTTATCATAACCAATTTGTAGGGACACAAATTCTAAAAGGGGGTAATGTGACGGGTACCATTTATCAATTGTTCTTATAATAACTACTTTTCTTAAAACTTCAAATGTGTATATTTGTATGCTGTTCAATTCTAAATTTCACTCTACCTATTCAGAGACAAAGATAGCATCAGTGCATTCCCTTTTAAGGATTATTTTTATAATTTTTATTCAGATTCAAATAACCAACAACTGGCAGAATATGTTATAATGCAGTCATTTTTATTATAGAATTGTATACTCTTTACTATGGGGAATGTTGGAATTAAATCTGTTATTTACTGTTATGAGACGGTCCCCGTATTTATTTACTTTCATTGAACCGAGTGTTGTTTTTACTCGTATGTACATTTTTGATTGTGTCATGTGAACTTACTTATCTGTACAGTTTCCTCAAGTCATTTCGGTATAGGGAATTACAAGTTTTATGTCATAACATTTAGTTAAACTTCATAACTTGTCGAAATTCGTCGACAGACAAGCACCTGGTTTCCTTTCAGCGCCATCTTTAGTTAACGGTACTGAAGCGTTTTCATTGGTCAAACGATTACGGAAGGTCACGAGTATTTTTAGCTTATTGGAAAGAATTTTAATTATTATATTCTATTTACAGAACGAACATTTTAGCAAATATAAAGTCGCTGAGAATGATTTTTGTATATCTATTTAATAAATATAAACATTTCATAACGGCCGAAGTGAGAAATGCCGCAAATGATTTCCATATGTTTACTGTTCAATCTTGCAGTTGCGCGGTAGAAAATCGCACAGAAACTGCACGGAAAATGCACAAAACTTGCACAATTTTTAAGTACAAGTATAAAAGAGAAAAACGCGAGTCTGACGTCATTCTGGCTAAGACGTTGATAAAATAATAAGGAGATATTCTTTTAAAAGTACTTTTTGTAAAGTTTTTAACATTTTAAAGTGCACATAATTGTTTAAAAACGATTTACGCAAATATTTTACCAAAATTTCACGGAAAACTTGAGGAATCTAGGAAAAATATGAGAATTTGTCATTGTTTAATAATAATGGTTTAAATTGAATTACAATACATAAACCATAGAATTTACGTATACATATTTTTCTGATAAGAAATTTCGTACGTTAATAATACTTTTTGTCGAATCACTGTCTGAAGTTTTCATGTAACATAATGGAATAATTTGGACAAAACTTATATAGAATTTTCATGTCACTGATATAAAAGGGTGATTTATTTTTGCACTTGTTAAGGGTTCTAATAGGGTTTTCAGACAATGAGATAAACATAGAAATACACATTACTAGTGAAGGAAACTAGTACAAATCTTCCATATTTTTGGTTAAAAGACCAAAACAGTTAGTCAATCATTTTGTATAATAATACAAGTCATCATTTTTGTAAACAAATATCTATACATGTATAGTCAGTCAAAACTTTAAAGGAACATTGTTAATAAAATAGATGATTGTACTACTTGCCATATTTTGTCATTTTCTTCTGGTCAGTTTTGAGACAATCGTTTTTAGCCAAAGGATACTAAAACAATGTCTCAACAAACATTATTGCAATAAAATTATAGTTCTTGATTTTAACTTCACTAAAATTCACTGTTAAGAATAAAGGTCAAGGAAACATGAGACTTACGTTTTTAGTAAAAGGAAGCTAATACAAAGTTTTTACTAAACTCTATCATAAATGTGAGACTTACGTTGTTAGTGAAAGGAAGCTAATACAAAGTCTCTACTAAACTCTTGCCATCATAATAAAAGCTTTCAATAAGTCACATAATTGCCCATAAGTAAACTTTGTAATAACCAAGTTTGGAAATCTAGACTATAGTGTTAGCCTGTGGAAGCAATTACACTGTTTAAGCAAAATTCTAGTTCTTATAGTTATAATATTTATTTTCATGATTTATGTCCCAGTATAATTAGCGTGAGGTCAGATGTACTTTTAATACATAAATACCCATTATTTTGTTCTGTGAGGTTAGATGTACTTTTAATACATAAATACCCATTATTTTGTTCTGTGAGGTCAGATGTACTTGGATACGTGAGTACATATAATATTTTTGTCCATATCTGCTCTTATTCTCAACAAAAGAGAGAACATCATAGCAGTTAATGTTACAGTAGTTATACTCTTTATGAGTAGTTTTAGTATTTTTGATCAACCTTTTAAAAGATACCCTAGGCAATAGTTGTCTGGAAATTCACTTAAAGGTGTACTTATTATTGATAAATTTGCAAGTTGTTTTTCTTATTGGTCTTGAGCTTGACTAAAATTGTGATCTCAAATATATGCCACTGTTATGTTATTGTTATGCTATATATATATACTTTTGTCAGAAATAAAGTATTTGCAACTTTAAATATGAATTGTTTGCTGTCAGTATCAAGAACCCCTTCTTTCAGTTCATTGTTAGGGTGTTGCCAGAGGTTTTGATTTAATACGTCGGGATTTTATATCCAAAGTTTTCTGTGTATGTGTTTCTGCCCTTTTCGCCAATTGACCCGCTACATTGTACACATATATAAAAGATGAAGAGCTATAATCCAAAAGGTCAAAAAAGTATAGCCAAATTCGTGAAAGGAATCAGAGCTTTGCATGAGGGAGATACATTCCTTAATTTATAATAATTTATAATATTTTGTAACAGCAAATTTTTATAACACAAAAAATCCGTATTTTCATGCCAATACCGAAGTACTGGCTACTGGGCTGGTGATACCCTCTGGGACTTATAGTCCAACAGCAGAGGCATCGACCCAGTGGTTGTAATAAAATCAACGGTACCAATTTTGTTGCACCAGATGCGTATTTCGACAATACATGTCTCTTCAGTGATGCTCGTGGCCAAAATATTTGAAATCCAAAGCATATATAAAAGATGAAGAGCTATAATCCAAAAGGTCAAAAAAGTATAGCCAAATTCGTGAAAGAAATCAGAGCTTTGCATGAGGGAGATACATTCCTTAAATTATAATAATTTATAATATTTTGTAACAGCAAATTTTTATAACACAAAAAATCCGTATTTTGGAATATGCACTATATTGGTATGACATAAATAAAAAGAATAAGATATAAGCACAAGAGTGAAAATTCAGATTTTCAAGAAAAAAATATAACAGCCCCTTTACAAATGGAAAAATTGCTAAATTTCCAACTTTAGTTTGCCTCAACTTAATGCTATGAAAATTATACACAATGCTTATTACCGCAGAATACAGACCAAGATTGAATTTAATTGGTGTCACTTTAAATTTTCCAGAGCTAAATTCAGAATGTAAGGATCAACCTACTGTCCAATTAAAAAAATCCAACAACTCCTTATATGCATGAGTTACTGCCCTTAAAAGAACATTGTATTAGCTATTAATTACACAACACATCAAAAGACATCTTTTTTTATACCTTTGAGCTCTTCTACAGTAGAATGTAAAAAAAAAAGCTTAGTGAATATGTTTTCAATATGTTCAAGTTTGTTTTCTAGTTTGTTAATGCATCGTTATTCAAATTTAAACATTTTGTCCATTTTAGGCATTTATCAGCATCAGTCATGTCAGTAAAACAATTTAAAAGCTAGATGAAATGTTATTGTAAGTTTTCATCAAGTTAACATGTTATATATATATATATATTTATTTTATGTAAGAGATAGATTGATTTTGTTTTATGTCTCTTTTAGGCTCATAGAAATAATATTCATGAAATGGCATTTTTCTGTTGCTTTTTACTTTTTTCCCAATTAAAGTTAGTCATACTGTCAGTCTGTGAAAGTATTTTTATTTATTGGTATGATTTTTTTCATGGTTAGAATAGAAGTTACATTTTCATGGAAGTGTGGTTTTTGAAAAAACAAACATTTAAAGAGTAATACAGGCATGCATGATGAAAAGAATTGTGCTTTATTTTACAGTGCATTTATTTAACACCTTTTGATTTTTCGTTCATTTGGAAAGAAAGTGTCTGTTTTTGTCTCTTATTACTGACAATAATCCTCTCAAGTTTGATTTTAATTCTATTTGTAGAAGAAGCAGACTGACTTCTTTATGCCTAAATTTCAATTTGTTTAATCACATGACAGTACTAGATGTACAAATGCAGAAAACACAGGTTATATAAATAATTATCCTTATTTTAAAACTGCACATATCAACACAACATTTAGATTGCATCAAGGTATAATCATTCTACTTATTGAAACATTTTAGATAAGTAGATATAGGAAGATGTGGTGTGAGTGCCAATGAGACAACTCTCCATCCAAATAACAATTTAAAAATTAAACCATTACAGGTTAAAGTACGGCCTTCAACAAGTGTATGCTTAATTTACAACTCATATTTTCAATAAACAAATTAGAACTTTGTAACAGATTTCATTGTTCTACTTTTAAACCTTTAATGTTTATTTTTTAAAATGAAAGAACTTGCAAAGGAAACATAATTGGTGCACTCCTGTAACATATGTAATCACAAGAAATGATAGTAATTTGCTTGACGGGTCTTGATGAATATTAGTACCAAATGAATAAAAATACTTTCACTGTAATTGGAAAAGTCTGGACATGTTTCAGTGTTTATAAGGCTTATACAACTACTGTAGGTGGGTCCTATAGATATTTTTTTATGGTCTATTTACCAAAAACTAAAAAAAAATCCGTAGTTTGTATATATAAGAAATTGTGATTAGGTCCATTAAAGATGAAAAGCTAATGGTAATTCAACAATATTTGGCATGTAGCAGTTGCTGATCCAAAACTTTTCCCAAGATTGGGGGCCTGCTCCAGTCAGGCTTCAACGCACGATTCTCAATATAATCAACCAAATTTTTCCCATGAAAAGGGGGGCAGGGCCCCCCTGGACCCACCTACAGTAGTTGTATAAGCTTTGGCACATATCATATCTATGATGATAAGTCAGTGATCAATTCCATAAAGGTTATTACACCCCACGCAACGAGTTGCGGAGGGTATAATGTTTTTGACCCGTCCGTCCGTCTGTCAGTCCGTCCATCCGTCAGTCCTGTTTCTTGTCATCGCAACTCCTCTCAAAGTACACAACAGAATTTCATGAAATTTTGTAGATAATAAGGACATACTATGTAGTTGTGCATATCGACGGGAAATTGCGATTCAATTTTTTTTCTAGGAGTTACGCCCCTTTGAACGTATTTACTTTAACGTACTACTGCAACAGTTTGTCATCGCAACTCCTCTCAAACCACACAACAGAATTTCATGAAACCTTTTCAGATAATAAGGACATACTATGTAGTTGTGCATATCGACGGGAAATTGCGATTCAATTTTTTTTCTAGGAGTTACGCCCCTTTGAACTTATTTACTTTAATGTACTACTGCAACAGTTTGTCATCGCAACTCTTCTCAAACCACACAACAGAATTTCATGAAACCTTTTCAGGTAATAAGGACATACTATGTAGATGTGCATATCGACGGGAAATTGCGATTCAATTTTTTTTTCTAGGAGTTACGCCCCTTTGAACTTATTTACTTTAATGTACTACTGCAACAGTTTGTCATCGCAACTCCTCTCAAAGTACACAACAGAATTTCATGAAATTTTGTAGATAATAAGGACATACTATGTAGTTGTGCATATCGACGGGAAATTGCGATTCAATTTTTTTTCTAGGAGTTACGCCCCTTTGAACTTATTTACTTTAACGTACTACTGCAACAGTTTGTCATCGCAACTCCTCTCAAACCACACAACAGAATTTCATGAAACCTTTTCAGGTAATAAGGACATACTATGTAGATGTGCATATCGACGGGAAATTGCGATTCAATTTTTTTTTCTAGGAGTTACGCCCCTTTGAACTTATTTACTTTAATGTACTACTGCAACAGTTTGTCATCGCAACTCCTCTCAAAGTACACAACAGAATTTCATGAAATTTTGTAGATAATAAGGACATACTATGTAGTTGTGCATATCGACGGGAAATTGCGATTCAATTTTTTTTCTAGGAGTTACGCCCCTTTGAACTTATTTACTTTAACGTACTACTGCAACAGTTTGTCATCGCAACTCCTCTCAAACCACACAACAGAATTTCATGAAACCTTTTCAGATAATAAGGACATACTATGTAGTTGTGCATATCGACGGGAAATTGCGATTCAATTTTTTTTCTAGGAGTTACGCCCCTTTGAACTTATTTACTTTAACGTACTACTGCAACAGTTTGTCATCGCAACTCCTCTCAAACCACACAACAGAATTTCATGAAACCTTTTCAGATAATAAGGACATACTATGTAGTTGTGCATATCGACGGGAAATTGCGATTCAATTTTTTTTCTAGGAGTTACGCCCCTTTGAACTTATTTACTTTAATGTACTACTGCAACAGTTTGTCATCGCAACTCCTCTCAAAGTACACAACAGAATTTCATGAAACCTTTTCAGATAATAAGGACATACTATGTAGATGTGCATATCGACGGGAAATTGCGATTCAATTTTTTTTTCTAGGAGTTACGCCCCTTTGAACTTATTTACTTTAATGTACTACTGCAACAGTTTGTCATCGCAACTCCTCTCAAAGTACACAACAGAATTTCATGAAACCTTTTCAGATAATAAGGACATACTATGTAGATGTGCATATCGACGGGAAATTGCGATTCAATTTTTTTTTCTAGGAGTTACGCCCCTTTGAACTTATTTACTTTAATGTACTACTGCAACAGTTTGTCATCGCAACTCCTCTCAAACTACACAACAGAATTTCATGAAATTTTGTAGATAATAAGGACATACTATTTAGATGTGCATATTGGCAGGAAATTAATTTTTCTTATGCAATTTTTTTTTCTTACACTTATTTAATTTCTCCAATGACAATGTGGGGACGTGGGGTATGTGAGCGTGCTCACTAAGGTTCTTTAATTTGACACTGCACTTTCAATCATTGACTGAATGTTGTGCATAATTTACATGTTGAATTATTCATGTTGCTGCCATTTAATTTTGAATATACATTTTACTAGCAAAATAGAGATAAGATATATCTCTATGTAAACAGTTTTTAGTATTAATCTGCCACTTGCTTTTATACGATCGTGCAACTATAAAAGACCTAGATTATTATGGTATACCAATATCCATATTTCAGCCCAATGTATGATATTCAAATTTACTTTAACCAATACTATGTATTTTTGATATAACAATATGATTGATAGATAAAAACTCTCTAGATTTTCATACTTTTTGCCATGTTGTTTACAGTAATTAAGCTTTTGCCACTTTAAACAATGTCATTTACTAGCTTTAGAATTGTTGATCAATTTTTTTACAAAATCAATACTCTTGTTTTAAAAGTTAATCAAGACGGGCTTTTGGTTTTGAAATTTTTTTGGTTTGTCCTTATAGATTTATAGGACTATGAACAGCAAATAGACGCAATACTAGCTAGGGTATCCTCATTCATGTTTTTCTCCAGTGCCATTTCATTTGCTGCTGATTACCCTTTGAATGCGTTCTAAATATTTTATTTTACTTTTGACAATTTCAATATGCATAATAAACATGATAAAGGCAGAATGTGCTCCTGACACAGCTGTTTATTAAATATGAATTGCATGCCATGTTACGCTGGGTGGGGTCTTAAGTTACTGGCTACGGAAATAACATATTTTAATGATTCTAATGTGTGCCATTTATGTATATAATACTGAAAATTACAATTATTATGTTTATATTTCTGTATAAAAAACTTGTATAAAAGAAAAGTATGTATATTGAATGATGTGTATTACTCTTTATTCTATCTTTCTTGCAGAGAATTTGCTGTCTACAGCACTTTGTGTTTAATTCACTTGGGGACCTGCAATTTTTATATCCCTGCAACTAAAAGTCTGGGACATATTATTGTACCCCTGTCCAGCCGTCCGTCTGTCCCATTATGGGTATATAGCTGTTCCACATGACTCCTCCTACAGTTTGAATCCTAGGAAGTTTTCACTGTATGTTTGTACATATATTGAAGGTGTCCTTGTGGTCATGGTTTGGATTTTAATGCAGTTAATATTAAGCTGCATTATTATGTAAGCACCCTAGATTTGTGTTCCACCCAATAAATGGTGAAACACGTGTCGTTGTTATTATATAGCTGGCTACTATGTTATGTATAACTAATTGAACACATTTTAGACGACTGCAAAAATTTTGATATCAAATGAAAGCTGAATGACTGGTGATCATTGTAAAACACTTTTTGACTTACAATTTTTAATAATGAAACAAATTGCATGAAATTTAAAAAAGAGGGTACATTTTGCCTGTTTGTCAGATCAGAAGTACCTATTTTGGTACATCCAAGGTTTTGGAAACCAGTTCTTTCTTATATTAGGGACTCTGTCGGAATTTTTTTAATGAAAAATATACACAAAAAGCATTTATTTTTTGAAATATATATGTGGTAGAAATATTCTAGGACAAGAGTTTTCATTTTTATGTTTGACCTTTGACCCCAAGCATCTGCCTGATATTCATGAATATATACCTTTTGTCTGCCAACATTCCAATTTACAATAAAAACACACTTAAAAACTTAGTAATATAACTACCGCAGCACACATCATACACAAAATGAGCAGAAAGGATGCAAAAACTAGTGTTTAATAAGGCTACCATTGTTGGATGCACAAGTCAGTTTGTCTAAGGTCCAGGGTTAGAACTGACCCCCCCCCCTATTTTTACCATTTTTTATTATGATAAAATCAAAGAAAATTAGTTTTAATCCACCTTTCCATGTGAAACCCTCTACATCAACCTTAAAGATTTCCAGATTGCAGACTAATAATAAATTAAGCATACAAAATCATAACTTGACGCAAAGCTGCGTGTCTTTTTCATTTATGCTTTTGAGTTATAATTTGCAGTAAATATGAGAAACAAATTATGTGCATAATAAATATGATACGTGCCTGGATTTGTGTTTTTTATTTTTATTTCTAATTATTTTTGTGGTTACGTTGCTGTCTTGTTACTCTATACATCTCCTTTCATTCATGAGCCAAGATATGAATGTCCAGTGGCAAATATTTCAAACACGTTCAGGATGAGAACAAAATTTAAATAGATGTAATAGCTTGGTTCTGTAATAGGAATCGACCGGGGGAAAGGAGGGGAATTTCAACAGTCGCCAGCTGAAAATGTGGGTATAATGGATAGAATATGAATTTTCTCCCTTGCATCAGGCTACCCACCGACCCATAAAAGAGTTGTTGCAAAAATTCTTAAAGTGCAGGGAGCGTGGTACTTTCTCTTCACGAGGCCTCAAATCGTCCCTTTTCTAACCGGACGTGGTTGCGTATTCACACATCCCGCACAACAAACGGATGCTCCATTTTGCATAGGGTTTTACCTGTGGTCGGAGGAAAACCATATGTCTATACCACCAGTCACCTTTGGGGTTCAAGGATGAAGACAGGCTACTGTACATGTGTTGTATGTACAGAAAATGAGAATAATACATGCCTGTATATACGTAACATAAATATGTACAGGCACTCTTTCATACATTCAATTCAAAATATGGACTTCAAATATGAACAATTTCATTATATGTTATGAATTAATCTAATTTCATGTGGCCATGTTCAGATATTATAATGTTGGTATCTTCTTCTGAAAAATATAGAGCTAAATTTCCCTGAATATATTAGACATCCGGACAATTTCCAAAGAGTTCATTATAATCAATATTTAGAGTATGGTATCTTCTTGTGTATACTTTGAAGGTCTAACCACAACATTATGACATTTCTTTAAAAACATATCATCTAATTATGGGTCATAGCTGCAACTTTGGTAGATTGTTACAAGTGTGCACATGTACATTTGTACCACAACAATGAAGAAGAATAACATACTTTACCAAAACCAATAAAATTGAGAATGGAAACGGGATGGCCAAAGAGACAACATCCCGACCAGAGAGCAGAAAAAAGCCGGAGACTACCAATGGGTCTTTAACACAGTTAGAAAATCTCGCACCCGGAGGCGGGCTTTAGCTGGCCCCTCAATAATAATGTATACTAGTTCATCGAAATGGACGCCACACTAAAATCTAAAGTAACGCTCCTTCTTGTATTTCAGATACGATACAAATCATTTTAGTTATTTTAAGGATGTCTTTCAAATCAAAATTTTGAATATCATTTTATATGTTGTTTATACATACTGTTTTAAAACTGTCCCCTACAACAATATAAAGCACCGAATAACCTTTTGAATTAATAGATAGATATGTGTAAATTTTTTTGTAAAATCTTCAATATGTATTGATTTAGACTCTAGAATACTTCGGATTTGTAACTGCCAAGTAAAAAAACTTGTTGAATAATAAGATGTTATTTTTTTTAAATATTTAATCGAAATATTACAATGCATGTATTTGAATAAATCCGTGTGGTGGTGGATGAAAACGACAACTATTTCACACGAAGGAGTCAAACCAGCTAAGAAACTCTTATTCATCTGTAGATTGATCTTTATACATGACACGATATGTGGTTTATAATTAAAATTTGCTTAATGTCCAGTGGCAAACATTTCATATATGCTCAATAAGTTAGCAAATCAAATTATTCATTTATTTATGGTCTTAAAAAATAGACGATCGCGGGATGAAGGGCAGGAAATTAAGACTTCAGACGTAATAGCGGGATTGTTTTAAAGTATGTGTGTGGATTTGCCTTGCAGAAAGATAAATGATCTCCGCAAACAAGGCTTCAAATTTAAAGTTGCTTCGTATTTACACCTGTCCTTGTGATGGGGGATCGAGGTTCGAGTCCTCGACTTGGATTATAGAAGATGGTGTAGACTCACTCTTATTATTTTAGAATTATTATAAAAGTTGCAATTTGCAGTTTCTGTGATTTTTTTTTTTGGCGGACCTTCGGTTTGGCGGGTATGAAATTTATATTTCATTTGTATTTCATAGAATTTTTAATTTGTTATGCTTCATTCTTTAAATTTATGAAGATACTACTTAGTAGTTCTTTAATTCAGTTTATTTGTCAGTTATAATCTATGATCACTTTGTATTTCATTTGTATTATATTCTTGACATATGTATAGATAGGATTATGACTATCTGCTAAGCCTAAATAAAAGTTTTTATTTAAACGGTTTTTTCTTCTGAATTAATTTGTAAATTTTTGATTAAAAATGATTAATTAATGAAGAATCAGAAAAACAATTTAGTGAACTGGTAAATGGACAATTGGTCTCACTTCATTTAACAGTGAGCACATATCTGGTCAAGGTTTAGTTGCTCTGCTTTCTAAATTAAATTAAACTCGTTTTTTATTGGTCAAGCAGTACAGTAATTTATATTGGATAAAAATTTCAATTTAAAAGTAGAACTCACTATTGATTTTCACTTTTCAGAAACACCAGAAAACAGGTAGTCAAAATTTTTAATAATTTAGAATTTTTATGTTTAAATATGTCTTAGTTTGTCGTTGAAACTTCTATCAGCGTAGCCAATTTGTTAAAGAACATTGTGTTTCGTCGTTTGTTCTTTTTTTCACCCCCCCCCCCCCCCCCCCCTTCCATTCCCTTAAGGTGGAATATGTTTGTACGAGGCGGGTATGAAATTTATATTTCATTTGTATTTCATAGAATTTTTAATGTGTTATGCTTCATCCTTTTAATTTATGAAGATACTACTTAGTAGTTCTTTAATTCAGTTTATTGGTCAGTTATAATCTATGATCACTTTGTATTTCATTTGTATTATATTCTTGACATATGTATATATATGATTATGACTACCTGCTAAGCCTAGAGATAACAAGAAAAATAGTGTTTGAGGAGATAACTCTTACGAAGAAAGGCGTTCAGTTAAACTGGGTCAGTTTCAATAATGTATAATCTGCTTGATATCATATATGAAATAACTTGGAAACATCTTTTGAAACAAGAAAACCTTGCAAATTAAAGAATAAGACGGGGGGGGGGGGGGGAATTTATTGTTCAGAGAATAATTGAAGGTCTAATTCCACCAAAATTCACTTAAGATAAAAAAAGATTTGATAAAGTATGACTGGTACCAGAAGATACTTTATCTCATATTGATTTTAAAAATACAATGTTTAAAGGGTTTTAGCTACAAGAAATATAATAAAGCAAGATATAGTTATTTTTGGCCAAGTTCAATCATAGTCAAACAGTGAAATAATAATACGCTTTTAGTGGCAAGTTTGCTTCAATTTTGACAAAATAAGCTCAGAAACATTGCTGATGAACTATATTCACTTGCAAGTTTAGATACTCTTCATTACAGATTCTTGGGTTGTTTGGAGGAAGGTTCAAACCCATTTTTCTGTGATTCAGTGTTGAACTAGTAAAATGGATACGTCTGCAAAAAAACACAGAATGAAAATTTTTGTCTGTTCCTTGAATAAATGTAGGTGAAAAACTGTTGAAATGGGTGCAATTTGGGTACCCTCACTTTAACCCATTACTTCATTTAAAATAAAGTACTGATAGTTAATTTCAAATCAAATAATACTTATCTCGTTTATCATACTTATATCTTTTTAGCAGTCCGAGTTTGTGATAGTTTGAGTCTGTTATAGAACAAGTTTGTGAAGCCGACTTTGTAATAGGCCGAGTTTGTTTTGGGCCGAGATATCTGGTAGTCCGAGTTGAGAACAATTATCTTCGGCACAACATGGCGTCATCCTCGAAACCTAAACGTAAACGGCACCGCTCAAATTCAGAAGATGATCCACTGTGGACAAATAGATCAGATGGCGATTATTATTCCGCACCAAGCGATAAGCAGAAGAAATTAACTGCACTGAGTAGTTACATTCCGCGTGAAACAAGTGATTGGACGATGAGCGAACTAGAAAATCTTCAGATTAATTGGAACTGGATCGACCCTTCATCCACGAAGAACATTGATGAATTTTTCGACATGTTTCCAAATATAAATGCAGATTTGCCACCCCTCGATGCAGATTTAATCAAGATGATGGATTATTTGAATGCAAACTTGACATTTGACACAAGTGTCAAAGAACTTGAACAGGAAAATTATGTTAAAGTTAGAGAATATCTTGTTGAAAACTTTCTTCCCAAAGTTGATGCTGATTCAGATGAAGAGTTGATGAAAACTGTGGGTAGTAGTTCCAGGTAAAATTAAAATTAGCATCTTTTCATTCACTACTGCAATGTCAGTCAGGTACTTCTTGTAGCTTTCATGTCAATGGGGCCCTTAGTCGATCCGCCCCAATATAAAAAAATATTTATAGGGAATAAAAATGAAGATACGATGCAGTCTAGTGACTCCGCCCATCTAAGGCTTTGATCGTGTATATTTCTGCTTTATTATATAAAAATTGCATCAAATTTGATTTGAATCTATTCACTGAAAACTCAATGTTACGTACATTTTTTATTATCTTATTTCCGCAATCATATATCTGAAAAGATTTGAAAATCAATCAGACAAATGGGTCACCTCTGTTTTCACAGAAGTGCGGTTGTCCGGTAAGTCCGTCCATGAGAAGTAAACATGTATGGATGACAGGTTTATCATCATGATCATATATTAACGAACTAGAACTTAAGGAAATGATGTTTTATCATGTTTATAAATGGACCACTAAGTACATGAAGTAAGGAACTTTAGATGAACAAAATAAAAAAATTCAAGCCAATATATATGATAAAGAAATTGTTGAAATAGAAAAATAAACCAAAAATATAAAAATAAACCAAAAATATAAAAAAAAACAGAAAATAAAGAAAAGTAAAAAATATGATTATAGATAAAGATAAGAATGTCAATAGCATGGTTAAAAGTATTTTCTTTAAAAAAATGCCCTCATTCAACATGTTCGGTATTCTGAATTCTAATGCAATTTGGATGTAACAATTTTTTTCATTGGCTAAAAGTTGCCGTCAAATCCACAGTTGACCAGGCGTAACTAAGGAGAGACCCGTAATTTTGAAATGATGAATCAAAAATGTTCGATTACTACTATATAATCAAAAATAAAACAACACCTACCTCGAATTTGCCGTTTTAATGTAATTTTATTCGAATTTGAAGCGTAGAGGTAACGTAATAACCTCCAGTTTGTAAGTTTTCATTTGTATGACGTCACGTTTAGCCACGAATTCTTTGTGCCAAAATCATTCATGAAGTTTCGCGGATTTTTTTTTATTTGACAAATTTAGACATTTTTTCAAGTTTTATCGTATTTTTTCTTTTTGTAATGCATTAGAATCGGAATAACAGTACTGTAGTTGAAGAGTTGCCACCGTCAATTTTGATTTGACGGTCGCAAATCTCCGTTTTACTGTCTCCGCTACGCGTCGCCAGTAAAACTGCATTTGCGACCGTCAAATCTACAATTGACGGTGGCAACTCTTCAACTACAGTACTGTTATTCCTTAATTGCAGTTACTTAGACACCATCATCCTTGTCAATGGGTTTAAAGTCAGTGCAGTATCATGAGTATATAGTGGTTTTAATATATAACCCAAAATTTTAATTTCAGAGTCAATATATTTTATTTTCAGTCTTTAAAATCGAAAAAAAACCACCAAAAAAACAGAAAGCTTGTGTCAAACTTTTCCATACATCATTGTACATATTTATTAAAGATAATGGATCTTTAAGATTTTTTTTATTATTTTGCCTTATATTAAATGGCATTGTCTCCCTTTTTAGCTCACCGGAGCCCAAAGGGCCCCATGTGAGCTTATGCCATCACTTGGCGTCCGTAGTCGTCTGTTGTCATAAACTATTTCAAAAATCTTCTTCTCTGAAACTCCGAAGTTTTGATCCATCGTCAAACATGGCCACCATGGCTACAACATTGTACAAATAGAACATACATGTAGGGGTCAAATGCAGTTTTTAGCTTATATCTTAAAAACTAAAGCTTTTAGAGCAAATCTGACATGGGGTTAAATTGTTCAATTGGTCAAGATCTATTGGCCCTGAAATTATCAGACAAATCGAGCAACCCATTGTTGGGTTTCTGCCACCAAATTGGTAGTTTTAACAAAATGGTTACGTACATTTTTATTATCTTATTTCCGCAATCATATATCTGAAAAGATTTGAAAATAAATCAGACAAATGGGTCACCTCTGTTTTCACAGAAGTGCGGTTGTCCGGTAAGTCCGTCCATGAGTAGTAAACATGTATGGATGACAGGTTTATCATCATGATCATATATTAACGAACTAGAACTTAAGGAAATGATGTTTTATCATGTTTATAAATGGACCACTAAGAAAGGAACTTTAGATGAACAAAATAAAAAAATTCAAGCCAATATGATAAAGAAATTGTTGAAATAGAAAAATAAACCAAAAATATAAAAAAACAGAAAATAAAGAAAAGTAAAAAATATGATTATAGATAAAGATAAGAATGTCAATAGCATAGTTAAAAGTATTTTCTTTAAAAAAATGCCCTCATTCAACATGTTCGTTATTCTGAATTGCAGTTACTTAGACACCATCATCCTTGTCAATGGGTTAAAAGTCTGTGCTGTATCATGAGTATATAGTGGTTTTAATATATAACCCAAAATTTTAATTTCAGAGTCAATATATTTTATTTTCAGTCTTTAAAATCGAAAAAAAAAACACCAAAAAAACAGAAAGCTTGTGTCAAACTTTTCCATACATCATTGTACATATATTTATTAAAGATAATGGATCTTTAAGATTTTTTTTATTATTTTGCCTTATATTTAATGGCATTGTCTCCCTTTTAAGCTCACCGGAGCCCAAAGGGCCCCATGTGAGCTTATGCCATCACTTGGTGCCCGTCGTCGTCTGTTGTCATAAACTATTTCAAAAATCTTCTTCTCTGAAACTCTGAAGTTTTGATCCATCGTCAAACATGGCCACCATGGCTACAAATAGAACATAAGGGTCAAATGCAGTTTTTAGCTTATATCTTAAAAACTAAAGCTTTTAGAGCAAATCTGACATGGGGTTATATAGTTCAATTGGTCAAGATCTATCGGCCCTGAAATTATCAGACGAATCGAGCAACCCATGGTTGGGTTTCTGCCACCAAATTGGTAGTTTTAACAAAATTTTGCAGTTTTTTGTTATTATCTTGAATATTATTATAGATAGATATAAGAAGAAGTCTTAAAAGCTGTACATGTATTTCATGCTTATCTTTGAAAAGCAGCAGGAAGAGTTGATATTCCTGCTGAGGGCCTGACAAACGTTATTAGAACTTCTAATAAAAGATCCGACTATAAAGACCTTGAATCAGGGCCGTAACTACAATGAGGCAGACGAGGCAATTGCTGGCAAAAAAAAATAATAAGGGAAAAAAAGAAAATGGAGAAAGTTAGGCATGCATGCAGAGGGTAGAACACATCCTTGCATTTGAACATCAAGAATTAAGTAATGCATACTTGGAATAGTAATTTATATTGACGTGCAGCTTCTGTACTTTTATTTCAACGTAAGGTATCAATATCTCTGTATCTGATTACCATCGCCAGTAAACCGGCATTTGGTTCTGTAATTATTTATTTCCCGTGAAAATGAATTATTGATAATGGATATTTCCAACATTATCAGTTCGCAAAGTAAATCAAAATTAAAATAGTTCGAATTCTTCACCTTGCTCGGTTAATATTATTAAAGAAGCATTCACAGATCACACATGAATACCTAAACACCACACAATTTGTATGTAGTTCTCTTTCAAATAAAATGAAGATTTGAGGCATTTTCAAATGTTTTGCTACAAACATGACAAACCTGGCTGCTATTCAAAAACAAAACATTTATTTTGGATGGATGGAGGATTTGTTTGGTTTAACGGCAAGTACATGAAGTAGGCTTTCTTTTAGCTTTATATATAGAGAGCAAGTTATGTGATTATTCCATTCAAATGTTAAACGGACAGGACAAGACCTTGGCAGAATGACAATTTGATTGCTTGATACTTTGAATTTCCATGGAGTATTGTGGGAATACTTTGGGCTTGTGAAATAAAGACGGTCGCACAATTAACCATGGTAAAGGTGACTAGAGAGTATTTAATTTGCATCATTATTGATTCGGGTGTAATAAAATGAGAATGGAAATGTGGAATGTGTCAAAGAGACAACAACCCGACCGAAGAGCAGAAAACAGCCGAAGGCCACCAATGGGTCTTCAGTACAGCGAGAAAATCCCGAATCTGGAGGCGTGCTTCAGCTGGCCCCTAAACAATAATGTGTACTACATGTAGTTCAGTGATAATGGACGTCATACTATAAAACTCTGAAATATATAAATGAACTAAAAATTAAACATGTTTTTTGATATCTCAACCCTCCCCTATACCTCTAGCCAATGTAAGAAAAACAAACACACAGCAATACGCACATGCATTTATCATGTTTATAGAATTAGCAAAAAAAATTAATTATTCAATTCAAAGAAAGTAGTCAGAAGATGGGATCATAGTGGCACAAGAAAGGTCAAACTAGCATTCACAGACAGTGACTAGGTTCCACTCTTTGCGCTTTATTAAAGTGTTATTGAAAATGTGTGTTATTTTTAATGAAGCGTTGACCACACACACTTGTCCCGCATTTTCTACTATCAGACATATAACCTACTGTAAATTTTATATAATTGATGGTACAAAATTCGAAGCAAATATCTGTCAACCGGCTCTGATAGACTATTACAGTTCTTTATATGGTAAATATGAAACAAAAACGATAAATATGATACAAACAACGGAGGTAACAAGATATATTTTGAACCATAATGTTACAATTTTCGGCCAGGGGGCCTCAATCGGCGGCTCCCAAACCCCTGCCTCGTCTGTTCCCAAGGCCTAGTTACAGCCCTGTGAATTGTTTATTTAGAGCTAATTTCCTAATGCATGTAGAGCAAGACTTTCAGGTTAGCTTACTTACTTGCGTTGTTTGTATATTGTACAATTTTATTGGGATAACGTCCAATTAAATGTAAATATAATATATACAGGTTTAACTATGCCTATATATATATTGTTTGAAGATGTCAAAGCTTGAGTTAAAAGTTTATACAAACAAAGCAAGCAAGCCACCAAAATTTTACTCTACAAGAATTAGGAAATTAGCTCTTAGTAAATTTTAATTGAATTAAGTGATTACGACCAGCCTTACTTTGGTTCACGATCATCAGACAATTGTTGAATAAACAAACCAATTACAAATGTATAGACTAATGATCATTATGGTAATAAATTAATTACATTATTATGTGTTCCAGTGGATTGTAAATATCTATTTAACTCTTCTATGTGTCGGAATTGAATATAAACTTTTCCCAATTGTATTCTGAGTTATCATGGAAAATAACTTCATATTCATATACTGATATCGATGCTGCTTAACAAATTGTACAAATCACACTGATTACTCATTTTTGTATCGATTTAAAATAATTCATCTGAATGTTTCTCTAAACATGCTAAAGGTAATATTAGGCATCTTTCACTTACCTGCTGTCACTATATATTCATCGATACTTTTTACAAACTCCATTTATACTGATTCAGATATTATATGTCACCAAATCTGCCGAAGTTAATTATTCATTATCATTTTATTATAGGGCCGGATCAACTAGGGGTGGATAATAATAACTTGTACAAGTAGTACCCCTGACTGAATGTGTCAAGTTTGCAGCATTCTAGACACTTCAGCACCGAGACAAATCGTCACCAGCATGGTGACAGACATTATGTTCTCAACAACTTTGCTTTATATTTTAAAAATCACATTTTTCTAATACTGGATGTTGACTTGACAATGGTAAAACATGGACCAGAGACGGATAATATGTTAAATCTGTGTACGTTTTCAAAGCACGATTGCTTTTAAGAAGTTCTTCACAGTTATTTCTTCAGGAAAATACTCTAAATGAATGTAAGATAAAGGTATCAGTGATAATTTTAGCATTTTGGAAAATTTGTATGCATAATTAAACCTCACAGCTGTAAAACTGTCAGACAACTTCTTATGGGAGTTATTGCCCTTACACATGGAAATGACAAATGTTACCATTTTTATCCATTTTTATACGACCGCAAAAAAAAATTTGTGGTCGTATATTGGTATGACGTTGGCGTCATCGTCGCTGTCGTCGTCGTCCGAAGACACATTGGTTTTCGCACTCTAACTTTAGTTTAAGTGAATGGATCTCTATGAAATTTTACCATAAGGTTCAATACCACAACAGAAAGGTTGGGATTGATTTTGGGGATAATGGTTCCAACAGTTAAGGAATTAGGGGTCAAAAAGGGGACAAAAAACTTCCAGACATAACTTATGTGTTAGTGTATGGATCTCTCTGACATTGTACCACAACGTTCCATATCACAAAGGGAATGCTGGGATTGATTATGGGGGTAATTGCCTCAAAATTTTAGGAATTAGGGGCCAAAAAAGGGTAAAAAAACAAGCATTTTTCTTGTTTCATGACAATAACTTGTGCGTAAGTGTATGGATCTTTCTGAAATTGTACTACAAGGTTCCATATCACAAAGGGAAAGCTGAAAACGAGTTTGGGGGTAATTGCCCAAAACGTTTAGGAATAAGGGGCCAAAAATAAGCATTTTTATACGACCGCAAATTTTGAAAAAAATTTCGTCGTATATTGCTATCACGTTGTCGTCGTCGTCGTCGTCGTCCGAATACTTTTAGTTTTCGCACTCTAACTTTAGTAAAAGTGAATATAAATCTATAAAATTTTATCACAAGGTTTATGACCACAAAAGGAAGGTTGGTATTGATTTTGGGAGTTTTGGTCCCAACATTTTAGGAATTAGGGGCCAAAAAGGGCCCAAATAAGCATTTTCTTGGTTTTCGCACTATAACTTTAGTTTAAGTTAATAGAAATCTATGAAATTTTGACACAAGGTTTATGACCACAAAAGAAAGGTTGGGATTGATTTTGGGAGTTTTGGTTTCAACAGTGTAGGAATTAGGGGCCAAAAAAGGGCCCAAATAAGCATTATTCTTGGTTTTCGCACTATAACTTTAGTTTAAGTAAATAGAAAATAATGAAATTTAAACACAATGTTCATGACCACAAAAGGAAGGTTGGTATAGATTTTGGGAGTTGAGGTTCCAACAGTTTAGGAATTAGGGGCCAAAAAGGGACCCAAATAAGCATTTTTCTTGGTTTTAGCACCATAACTTTAGTATAAGTAAATAGAAATCTATGAAATTTAAACACAAGGTTTATGACCATAAAAGGAAGGTTGGTAATGATTTTGGGAGTTTTGGTCCCAACAGTTTAGGAATAAGGGGCCCAAAGGGTCCAAAATTAAACTTTGTTTGATTTCATCAAAATTGAATAATTGGGGTTCTTTGATATGCCGAATCTAACTGTGTATGTAGATTTTTAACTTTTGGTCCCGTTTTCAAATTGGTCTACATTAAGGTCCAAAGGGTCCAAAATTAAACTTCGTTTGATTTTGACAAAAAATTAATAGGTTGGGTTCTTTGATATGCTGAATCTAAAAATGTACTTAGATTCTTGATTATCGGCCCAGTTTTCA
Organism: Mytilus trossulus; assembly: GCF_036588685.1. NCBI lineage: Eukaryota > Metazoa > Mollusca > Bivalvia > Mytilida > Mytilidae > Mytilus > Mytilus trossulus. Next base: position 51,422,357 of record NC_086385.1, on the reverse strand, counting down.
AGTTGGTCCAAATCGGGGTCCAAAATTAAACTTTGTTTGATTTCATCAAAAATTGAATAAATGGGGTTCTTTGATATGCCAAATCTAACTGTGTATGTAGATTCCTCATTTTTGGTCTTATTTTCAAATTGGTCTACATTAAAGTCCAAAGGGTCCAAAACTAAACTTAGTTTGATTTTAACAAAAATTGAAATCTTGGGGTTCTTTGATATGCTGAATCCAAACATGTACTTAGATTTTTGATTATGGGCCCAGTTTTCAAGTTGGTCCAAATCAGGATCTAAAATTATATTAAGTTTTGTGCAATAGCAAGTCTTTTCAATTGCACAGTATTGCGCAATGGCAAGAAATATCTTATTGCAAAATATTGTGAAATAGCAATTTTGTTTTTAATTAGAGTTATCTTTCTTTGTCCAGAATAGTAAGCAAGAAATATCTAATTGTAAGAATTTTTTTATTTGGAGTTATCTTTCTTTGTCCAGAATCAACTTAAATCTTTGTTATATATACATTCACTTTTTACTACCAACTGATAAATTAAAATAATCTTTACCATTCAGTGATAACAAGCAGTTTTTTTACATCTTAACATTTTATGATGTATTTAAATGTGTAGTAATTGTTGCAAACTCCATTAGAAATTTTAATTGAGATTAGTTTTGGAATAAGGGAAAGGGGGATGTGAATAAAAAAATTGGGTTCAATTTTCTCATTTGAAATTTCATAAATAAAAAGAAAATGTCTTCAAACATTTTTTTGAGAGGAATAATATTCAACAGCATAGTGAATTGCTCTAAGAGAAAACAAAATTTTTAATTTCATTAGAACACATCCCTCATGAAAATATTTGTCTGAATTTTTTCTGAACTCGATGCTGAAATTTTACTGAACACATTTAGTAAACCCTTTTCTGAAAAATGCCTGAATTTGGCACGTTCCAGCAAGTTTTCAGCACATTTTCAGTCAAAATTCAGCAGTACTCTTCAGTAAGTATTCAGCATTAATGCTGTACTTTTCAGTAAGTATTCAGCATTAATGCTGAATTTTTCTGAACACCTTGCTGAATTTTACAGAATCTTTTAAAAACCTTTTGCTTAAAAATGTCTGAATTTGGCACATTCCAGCACATTTTCAGCAAATTTTCAGTGACAATTCAGCAAGTCATTTTCAGTAAATATTCAGCAATATTCAGAAATAATTCAGCATTAATTCTGAATTTTTCTGAACACCTTTCTGAAATATTCAGAACCTATAAAAAACCTTTTGCTTAAAGATGGCTGAGTTTGGTACATTCCAGCAAGTTTTCAGCAAACTTTCAGTTACAATTCAGCAAGACATTTTCAGTAAATATTCAGAAATAATTAGTATTACTATTACTTCGGAATCTTTCTGAACAACTTGCTGAAATATTCAGAACCTCTAAAACACCATTTTCTAAAAAAAAACAGCTATAATATAACCCGTTCTAGTGGGTTTTCAGCAAATTTTCTGTTAAAGTTCATCTAAGACTCTAAAGGTAAACTTTTCAGCATTTCTTTCTAAAATGTTCAACAAAATAAACAATATTTAAGCAAATATTCAGTAAAAATTTGAATTAATCTATACTCAGCCAATATTCAGTCTTCAGCTATTGTTCAGGATGGGTTCAGACCATTTTCAGCTTTAGCTTACATTTTTCAGGAAAGATTCAGATGATTTTCAGTTATAATTCAGGAAAGTTTCCATTGTTATTTAGACAATTTGAGCTTTTTAATATTCTGTCTGAAAGACACTATTTATCCAAAACAAATAAACATTATTTAAGAAATACAATGGTGTCATAATAACAGTCACATGTGAAGTAGAATAATTAGTTGTGTCTTTGTCTTTTTATTATTGCTTTTTATTTTGCGTCTTATATAGTTGCAATCAGATCAGTCAAGCCTTTTACAACTGATGATTAGGCTTAAATTAAAATATTGTTTGTTTGCAGTTTACCGACCGACCCTCGAAAATCCTCCCGACTGTGAAAATTTTATTGCTTTAAATTTGAAGAATTTTTTTTTAATACATCTATTGACGCGATCCGGAACTTTGGGTCCTTTCCGGAAATGATTTAAAGTCTGGGTCAATTACGCATTTCAAGTTCCGTTTTTCTTAGCTTCCCGTCAAGCGTTCATGTGACCATTTAATGATAAAGCACATGGAAATTGTTTACAGGTATCCATGAAGTCACGGAGGAGTACTTTACGCCTTGTCTCGTGTCAATTTTAAGACAAATAACAAACAAAAAAGTTTATTAGTAAACTGTTTATACAGATTCAGGCACATGTAATGATGTGTGATGATATCATTGACGGTGATGCAGCGGATATTCATAACTGACACGATAACCATTCTATCTCAAACAAATCGGGTTCAGAATCTGTGGAGCCTGACTTTATGGAACCAATTTAAGTGGTTAAATAATTCGACAGCAGCTTGAAGTTTAGCGTATTTTCTACAAATCGTTGTGAAGACGACAAAGATGAAACCACTCCTCCGTGACTTAAATCTTCATGGATATCTGTAAACCCGCCTGTACGGAGGAAGGGCTCATTTGAAATGTTAATGGATATAGATCATGCCAAATCAATAAGAAGCAACCCTAACTACACAAAGATGTAGAGAAAATGAATGGTTAGCTTGAAAAATAAATATGCTCTCTCTATATTAAATCTATCTTCGATTGTAATGAGTATGCTCCTTTAGGATAAGGGGGGCTGCCCCACTCATTGCAATTATTCTCTTTCTTACAATATTAAATATACCCAAACTGTGTGGCCTGTGTGAATTCAATTAAAACATGTCCCTAGGAGCTATGCTGCCAATTTTATTTATGCATTAAAACATTTCAGTACAGACTATTTACTTTTAATGGGGTGCTATGGATTTCACCCCAAACTTTCAATTGAGGAAGATTCAATGGTTATTTTTTTTTTATTTAAAATACACTCTTTAATAATTGTCTTAAAAATCTATAATATATACATTTTTCTGATGAAAATACTCTACTCATGAAAACATTCTAGTCAAGAAGCATACATGTACAAAATGTACATGTCTGAATATATTTCTTTTAAAAACAGTTCTAGTCATAATGACATTCCTTGTTTATAAGTGTTCCAGTATTTAATAATTATACAATATTCTATGTCATAAATTGGATAATGACACTTATGTTAAAGTTTCAGTTATGGTTAAAAAGTTTTTTTTATCTGAATGCCTGTTCATTTGATGTTGGTTTTCAGCATGTCCAGTGTTTGTTGTTAAAAATATTTTTTTTTCTTCACAAGAAACTTGGTTTAGTGAAACTTCTTTTTTAAACTGTATTTTGGCTGATAAAATAAAATATTTTTCCTACCTACCTACCCTTCAGTCTGAAGGTACAGTTGGAAAACTGCAAACAAACATATTTTTAAGGTTGGCCTTAGTTTGGTATGTTGTGACATGAATGACCCAGCATTGTGACATAAGAAATTCATGAGAAAGTGGACACATTTTGAAGTCAGTTATACATAATACAGTATAGATTTTGCCCATTTTAATCTTTAATTGACCAGTCATGACCGTTTATTATATCTCTGGGTTTTTTGTTTTTTTTTATCTATGAATTGTTTGCTCAGCATCAATCATGCCACATCTAATTATTTTCATATTTTATATAATAATCTTATAATTGTCCCAAGTGAAAGCTTCCATGCTGCTGTTGATACTTGGGCCAAGTATTGTACACCGTTAGGTTACCACACGAAAGGAGCACTACAGTAAATCTACATGTAATCTCACATCTTTCACTTGAAACATTTCGTATCTATAACAGTAACATTAACAATATGCGTCTTGTTATATTTTTCCAACTAAAAAAAGAAGTCTTTTGGACTCTTTCCTGTCCTTCAACCCTTTGAAATTTTCAAGTGTTAATAGGGAAAATCATCAATCCAATTTCAACGGCCTGATAATTATTTCAAATAATGTGAATCATGAATTATTCATGAACTTTTAATTCTATTAATTCAGAAATTGAGAATCATTTGTATATTAAATAAAAATCAGATTATAATATATGTAAACTTCTCTTTCTTTCTGTATTAATCAAAATTGAAGTTTCAGAGCTTCAAACTTAGATCAGTTCAATTTCTGCTTGAATTTCAAAAAGTTTCTGTGGAAGATGCCGGACTTTCACCTGCAAGAAAATACAATCCACAAAGAATCCAATGTCTTACTTATTTTCTAATTCAATTTAAATTATGATCTTTTCATAATGCCATTTTTTTTAATTTATTGATTTAATATGAAAAAAAAAAAATTAGAAGGGAAGCGAAAAAAAGTATAAACATTTCTTAAGAGTTTTCTGTATTGAAAGGTGCAGATCCCTGATTTCGTTAGAGGAAAGGGCGCCCCTTTTTTTGAATGATCAATACATTTGTCGATTTGAATTGGGACATATAATTATTATAGTCACCGCACCCCCACTTTCTTAAAATGGCTGGATCCGCTCCTGTTGGTGTGAATACTTGTAAAAAGTCTATGCAATTATCATATATATGAAGCTCCATATGTGGGACCCTGTATCTGCCTTATAGTTAGGGGCACAATATGATTCATTTCTGAAATCCTGCTTTTTTGTATTTTTTTTCATTATTCCTCTCACATCTGACATCCTCCCCCTCACTCAATTCCATATCCCCACAATACCCTATAATTCACATCCCAAAATTTGCAAAAGCATGCCCCCCTTTTTGTCCCTCAAATTAAAAAAACTGCTGGTTATCAAAATATGGTTCATTTACCAAATTCGGTTATTTTGTTAAAAAAAAATCATGAATTCTCTCACATTCTCCACCTCCCTTTGTTCCATATTCAACCCCTGTATCTCACATACCAAAACTTGCAAAAGCATGTCCCCCTTTTTCTTTTTTCCCCTTAAAGTAAAATAACAGCTGGTTCCTAAATAAACAAGGACATTCCCCTTCCTCCTCTGATTTTCTCTAAATACATGCAAGTTGAATGGTCAGTGCTGAATGATGTGCAAAGTTAAATACATACAAATTTGAAGGATTTTCTTCATTTTTATTTATATTCTGGTGTTGACTTTCTCAAAAATGGTATTTATAGATTGTCTCAATAAACTTTCATCTTTAAATTTGATTTAAAATTAACAAAAAACATTTCAGTTGAACTGTAATATACTTATCTGATAAAAATAGCCATCATTTCACAAATCGTATTTAGGGCGCCTAAATAGTTTTTTGTTGACGTAATTTATTATGCGTTTCCGGTTCAGAAAGGTTTCATTTATTAAACTGGTATCTACTTTCTACGAACATAGTGTAGTAGCCAGCAGGGGACCAGCTTAGATCATGAAAACGTTTTAACTCCCTGTATAACTGACTGTACCATCAGTGCTTGTAAATAACACTGTATTAGTTTACAACAACGATTGACTAATCTGATATTTTTCTTAGTTCTTTTTTTATGCCGAAATACAATTAAGTAAGGCATATTTAAGAACTTGGAGAGAGATTCAGAAAACTTCTTCTACAGATAAAATTAACACTGGCAGTGCACCAGCAAAAACGGATAGGCTATCGAACAAATCGCAAATTTCAACGTAAGTTCCCTTTTCAAATTTTGAATTTTTATAAATACTTCGACACCAAGACACATAATCATTGACACATGGCAAGACCTCCGGTGTCAATATTTTAATACATGTATAACATAGGTCCTTGCTGGTATAATTTTGGTATGCCTCTCAAGTCTTCATATAAATGAATTTTAGACATTCCGGCACCTTGTCAAATCGGCACCGATATAGACAGTTCGGCACCAAGTCAAATCGGACCTGGTTAATTCGCCTCCAAAATTAACAGATTATGTTTTGCAAGTAAGGGAATCATGACTTTTAAAGAAAGCAAATTTATTATACACGTTATAGAAACATCAAACTTACAACAAGTTATAAATTGTAATTGATATAAGATCTTCAGTTTTTATTGTGATTACCAATCATAACATTATTAATAGAGTACTCATGACTTAAAACAGAAAGCCAGCTTATTATTGTTTATTGTACATTTCACAGGTACCTGTGGACATGATTACATTTGGGTGCCCCTGATTGGGAGAATCTTAAATGACCCTCCCCCCCCCCCCCTTTTGGTACATGTAGTTAATGATTTTTGGATTTGTTTATATAAACTACTTTCAGTTTGAATATATTTTGATTTTACTGATTGGCTAATATCTCAAAAAGATACGACCCAAATTCTTAAACTTTCCGTTAAAAATCATATGTCACAATGCGTATGTTATATCAATTACTCTGCTCTAAAAATTAATTGTTTACGTTGTTAATGCCAATTGACTTCAGATCAACCCATGTAATTAAAAAAACAACTTCAGTTTGGTGGTCTTTAGTGTTCATGTATTTTGTCTGTCTCTGTCCCTCTTCAGGTTAAAGTTTTTGTTCAAGGTAGTTTTTTTATGAAAACTTGAAGTCCAATTGCAAGCAACTTGAAACTTATTAAACATGTTCCTAATGATATGATCTATCTAATTCTAATGCCAAATTAGAGTTTTACCTCAATTTCAAGGTCCACTAAATATAGAATATGATAGTGTGAGTGGGGCATCTGTGTACTGTGGGCACATTCTTGTTTGTATTATTTTCAGAAGATTTTCATTATTCTGTCTGAACAGTTCAGCATCTTGCTAATCTGTTCATATAAGCTCTTAGAGCTGTTCTGAACAGTTCAGCTTTCTATCATTTCAGAAAGTTTATTTTTAGCTGTTTTGAACAATTCAACACTGTCTGAATAGTTCAACACATTTTCAGATGTCTCTCTGAAAAATTAAGCAAGTATTTTTTCTGTTCAGAATGATTTCAGTATTGTTTCTGAACATTTCAGGATCTTGAAAATCTGTTCAGAAAGTATTCAGGGCGGTTCTGAAAAATTCAGCACTGTTCAAAGATATCAAAAAGTTTTCAGCATAGTTTCAGATGTTTGTCTAAGGAGTTCAGCAATAACTGAACAGTTCAGATTATTTTCAGCTTCAGTTCAGCGATGTCTGAATTTTTCAGCACAGTCTGAACTTTTCAGAAAATGTTACAGCACTTTTTCAGCAAATCTGAACATTCCAGTAAGTTTTCAGTATTTGTTCAGATTTTGGAAAAAGTGCTTCAGCACGTTTTCAGATCCCCAAATTTGGTTCAGCATGCATTCAGCTAGGGTCCAGAACCTATTCAGCAAAACTCAGCAAAAATTCAGACATTCTTTTTCATGAGGGATTCATTCTGTGTCAGAAACCTATGCTGTGTCAACTATTTAATCACAATCCAAATTTAGAGCTGAATCCAGCTTGAATGTTGTGTCCATACTTGCCCCAACCGTTCAGGGTTCAACCTCTGCGGTCGTATAAAGCTTCGCCCTGCGGAGCATCTGGTTCTAGTTTCCAGACAATAACTTGTGTTCAAGTGTATGGATCTCTCTGAAATTGTACTGCAATGTACCATACCACAAAGGGAAGGCTGGCATTGAGTTTGGGGGTGATGAATCATAAGGGGGTTCAAAAAATTTGGGGGAGGGATTTTTTTTTCCTTTTTTTCCATTTTTATTTCTTTAAAATTTTCCATTTTAAATTGGTTATTTCTGATTTATATATAAAAGCAAATAATAATGATATGGTTTGAATAGGTAAATTAAAAATATTTTTAAGTTCTTAGACCACATTCATTCTTTGTCAGAAACCTATGCTGTGTCAAATATTTAATCACAATCCAAATTCAGTGCTGTATCAAGCTTGAATGTTGTGTCCATACTTGCCCCAACTGTTCAGGGTTCGACCTCTGTGGTCGTATCAAGCTGCACCCAGCAGAGCATTTTATTTACATTTATAAGTTTTTATTATTTACCGGCCCTCATTAAAATTCAAATATCTGTAATTGGGAGATATCTGTATTTTATTTTAAGCTTGGCCTTCGTGAAACATAGATTTGACTGTCACAAATTGAGTTTACCTAGCAAGGAAATACAATACAGATATCTCCATTCTAATGCAACATATTAAAATAAATTCCATTTGATAAATATTTTGGCTTACGTCCCAAAGTTGGTTTCCGTCCTCTAACTTTAGTTTGCCTCAACCAAATGTTATAAAACTTCTACAAAAGGCTTATTACCACAAAACACAGATCAAGTTTAAATTTCAGTGGCGTCACTCAAACCGTTCTAGAGTTATGCCCCTTTACAAATGGAAAAATTGAAGAATTTTTCATTCCCGTTCTCTAGTTTAGGAGGGGCCTCAGTGGCCGAGTGGTCTAAGTTAAGTTACTACTGTAATCACTAGCCAGTCAACACTGAGGTTGTGAGTTTCGAACCCCGCTCGTGTGGGTGCACTCGACTCCAATCTAAATTGACTAGGATTGTCAGTTTTCCTATCACAGGTCGGTGGTTTTCTCCTGGCACTCCGGCTCCCTCCACCAATAAAAATTGGCCCAAAAGCGGTGCTTAAAAGTGGCGTTAAAACACCAAAAATCAAATCAAATCTAGTTTAGGTTGCCCCAACCAAATGTTATGAAACTTATTCACAATGCTTATTACCACAAAACACAGATCAAGTTTGAGTTTTGGTAGTGTCACTTTTACTGTTCTAGAGTTATGCCCCTTTACAAATGGAAAAAATACTAGTTTTCATTTCCATTCTCTAACTAAAGTTAGCCTCAACCAAATGTTATGAAACTTATACACAATGCTTAATACCACAAAATACAGATCAAGTTTGAATTTTGGTGGTGTCACTTTTACTGTTCTAGAGTTATGCCCCCTTTACAAATGGAATAATTGCTGAATTTGTTGTTTCCGTTCTCTACCTTCAGTTTGCCTCAACGAAATGTTATAAAACTTATACACAATACATATAACCACAAAACTCAGATCAAGTACAAATTTGAGTAGCGTCACTTTTACTGTTCTTCAGTTATGTCCCTTTCAAGGTTACCGCTGGCGTTCACCATTTTCGCATTTTGCAAAAAAATATAAATTGTGGCGATTAAAATTCATCATTTGCGAAAGAATTTGGCGAAAGAAATATATATAATGATTTAATTTCATCCATCTTATTTATTTTTCGTTTTGGCGACGCACGTGTTTCAAGCATATTTTTACGTCTCAACTTTTTCATTTACGATGGTCAGGAAAAGAAAACTGTCGTTATGAAGAAATATATTCAACAGGTTGGGAACAACCCCTCAAATAAGTAACCCTTCAATGTAATGACTATCCCTTAAATCAGGGATCAATTTCAAGTGATAAAAAAAAAAAAAAATTGTTGTTAAAACCACTTCTTAGTACAAAAGGGCACATATTCATATCATTTGAAGAAACTTTTCCCAAAGAACTATACAACTATCTGGTATTATATGGTCAAAAAATGTCCAAGAATTTTGTAATATTCCTGGACTTATACATGTATCTTCTTTATTTTTAAAAATAAGTGGACCCCTCTTTAAGAAAAGTTGTTCCAAATATAATGAATTTTTCCCCTTTTAAGTTAAAAAAAAAAGCAAAATTTTCTTTTTACCTTTCTACAACAGCAAAATGATCCCTTGTCTGAGGGACAGTCCTTTATTTAGGGGATATCCCACATTTGGAGGGTTGTTCCAAACCTGTTGAAAAGTAAGAAAAGTCTCTGCCTTTAGTCTTTATCCTTCAACTGGAAGGGACATATATATCCGATAAACTTTTGAAGATGAATCTTGTGTCCCAGAAGTCAAAATTATGATTTCTATATTGCTATTTTTACAGTATCTTTTAAAAAGTAAATGGGGGGGGTAGAAAGAAGGAAAATTTTAAACGAAAAATATATTTATGTAAATGGCGAAAAAAATAATTGACTCGGGGAAACCCTGCCCTTCATAACTTTATATGATATGCTAGCGGGGGCATCATCTGTGTCCCATGGACATATTCCCCATTTATTTGATTTTGCATATATGTACAGGTACGAGTCAAATAGACACCAAGTCTGACTTAATAATAGATTATAGAACAAGTTTCCAAATCGACAGCAGATTCTATGCACCTCTAATCAGTGTCCAGTTCTTATATATATAAATAATTAGGATTTTTTTTCCAGAGTTTTGATATATCATACTGTAGCTGGAAGACATGACTTTCAAAATGACCTAAAAGAAATACTTTATGATTTGTTGTTGACTTCTAGAACAGTGGAAGAAATGAGGTTCACAACAATGCTGGAGAAGTTTTGCAGAATGTGTAACCTAAAGGGAAGGTAAATTCTTTAAAAAATATGGTGAAAATAAATTTTGACCATTACTATCATGACTATTGACAAGACTGTTTCTTTAACCACTTTGTGCTTAACCTTAACATACTGCAGAATGAGGACTGACTTTTCAGGGTTTTATTTTCACATTGCTGGACTATTGTGTTACAATACATGTACATACATGTAAAACCAGTAAGATATTGTTTTTTTTAATTGAGAATAGCAGTAAGATTCCTTACCAACATCTTGCTACAACAAGAAATGAAACAACATGAGCAAGCTTAATTAGTGGAATGAAAATGTTATTTCTTTATAAATTTGAAATTCAGACAGACATGATATATGTAACACTTCCAAAAGTGTCAATCTCCCCAACAATGCCCAAACGTGTCCTCAAAATCCTAAATGATCCAAACGTGTTCAATTATTATTATTTGCAAAGCGTGTCCACTTTAAAACACCAGAACATCTCAAAACTTTTAGCAATAATATGTCCTCAGTAAAGGCAATAACTTTTATGGCAATTTAATTTTTGAAAACATGATTAAAGACGTCTGGTTTTGGTTGCAGGATTCTAAAATAGATCAAACGACATCTGGAGGAAATAAAGGTATTCTGTTTGGTAAAGACGAATGCCCAAGACATGGAACATTATCCTGTCTATCCACAGTGAAAGATGATATCAATGACTTCTGCTTTCAAATAGACACCAGACAAGAATAAGAATGGCACAATAAAAATGCGTTTTGCTTGCAGTGGTTTTATTGATTCAGCCATGCTGGATTTATGAGATCACTCTGGTGTTGGAGATGGTGCAGAATACTAAGTTGAAGACATATCATGAAACTTATAATGTGTTTTTATGATTTGTAGAATCTTTCTACACCATTTTAATCATCAACTGCCAACTTTTGACATTTTATTTGCCCTTGAATTTAGAAAAGATTGGACGAACAACCCTTTTATTTTAGATATACACTTGCATATAGTTCCTTTGTAAATCAAAATTTTATAATGATTTACTATTTATGAATTATTTTGAAAAAGTATTTGTACATCAATTGAATCAGTTGATAAGAATTTTGTTTTATATAAGTATCTTATGCTTGTGTAAGTTGTTATTCAACGAAATTTGGGTCAACATGTGTATTAATAGATCTAAGTTGATTCCCACACTTTTTTGAAATGGTATAACTCCAATTCTTTCCATAGGCAAGTAAAAGTCAGTATGATTATCAAATGTCATGATTTTCAAATAATTACACTCAAAGGTGTAAGTATTAATTGGAAACAACCCCAGTCTTAATTCACCACAGTTAATATCTCATGACCTGTTGTACCACCAGTCCATTTATTAAAAAAAAATCTGACAGAGTCTAAAATTGAAATATCAATATATAAATATATCAATATTTGCATCAATATTGTGAAATTCCCTACATTTGGACAATAACACAGAAATTTTATAGTAAGATTGGAAATGAAAAGAGAAAAAATATTAAAAAAAGTATGGTTAGAAGAATATCAGACTAGCTATGAATATTGCTGGATCACAACATTGACAATGCTTTGATTAGCATAAGTTTGTGCAATGCGGTTTGTTAATTTGCAACGCATAATTTAACTCTTGGTTGCTTAATGTCCAGTGGCAAATATGTCATGCATACTTAGAATGAACATGAAAATTGTAATTGATTAGTTTTGTACAGTTCAATTTATCGTTTATTAATTATAAGTGAACTTTTTTTGCACAAATATACCCCAGTGATGCCATACGTTAAATATCTTAATAATATAGGAGGGTATCGCATGGCCTGCTTCCTACATAAATGGTATCTGGGCTATTATCATGATTATATAGTTACTGTCCCATTTTAACAACAACAAAACAAAACTACTGTTCCTTTATTAATATTGATTGGATTTGTAAACAACATATATGTGAATACGAATCAATATTTAATAATGCTCGACAGGTTTAAGTGATTTAAAAATATTGACACGATAAGCATTCATAAACAATGGATGTTTTCACTTCATATAGACACATTTTGGTGTGTTTTTTAAGTGGACAAAATTGGGCATTCACAAAAGGGCTCTTTAGTAACAAATTTAAAATCTGTTGCAGTTCAGTGTCCCCATATGGACACATTTGGAATACTCTTAACAAGTTTTTATGCCCTTGCTGTAGCAGAGGGGGCATTAAGTTTTACCCTTGTCCGTCTGTATGTCTGCCAAAGTTGGTTTCCGTTCTCTTACTTTAGTTTGTTTCAACCAAATGTGTTGAAGCTTATACACAATGCTTATTACCACAAAACACAATATCTTGCAGTTCACCATTTTATAGGTCGTACCTAGGTCTTATCAATTATATGATTGTATTAAGACACATGTCTTATTAGCTCACCTGGCCCATCACTTGGCATCTGTCCTCTTTTACAAAAAATTCTCCTCTGAAACTACTTGGCCAAGTTTAACCAAACTTGGCCACAATCATCATTAGGGTATCTAGTTAAAAATGTGTCCCGTGACCCAGCCAACCATCCAAGATGGCCGCCATGGCTAAAAATAGAACATAGGGGTAAAATGTAGATTTTGGCTTATATCTCTGAAACCAAAGCATTTAGAGCAAATCTGACATGGGGTAAAATTGTTTATCAGGTCAAGATCTATCTGCCCGGAAATTTCAGATGAAGAGGACAACCCGTTGTTGGGTTGCTGCCCCTGAATTGGTAATTTTAAGGAAATTTTGCTGTTTTTGGTTATTATCTTGAATATTATTATAGATAGAGATAAACTGTAAACAGCAATAATGTTCAGCAAAGACAGATCTACAAATAAGTCAACTTGACCAAAATGGTCAGTTGACCCCTTAAGGAGTAATTGCCCTTTATAGTCAATTTTTAACCATTTTTTGTAAAATTTTGTAATCTTTTACAAAAATCTTCTCTGAAACTATTTAGACAAATTTAACCAAACTTGTCCACAATCATCATAAGGGTATCTCGTTTCAAAAATGTGTTTGATGACCCCGCCCGCGAACCAAGATGGCTGACATGGCTAAAAAATAGTACATAGGGTAAAATGCAGTTTTTGGCTCATATCTCTGATACCAAAGCATTCAGAGCAAATCTTGCAGGATAAAATTGTTCATTAGGTCAAGATCTATCTGCCCTGTAATTTTCAGACCAATCAGGCAACACGTTGTTGGATTGCTGCCCCTGAATTGGTAATTTTAAGAAAATTTTGCAGCTTTTGGTTATTATCGTGAATATTATTATAGATAGAGATAAACTGTAAACAGCAATAATGTACTGCAAAGTAAGATCTACAAATAAGTCAACATGACCAAAATGGTCAATTGACCCCTAAAGGAGTTATTGCCCTTTATAGTCAATTTTTTACAATTTTCATAAATTTTATAAAATTTTGTAAATTTTTACAAAATATTTCCACTGTAACTACTGGGCCAAGTTCATTATAGATAGAGATAATTGTAAGCAGCAAGAATGTTCAGTAAAGTAAGATCTACAAACACATCACCATCACCAAAACACAATTTTGTCATGAATCCATCTGTGTCCTTTGTTTAATATGCACATAGACCATGGTGAGGGACACAGGCTCTTTAGAGCCTCTATTTATGGTTGTGTAACCAATGAAAGGCAAATATTTCATACAAGAATACTAGAAGCCAAATATTTCATTGGATTACAGTTTATGTTAAGGAAAATTTTACCCCAAATTGTACCTTGTCCTATAAACATTAAGGAAGATCAAAATCAGTGACAAGAAAAGCATGAACAAAAAACCTCACAAAAATATTTAGCCCTTGACATAATCAAAATCCATGAAATATTGTAACCACCTTAAATAACTGATTAAAACAAGATCGCAATCGATTGACTTGACTTAAATTATCAAATCCTGGTACCCTGTATATGAAAATGATGAAAGGTTAATTTTGAAAATGGTTCTTTTTGTAGTATAGGATTGGTCGAGGAAACCATGATCAAGGATGTACGTGTTGTGGCAGTTCCAGACTTAACTTTCAGAATTTCATCAAATGAATTTTGGCCTGATGTAACGGATGTAATACAGATACAGATAATGACAGTTGCAGAGGTACTTCTTCATATATAAATAAAGTTAAAAAATCTGTATACAGAACTATGTATCAGATATCAGAATGCAATTTTTAGCTCAACTGGCCCAAACTGCCTTAAAATTTTAGGAATTAGGGGCTAAAAAAGTGGCAAAAAACAAGCATTTTTCTAGTTTCATGACAATAACTTGTGTGTAAGTATATGGATCTTTCTGAAATTGTACTACAAGGTTCCATATTACAAAGGGAAAGCTGGAATTGAGTTTGGGGGTAATTACCCAAATGTTTAAGAATAAGGGGCGAAAAGGGGGCCAAAAATAAGCATTTTCCTAGTTTCCAGACAATAACTTGTGTTCAAGTGTATGGATCTCTCTGAAATAATACTGCAAGGTACCATACCACAAAGGGAAGGCTGGGATTGATTTTGGGGGTAATTGCTTCAAAATTTTAGAAATAAGGGGCCAAAAAAGGTAAAAAAACAAGCATTTTTCTAGAGTCAGGACAATAACTTGTGTGTAAGTGTATGGATCTTTATGAAATTGTACTACAAGGTTCCATATCACAAAAGGAAAGCTGGGTTTGAGTTTGGGGGTAATTGCTTTAAATGTTTAGGAATATGGGGCCAAAAAGGGGCCAAAAAACAAGCATTTTTCTAGTTTCCAGACAATAACTTGTGTTCAGGTGTATGGATCTCTATGAAATTGTACTGCAAGGTACCATACCAAAAAGGGAAGGCTGGGATTGAGTTTGGGGGTGATGAATCATAAGGGGTTCACAAAATTAGGGGGGGATTTTTTTTCATTTTTTTTTCTTTAAAATTTTCCATTTTAAATTGGTTATATCTGATTTATATATAAAAGCAAATAATAATGATATGGTTTGAATAGGTAAATTAAAATTTTTTAAGTTCTTAGAGCACATTCATTCTGTGTCAGAAACCTATGCTATGTCAAATATTTAATCACAATCCAAATTCAGTGCTGTATCAAGCTTGAATGTTGTGTCCATACTTGCCCCAACTGTTCAGGGTTTCGACCTCTGCGGTCGTATCAAGCTGCGCCCAGCGGAGCATTTTATTGTAGTCTTTTACAAAAATCTCCTCTGAAACTACTGTGCCAAATTAAACCAAACTTGGCCTAAATTATGCTTAGGGTATCTTCTAATAGAAATGTATCCGATGACCACGCCCATTGGCCAAGATGGCTGCCATGGCTAAAAATAGAACCTGGTGGTAAAATGCAGTTTTTGGCTTATATATCTGAAACTAAAGCATTTAGAGCAAATCTGAGAAGGAGTAAAATTGTTCATCAGGTAAAAATCTTTCTGCCCTGAAATTTTCAAATGCATCAGACAACCTGTTGTTGGGTTGCTGCCCCTGAATTGTTAATTTTAAGGAAATTTTGCAGTTTTTATATGCCCGTTTATGGGTCGTATTATGGTATACTGTTGACTGTCTGTCCGTCCGTCCTTCCTCAACATGTCGGACATTAATTCAAAAAACGTTAACCAATATGCATGAAACTTTGGTGAATTGTTTATATCTATTGACGTGAGCTCCCTTTCATTTTTCATAAATTTCAGAATTACCGTTTCCGAGTTTTGGGGTTTTATTCATATAACCAATTCCAAGTTCTTTGGCTACATTTATTCAGAAACCTATAATATGTCAAATATTTAATTACAATCCAAATTCAGACCTGTATCAAGCTTGAATATTGTGTCCATTTTTGCCCCAACTGTTCAGGGTTGGACCTCTGGGGGCGTATCCAGCTGCGCTCAGCGAAGCAGTTTTTTGGTTATAACCTTGAATATTATAATAGAAAGAGATAAACTGTAAACAGCAAAGTAAGCTCTACAAATAAGTCACCATGATCAAAATTGTCAATTGACCACTTCAGGAGTTAATCTTCTACAAACATTTTCTGCTCTGAAACTACTGGGCCAAGCTCATTATAGATAGAGATAACTGTAAGCAAGAATGTTTAGTAAAGTAAGTTCTACAAACAAGTCACTGACACAAAAACAGAGAGTTTTGTCATGAATTCTATTCTTGTCTTAGATAATGTAGAGTGTCCTTTGTTTAATATGCACTGCAACACATAGACCAAGGTGAGCAACACCGGCTCTTAAGAGCCTCTAGTTATTATTGCGATATTAAACCAGTCAAATTATTTGTATAAAGAAACCTTGCAATAATTTCTGAATGTACAGTAGTTATTAATTATGAATTAGTGGGTCCTATATGGTTTTCTTTGTTCTTAGATTAAAGTTTCAACCAATGATTCATTAGTTGATCAAAAGATTCATGTTACTAGACAAAAACCAGAGGCTATTGATAAGGAGACACTTCAAACTATGGATCCATCAAAGATAAGAGGATTTAGCCAACATGTTGGACAGCTGATCATTGGACTAGGCAATTCTTGCTTCAAAAAAGAATGTCTTGGCCTTTTGCTCCATGAGACAAAGGTAATGTTAATATATAGCTAATTGATTAAAATGTTTCGATCAACTCTTAAATGATCAACACTTTCAGTCCAGTAAAATTAATGATCCCTTTTGATAGATAAATGATATTTTCTATAAAATTGCATTACTATCAGTACAAATCAGTTTAATTATTTGGATGCCCTGCCCCTATGTCATGGTCTAGCGACTTTGTATTAATTGTCAATGCTGCTGTCTCTCAAATTGTCTTTTTCAGAATTTTCTGCTGACAGCAAGACATTTCTCTGTGTCATCAGTTTATTATACCCCACACAACAAATAAGGACATACTATGTAGATGTGCATATCGACAGGAAATTACGATTTTTTTTGTAGGAGTTATGCCCCTTTAACTTAGAATTTTGGCCAAAATATACTACTGCTACAGTTTGTCATCCCAACTTCTCTGAAACCACACAACAGAATTTCATGAAACTTTGTAGATAATAAGGACTTACTATGTAGATGTGCATATCGGCAGGAAATTACGATTCAATTTTTATTGTAGGAGTTATGCCCCTTTAACTTAGAATTTTGGCCAAAAATATACTACTGCAACAGTTTGTCATCGCAACTCCTCTGAAACCACACAACAGAATTTCATGAAACTTTATAGATAATAAGGACATACTGTGAAAGTACTTTAATTCGTGGGTATCAATTTTCGTTGTTTCAGCAATATTTACATATTCGTGGGTTTTTAAATTCGTGGATTTCAGTTTAAAATTTTTTTTATTAAAATATTGAAGCCTTTAGAAACGAAGGTAACAAATAGTCTGGATTGAAGGAAATTGCAATGTAAACATTGACTAGTGTAAATCGTAGTGATTACACCAATTAACCCATGCTAAAGTAATCAAGAGATTAAAAACCATCAAAGGTGTTAATTAGCCGAAAAACATGTCACCTAAAGAAAACAGTAACATAAACAAATGCTATAAACGTATCTTGAATTGTCAAATATTTCTGATCAAAATCAAGCCCAGCATGAAACTATTATGTCCAATATGCACGAGAACGATGATGAAATAAAATGAACATGTTATCATACTTGCATAACAATACATGAAAACTGACTTTAATCGATCAAAAATATTTTTTATCAGAATTAAAATATCAAAAGTGGTACAGTTTAGGTTATTAAAGATTAAAAGAGTAATCCTGCATGCGTTTGTAGTTCTGTGACTGCTATTAAAGTATTCTCAGATGTGGCGTTATTCAATATATTCTCTAGATCATATCAGTAGTCAAACCTACTGATGGTGATTTTTCCATGTCTTGATTTTGACAATGGTTGTTTTATTTCGTTGGACACTTAAATTCGTGGATAAAGTCATCCACAAAAACCACGAAAATTGGTACCCCACGAATAAAAGTACTTTCACAGTACTATGTAGATGTGCATATCGACAAGAAATTACGATTCAATTTTTTTTCTAGGAGTTATGCCCCTTGAACTTAGAATTTTGGCCTAATTATACTACTGCAACAGTTGAAACTTTGTAGTTTATGAGGACATAATATGTTAATTGTGCATATCCACAAGAAAATTTTTATCAGTTGACTTTTGTAGAGTTATGAGTCTTTGAACTTAGGAATCTGTTGAGATCTGGTTTGTCAAGTGACAATGTGGGGGTGTGTGGTATGTGAGGTTCTTTAATTTTTTTATTAAAATTATTTTTAGGGTTTCCCCTTAGCAAATCATGGACTTTGCAAGGGGAAGGGGTATCATTTTGTGGAGCAAGATCACTGGGTACTTCTACTTTTTTTCCAGTGTGCTATATTCACAAATATCAGTTTAAAGTGTCTTTTATACCATCTCTTGGGCAGGTAACAGGTAACTTTCTAGTGGTATACTAATTAAGTATAACTGATTTTTCTTTTCAGATACTGATAACATGCCTGTCTACATCACCCAGGTATTGTACTCATATCAAAGATAAATTAGGTCCAGAAGACAAAGCTACTCTGCATTTCATTGGACCTTATGATATATTAAAGGCAAGGGAGAGGAGCCAGCTGATAAAAGCTTTTCTACGTTTAGGAAACCGACAAAGATTAGGAATAGGAATACCAAAAGTATAATCTGCCTTTTGTGTTACTAGAATCTGCTCACCCTATCAAAGCTAAAGTGAATACCAAAGTTGACTCATAGAAATGAATATAGAGGTGGAATCTCTTAAAATACATTTATTGTTTAGTACAAAATCTTAGTGAAATTGTTGCCACAACATTTTGTAATTCAAGAACAAAGTAACAAAAAGTTTATTTATACAGCAACAGAGTTATTTTCAGAGCCAGATATATAGATATGTATATATATTAACATTATTGTGACATAGGAAATGTACTAGAAAATGCAAGAATGGTGAAATTCATCTATTATCAATTACTTATCATCCCCTGTTTGGCACATTGCAAGGGACATAGAAATATTCTGCATCCATCCAGTCTTGTAAGTGCTCTCCTGTGTACTATTCTTGCAAGATATTTATAGAATTTATATCGAAGGTCAGCAATGTCTAGAACAAGTTTGAAAAATCAGTGCAGATCAATTTTTATGCCCCCGCCTACCGGAGGGGGTATTGCGATTTACCCTTGTCCGTCTGTACGTCCGTCCCAAAATTGGTTTCCCTTCTCTAACTTTAGTTTGCCTCAACCAAATGTTATGAAATTTATACACAATGCTTATTACCACAAAACACAGATCAAGTTTGAATTTTGGTTGCGTCACTTTTACTGTTCTAAAGTTATGCCCTTCTACAAATGGAAAAATTGTTGACTTTTTGGTATCCCTTCTCTTACTTTAGTTTGCCTCAACCAAATGTTATGAATCTTATGTTGTGTTTTGTGTACTATTGTTTGTCTGTTTGTCTTTCTCTTTTGTAGCCATGGCGTTGTCAGTTTATTTTTGATCTAGGAGTTTGAATGTCCCTCTGGTATCTTTCGTCCCTCTTATATGCACAATGCCAATTACCACAAAACACAGATCATGTTTCAATTTTTGTGGCGTCACTTTTACCGTTCTTGTATAAAAATTACCATCATGTAACATCTATCAGCCCAGCCCTGACATATAAAAGTATATTTACAGTAAAAATCTTATTTATTTGTAAACCTGTTTTCTCTTGACCATACATACAAGAATTAAACTTAGCCACAATTTCAGTTCGGTATTTTGATTGAAAAACTTATCCGACATAGCGGCCATGGCTAAAAATAGAACATAGAGGTTTACTATATACGGAAGTCAACAGGAAAATTGTTTAAGGGAAAATTCACTATTTTTTACTTATCTTATTATGTTCATAATACCAAACAACATATTCACCAAGTTTTAACGGGATATGAACACGAATAAAGAAGAAAATTGGGAATTATTGATTTTATTTATTTGAACTTCCTGACTTCTGTGACGTAGTTTAAGTCTTTTTGCATGCTGGGAGTGGATTAATCTCATTTTAAGTATTGTTCGTTAATCAACTAATAATGGAATTTAAAGTGCATCGACAACTTTTGGTGTAGCTATTAACCAACTAATAATTCAGAAAGGAAAGTACTCAGTCGTGCAACTTTTAAAATTAAAATGTATGATTTATATTTTCAGGGTTTCCGATATGTTTATAGTAAAACGTTTTTGGACTTTTCCTTTAAAAAACAATTTCAAATGGTCACAACTTGAACACTAATTTAAATAATGATAAGGGGTCTTCAGTAACTATTGTAAGACTAAACTTGGATGACCTGCTTTTGATTTAGCTACTGGGCCAAATTAAACCAAACTTGGTCTCAATCATTATTGGGGCATTTAATACTATTTATTATGAGCCTCTAGTTGTAGTTTTCAGACAATAACTAGTGTGACTGTGTAAGTGTATGGATCTCTCTGACATTGTACCACAAGGTTCCATTATTCTGTAAGTTCAGAAATTATTGCGATTTTGTCATTTAAGGAGGTTCGCGGGTCTAAGATTTTCCGAAAAAAATTAAACATTTATTTTTCATTACAAATTTTATCTATTACCTTTAGTAGTGGTTACTCTATCATATGGTACAAAAAACATTCCAAAAAATCAATTCGTGTTGGCCCCAGATATGTTTAAAGGTGTAGATATTATTGAAAAAGCTCCAAATTATCTCCCTTTGGGGCAAAAATGCCAATTTTTAGCATTTAAATTGAAATATCTTTTTTAACTTATATTTTTTATTGTTATTTTCGAATAAGCTGTACATAAACTAAAAAATTGTAAAATATTAGCGATTTCTGTAATTTAGTTCTTTTTTTATTTCGATATTATTGCAATTTCTCCTATTAGTTCAACAGAAAAAAATTACATTAACAAATATGTGTGTTTCTTTCGAAGGCAGATTGTGAGCGTAAATGAACGGTGACCCCATCTTTTTATTTCATTTTCCTATTAAGTATAAGATAAAGTTCATTTGTAGAAAAATATAGGGAAATCCTATATAAAATTAAGACTAAATTGTGATTTTAATTTTTTGCGATGTTGAGAAAAATCCTGTAATTTCAAAATGCCAGTTTAAACTATTGCGATTACAATGTATAACTCTGTCTCATTTTTCGCAATAATAAAAACATAACAATAATTTCTGAATATACAGTATCACAAAGTGAATGCTGGGATTTAGTTTGGAGGTAATTGCCACAAACATGCAGGTATTAAGAACCAACAAATAGCATTTTTCTAGTTTCCACACAATAAGTTGTGTTTAAGTGTATGAATCTCTCTAAAATTTTACTTTAAAGGGAAAGCTGGGATTGAGGTTGGGGGTAATTGCTCCAAAGGTGTGGGGGGGGGGGGGGGGGGGGGAGTTCAAAAGTGAGGGGATTCTATTTTTTTTAGGGAATCATATTTTTTTTCAAAATTTTTCAAATTTCAAATTTTTTGAAAAGTTTCAAGAAGAAATCTTCAATAATTCAGACAGCTACAAGCTTGAATACTGTGTCCAAATTTGTGCCAACTCTTCAGGGTTCGACCTCTGTGGTTGTATCAAGCTGCGCTCAGTGAAGCACATGTTTAAATAAATCAAAAATATTGTATGCAAACTATTCTGTTAATGCAA
This sequence comes from Mytilus trossulus, assembly GCF_036588685.1. Taxonomy (NCBI): domain Eukaryota; kingdom Metazoa; phylum Mollusca; class Bivalvia; order Mytilida; family Mytilidae; genus Mytilus; species Mytilus trossulus. The sequence continues at coordinate 51,400,369 of NC_086385.1, read as the reverse complement.
ATGCTTTACTGTACCTTAAATTCAATATCTATACCCAAATCAAATCAATAAATGCAGTAATCCTGCAAACATATCATGCTCACATGCAACATTTGTGTGTTTACATTTGTTGGGAGCAGTGTGCTATTTAGCGGGAAAATATGGGAAATCCCTAAATAAATGAATAGCTGAATCTTGTTAATTATAGCCAGCAAAGAATTCAAATCTCATTATTAGCTGAAATTGGAGTGCCATTTAAATTTATTTAAATGCTGATTACTATCTGGCATAAAAATAGATTAATCTAAAAAAAGTTTCTCCTTGTTAAGCAAACCTTGATCCTAAATTTAATTGTTGATTGATGCTTTAGGGGAATTTTCAAATAGAGGTATATCATTTTTCGAGACAAAATTGGTGTCATTCTCATTGGAAAAAATACATTTCCTGTATTTAAATATACATGTTCAAAAAAATTGTACGGTTAAATAATAATATAATTGGGAATAAACAAATACATTTCTTGCAGAAATTGCTCTAGTTAGAGTTAAGTCATTTTTCTAACTGTTTAACGCAAATTATACCGGTAATTGTAATTTCAATAAAAGACTTCATGCAGATTTTATTTGTCCTCTTTTCTTTGAAAAAACAGACGTCTTATAAATCCTTAAATATTCACCTTTGACACATAATAAACAGAATGATTTCATATAGTGTAGATCAAACGTAATTATAGGTAAATTATTGTAAACCAACTAATTGTTGCGAGGATTTGTAATCACATAAGCAACACGACGGGTGCCGCATGTGGAGCAGGATCTGCTTACCCTTCCGGAGCACCTGAGATCACCCCTAGTTTTTGGTGGGGTTCGTGTTGTTTATTCTTTAGTTTTCTATGTTGTGTCATGTGTACTATTGTTTTCTGTTTGTCTTTTTCATTTTTAGCCATGGCGTTGTCAGTTTGTTTTAGATTTACGAGTTTGACTGTCCCTTTGGTATCTTTCGTCCCTCTTTTATGCCCTAGACCCGTACGAGTTAGTCAGGAAAGGATAAGGGTGGTACCCTGGTATATCACAAATTCGAAAATGAACTCTTGCCGGCTGGCCAAACGAAAAAAATCTCCACGTAGGCAATGATACCAGAGGAAGAGGTACTTATTGCCTTTAAAATGGCCCATAAAACTTATACCCTAGACCCGTACGAGTTTGTCAGTTCAGATATAAAAGAGGTTGGTATTGCCTCTAAAATGACCCATAGCACTTATGCCCTAGATCCGTACCAGTTAGTCGGGAAAGGATAAGGGGGTACCGTGGTATATCACAAATTTGAAAATTAACTATTTCCAGCTGGCCAAACGATGAGATTCTCCACATGGGCAATGATACTAGTGGAAGAGGTACTTAAAGCCTTTAAAATGACTGATAGCACTTATACCCTAGACCCGTACGAGTTTGTCAGTAGAGAATTCAATGGGGGGATATTTTATCTTGGTTAACAACGAATTCGAACTGAACTTTTACCGGGTGGCCAAACTAAGAGATTCTTCATCTCGACCTTTATACCAGAGGTAGAGGTTGGTATTGCCTCTAAAATGGCCGATAGCACTTTCCTACACCTATTCGCGAAAGTCAGGAAAGGATAAGTGAGATACCCTTGTATATCACAAATTAGAAAATGAACTATTGCCGGCTGGCAAAACGAAGAGATTCTCCACGTGGGCAATGCTACCAGAGGGAGAGGTACTTATTGCCTTTACAATGACCGATAGCACTTATACCCTAGACCCGTACGAGTTTGTCAGTAGAGGGTTAAATGGGGGGATATGTTATCTTGGTTAACAACGAATTCGAACTGAACTATTGCCGGTTGGACTAACGAAGAAATTCTCAACATCGACCATTATAACGAAGGTAGATGTTGGAATTGTCTCTAAAATGGCCTATCGCACTTATACCCTAGACCCGTACGAGTTTTTCAGTAGAGGGTTAAAAGGGGGGATATGGTATACAACGAATTCGAACTGAACTATTGCCGGCTGGCCACACTAAGAGATTCTCCACATCGACCATTATATCAGAGGTAGAATTTGGTATTGCCTCTAAAATGGCTCACAGCACTGATGCCCTAGACCGTACGAGTTAGCCAAGAAAGGATAAGGGGGTACCATGCTTTATATCACAAAAGCGAAAAATGAACTTTTGCTTGCTGGCCAAACGAAGAGAAATTCCGAGTGGGCAATGATACCAGACAAAAAGGTACTTATTGCCTTTAAAATGGCCCATAGTACTTATACCCTAGACCCGTATAGGGCCTTTATAGCTGACTATGCGGTATTGGCTTTGCTCATTGTTGAAGGCCGTACGGTGACCTATAATTGTTAATGTCTGTGTCATTTGGTCTTTTGTGGATAGTTGTTTCATTGGCAATCATACCACATCTTCTTTTTTTAAATAAAGACACTCAATGTTGCAACATGTACCCTGTAATTAATTAAGATGCTCCAAATTTCATATGGCTTATACCTAAAGAACAAGATACTTGAACTCTGCTTTCACAGTCATGACAGTACAATAATTGTTAACGCGTTCCTTTCAATAAAGAGTGATACCCATTCAATCATTAATATATGATAAATATCTACATGTAGTATTGGTCTAACTACACCATATATCAAAATTACACTTCTAACTCTGTGGTTAAAAAATAGGAGAATAAAATACAAACAACAGTACACCAAAACACAATACTTAAAACTAAAGACGGAGCAACACGAGCCATTCGAAAACACCTAGGATATATCACCGATGTGTTAATTGTTTTACTTTGCAAAGAATATAGCATCTATTCAGGTTAATTCAATTGACACAATGTTGCTACTTAAATACCTCCTTATTATGGAAATACTATAGTCGTTATTCTTATTCGACACCAATTGTAGACAATTGCAAAAGCATTACAATCAAAATAATTATGTCAACAAATCTCACAAGAAAGGCGTTGGAAAAGGTAAAGAAATTCACACAGATAACATTTTCATATGAATGTAAGGGATAACACCGACATACCTGAGTATGAGGTACTAGGGGTTTGTAAACTTGATTATAAACACATGTATTTATAAATCTTCATTTTAATAGTCAGTATACAAATAGTTTCATAAGTAGAAATTCTACTTTGATTGTGTAATGTTCGTAACTAGTATATTTGCAATACAAAAGCTATCCATAACAGTGAAACCACAAATGTTCTATCACCTGGAACAAATGAAGCTTTCACAAATCATGCCTCTGATTCTAATCAGTGTACATCTAGCTGCACAATGTTACTCTCTCAGTTTCTGCATCAAACGTAGTTCTGCTAAAACCCTTTTTCTTTTTACGCCGAAACATTTTCTGGTTGAAAATCAGAAACACCAGTGCATTTACCAGGCTGTTCAACGGAGCAAGCATATAAAGTACAATAAACCATAGTCCATATTGTGCAAGATTATGATGAAGCATAATGGCTGCAATTGTAATTGGGGACCAACAAATAATATATGCTGAAAAATGAAAGAAAAATTATCATGGCATTTTTTTTTTTTATTGGATGTATGGTTGCATACCATCTATCATACATGTCATAGGTAACAGAGTTCTGACACTGGTTATGTATCTCTTTCACTAACTGAGTAATATTGTATCTATATTGCCTCATTGATGAGGATTTTTGATTCAGTGTATGTTTACTTATTTCTGTTTTGATTACACATCATATAAGAATGCCGGATTTTGATTGGGTGGAAGGAAGTTTTTTTTTCCTGCACATTCAACTTTTTTACCTCATCTGAAATGAAAGCCCTTTAGTGCCACTGCCGGTCAATATTCCCCAAATTCCTCTGTATGTCGTGGTATTTGGCTTTTTTTAAACCGTAGCGAGCCTCTTCCCGCCAACATTATTCGAATAAGACAGCACTTATGTGTTAAAGTACATGCATGAATCCATCGGACTATGATAGTCTTATCGGCGTGTAAAATTTCACAGTGCTTTAACTGTTTCTTTTCTCGCAATTACCTTTTTGAAAACATGATATATCCGCTAAAAAAAAGATTTTTAACTGAGTCAAGCTTTTTAAATTGACGTCTCACAGTGTGTCATTGTATTTCGTAATGTTATAATACTGTCTCAGATTAATTCGAGGTTTGGCTCCTGATAAAATTATGAAACCGGCTGTATTTTTCAGGACCTCTCCTTAGTCAGGTGCCTGTTGCTCAGTGGTTGTCGTTTGGTTGCGTGGTTTATTAGTGGGTTTTTCTCGTCGTTTTTTCAAAAGATAAGACTGTGGGTTTTGCTGTTTGGATTGTTTTACACTTGCAATTTGTTTTGGCCTGATATAGGTTGTATTTCGGTTTGAGCCCAGGCTCTGTGTTGAAGGCCGTACTTTGATCTAAAATTGGAAACGTGTGCTGCATTGTGATTTGAATGGAAAGTTAATAAGTATTCACACATATTTTATTGTTTCCATCAAACAAATAAATAAGAAGAAAATAACTGCAAGTAAGAAACAATCTTACCAAAAAAGACAACACATACTAGTTTGATAGTTCTGACCTTGGCCTTTGTTGTAGCTTGGTGTTTAACATCTATATTACAATCATCATCTGTAATAAGGGAAGAAATATACACAACAGAAAACATAAAAAGTAAATATACTAACCATACTAGTGTATATCTGTATCAATTAAACAAAACCAAACAGTCTTTTTAAAAGAGGAAAATAATGTAAGTATGAATAATTAAGAAATGTTGTTTAAAACTGATCAAGTTATTCATCTTTCATATGTTACCATTTGCATGTTGGGTGTTTTGGATACATAAAGCGTGCATACATGTTTGTGGGTTCGTCTAATACACAAGACTCAGGCACACAGCTTTTAGGTTTACATTGTCAATCAATTATTTGCTGACAGCTTAATAAATTACTACAAGAGAATAGTTCCAAATTCTACTGCGATGTGATCATTGTTATGATGTTTTTCGTTATTCAGCCCATAATGTATTTACTCATCTATGTTTTTTACATTTAAAAAAAAACTTCTTATGTAGAGTTACACAACTCGTATCAAAGAATACATATAAACTCGATGTCGTGGATAAGGATTTCATGATACACGAACTCTCTTTTTAAAGTTGACAATTTTTCGTAATTTTACGAAGCTTTCAGTTTAATCCTTGTCGTTTGATTCTCATTCATACATCTGCTTCATCTTATGCCACATTTGCATACGTTAGATCATGACCTCTTAGGATACAATTAACCCTTTTTGGAGATTAATATTTCTTAGGACTTTCCGACTCATTTACCAAAATATATGGTGTTATAGATATACAAGAAACACTGATTAAATATATTTACGTACTAGATAAACAGTGTAAAAAATAAGGATATAGGGTATGCCTGATTATGAGAAAACTATGTACAACAGTTTTAAGGTAGTGGATATTAACAATTGTAGGCAGCTGTTCAACCTTTAAAGTGAGAAGAAAAAAAAACAGAAAATCATTTATAGAACTTCCATAATTGTGTTTTTTTTAATTATAATTACCTGAATCTTTATTTGGAATAATTTCACCTCTTTTTAGTTTACAAAGTTTGATGATGATGATTATGTAGCACACACTTATTATCAACAGTGGAATTATGATTATAGTACACAGATCCAAGTATAGCATCACCTACAATTATTTCAAACATCATTGTATAAAGTAACAAATATTTGACATTCAATCTTCAGTAACACACCGATAAGGAAGCAATCATTTAACTTGAAAGTTGGGGTCACTTTTTTTGTCTAAATTAGTTAGTTTCTTTTAACATAGTGCGAACGTTTTAGTTTTGTCAAATAGAAGATCAGAATATTGGAATAGTAACATAACTGCCATCCTCGTTTATGTTAAATTGGCGCTCCTTAAATAATACGAATTCACACAAATATCGTTTGAATGTGCACGTGTTTTTGGTATTCTTTTTCAGATTCATGCATGCGTAGTGAACTTAGAAAGTAAAACAGTGAAAATGTAAAATGATTGAGTGTCTAGAAAGCAAATTGAATATTAAAAATCGATGTAGGGTAATTTAATAGGAAATCACGTTCTCGTTTACAGCAGATTAAATAAATTCATCACAGTGCGAAAGCCGCGTATTCGTTCTGTACCTCCTTCCATATGACGTAACGGACAGAATATCAAGGGCGATAATACCATAGTTTATGTAGATGGCGCGCACATCGCAGTCTATCGAGGATTTGTTTATGTCGCGTACGTGTGAATTTTATTTGTTTTCTGAATAAAAAAAAGTCAAACTGCGTAATATATTTATTGAATCTCTATGGTAAACTATTTATTTAGATGACTCTTTCTTTTAAGTAACATTTTACATGCGTTATTGACATTAAAATACCTCAAAAAGATTGGCCTACATATCTGACAGACTCCGTCCAAAAATATGGCGGGTAAAACCTGCCTCTAAAAATAACTGACACAAATGCATCCTAAAGACTCTATAAATATAAAAATTCCAAATATGGTCAGAAAAAGGGCCAAGCTTTCCCCTAATTACCATAATTACCCATCATTCGATTTGGAAAGATGCAAACGAGGCAATTATAGGAAGCTGGAATTTCAGCCATTACATTTGCAGGAATACGACGGAAGTCATCAAGAAAACCTCAAATATTCTTTTATTTTAATAGTTTTCCCAATCAGGATTTGTTTCTCGCATCTCATATAGTTTGACCAGATTTAACTCAATATAATTATGTAGTTATTTAGCAGGATTTGGAGATTGTGAGCCATCATTGGCATCACATGCTTGATCTATTGACCTCCAATTTATCTTTTAAATTGCCATTCCAGGGTACAACCTTTTTTTCTGACAGTTTTCCCACTCAGGATTTATTGCTCATGTTTGTCATATAGTTTGACCAGATTTAACTTAATATATTTATGTAGTTATTTTTGTAGGATTTAGAGAATGTGGGCCATCATTGGTATCACTTGCTTGGTCTATTGACCCCTATTTTTTCTTGATTTTAAAATTGCCATTCCAGATATTTTTTTATTGACAGCATATTTTGATACCTAGAAAATGCATGTGCACTGTATTGTTTTCCCATTTGCACATTGAGTAGCCCATGTACTAGCAAAAATAAAGCTGTTTCTGCATTTGTTCATTTTATAATTGTAGGGCTGCAAGTGTAAATAAATTACATTGAATAGAAAATTGTTTTGTTGTTATATTGTTCATTGAATCAAATATTTACATGATTTTTTTCATATCTTTGTTGTGTTTTTTATTGCAGTTTTATTTCTTATCATGTAGTGTTATTCCTCAGACTTCATTAAGTGACATTAAAACACTTGAGGGTTCTATTTCTATCTTCAGATTTTCAGGAATGTCTCAGAGGTCCAATTGTTTTAAGGTTCATCCTGATCAAGAGCCAGGGCCATGTTGTAACTGTGGTCAGGAGGATATCTCCAAACGCTATGTCCACCTTATACACAAAAAATCAGAAAATCCTGGTTTATATAATTTTATAACAGAAAATTATAAAATTTCAGATCTTTCATGCATATGCAGGAAATGTGAACTTAAGTTCAAAAGAATATTTGCTCGAACATCTGAGGACATCCAAGGTCCTTCATTGTCAAAAAAATCATGTACAATTGAAAAAAATATATCTATCAATGAAAAGGCTTCTTGTTTTTTACATCAGTATTCAAAATGTGACAATTCAGCAGATCACAACACTACTGTTGACCCAGGTATATTTCAAAAAGTATTTGATATTAATCTTCAACATTTACAAGACCCATTACAATTATCACTTTGTCACATCCACTACAACACTTTTAGTAATTGGAAAAAGGAACAAGTCTGTGTAGTATGTGAAAAGATTTCTAAAACTAAAAGATTTATATGTATTTCAGACTGTACAAATGACCTGTTTTTACAGTATCTTAAGCAAGAATTAAATTTTGAATCAGAATTAAATATTTCAGAAAATTTTTATTGCTGTTCCTACTGTTATAACAGTTTTAACCTGTTCTGTAGATCTGAAGCAGGAGAAGAGGCAAAATTTCAGACTCCTCAATATTTAACTGAACGTTTGAATAAATTGACATGTATAGACCCTGTGGATATATGTGCTGACAACATTGATACTGTCACCCTACATCATGTTATTGAATTTGTCGTCAAATCATTTCTTGATGATAAACCATTATTATTACCTGTTGTTTATGAAAAGTATATGAATTTATTGAAAAAAAATATAATTACATTCAAATGTACCATATCTAGCAATGAGCAATTAAAGCTGCTCAACCATAACCTTAAATGGTTACTTAGAATGCTGAAGGTAAAGTTAGGGAAAGCTTTGCTACACTTTGTTCCAAAGAGAAAAAAAGATGGTAGTTTAATTTACAGGAATGGTGCTGATTTACTCAGTTCTTTGCATACAATGACAGTAAATTTTTACAGTACATTAAATGAAAAAAATGAAGAAGTTACAAAATTAAATTACAATAATAAAAAATTAATTTCTGAGAAAAATACCAAAATGACTAACCATGAAATTTTAAATAAGGCTGTACAAATTTTAAGGACATTTGTGAAACAGTATACATGTACATCAGAGAAATCAACAGAATTACCTGATATAAAAAATTTTGACCCAGGTTCAGAAATACTTAACATTCCTCCTGTTTTATGGAATTTTTTATTTAGAATTAGTGCTACAATCAAAGAAGACAGAGACTGGTTACAGTATGTAGGTTCATGGGACAGACACTACATTGAGCAGCCTTTTAATGTATGTAGAACATTCCCCAGACTTTTTATTTCTAGTTGTATTTTTAATACTCAAAATTCACAGTGTGTAAAACCATTACATTTATTACTAACAGATGTTGCAGACAAATTTTCAAATTCCTCTTCAGCATATTTGTCCATTAATGCAAGAATTGGTGCTGGCATCTCCAAAGACTCTTTGCGTCGATTTATAACAAGTCGATGCAAAGAATTGGAGCAAACAAACAGATTCATTTCTCCCAACAGATTTACTATAGCCAGTTTTGATAATTTAGATAAAAATCAAAGTTATTCGGTAGTTGGTTCAGGAAAAGATAAAAGTGGGTTCCATGGAACAACTATACAAACAGCTACACCCTGTCCTAGTTTACCAACTACCAGTACTGTTGATTTGTCTGTTAATATTGATTCCTTTTCAGATGATATGGTTGAAGATCCCTCCAGAGACAGATCCATCCCTATTGAGATCATCACTGCAATAACTAATCCAAAAGACAACATTGGTCTTCCGTCATCTATTGCAGAAAACAGATTTTCACATGTTACACTTTCAGATTTTGACTGTTCTTCAAATGAGTCCAAATCTTATGTCAAGTTCAAAGAAGATATGAATCGTTACGGTTTCTCTAAATTTTATTTGCAGGTGAAGCACATTTCAGTTCCTGGTGTTAAGACTTTCTTTTCACTTCCTAAACAGGACACTGAGAAATCATCATTTACATCAATTGCTGTCCTGGATGAAACTGCTGACAAAAAGGAAACTGTTCTACAAGTACTAAATATATTACATGAAAAATTTCAGATTGGTAGTCAGTGTGATTATGCTGTTGTTGTAGGCGATGGTAAAAGTTACGATTACCTCATCAAATTGAAAAAGGAGTATGGTGCCAGTTTAAACTGGGTCCTTCCATACCCAGGAGACTGGCACATTCTAAAAAATGTATTGCCCATTTTTATGAAGGTATACCTAGATGCTGGTCTCAAACAGCTTGCATCCAGATTCCACCATGGATCCACTTTTAGAATTCTTACTGAATGCTCCAAATTTTCAGTTACACATAGGTTTTTAACGCAAGTATGGGAGGCAATTTTGAGGTTGCAAATCAGTAAATTTTTATCTGGTTCTCAGAATTTCACTCAATATCAAGAATCTTTTAATGAAATTATTTCAGATATTTTATCCTCTTTAGATGTTCATGTACCTTTAGAGCAGAACCTTTGTAACAAAGAACTGTGGAATGACATTTGCAACAAAAAAGATTCAATTTTTTCTATCTTTACAGATGAAATGCTTGAAGATTTTAATAGATGGAGAGAACAAGAAAAATTGAAAAGCCAAACATTTTCATTTTGGGACTCTTTTGTTCATGAAGATTTCATGAATTATTTGGGGCTTTATTTTGCAATTAGGACAAGAGATTGGGATTTAAGAAATGCTTGCCTTAAACAATTAGCTTGTTTGTTCCATGCATTTGACAAGCACAATTATCTCAGAATGATACCCTATCATATTGCAGATTTAAAAACTTATCCCCCTGAGGTCATTCAGTTTTTTGCCCAAGGTTGTTTTTCTGTCTCTATTTCAGGTGAGCATGGCTACTCAGTTGCTCTTGATGAAGCACATGAAATGGAGATAAACCTTAAAACCAAAAATGCTCTAAATTCTTTTAGCCAGTCATCTTTAGCAGCACTAACCTATTATTTGCCTTACAGGGCTGAAACCATTCACAATTTAAAAACAAAATTACTCCTTGAAAATGAAATGCCACATCATACGCAACATACTACCCCTTATGTTGAATTAGAGGAGAAGAATATTCATGAGTATTTTAGTCATTTAAAGGAGTCTTCTTTATTTGGTACAGGAGATAGACTGACACTGCATCACATTTTTACTGACACTGATGCAACAGCTGAACAGACTGACAGTTTAATGAAATACAGACAGTTAGGACAGGAAGATTTATCAAATTATGTAAATTGCTTTTTGCTTAAGACTACGGACAGCAAGACAAAACCCCCTCCCCGAAAAAAAAGAAATTTAAAAACTTTTAGTATTTCCAAGGTTACAGTTCATAGACAAAAGAAAGAAATAAAAGATCAAAAAACTGTTATTTCATGTTTAAGGAAAAAAATTGCCTTTTCTAAATTAACTAACAAGCCAGTTTCTAATTTGGAACAGTTTATACAGCTGCCTCGTGCTATTTGTGATGCTGAGGGTGTGCCAGAGAAAGGACAAAAGAGTTGGGCAACCACAGTTTTTAAGAAATTATATTCAGAATCATTCTTAACTAATTTGCCAGTTTCCATTTCAGCAGCTAAGTCACTAGCTTTTATTATTGATGCCATGTTTATCATTAATACAAGTCCTCTTTCTATTCACAAAACATTTTCAGAATATGCAGCCTTCCTTTTTGACTTGTGGGTAGTACGTCAACATCACCAACTCAAGGCCTCAGAAGTACACATAATATTTGACCACCCGAACAGAAATGGTGTCAGTCCTAAGGACCTTGAACGATCCAGACGTGATTCTGAAATACAATCCTCAGATTACAAAGAGATATGTCCAAACACAGTCTTGCCTCAGAACTGGAGATCTTTTATTGGTGTCAGATTTCAGAAACGCTTACTAGTTAATTTTCTTTCAGACAAATTTTTACAGCTGGCAAATGAAAAGTTTTCAAGTTCTGATTTTCTTTTAGTTACAGCAGGTGGCTTTGACAATGAATTCAAAGACAAAGCACTATGCTCCAAACATGGTTCTATTACAGAATATGTTGATGCAGCTGGCGATCATGAAGAGGCAGACACCAGAGTATGGTTGCATGCTGTAACATCATCTGCTATAAACATCATCATTTACAGTCCTGATACAGATGTTTACTTCATAGGTTTACCAATACTGAAAAATATAAACAAATCAATTTTTGTTCAGTTGAAAGATACTCCTTATGAAAAATCATTTATTGATATGAACGCATTAGTTCGATCATTAAAAAATGATGTTTGCTTTCAGGGAATTGAAAACATAGAACAATGTATTCAAATTTTGTATATATTAAGTGGATGTGATTATACTTCCTTTTTTAAAGGGTATGGCAAGAAAACTTTTTTTGACACCTTTAGAAAGTATGCTGGTTTTATATCAGGTGGTTCTGAGCATGGTCTCTTATGTGATATTAATTCACAGCCCGGGCTTCATTCCTTTTACAGATTAATCTCAGCTGTATACTTTTCCAGACACTGTTCTGCCTTCCTACCTATTTCATCACCAAAGTCTCTGTTTGATACTATAAATGCAGATACTATTAATGAAAAACATTTAACATTAATTTCAGATATTAGGGAAAAGATGTGGGAGAGAATTTTGACTGAGGTTGAAATTATGCCAAATGCCGACGCATTAAAATTTCATTGGCAGAGATGCTGTTGGGTCTTTATGTTTTGGTCACAAGCGTCTACTGGGTTTTTAAAGCTTCCATCTCTTTCAGATTTTGGATGGCAAATTATAAAATTGCAGGATGAACATACTAACCTACACTTTGACAGCTTACTTAGGTGTGTATGGGATAGTGATGTCAACTTACTGAAAGTAGAGAAGACTGTAGATTGGTATACGAAGGGCTGCTCTTGCAAAACTGGATGTATTACCAATCGATGTAAATGCAGGAAGTTGAAGTCTGATAGCCATGATGGTTTTTGCTGCCCTGGTTGCAAATGCATCAACTGTAAAAATATGCATGAGGCACCAATCTCTGTTGATCTTGATTTTTCACTTTCAGATGTAGCTCTTGAACCAGTTCCTTCTGATGAATCTGATATGGAATCAGATGATGAAGATGACTATGAAGATCCTGTACAAGAGTTAGAAATGATTTACTTAGATATAGATGACACAGAAGTTTAAAGTATATACATGTATCTATTTATGAATCAGCCAGTGCTAACAATTATTCTTTTAACCACTCGACTAGATCAATGGACATATTGTATTCAGTTGTTAAAATATAGTTTTGGGGTTAAATAGACCTCGTCTCAAATATTGTTGAAGTATTTTAAGTATACTTGTGAAGAGTGTTGACCAAAAGATACCTTTTTGATATATAATGTTTCAAATATTAAAACATTGTTTAATAAGCAAAAGATAGCCAAGTTTAATGTGATGTGTGCCTTTGTGTTGATATTAATCCTTCTTGACTCTGTTGTATATATACAAATTTATATACATGTACATGTATGTAATAAATAGAAAAAAAATGTAGAGAAGAGTTGCTGTAATTATGTACATGTGTGTTTTCACTCACTTATACATTTGTACATGTATGTTGGCATTTAAATGCAAATATACTTTCCACTTCTTAATTATATTTTTGAAAGTATAGTAAAGTATAGAATATATATATGTTTCAGAATTGCTGATTTTTAAAGGATGTCCAGTTTGATGTTGTAAATATATATGCTAAATCTATATGTATAGATGGATTCACAAACTTATTCTTCTTTTCAGATTAAGAATCAGTTGCAAATTTGATCATAATTCTCATTTTAAATACATTGTACATGTAGCAACACAATGACTTATCAATGAAGCTTTTTCTAAGGTCATTTATAATTAAATGATGTGTATTAATTATTGAAGATATATAGTCAAATGCAATGTTTATAGTATCTTACAACCAATTGTATGAACTATTTGTGCATAAGTGCATTCTTTTTTTTTGTATATATGTGTATATAGTGTTGACTTGCATGTTAGTTTGCTTTAATAGATCCAAATATGATGTACTGCAGACACTGACAACCAAAGTTGTAAAAATTTGAAATAATCATTCATATTCATCATATTGATACACATTATAATATTCATGTTATTTCAGAATATCTAAGAAGCAGAGCAACTCCACATTGAGAAGTTCACTTGTAGAAAGATGGACCTATAGATGATTTTACAGATGTCTGAACCCAATAATATGAACATTTACTACTCAATTCATGTATACTAAACAGCACTTTAAATGTATTTAATTATTTCTTGTGAGTTTCATGTATTTGAAATACTCTCAGACTATTTTATTTTAATCTTCAGTTTTAAGGTTTTGACCTTGGTTTCTTTTTCTTTATTTTTAATCTTTATTAAATTATTTTATCTCATTTTTTTTAATTTCAAATTCTGCTTAGTTTATACTTTGATTTCATTTTGGAAGGCGTAACTACCATTTAACATGTTTAAGATTACTTGAAATTATAAAATCATGATATTTTTCAAGATCTTTTAATTAGATGTGGCATGTACATGTATATATTAATCAGCATGTAAGATTAGGATCTGTTACTGAAAACAAAGCACTGAACAAAAATTGATGGGGGAAGAAGAGACATTCAATCAAATATTCAAATGTTTATGTGAATGCTTGTCATTCTGTGTTGTCTGGGGAAAGACGGTATTGCACCCTAAGTACTCATTTATGTGAATGCTGGTCATTCTGTGTTGTCTGGGGAAAGACGGTATTGCACCCTAAGTACTCAGTTTATGTGAATGCTAGTCATTCTGTGTTGTCTGGGGAAAGACGGTATTGCACCCTAAGTACTCAGTTTATTTGATTGAATGTCTTTTTCATGAAATTTGTAATTTTGAAAATTCTAATTATATTTTAATGTGTATAATGTTATAGAACTAACAAGAGAATATGTTGGAGAAGACACAGCATTGCTGTAGATAATCACAGATTGAACCTTTTAATTGGGTTTAAAATCCTAATTTGGCATTTATCTATCAAAGTTTACATCCTTAGAACATATGTTCAGTATAAATGACGCCATCATTTACTCTTTGTTGATTTAGTTTTTGCTTTCCTAATTTGCTAATTTTATTTTAATATTATTTACCTTAGTTTTCTATTTCTTTGCCGTCCTAAGTTATATGACAATGAATTGAAAATATATATATATATGCCTGATGTATTCGAATTAAATGTTAAACTTTCATTATTAGCTTTATATTATGACAACAGAACAAGTAGTATTAAACATCAAGGATTAACGACCTTTGTGTATACTAACACATGAACACTAGAGTAATACTTGTGAATGTTTCTTAATTTCCAACTGTCATACAAAATCCAAATTCAGAAGAAATGTACATGTATTTAAGGAGAAGTGGTATGACTGCACATGAGATAACAATTAATTTAGTACTTTATAGACATGAGAACATTGCTATGAACAGCAACAGGTGGCTTCAGCCTTCAACAATAAGCAAATCCTATATCGAATTTCTAAAAGCTTTCAGGATAAGAAAATATGGAAGGTTAACTATATGTCACAGAGTGAGACTTTAGCTATTCTTTGTATTTCTTGGTATCATGTTTTATATGACGTCATTGTACAGAGTGAAACACTTGATATAGGCAACACTAAGTCTCTATTAATGAGAAAATCTCATTCCATATGGTTGGCTGTAATTGGCTTTGACGTGAACCATAAATAACCACTGAATGTGACTTGGGACAGGCACACAGAATATGGCAGGGTTAAACATTCTATGTTAACTGAACAGGAACATCTCCTTTTATTCATATGAATTTTATGGCATGCCTGCCTGTAAGAGTGCATATCATTTTGTTATTTGTAACAGCATAGCTGTTAGCAATTTCTGCTGGTGATATTTATATTAACTGTAAATAAAGGTTTTTTAAACACTAAAGTCAAGAACAGTTAAAGCAATATTAGAATGGGAATATTGAGACAGCATAGAGATGACAGTAAACTTCTTGAACTTATATAGTCTATTCATTTGAATCTTGCTGCATACACACTCAATGGTAAAAATCAACAACTTACATTTAGGGTCTCCATGAAATAGTGTTAGAGTATATCATATGCAGCACAAAATAGTGAAATAGCTTGCATGTAATACTAAATGAAGGTGACAATCTCTTGCAAAATGTATACATGCATATGAATCTGGTTTATGATTGCAAATGGGACAACTATCCATAAGAGAAAAAATCATTGTTATGATTGCAAATTGGACAACTATCCACAAGAGACACAATCATTGTTTACTCAGTTGAGTATAACATTAAAATTATAAATACTTTTGTCCAAGTCATGGTCATTATGCATGCAGATAAATCGTTTAATACATAAAAATTATCATCACATGAGATATTCTATTCGTTTATAGCATTCTGATCATTACAATGGTGTACATTATTTTTGTATTGGCATGGATGTTCAAAATCCGCAAAATCAGCTGTTGTTTATTTACATCTTGCATACATACCTTTTGACTTTTATTGGCTAAAAAAATCATTGTCGCAACCATATCTTATCTATTCTTATAACAAAGAACTAATAATTGTAAAATCAGCACTGTTTTGCTACGTATGGATGTTTAATTCTACCTCCTGGTTGTGAATTCAATTGCGTTTTCATCAAAAATACCGCCGTTACCTTCCACACATTCCGATGTGTAATACACTCACATCGCAACGAATGATGGGTAAATTTGGTGACGTATCGATCACCTCATGTGTTTCCCCGAGATTCATACCAGTTTTGACCAATGGGAAGGCTTAGGATGCATTTGTGTCACTTATTTTTAGACCAAGGATTCCCTTTGTGAAAAAAAATCAACACGCCCCCTTTTTTTATATCGACTCGATTTGTATAGTTATAAGCGATTGACAAAGTCGTTATTCATCAATCATGTAATCAAATCAATATTTTACCTAAATAAGTTCTTAAACTGCATTTAAAGTATCTAGAAACCAACTTTTAAGCCAATTTAAAAGGTAAGGTAAACACTGCGTCAATACGATGGTGGCGCCATCTTTTAAAACTACGATTATCTCCCTTTTCCCGCGTGACCGATTGAAAGGAACTCTTCAGTGTTTCCGGCTTTCGCACTGATCACATAAGTCTTTACTACCAAAATTCAACTAGTTATAGCGTACATGTAACTGCTTAATTACAGACACATGGCATACTTGTCAATCCTTACAAAATTTGATCTTCAAATTGTGCAACAAAGTTATATTTCTATTTAGCTAAAACATAATCTACAATGTACAGGTTAAATATCTAAGAAAAGTTTAAATACTTATAGTGCGGTGACTTAAGGCAGATTTTTTTCGACTTTAATCTCCTCATCGAACACACACCTATATAATATATGGTTGGAAAGAGGAAATCTTGATCTATAATAAAATACCTGTCATCAGAACCTGATATGGTCACATATCTTTCAAATTGAGGTCAAAGGTCATATGTAAAAATCTGTGAAAATTTAGGAGGGTTTCAATTTTGACATTTTTTTTCTATTTCTCAACTGAACCTAAATACAAATGATACTGTTTTGGCTTAACTAATGTTTGTTATAATACATAAACCTAAATCATTAAGATTTTTTTTAAGTTTTCAACCTATAAAATGTTTTGAGCACCTTAACCTTATGAAAACATTCAATTTCAGGTAAAACATTAAGTGTCATGCAAGACAATACTTTAAAATTATTTGTTAAACTATCATATTGGGTGAGGTATCAAACCAAAGTAATAGAACTCTACAGTCGAATATGACCTCAAATTGAATTTGCGGATACTTAGTGTTTTTTCTCGACTACTCATTACTTTTGGTTTTTTTTTCACAATTATTACTGCTTCCATTGTATTATCTGTTGTTGTGTATTTTACTCTAATTAATATCTATTACATTATAGGTTTTGTACCTATATCCCCTCTTTTTTGCCCTTGCAATGTACCACAAACTTCAAAAGTATTACATATGAGAAACAGAAGACGTGATATGATTGCAAATGAGACAAATCTCCAAATGAGACCACATGAGACACAAATTAACAATTATAGGTCCCGTGCGGGCTTAAAAAATGAGTAAAAGTTATATACTCCATAGTCTAAAATTCCCGAAATGAATAATGTAAAACAAACGAAAATTCTAACGGCCTGATTAATGTACAAAATAAATAAGAAAGAATCAAATATAGTTTATAGAAACAAACGACAAACACTGCATTACCGTCTCATGACTTGAAACAGACACATACATAATTTGGCGGGGTTTAACTTTTTAACGGGCGCGCCAACATTCCCATAACCTGGGGGCTGGGACCGTGTGAACCAGTGCAACAAGCTACCAAATCGACCGTTATATCCATCTTCTTCATTTTCACCAACCGTCACAAGACATTTTTAATATTTCTACACATTTCACTCATGGCCACAAGTCTTCACTTGAAATGTTCTGATCAAAGCAAACACGTTATTTTGAGTTTTTCTTTACAAGTGCAGACAAGGTGTTGTAGTAAGTCCGAAGACATTTGTTCCTTAAAAAAACACCAGCTTCAAACTAATCCTATCAATTCATCCGAGATTTAACAGATATCTAAAAGGGGGTTTAGAAAGCTGTGATGACATCCATATGCTTGTCTGCAAAGATGCTGGGGAAACATTATACGAGACATACACACTATCTTGAATTCGCTCAATGTCATGGTTGGCAACACATTAGATAACGTCGCACTTCACTTTAAGAATCATAAAATCCATTGCATTCAAATTTTGAATTATTTTTCACCAAACTCATGGTACATTTGTGAAGTCAATTCTAAATGAAAAGGAGTAAAAAATAATCGCCACACAAACAATTGACTCAACAATTGATTAGCATTTACGCAATTTCTATGGTGCCATTTCCTGATAATAGTCTTGGCTGTATCGAGTAACCATAAAATGAATTGCAATAAATACGAAGGCATTGACTGAATGGAAGAAGGAAGAAACAATTCATCCGAAGTTGGGTATTCTTCTGCAGAATTTCCACCATTTTCTACATTTGAAAATGCCTGTACCAAGTCAGGAATATGACAGTTCTTGTCCATTCGTTTTTGATGCGTTTTGTTTTTTGATTTTGCCATGTGATTATGGACTTTCCAAATTGATTTTCCTCTGAGTTCAGTATTTTTGTGATTTTACTTTTTTCTAAGTATACTTGCAGCGGAATGAAATATCTGTCCCGTATTTGTATCTATTACATTTGACATTGCGATTTTGAGGTCAGTTTTCAATTGACTAGCAACTGATATGGCATCTCAAGCAGTTATTTTGCTACTAAATATTATGTTATATTTGCCTTGAACTTGTTGAAGTTGTTTGGCTGTATTTCTATAGAAATCAATGAGTTAAGACTGCATTTTATAGGTAAAATATTTTATATTAGAATCAGCAGGAAGGAAAGGTCTATATTTATCAAGTAACGGTGTCATGGGACATGACTATTAAATCATTATCAATAGCCAAAATAAAATTAGTAAAAGCAGTATAGTGATAACGCTTCCACGGGTTTGGATTGTTTTTATCGTTTTTTGGCAAATTATGTGCAATGCAAACAAAATTACAGAGTGCATGACGTTTAAAAGATGGACGGACAAATATTTCAACTGTAACTTTGTTTGAAACAGATTTAACATTCTTAATACGCTCATCTGATTCAAACTTGAGTAGTTTTTGGTCTTTTGTAAAATGTTTTGTTCAAACAAAATACAAGCGATCCAATTGAACGACAGTATTCTAGAACTTCCAATCTTGTTTCCAATGCAGATACAAAAATCGACTTCCCTATATTGGTAAATTAACCTAAAATTTCAGTCGATTTTTTTTTTGGGAGGGGGGCATATTATTTAAGCACTGCATAAAATTTAACTACTTTCTACTTTAGTCTTTTCTTTGGACTTAGTGGAGCAAGTTGCAACGGACTTGACATATCACGGAATATTTACTGAAACTATCCGTCAATTATTTCGATTTTACAATAAGACTTTTTTTTTATGTTTTATAAGAAAAAAATTATAGAATATAAACATATACAAACAACGTATGTGGCATATATCAGTGCACTTAAATAAAAACAAATATGCGTATATTATAGCGAAAAAGGTAGTAATTTCATATATATCAGTTCAGAGCAAATTATTGACTAATAAACAAAATGTGACGGAAGGCAAGTGATTGAGTTCCGTGTTCAAATTGAAGTTTTTTACTCATTCTTTTTCCATTGATTTCTGAAGGTTTTTTTCATATTTTGGTTCCGAAATTTTTATCACTTATTAGTTTTATGAAATACTATATGCTTAAAATATACTGGGATAATCTGTGTTACTACTATGAAGAAGAAACTAAAGTTTGTGTCCAAATTTGCAATTAAAATTACCACAATTTTAAATACTCAAAACTTCGCAAATTGTATAGATTAGAAGAAAACAAAGTACTGAATAGAATATTTTGACATATAAAAAGAGCCTCAGGAAAAACTATTTCAATACAATGTAGGCAAACATACACATATTTTTTATTTTGAAAAAGGGGGCTTAAAACTCTCAAGTATACTACGAGTCATTAAAACGACTTTTTAGAAAAATGTGACCGTACGAAATTCTGACGACAGGGCAAAAACGAAAGAAGATATATTTGTCTTTAAGTTAAGACCATTTTTAGCTGTGTGTTATTTGGGGAGATTAAACTCGCGATATATACGACTTTTTACACTTCTGTCACCGCACTATTATAGCTATAGTTCGAAAGGCATCTAGTAACATTAATTAATGACCACTAAGGGTTGTACACACACAACTATAAGATAAATTCCCTTTTTGTTTTCAAATACGATACAATTATTTGATACAATATGCAAGAACCAATATATTTTCCAAATAAAAAAAAAAGACTCCTACTTTTCTTTTCTATTTGCAAATGTACGGATTGATTTTGATAAAAAAAATTATATGTGGCATCTGTGTTTTTTATATATTCAATATGGTTTGTTGCAGTAATGAAATATTTGTGTAGCGAAAAAATGTCAATGGCCACAAAACCAAAAACACTGGCAAAACCATTAAATTATCTTTCTCTTTAAAAAAATCCACTTACTAAGCTTGGAGCCTCATGTGAACAGTAAACTTCCTCTTCGCTATATATACCAAAGACACCGTAAGGAATTGCAAGGATACATCCAATCATCCATGAGGACATTGCCAGTCCATATCGGTATAGTTTGCCTTTAGATGCAGACGCAAATGGTTTTAAAATAACATATGCACGGTCAATAGATAAAACTACGATTGCATATGTTGACACATAAAATGGAACCATTGAGAAATACACGTACAGAATATAACACGCGTATGGATTCCATGAGACATCAAACCAATTGAAAAGAGTTTCAGGCAGTACAAAAAACACTCCCACGCAAAGATCTGAAAATAGAACATTGAAATAAGTAAAATAACAAATGTAATTTCATGACAATTCGGTAAGCTTTTTTTTGTTAAAAAAAACCGTTATGAATAAACCAACCAAATATAACAGTATAATCATAATTGTGTACGAAAAACAATATTATCGTTATGGACGCTTCAAAAAGAAAAGACGAAAACGGCAAAATGAATAAATAACTGTTCTTATGAATTAATCTTTTAATGCGGTATCAAATATGTTTTCATAACGTACAGTTGTTTTCTGTGGGAGTTTGAAAGCTTGTTCAATGAAAGTAGTCTGGCTTAGAAGGTAAAGTACAAGGGATAGCGATATTCGGCGGTTCAATATTTGCAAACATGTAACTTAAACACTGACAAATGAAAAAAAAGATGTTTTGTTAATATTTGTGGTGACACTTTAAATATATTATACATATACGTTTATAATATTCTTTTGAATTTTGGTGATGAGGAAAAGTTTGCACCAAACATGAATTTATAATACTGATTGAGGTTTTCCAGACTCAAAAAGTCTTTTAAATTTGAACAAAAGTATAACAGATTGCGTTCGTGTATTGGTTGTTTCATTGGTTTATTTGATTTGATTTAGGTATGTATTTCCTTTATATCGTTACCTGCAATTGCCAAGTTTGCCACAAAAAATCTCATTCTAGATTTTGGTTTTCTTGATACTAATAACACTACCACCAAGATATTTAGAAATATTATTCCAATAAGAATAATCAAGGATATCCATTTCAGACCCTGCAAAAAATAATGTGTAATGCTTTACTTTTTTTCAATACAGTTTAGTATATAAAGGCTGAGTAATCCAAATACCCTATAATCATCTTTTTTGTCTATATAATTTTAAAAGTACTGTATTACCTTCTAGATAATATTTATAGATTATCGTTGATCATCTCAACGAGATTGATTTTCTCGCTTGAGCTGGTACAGCGAAAGTGAGAAAAGCAATCGAGTTGAGATGATCAATGATAATCTATTTATCGCTATTTTACCTATGACGACGTTGTTAATTTCAATGTCAATTTCGTTAGAGACGCCACGTGGTCTCCTTAGTTCTAGCGATATTTTTTCCATCTCAAGCGAGAAGCATGAAATGAAAATTATCACAAAAAAGGATCAAAGGAAAAATGCACAAAATAGCGATAAATATATTTTCCACCGATATACACCCTTATACAGGGAAAGGGATAACAAATACTATTCTAAAGAAGAAGTCGGTATGAATGTTTAAAAGTTAGATTACAAAATATATATTTAGTAAACAAGCCCATCTTTGATACTAAATTGAAATTATGTTTCCGCCAGACGCACACTTCTTTTACAAAAGACTAAACAGTGATAGTTGCAGATCAAAATATAAGAAAACAATGGTTTTAGTCAAAGACAATAACAATCAAAACCAAGGAGTAAACAAAGACTAAAAAACGAAAAGACATTTACACCAACAGTTATAAATAATAAATAGGAAACAACACAACTCCACTAAAAACCGAGAGTAAAATCAGGTGATTCGTAAGGGTAAGCATTACCGGCACCGTATACGGCACCTGTTGTGTTACTTTTTTTCCCAGTTCGGTAATGATGAAACCGAGGAGAAATATTAGATATGATTTCTGAAAAAACGTTTGTCATAACGGCTAATCAGCTGATTATGGCGACCGTACAATATTTTGAGTGCTGACCTTTATTTGATTGATTCAAAGTCCTGTCTTAGCAACTTTTAAAAAGCAGTATTCCTCGATCAACACAATCAACGTACTTTGAGCTAGATCTAGTGGAACGTTAATAGTAATAGTTGTAACAAGAAAACATTAACTGTATATGTATAGCTGTTCCCGTTATTATGTAAAATCCCTCTCCCTCCTTAAAAATCCGAAAATAATAAGTTGAAGTATTTTTGACATAATATATCAATACAAAGAAATCTTTTAAGAACCTTCTACGACGTAGAAAGTATAATACGTAACTGTAACAGTATGTGTGCTCGTAGGTTAATAAATTCACAAGAAATTTAACGGGTTTGTTTGGTGTAAACATTATTTCACCCTGTATTATAAAGAAACATATGGTTTAAGATTTTCTAAAATAAAATGGAATTCTTAAAATACGAAATGCTTTAAATGTATTGAATGTATACCTTATCAATTGTAAACAGGTTATAGTAATTGTATAAATGCTACACTTCTTAATATGTGTGTCTTAGAGACATGCATCATCAACATGAGTGAAGTATCAAAATAAAAGAATATGTACTTAGCATTTATTGGTATAAGATGTTTAACTTTTCTACAACACCACACGTTTATGAAATACATTTTCTGATGAAGATCCTAGAACTAATTTAACTTACTAAATGTAATATATATCGAGTCGTATCATGCATATATCAAAATGATTTCGTCCATTGTTGTTTTCATGTATTTGTCATAATAACTGAACACAATAGGTTTTGGAATAATTTGGAAAAACCCATCATTAAACAGGTACCCCCATAAGCATGTTTATAGCATGTCTTGTCACAATTATTTAAAAATTCATAAAATGAGTCTTAAAATACAACTCGTCGTACCTTTGAGACTCTTTAGCGTTTGAACTCAGGACATTGTATCAGAAAGGAATATTTATAAGGTACTTTCATGTTTGTTTTTTTGAAATTCCAAAAAAGCGTTTAAACATGTAAGACAATTACAAACGAATGAATAGAATAATAAACAAACTCAGCTACTTCCGTTATTACTTTTCAAACTCTTATTATTGTTAAAATGTTATTATGCTATTTTATGACAAAGTATACATTTTAATAGGTTTTAACATAGTCAAACTACATGTTTGTAATTATCATGATACAGGACTGTATATATGTGTATATGAAAGTCATCATATAAGTCAAGCTGGTAGTACAATTGTGGTTTGCTTTTTGCTTTATTTTCCTCCACTCTTTTGTATGATATGTATCGTATTCTAATGATACTGGTAACAATTTTATGTTGAGAATCTTAGACATAAATCTGTGTTAAACAAATGTCCGTATCATAACACAATGCTTACTACATTGCTGTATCTCTACTTATCAAAACATTTGATTATATTACATTGATTTTGTATAAATAGACAGAAAACTGTCTTTCAACAAATACCTAAATATATGGTCATTTTGGTGCCAGTTGATTTCATTTTGACGTGTCTATCAATTAGTTATTTAAGTAATTGCATGTTGAAAGAAGATTTCACTGTTTTCGAATGGTTCGAACAATATTTAACGCTAGTGAATTGGTTATATTATATCAGATCGTTGTTCTTGTAACACATGTTGTTATATGACGCTTTATTATTTCTTACAATTATTACTAATTTATACAATTGCAAAAAAAAAAAGAGTTAAAAATAGCCATATGCAATTGTATTGCAAAGGTATTATGATAACTAAGTCAGTAAACTTTGGTAATCCAACTCACTGCAATGGATTGTCTTTCTTAAATGATATATTTTGTTTCGAAGTTGTCATTTATGTACTACGATGCAGTCAAATGCTTTTCGACGTTTAATGGTGTTTCAAAAATTTCTTTACTTTGTCCCCTTAATTATCCGAAAAGAAGACTTCGGAACTTTACCTGTATTGATGTCAATGTATGTAAACATTGCTGACGTAAGAAAGCTTCAATTCACAACTCTGTGGACGTAACTGCTAAAGTCATCCTGCAGATTATCAAAATGAAGTCAATGAGGGTTGGCATTTGTGTTTGGTCAAAGAAACAATTATTCAAAACACGATTATGTCTGCATCATGTGTTATCTCTTTACTTTGAAGGATAAAGGTAATGTTACGAGACGCAGTATTGTGTTAAACCAATAATATATTTACACAGACATATTTGCAAGACATGGAATCGTTGAAACAGTTATTATACCAATATTTACATATTTTTTTTATTGAAATTAGAACTATTATAATATTCTATGTTTTTTTCAAAAAATCTCTTTAGTTTTAACACATTATCTTTCTCCTAACGTGTGTGTATCTCAACTGTGCCATGTGTATTGAGATAGTATTTCTAATGATTGTCAAAAATGAACTTAGATTATCTATTTCAACTTCCTATAATTGTACTGATATGTGTTAATGTGATTACACTGAGTGCATTTTATAAATCAGAAAATCAGCACAACATATTGGATTATTCTCTTCTCCTAAATGAGCAAAATACTTACGTTGAACAGGTTGTTGCGTCATACGATTCGGTGCTTCGAACTGTCCTCGACAAGCATGCTCCAGAACAATCAAAAGTTATCACTCAGCGACCAAACACCGAGTGGTACACTGATGATTTGCGATTTGCTCAGCGTGAACGCCGCAAAGCTGAGCGGCAAATGCGGAAAACAAAACTCGAAGTACATAAACAAAGGAGAAGGTATAATAAGGGACGTTTTTGGCCCCCTTTCCAAAGAAGCCTTTATTCGTACCGTTGCTAGCCTTAGTATAGAAACTTAGAAAAAAAATGATTTTTTTTATGTTCCGGTAAAAAAAAGGTTGCCTAGCAACCGTTTTCCTTATATAATAGAATAAGCAGATATGAATTAAAGTATCTGTACAAATAACCATATTTCCAGATAAGATCGTTGGTTTGAGAATAACTTGAAGTTACAAATGTATAGTCACTTCAATTTGAGTTTGTAAGATGCTTAGCAACAACCTAACAACAGAAATATTCCCTAGCAACGGTTAAAAAAAGGTGATTTTTGTCCTTTTAAGAATGAATCTAGCATTGTTTGTGTTCATATACTGGTGTTACATTATAATACAATGTGTGTAATACTTATCTTTGTTTACTAGGTAAAGATTGAGCCTAGCAACACCAATGTTGCTTAGCAACAGCATAAAAACTTAAATTAAAGCTAACTGCAAATGAAGTAGTCATTTTATTGTACTAATAAAAATAAATACGAAAACAGAATGCATGTTCAAGAATTACAATATGTAAGAAATAAAATGTCAGCTTAATTGTAGATCTATTGTATAAATGCTTGACAACAACGTAGCAACATAAATGGTGCATAGCAACGGTTAGCAATTTATAAGATACTAGTATGTTACAGAGTTTTTAGTCACTCTCTTAACATATAACTGCGTAAAAGTTCATTAGAAGAACTTTTCATAAGGCCATTTCTCTCACAAGAACAGTTTTTTGCCTAGCAACAGATTTTACTGAATACCACAAAATATCATTTATTGGTGAACTGTCTCTTTGAACTGGTTTTGAAATATTTAAAATGCTGTAGGTGGGTCAAACGCTTAAAATTATCAAGATGCATATTTAGTATGTGTTGTGTTACAGTAATAGCTTCAATCAAGTAATTGCCATGATCTCTGGAAACCACTGAGGACTTTATTAGGCAATATTAAAATCTTGAGTAATGGCTTTCGTTTGCTTTTTGTAGTTATAGTTATCAACATCATGTATATATTTAATAGCATTTCCTTAGCAACAACAGCAAGTCAGAAGGGAAAGTGTTTTTACAAACATATTAAGATACTTTTCAAAAGTATTATTATTCT
The DNA here is from genome assembly GCF_036588685.1 of Mytilus trossulus. Classification (NCBI taxonomy): domain Eukaryota; kingdom Metazoa; phylum Mollusca; class Bivalvia; order Mytilida; family Mytilidae; genus Mytilus; species Mytilus trossulus. The sequence goes on along the minus strand of NC_086385.1, from coordinate 51,373,684 downwards.
AGTTTGTACCATCTTATATTCTTAACTTTAAAATCAAAAGAATTATTTTCCATTGCTCCAGACAGGTAAGGTTTTCGACTTATGTAAGACTTATGAATTCAGTGGGTATCATGGAAACACAACATATATTTAATACGTGACTATTACATAACAGCTTTCTTCTTTTTTTTTTAATGTTACTACATTTTAATTGAACAGTCTTTTCTTATACAAAGTACAAGAATCTCATATAAGTTAAATGTATATGAACAGCAATTTGTTTAATAGCCTATTTACTCCTTATCGTCTGAGATTTGGATATTCTAATTTTAAGTACACCGAAAATTATATGAAAATATTGTTTTAATACTAACGATAAAATTCACTAAAATGAATAAGTTATGACCATTTCATTATAGAAAAGTAATTTAACTACAATACAATGACTAAATCAGCATGATTTGGTAAATAATGAGAATAAGACATTAGCTAATTGTAAATGCTCATAAAATATGTGAATAAATATTTAAACATTTTCTTGAAAAACAGAATTTTAATTAAAGTTATGCCCTAAAATATAAGTGAAAAGTAGCTGTCACATAAACACAGTTTGTATTAGTTATTTTACTCCTCTGGCAAAGAATCACAGTCACTTTCATCAGAACTCGGTATGTGAGATGCATCTAAAACAGATGTTTTAAAGTCTCTCCTTGATCCAGACTGCTGTTCAAGTCTTTGATGACCCAGATACCATAGCACACTTGCAACATGTGCACAACAACCAACAACTCGTGCTCCCGATTTGCATGTACAATACCATCCTTCTATATCTCCTTCGTCACTGTAACTTATGAAGACAGTATGGGAAAGTTTGTTACTGTGCCTAGATTGTATTTTTATTTGAGCAGGTTTTCTTTGATTTTGCACACATACAGTTCAAATTTTCCGTCTTCGCCCTCGTGTTCTCTGACATAGTTAGGGGCCTGTTTAAGCTGATATACCCCCATGGTTATTTCGCGTAGTTTATCCATACTCAAAACTGGAAAATCTGCTAGTTCATCTAAAACATTTGATGCATCAACTAATTTGTAAATGGTACGTTTGGCCAATAAGCAAAGAACAAGGACAATGAAACTGCTATTTAAATGCAAGACGGATTATTACTCAAATAACATTTCTGAAGTTGGACATGATCAAAAGAAACTGCATAAGCTCACAAACGGTATGATGGGAAACACAAACGATGTGGTTTTGCCATCGCATCAGAGTGAATTTGAATTATCAAATAGATTCGGAATGGTTTTCCTTGGAAAAATCGAAACAATTAGGACTAACCTTTGCTTAGTGAATAAATCGTCTGCATATGAGAATGAAGAATTCAAATACGATTTACAATTTGAAAGGCCAACCACTCACCTTCTTTACACCTGCATCTGTACAAAAAGTACGTAAAATTATTTTGAAAGCTCCAACAAAATCATGCGAATTAGATCCACTTCCGAGAAATATATTAAAACCGTGTTTGAACAGTTTGGCTGCCGTCATCACCAAGATAGTGAACTTGTCACTCTAACAGTGTTGTGTGTCACCATCTTTCAAGGAGGCAGTTGTTCGACCACTCTTGAAAAAGACCGGTCTAGACAAAGAGGTATTGAAGAATTATGGACCCGTCTCGAATCTTCCGTTTGTATCTAAGGTAGTTGAAAAGAACAGACTCTATTTTAAAAGAGTAAAATCCATTTTATTCCTTTTTATAATCTTTTTCAATGTTTACTATAAATGAATGCAGATTTCATAAAGAAATACACAAATTTTACAATATTCCATGTTTTTATTCTAATATTTGATAAAACTTACATTAAATGTTCGGGAAATTTCCCAAAATATATGAAAGTATTGAAATATTTATGGTAAAAAAATGTATATGACAACTATTTATTCGGGAAATGTCCCGAACTCATTTTTAACATTAAATTTTAGGACATATATGTTGGCAAAGCGTTTAAAAAAAAAAATCTGAAACACATTTCGGAAAATATCCCGACAAAAATAAACTAAGTACAAAATGTTTAACACAGATGTCTGCAAATAATTTCGGGATTTATCCCGAAAAGTTCAATGTATATGCTCGATCTCATGACTAATAATTTCTTTTCACATTTTGGGAAGAATCCCAAAAATATAAACTAAGTACAAAATGTATAACACAGATGTCTGCAAATATTTTCGGGATTTATCCCGAAAATTCAATGTATATCCTAGATCTCATGACTAATAATTTCTTTTCACATTTCGGGAAAAATCCCGAAAATATAAATCTAATATCAGGCACACACTTTATTTATTTTGGTGCATAGATTTGTTTTACCCATTTCGGGAAAAATCCCGAAATAAAATCTACAAGCCAAAATTTTGCATTTTGATTTCTTCAACATATTGGGAAATATCCTGAAAAAACAAAATCTTTAAGATTTTTATACAACACAGAATTTTGATACATAAGAACGTTTTTATGCAAATTTGTTTCTAACATTTGTTAAAATAGTATGATTCATAAAAAATATGTCTCACTTACAAAAAAAGTATTTTAATTATATAACCATACTTTTCATTACAGTTTAGAAAAAAAGTATTTTCTAAGAAATATAAAGGTTGCTCTCTATTGCACCACATTTGCAGCATATTTGCTATATTTGACAAAGTGCATATAATAGGTTAGTCTGATTAGAATAACATGTTTTAAAAATTAGTTCTGAATTAAAAAGACTAAGATTGATGATAAGTATGGTATATAATAATGAATGTATATATGCAATTACTACAGTCTAGTTAACTAATATGCTCACATATAGAACTACAATCACAACAATGTTACTAAATAGTGGTTGCATTTACGGAGCTAAAAGGCATCAACAAGATTTACAGGATGTATACCTATACAAATAAGATGATATTGCATTATTACATTTATACCAAAAAAACAGTTTGAAAGATATCAGGAAGTCTGTGCAGTCCTTTAAACTATGTTTGTGAGTCTTTTTCTCTCGTTTATCTTCAAATCTGTGTCTTTTTAGACTCACACCAATTTGTCCTCCAAAGATTTCTATGTATCCTACAAAGAAAAGTCAATTCAAGTTCAATATTTTAAAGTCCTTCAGGCATATTATTCATGATTTTTTTTCCAGCATATTTTGTTCTGTCTTATAATCATGATAATAGATGAATTTGTTATGACATGTCTTTCATGGCTTACTGTATGTGATTTGTTTTGTTCAATAATTGAAGACTTACCGCACTAATGATATTTAAATTTTGTTTCTTATTATGGCGGTTGTTTCCTAAGCAATCATACAGAATCTTTTTTTTCTAATCTGGTGTTTTAATTTTTTGATGTATATATATATGTGTTACTTTACCGATTCTTCATGTTTTAACCTACAAACAAATGTGGCATTTATCGGCTCCGCCACCAAAAAAATCAAAATAAGATGTTTAACAAAAAATTAAATAGGGAATGTATCAATGAATCACCACAGATGATGCCCCTGCTTGTATATCATATAAAGTTATAAAAGGACATAACTGAAGAACGGTAAAAGTGACTCCACCAAAAACACTTAATCTGATTTAGTGGTAATAGGTATTGTGTACAAGTTCCATAAAATGTGATTAATGCAAACTTAATTTAGAGAACTGAAACAAAAATTCAGTAATTTTTCCATTTTCAAAGGCACATAACTCTAGAAAATTTAGTGGCAACCTTTAAAGTCAAACTTGAGTATTGTGTACAATATCATAGCATTTGGTTGAGGCAAGCTAAAGTTAGTGAATTGAAATGAAAATTACAGCAATCATTCAATTTGTGAAAGGTCATAGTTCTAGAACAGTTAAAGTTACCCCCTTAAAATTCAAACTTGATCTGTATTATGTGGTAACAAGCATTGTTTATAAGTTTCATTGCATTTAGTTGAGGCAGACTAAAGTTAGAGAACAGAAACTATCTTTTTTCATTTGTTAAGGGACATAACTGCAGAACAGTTAAGTGACGCCACCCCCTTAATTCATACTTGATCTGTATTTTGTGGTAATAAGCATTGCTGTATATTAGTTTCATAGCATTTGGTTTAGAGACTAACTGAGAAAATTGAAATAGTTTCAGCATTTTTGTTTGTTTATAAAGGGGCATAACTCTAAAACGGTTCAAGTACATGACACCACTCAAATTCAAACTTGATCTGTGTTTTTTGGTATAAGCATTATGTATCAGTATCATAACATTTGGTTGAGGCAAACTGAATTTAAAGAACAGTAACCAACTTTGGGAGGTATGGAAGGACGTACATACAGAAGGTCAAGGGTAAAATTACTGCGGGGGCATTAAAAGGTCGTCCTTAGCATGTCCCTTAATTGCACAAATGTAGTTATTCATGAACATCCCATCTTCCTATATCTATGGATGTTAATAAACAATTTGCCAGCTAATGTGTGATTGCAATACGTATATATATATATAAAATGCAACATTCAAATTGTCATATAAAAAAGAAGATGTTGTATAATAGCCAATGAGACAACTCTCCACAAGAACTAAAATGACACAGAAATAAACAACTACCAAGCCTGCTTTACTTATGATCGAAAGTTTGATGTTTTTTTCAATACAATGTAATAATACATAAACTAGATCCATAAAAGATCCATGAAAATGACGGCATGGTCAGTTTAACCAGTCAGGCAAATACAACTTACAATCATTTCATACACCAATATAGTGGCCTTATTGCTACATAAGTGTCTAAGAGACAGAGTATTTTATTTGTGAAACAGCACATTTTGTTAGAAATAACATTTTTTTGAACACTTACAAACTTTAAAACTTACCTTTCACATCTTCCCATTATAATTTAGATTAAAAAAGACCTTGAACTTCAAAGAGAACTGAATCAGAGACCTTTCTCTTCCTATTTGTCTAGGCTAACTGGATGTTCTATGGATATGTCAATCTGAAAAAAGAACAGAATGTCATAAAACTTCATCATTCATGCTGAAAATGTTTACTGTGGAATCATTATTATTCACGGGATACCAATTTTCTTAGTTTTCATTGAAACAGATGAACCATAATTTTAAATGTTAAACAAATTACAAATGTGCCATCAGGTTGTATACAGACTTTGACAAAACCAACCAGATGCTCCGCAGGGCGTAGCTTTATACGACCGCAGAGGTTGAACCCTGAACGGTTGGGGCAAGTATGGACACAACATTCAGGCTGGATTCCGCTCTAAATTTGGATTGTGATTAAATAGTTGACACAGCATAGGTTTCTGACACAGAATGAATGTATTCAAATGAACTTAAAATTTTTGTTTTCTCTTAGAGCAATTCACTATGCTGTTGAATAATAATCCTCTCAAAAAAAGGTTTGAAGAAATTTTCTTTTTATTTATGAAATTTCAAATGAGACCAGATGCTCCGCAGGGCGTAGCTTTATACGACCGCAGAGGTTGAACCCTGAACGGTTGGGGCAAGTATGGACACAACATTCAAGCTGGATTCCGCTCTAAATTTGGATTGTGATTAAATAGTTGACACAGCATAGGTTTCTGACACAGAATGAATGTATTCAAATGAACTTAAAATTTTTGTTTTATCTTAGAGCAATTCACTATGCTGTTGAATATTAATCCTCTCAAAAAAATGTTTGAAGAAATTTTCTTTTTATTTATGAAATTTCAAATGAGAAAAATTTAACCCAATTTTTTATTCACATCCCCCTTTCCCTTATTCCAAAACTAATTTCAATTAAAATATTCTAATGGAGTTTGCAACAATTACTACTCATTTAAATACATGATGTAAAAAAACTGCTTGTTATCACTGAATGGTAAAGATTATTTAAATTTATCAGTTGGTAGTAAAAAGTGAATATACATTGTATATTGTATATAACAAAGATTTAAGTTGATTCTAGACAAAGAAAGATAACTCCAATTAAAAAAAATTCTTGCAGATATTTCTTGCTTACTATACTGGACAAAGAAAGATAACTCTTAATTAAAAAAAAATTTGCTATTTCACAATATTGTGAAATTAGATATTTCTTGCCATTGCACAATACTGTGCAATTGAAAAGACTTGCTATTGCACAATACTTAATATAATAATTTTAGATCCTGATTTGGACCAACTTGAAAACTGGGCCCATAATCAAAAATCTAAGTACATGTTTAGATTCAGCATATCAAAGAGGCCCAAGAATTTAATTTTTGTTAAAATCAAACTTAGTTTAATTTTGGACCCTTTGCACTTTAATTTAGACCAATTTTAAAACTGGACCAAAAATTAAGAATCTACATACACAGTTAGATTTGGCATATCAAAGAACCCCAATTATTCAATTTTTGATGAAATCAAACAATGTTTAATTTTGGACCCCGATTTGGGCCAACTTGAAAACTGGGCCAATAATCAAAAATCTAAGTACATTTTTAGATTCAGCATATCAAAGAACCCCAAGGTTTCAATTTTTGTTAAAATCAAACTAAGTTTAATTTTGGACCCTTTGGACCTTAATGTAGACCAATTTGAAAACGGGACCAAAAATTAAGAATCTACATACACAGTTAGATTCGGCATATTAAAGAACCCCAATTATTCAATTTTGATGAAATCAAACAAAGTTTAATTTTGGACCCTTTGGGCCCCTTTTTCCTTAACTGTTGGGACCAAAACTTCTTAAATCAATACCAACCTTCCTTTTATAGTCATAAACCTGGTGTTTAAATTTCATAGATTTCTATTTACTTATACTAACGCTATGGTGCGAAAACCGAGAAAAATGCTTATTTGGGTCCCTTTTTGGCCCCTAATTCCTAAACTGTTGGGACCCAAACTCCCAAAATCAATACCAACCTTCCTTTTGTGGTCATAAACATTGTGTTTAAATTTCATTGATTTCTATTTACTTTAACTAAAGTTATTGTGCGAAAACCAAGAATAATGCTTATTTTGGCCCTTTTTTGGCCCCTAATTCCTAAACTGTTGAAAATAAAACTCCCAAAATCAATTCCAACCTTTATTTTGTGGTTATAAACCTTGTGTCAAAATTTCATAGATTTCTATTAACTTAAACTAAAGTTATAGTGCGAAAACCAAGAAAATGCTTATTTGGGCCCTTTTTGGCCCCTAATTCCTAAAATGTTGGGACCAAAACTCCCAAAATCAATACCAGCCTTCCTTTTATGGTCATAAACCTTGTGTTAAAATTTCATAGATTTCTATTCACTTTTACTAAAGTTAGAGTGCGAAAACTAAAAGTATTCGGACAACGACAACGACGACGCAGACGCCAACGTGATAGCAATATACGACGAAATTTTTTTCAAAATTTGCGGTCATATAAAAAATTAAAAAAACAATCTTAAAATAAGTTGGTTTACAGCATTAGAATGCTATAATATGTGTAAAAAATAATTTTAAATAAAATTAACCACTCTATGGTAGAATACCAAATTGATTTTTTTTATAGGAAATTGATCTTTTTGTATGGTGCTATAAGTCCAGTATATGATGGCTTAACACACCTCCTCTGTAAATTCTGAGTAATCCACATCATTTTCTATCAGGATTCCCTCTGTTTCTGGTTCTATTTCTCCTGCTTCTCCTAAACTCCTCATTAATTCTCTGTAAACATAAATGCCAAATTAGTGGTCTGTAATAATGTTAGTTAATAATCTCAGAAACAAACAAAAGGTGTGTTTACGTCAATAAAACAGTATTATTTTTAACCTCATCTTTTTTATTTTAACTTGACTAACATAATTCAAATATGATGATCAAGTTAAAACAGGTTGAGTATCTGGAGAATTAATCTAACCCTGCAATAAGTTAATATGGTTAATTAACATTATCCCCAGCCCCAGTTGTCAGTGTAGTCCTCTTCTATATATCTGAAAAATTTTGTCTTATAATAAATTCAGTGCTGATTTCTGGTTTTTGATTGATTGTTCGATGCTTAATGTCAAGTGGCAAATATTTAATATTTCATGCATGTTCAGGACAATTTCATGATTTGACTTAATTGCTGAACTTAGCTGTTATCTGTCTATCCATCTTTTCTGTATCATCACAAAAACATAAAATAACAAGAACAATAAAGAATGTGTACACAGATGCCCCATCCGCACTATCATTTTCTATATACAATGGACTGTGAAAATGGGGGAAAAGCTCTAATTTGGCATCAAAATTAAAAAAGATCATATCATAGGGAACATATGTAATAAGTTTCAAGTTGATTGGACTTCAATTTCATCAAAAACTACCTTGACCAAAAACTTTAACCTGAAACTTGCACTATCATTTTCTATGTTCAGTGGACCGTGAAATTGGGGTCAAAAATCTAATTTAGCATCTAAATTAGGAAGATCATATCATAGGGAACATGTGTACTAAATTTCAAGTTGATTGGACTTCAACTTCATCAAAAACTACCTCAACCAAAAACTTTAACCTGAAACTTGCACTATCATTTTCTATGTTCAGTGGACCGTGAAATTCGGGTCAAAAATCTAAATTAGGAAGATCATATCATAGGGAACAAATTTCAAGTTGATTGGACTTCAACTTCATCAAAAACTACCTCAACCAAAAACTTTAACCTGAAGCGGGACTAATGGACGAATGAACAGACAGAGCCAGACGGACGAACGAACCCACAGACAAGAAAACATAATGCCCATAAATGGGGAATAAAAATAATCGAAAGAAAGTTAATACAACTGTCACAACTGTAGTGACTAGCAGAAATAAAACTGCAGGGACAAAGGAAGTAAAAATTGTTCAGAATGAATTTAGTCTTACCCGTGAGAATACATTGAGTCTTCCTTCCATTCAGTTATTCTACATATAAACAGAGTGTTGGCATGATCTTCTGGTCGTACGGTGAAATCTGATAAAAAGAAAATTATGTATACAGAAATCTTACATCATTACTCTCCTGACTATACAAAGTAATAACAGTTTTCTAATTTAACAGTCATTTTATCAATGACTGACAGACTTCGAACATTTTTTGTCATTTGCCAAAATTAATTTCCAGTAACTAATTATAAATATTAACATTTTTTCAAGAAATTGAGAATGGAAATGGGGAATGAGACAACTACTTGAAACACGCAAGTACAAGTGCAAATAGTCACAACACTTAATTAGATCATCCAAGAAAATAGTTTTTTTCTATTTATCATCATCATCATCATATGTGAAAGAAAGGATGTTCAACTTCATTTGTGTTGACAATTGATTTTGTTCAATCATTTAAATGTAAATAAATTTTTAACTGTGAGGTTATATCATGTTTATATTCTAGATTGACTTGAAAGAAGGTAAGTAAACTTGAAGTTCAATCAATACAGAGGCGGCAAGAAGGGATGTCATCATAAATTCCTGATATTAAACATTCTTTCCCAGATTCCAAAAAAAAAATTATCATTAATTCCCAAGTCAATGATCTACAACGAGTTTTTTAACAACTTTAGATAACATATATGGTTCAGTTGTTTTTCTAAGAATAATGAGACCATTTATATGTAATCTTTTCTTACCTTTTGGACAATTTTCCATGGGTATCATAATTCTAGGTAACCTGTGGTCCAGTGGTTTAAACAAGGCTGTATCTGGATTTCTGTCAGGCATTAAATGAATATGTCCAGTACTGGCTCTAGAATGCTTAGGTTCAATGATTGACACAACCTTTGAAAACATTAATGACAAAATTTATTATCCAAATATTATTTTTGGATTAATTTTTCATGGGGACTGTTTTATTTTTTCATTTTTGTGGATATTAGATATCCATATTTTGCTAGAGTCTGCATACAAGCCAATAGAAAATTTGTACTTTGTTAAACATTTAATTTCTTGGTCACCTTTAAGGTGGTAAATGGGTGTCTTTCTCCATCTTGGATTGTAAAAAGCAGAGAATCAAAGGTCCATATTTTCTATCAAGCTAGCAAAATTTGATGCAGGAATGCAGATGTTTAATGCGAATTTTCATTTACAGTGACTTGACTGTTAGTGTTGCTATCCACCAATTGCAACTCATTCAAAATTTTGACCCAATTGCAATTTGTTTTATTAAACCAAATTGTTCAACTGGTCAAAATATTGAACAAATTGTTCTGTCAAAATGTGAAAGTGCAAGGTGATAAAACAACACATACTTACAATCCTATAAGACTTTAACTCCACTTTAATGATGTTGTGAAAATTTGAGTCTATCAGTTTGTATAGGTATATTATAGTCATTACCATGCTTAAGGTGGCTCACCCCAATAGTGACCCCCGGTAGATTTTTTTTATTTTCACTTATTTTGTAGATTTTTTTATGCTGAATCCAAAAATCCAAAGAAAAAAGGGGGTCACCAGGCTCGTTTTCCCCTCAAATTGAAGTGAAATATGCGATTTTGACCCTTTTTCCAAACATGTCCACCCTTACAACAATAACGGTTACATCAAATTCAAAGAGTTTTAAAACCAAGTCAGTATGATTTTTATGTGAAACCAGATGCTCCGCAGGGCGTAGCTTTATACGACCGCAGAGGTTGAACCCTGAACGTTTGGGGCAAGTATGGACACAACATTCAGGCTGGATTCCGCTCTAAATTTGGATTGTGATTAAATAGTTGACACAGCATAGGTTTCTGACACAGAATGAATGTATTCAAATGAACTTAAAATTTTTGTTTTCTCTTAGAGCAATTCACTATGCTGTTGAATATTAATCCTCTCAAAAAATGTTTGAAGAAATTTTCTTTTTATTTATGAAATTTCAAATGAGAAAAATTGAACCCAATTTTTAAATCACATCCCCCTTTCCCTTATTCCAAAACTAATTTCAATTAAAATATTCTAATGGAGTTTGCAACAATTACTACTCATTTAAATATATCATAAAATATTAAGATGTAAAAAAACTGCTTGTTATCAATGAATGGTAAAGATTATTTAAATTTATCAGTTGGTAGTAAAAAGTGAATATACATTGTATATTGTATATAACAAAGATTTAAGTTGATTCTGGACAAAGAAAGATAACTCCAATTAAAAAAAATCTTGCAGATATTTCTTGCTTACTATACTGGACAAAGAAAGATAACTCTTAATTAAAAAAAAATTTGCTATTTCACAATATTGTGAAATTAGATATTTCTTGCCATTGCACAATACTGTGCAATTGAAAAGACTTGCTATTGCACAATACTTAATATAATAATTTTAGATCCTGATTTGGACCAACTTGAAAACTGGGCCCATAATCAAAAATCTAAGTACATGTTTAGATTCAGCATATCAAAGAGGACCAAGAATTTAATTTTTGTTAAAATCAAACTTAGTTTAATTTTGGACCCTTTGCACTTTAATTTAGACCAATATAAAACTGGACCAAAAATTAAGAATCTACATACACAGTTAGATTTGGCATATCAAAGAACCCCAATTATTCAATTTTTGATGAAATCAAACAATGTTTAATTTTGGACCTCGATTTGGGCCAACTTGAAAACTGGGCCAATAATCAAAAATCTAAGTACATTTTTAGATTCAGCATATCAAAGAACCCCAAGGATTCAATTTTTGTTAAAATCAAACTAAGTTTAATTTTGGACCCTTTGGACCTTAATGTAGACCAATTTGAAAACGGGACCAAAAATTAAGAATATACATACACAGTTAGATTCGGCATATTAAAGAACCCCAATTATTCAATTTTGATGAAATCAAAAAAAGTTTAATTTTTGGACCCTTTGGGCCCCTTTTTAACTGTTGGGACCAAAACTCCCAAAATCAATACCAACCTTCCTTTTTATAGTCATAAACCTTGTGTTTAAATTTCATAGATTTCTACTTACTTATACTAACGCTATGGTGCGAAAACCAAGAAAAATGCTTATTTGGGTCCCTTTTTGGCCCCTAATTCCTAAACTGTTGGGACCGAAACTCCCAAAATCAATACCAACCTTCCTTTTGTGGTCATAAACATTGTGTTTAAATTTCATTGATTTCTATTTACTTTAACTAAAGTTATTGTGTGAAAACCAAGAATAATGCTTATTTGGGCCCTTTTTTGGCCCCTAATTCCTAAACTATTGATACCAAAACTCCCAAAATCAATCCCAACCTTTCTTTTGTGGTCATAAACCTTGTGTCAAAATTTCATAGATTTCTATTAACTTAAACTAAAGTTATAGTGCGAAAACCAAGAAAATGCTTATTTGGGCCCTTTTTGGCCCCTAATTCCTAAAATGTTGGGACCAAAACTCCCAAAATCAATACCAGCCTTCCTTTTATGGTCATAAACCTTGTGTTAAAATTTCATAGATTTCTATTCACTTTTACTAAAGTTAGAGTGCGAAAACTAAAAGTATTCGGACGACGACGACGACGACGACGACGACAGACGACGACGACGACGACGACGACGACGACGACGCCAACGTGATAGCAATATACGACGAAATTTTTTTCAAAATTTGCGGTCGTATAAAAAATTGAACCCAATTTTTAAATCACATCCCCCTTTCCCTTATTCCAAAACTAATTTCAATTAAAATATTCTAATGGAGTTTGCAACAATTACTACTCATTTAAATACATCATAAAATATTAAGATGTAAAAAAACTGCTTGTTATCAATGAATGGTAAAGATTATTTAAATTTATCAGTTGGTAGTAAAAAGTGAATATTATACATTGTATATTGTATATAACAAAGATTTAAGTTGATTCTGGACAAAGAAAGATAACTCCAATTAAAAAAAAATCTTGCAGATATTTCTTGCTTACTATACTGGACAAAGAAAGATAACTCTTAATTAAAAAAAAAATTGCTATTTCACAATATTAGGAAATTAGATATTTCTTGCCATTGCACAATACTGTGCAATTGAAAAGACTTGCTATTGCACAATACTTAATATAATAATTTTAGATCCTGATTTGGACCAACTTGAAAACTGGGCCCATAATCAAAAATCTAAGTACATGTTTAGATTCAGCATATCAAAGAGGCCCAAGAATTTAATTTTTGTTAAAATCAAACTTAGTTTAATTTTGGACCCTTTGCACTTTAATTTAAACCAATTTTAAAACTGGACCAAAAATTAAGAATCTACATACACAGTTAGATTTGGCATATCAAAGAACCCCAATTATTCAATTTTTGATGAAATCAAACAATGTTTAATTTTGGACCTCGATTTGGGCCAACTTGAAAACTGGGCCAATAATCAAAAATCTAAGTACATTTTTAGATTCAGCATATCAAAGAACCCCAAGGTTTCAATTTTTGTTAAAATCTAACTAAGTTTAATTTTGGACCCTTTGGACCTTAATGTAGACCAATTTGAAAACGGGACCAAAAATTAAGAATCTACATACACAGTTAGATTCGGCATATTAAAGAACCCCAATTATTAAATTTTGATGAAATCAAACAAAGTTTAATTTTTGGACCCTTTGGGCCCCTTTTTAACTGTTGGGACCAAAACTCCCAAAATCAATACCAACCTTCCTTTTTATAGTCATAAACCTTGTGTTTAAATTTCATAGATTTCTACTTACTTATACTAACGCTATGGTGTGAAAACCAAGAAAAATGCTTATTTGGGTCCCTTTTTGGCCCCTAATTCCTAAACTGTTGGGACCGAAACTCCCAAAATCAATACCAACCTTCCTTTTGTGGTCATAAACATTGTGTTTAAATTTCATTGATTTCTATTTACTTTAACTAAAGTTATTGTGTGAAAACCAAGAATAATGCTTATTTGGGCCCTTTTTTGGCCCCTAATTCCTAAACTGTTGATACCAAAACTCCCAAAATCAATCCCAACCTTTCTTTTGTGGTCATAAACCTTGTGTCAAAATTTCATAGATTTCTATTAACTTAAACTAAAGTTATAGTGCGAAAACCAAGAAAATGCTTATTTGGGCCCTTTTTGGCCCCTAATTCCTAAAATCTTGGGACCAAAACTCCCAAAATCAATACCAGCCTTCCTTTTATGGTCATAAACCTTGTGTTAAAATTTCATAGATTTCTATTCACTTTTACTAAAGTTAGAGTGCGAAAACTAAAAGTATTCGGACGACGACGACGACGCCAACGTGATAGCAAAATACGACGAAATTTTTTTCAAAATTTGCGGTCGTATAAAAAACAAATATCCGTGAAAAATACAAAATCTCTTTAATCTACGAAAATTGATACCCACAAAAATAAATGAATCCACAGTATCATCTTTATAGTATTTTTTTTACACATGAACTGCTTGAAGGCACATCATTAAAATTGTGATTTGCACTAATGGATATAGATATTAGATTAATTTCTATGAAATTCTGTCTATGTAATTAGGATAGAGTTATGATTTTCAACTAAATAGGTGGATTTTGGATCTATTTCTATGAATTAATGTCTAGAAAAAGAACAAAGTTGAAAATAGATATAATATATCATTACAAGTAATCAATCGAATTCTTAAGCAGAAAACTTCAAACAGTATTCAGCAAATACTGGAATCGTATATCAAAATAGATTCTTCAAATGTTAGTAAAAATTTACTAATTTTATGAAAATTATTATAAAAATTGACTTTAGAAGACAATAACTTTTAAGGTCTTACTTTGCTGTACACTATTGCTGTTTACAGTTTATCTTTATCTATATTAATATTCAAAATAATAACAAAAAACGGCACAATTTCCTTAAAATGACAAATTTAGGGACAGCAAACCTAATAACCGGTTGTCCAGCAATCTGAAAATTTCAGGGCAGATAGATTTTGACCTGATAAACAATTTACCCCCCCCCCCCCCCCCCCCCTGTCAGATTTGCTCTAAATGCTTTGGTTTTTTTTGTTACAAGCCAAAAACTGCATTTTACCCCTATGTTTTATTTTTAGCCATGGCGGCCATCTTGGTTGGATGGCTGGGTCTTTCAGACACATTTTTTTAAACTAGATACCCCAAAGATTATTGTGGCCAAGTTTGGCTTAATTTGGCCCAGTAGTTTCATCAGCGAAGATTTTTGTAAAAGATAACTAAGATTTAGGAAAAATGGTTAAAAATTGACTTTAAAGGACAATAACTCCTAAAGGGGTCAACTGACCATTTCAGGAATCAGTCATGTTGGCTTATTTGTAAATCTTACTGTGCTGAACATTTATTGCTGTTTACAGTTTCTCTCTATCTACAATAATATTCAAGATAATAACCAAAAACAGCAAAATTTCCTTAAAATTACCAATTCAGGGGCAGCATTCCAAGAACAGGTTGTCTGATTCATCTGAAAATTTCAGGGCAGATAGATCTTGACCTGATAAACAATTTTACTTCATGTCAGATTTGCTTTAAATGCTTTGGGTTTTGAGTTATAAGCCAAAAACTGCATTTTACCCCTATGTTCTATTTTTAGCCGTGGGGGCCATCTTGGTTGGTTGGCTGGGTCACGCCACACATATTTGAAACTGGATACTTCAATGATGATTGTGGTCAAGTTTGGTTTAATTTGGCCCAGTAGTTTCAGAGAAGAAGATTTTTGTAAAAGCTAAGGACGACAGACGACGCCGCCGCCGGACGGCAAATGATGAGAAAAGCTCACTTGGCCCTAAGGGCCAGGTGAGCTCAAAATAAATGTCTTTCTATCTATCGTGATCATTACAGACATTTTTTGGGAAAATAATTTCTAAAGGACAAAAAATGCTATAAACACTGATAAAGGATCAATTAACTATTTTGGTCATAATGTAAGCTTATTCGCAGATCTTTAACTTAGCTGAACATAAATAAAGTGTCTCTACATCTATCATATTTTCTGCATGAAACTTGAAAATCTGCAAAAATTTTGTCTTTCAAGGGCAATAACTCATATAAGGATCCACACTACTGTTATGCTGTTTTAAATTTATCTTTAAGATATCTATAATTGTTTTCAATATGACAATCATTGTTAACAAAAACATATTATATATATATAGCATGTAAAATTTGTGGGAACTTGCTTTTTCAGGGGCAATAACTTCAAATAGCCAAGGGTTGTCAAGATTAGTCTTAATTTTTAAGGCAGATTAATCTTGAAATATTAAATATAAAAAAGAAGATGTGGTATGATTGCCAATGAGACAACTATCCACAAAAGACCAAAATGACACAAACATTAACAACTATAGGTCACCGTACGGCCTTCAACAATGAGCAAAGCCCATACCGCATAGTCAGCTATAAAAGGCCCCGATAAGAGTTTGTTTACCAAACTATGCAGTGTTTCTTAATTAAAGGACAAGATAACAAGAGGCTCTCAAGAGCCTGAATCGCTTACCTGTATTTTAGAGGAAAAGATTTTTAAATGTTATAGCAAACTTGATCAACACATTGTGCATGTTGTGTAAAATTGACTTAAAAGGGCAAGAACTTGTTAAGAGGTCAATTAACAATTTTGGTCACATAAACTTTTTTGTAGATCTTACTTTGGGGAACATTATTGCTGCTTTATTTATTTTGTAACAGTTTATATCTATCTATAATAATAACAAAAAACAAGATACCCTAAGGAACATTTAGTTAAAGTTTGAAGGTATTCATGGTATTTGGCCCAGTAGTTTCAGAGGAGAAGATTTTTAAAATAGTTTACGATGTGATGGCGTAAGATCACATAGGGCCTTTCGGGCCGCCATGAGCTAACCAAATGCTCCGCAGGGCGCAGCTTTATATGACTGCAGAGGTCCAACCCTGAACAGTTGGGGCAAGTATGGACACAACATTTAGGCTTGATACAGCTCTGAATTTGCATTGTGATTAAATAGTTGACACAACATAGGTTTCTGATACAGAATGAATGTGGTCTATAAGAACTTAAACATAAAAACTTAAAAAATTTAAATTGGACATTTACCAATTATGGTCCAATATCATGAATATCAAAAATCTAAATACATGGTTAGATTCAGCATATCATATATAGAACCCCAAGCATTCAATTTTTGATGAAATCAAATAATGTTCAATTTTAGAACCTTTAGACCTCAATGTGGACCAATTTGATAACTGGGCTCAAATATTAAAAATCTAATACATGGCTATTGCGAAATATTGTGCAATTAGATATTTCCTGCTATTGCACAATACTGTGCAATTGAAGATTTCTTGCTATTGCACAATACTGTGTAATTGAAGAATTCTTGCTATTGTGCAATACTGTACAATCAAAAATTTCTTGCTATTGCAAAATACTGTGCAATTGAAGATTAATTTCTTGCTATTGCACAATACTTAATATAATAATTTTGGACCCCGATTTGGACCAACTTAAAAACTGCAGGGCCCATAATAAAAAATCTAAGTACATGTTTAGATTCAACAGACCAAAGAACCCCAAGAATTCAATTTTTGTTAAGATCAAGCAAAGTTTGATTTTGGATCTTTTGGACCTTAATGTAGACCAATTTGAAAACAGGACCAAAATTTAAGAATCTGAATACACGGTTAGAGTTGGCATATCAAAGAACCCCAATAATTCATGTTTTGATGAAATCAAACAAAGTTTGATTTTGGACCCTTTTGGCCCCTAATTCGGTGGGACCAAGACTCCCAAAATCAACCCAAAACCTTCCATTTGTGGTCATTAACCTTGTGTTAAAATTTCATAGACTTCTATTAACTTATACTATTGATTGATTCATTGTTGGTTGCTTAACGTCCAGTGGCAAATATTTCATGCATATTCAGGACGAGAACAAGTTCACAATAAATACAATAGGTAGGTTGATACAATAGAGACCACCTGGGATGATGGTTGGAGAAATTTAGACTGCCACCGGTAAAGGAGGGTATATTGGATAGGGACAGAAATTAATTTCAAGGGATGGCAAAAGCTCACATGGCTCTAAGGTCAGCTGAGCTAAATAGAAAATAAAACTTTTGACAAACAGAAAAAAAACAAGTTATTTAAACAAGTTACATTTGAAATTACCTAATCCTATATAAGATATATATGTTGAAAACAAGGCTATTTTAAATATTATTTTAATAGTCTTATATAGGCATGATAGGTAACTTTTCTAAATATTATTTTTATAGGTGTCCATGAATAATGCAGATTTTACTAGCTTTAACAAGTTTTCACAGTCATTTGGTTATTTTCCCCATGAAATGTAACACTAATTAACTTACTGATGCACTTATCCCTTATCTTTCATTAGGATGCTTCTGGGTTAAAGATTGGTCTCTAGGGACTATAAAATTATCATTTTCCTCCTAAAACTTGAAGATAGACTGATATAAATAGAAACATACTTGTGAATCAATTAAGATTTCAAGTTATTTATAACTGCTAACCCAAATCAACTACATGTGTTCCTTCAATAAGTGTTATTATTATTTTTTTCAGAAATATATAAAATAACTTATTCAAGTAATATTTTTGTCATGATTTTTAACTTAAACCTTTATCTCCATACTCTTCTTAAATTTATCTAATAAAATCTTTATTTCATGATATAAAATGATTAAAAAACTCATTCAAACTACATTTAATCTATGATTCTTTTAGAATTTAAAAGAACTCTATTAAGTAATTTTATCATTTTTAAAAACAAAAATTACTTATATATTTTTAAGTAACTTGAAAAAAAATTACTTGTTTAAGTAACGCCCCTGACTGTCTGTAATTTTTTGATTTGAGGTTTTAAATTTTGTATTTTATGTATGAATCATGTCTTTCTCAGTTTTTCTCAGTTTTTCTTTTTTATTGGAGAGTTACTAGTCTTTTGCAGACAAACTCCTGTCTGACCTAAACACAATTATCAGAGTATTTGTCATGTATGAGTTTATATGGCTTGATTTATTAAGGTCTAGATAGGGGTTCTGTATACATGTATCTTTATTCTTCAAATTATTTTTTTAAATCTGTATTTTTTATATTTCATTTCAGCACCTTGTTATTCTGTAATATTTAAATTTTGGATGTAACGCGTCTTTTGATAGGCTAACATTATTTTGTTATCAGCCCATAAGACATAGTTCAGTCATGTGACTGAGATTTCTTCAACGTTTTTTAATGGATTTCTATCGTTTAAAATGGAATTTAGAATTAAATTATAAGAAATGACTGTAATATTTTTTCTGTCTATTCGAAATAATTAACATAAAAGAAGTGGTGCACACTGCAAAATAACCCGCTACGCGCGTTATTCAGTGTGCACCAAATTTTTTATGTTATTTCTTCATAGACAGAAAAAATTTACAGTCATTCCTTAAATATTTATTAAGTTTTAGTTTTCCTTCTTTTCCTTTTTTTTCCCCCCTTTATTCTGTACATTTTGCCTCTAATTCCCTATTTTGTAAACCCCATCTAAACTCTCATCCAAGTCAAATATACTTTCAAATGGCATACAATGGCATACTTGTACAACATTCTTAAATTTTATATTGTAGGCAATAATTATCAACTGGTGAAATTCAGAAACTAATTCTGAATACTTTGCATTTAAATCAATAACAATAATGTGTCCTTAGAGAACAGATGACTCACTAGCACTATCATTTTTGTATGTTAAGTGGACCATGAAATTGTGGGCAAAAAACTAATTGGATAATAAAATAAGAAAGATCATATCATAGGGAACAATAATTATTGTCCTAGTTTCAAGTTTATTGGACTTCAACTTCACCAAAAACTTAAACTTGAAGCCAGACAGACAGATAGGAACAGACGCATACTCATGACTCATCAAAAAGCATAATGCCCAAAGGTATGACATAATATCCTTAGGTGACAGATTATTAAATTTATCACTAATGCTTTAATATATATCAATATAAATATTTTTTAATTGATATATCTATCATAGAATTTCTTAGAATTATAAAACATACTTAATTTCTGTATGTCTGTGGCGGATCAAGATTTTTTTTAAAAAGGACCCGCTCAAAAAATCACTAATGATTTGATCCCTTAATAAATTAAAACAAAATTTTATCAAAAGGGGTGCCCGGGCCCATTAGCCCCACCCCCCTTAATCCTCCTCAAAATATAACTTTAAGGAGACCATACACAATACAAACAAATAAACAATTATTGGCATTAAGTATGAAATTATTACTTACAATAAATTTTTCAAAATTCTATCCCTGTATGCATGTCATTGTGCACATATACAATACTGTGTATTCTAATCCTTCTCTAATTATTTCACTTTTATTTACATTAATAGATCTATTCCCATTATACTTAATTAAGTTCATTGAATGTGGTTGAGAGTATATATATATATGTATAACATTTACTTGTGTTTTTATATTTAAGTATGTACAATACACCCAACATGTACAACTACAAGTAAATGTGACCTGTTTTTATCCAAAGATTTTAGGAAGACATTAAATGAATTTCTCTTTTATCTCATTGGTTACTATATGGATTTATATTGATGTCATGACCTCATTACTGGACATCATAAAATGTGAAGAGCAACATAAATTTATGTTGAAAATCACACATAGTTGTGCTACTCTTTAGTCTCTTACAACTCTTCAATTTATTACAATATTGTTTTGTGGTAATTTTGTGAAGAACCATGCAGTGGAAGTAAACAGTACAAAGAAGAAAATGGCAAGTTAATTAATTTCACTTTGAAGTTTAGGTACAGTAATATAAAATTAAAAGATAATGTCAACAATTCTCTATGAAATATTTCTTTAAAAGTTCAACAACAGTGGGTTTGAAGTTTAACAGTAACTCATCATTCCCTAATTAATGCATATTATGACTATATATATATATATATATATAAATGTAATCCTGTTTTGAAATAACTGATTCAGGATAGTTTGAAGTGAATATTTTGACATATATATATACAATACAATACATGTACATGTATTTACAAATATTAATTGAAAACTACGTTCAAACCTACGATTGTTTTGGATAAAAACTGCAATTTTGACATGCATGCAATGTGAAACAAATTTCGTTGTAGAAGGGTCTAAATACAGCACAAACAACATTTTCCAAAAGACCCAAAAAGTGAAAAAGTATATTTTAACAAAACCCATTTAACTTACAGATCGTACAAATATATATCCCATGTTCATGCCTTCCCGTACGAAATTATAAGGCGTATTACGCCTGGAAATAAGGCGTAAACCAGGCGTAAGTGGTAGTTACGTGTCTAGATCCAAGCGTAAGGGAGCAGGAAACGTAAATTTGTAGTCCTGAAGGGCGTAGAAAAAAGAAGTTAACCTGGCGTAAATTGAAATAAGCAAGGCGTAAGTTTTCTTACGGGCGTAAATAGAAATAAGAAAGGCGTAAATTTTCTTACGGGCGTAAAACTGCTGGTATGGCATAAATAAAAATACCCATAATGCTTTGTGCAAAGGATCATGGGATTTTATTTCAAAATTTGGCTCTTTGATTTTAGTTTGCAAGAGTTGGACACATGGCAGCTTCATATATTCAGGGATAATTTGCTTGTTTTGTGATTTTTGGAAGAATCTGAAATTGAAAATACTGAATCAAATAAATTAATGAAAATTGTGAAATAAAAGGAAAGTAGTAATACATGGTAAATAATAATAATGTGAGTATAATTAAGTATTATGTTCTATCAGAAATTTTGAAATCCCAAAACCTTTATCCTTGGATAATTACATTAAAATCTTTTACTTTAAGTTAAACTGTAGTCTTATCATTTATATTTTTGTTCAAAAGACAATAATTTTCAAAAACAACTTAGTTAAAATGCTACTTTTATTTCAAGAAAAAATAATGGTCATATTTCTTATTTAGACTTAAACTTATTTGAGCCATTGTCTTCATGAAATGTATGTATTTCTATATTAGCTTCTTCAATGGTTAATATTTCAAGTTTTTTGTCAAAACAATAAGAAAGTACAGAAGTTAGAATCAACTACACAAAAGTACACAGCTAGGTTAATACACTGAAATAAAATAAGTGTAGTATTATGTAAGGATATTACGCCTGGTTAATTTATTGACCAGGCGTACTCATTTGCATATTAGGCCTATTTTTTTGGTGAACCAGGCGTACTCATTTAAATATTACGCCTAATTTTACGCCTGGTTTACGCCTCAGTTACGCCTAATTTACGCCTGGTTGACGCCTGGTTGACGCCTGGATATGCATTTTGTAAACACTGCAATGCCGCCAGGTTAAAGTATGATTTTTACGCCTGGTTTCCGTGTCATATACGGGCGTCACAGTTCGTACAGGTTATATATCATGTACTGTATTACAATGTTAAATAAAAACTGTGGAGAAAAGGTAACACAGGGACCTGGCCTACAAAAGCTTTTTTTTGTGAAGCCCAGGTGGTCAAGTGGTCTAGCGCCTCCGATAAACATGATAAAGTGCAGGGGCCAGTTTCCCGAAGCTGTCTTAGGACTTGGACATGTCTTAGGATGGTCTTACAACATATCTTAGTCCTAAGTGGGTTTCACACAGCGGTCCTAAATTAGGACATCTCTTTACATTGGTCATAAAGTTAAGACTACACGAGAGGTGTCTTATGATCATCGTCTTAGGATAGTTGTACGTTTATTTATACAACTTTTGATCCTCATTTTTATATCAATTTTGCAAATTTCCTAATATTATTTTTATTTCTCTTTTCCTTTTCCTGCTCAGTGTAACCTAAATATTTATAGGTTGACAGATCAAATATTACGATTTGTCAACATTGAACATTCAATCTATTGATATCAAGAATGCATGATTTTATCCGTTAACTTTTTTATAACCGATACAGTGTAAATTTAGAGGAGTTGTATATATACATGTGCAAACCTTCTCTTGATGATTTAAATTATCTTACAATATATATATGTGTATGTTTTTTAATAGATCTTTTTAATTTAATAAAAAAATAAATTGTATCGTAAATATATTGCTGATCAATGACGTCTGTTTAGTTTCTCTCAATCTTCGTGATCTTATTTAGCTCTTGATCCAAACACAAAAGAGTATTTTTTCTGATCATTTTTGCATTTTAAAGTTTCTCTCTATCTATTTTTATCTATTTTAGATTTCAAGATAATAGGCAAAATTCAATCGAAAAAAAAATGACCTTAAATGCCCCTCCTCTTTTGATTCCATCTTGTATACATATATATTATATTGTATTTCATGTATTTGGACCAGTAGTTTCAGATTACAAAAATTTACCAAAAAATTATTTAAATAGACTATAACTCCGGTCATGTTGATCTAATTGTAGATCTTACTTTGCTGAACCTTATTGCTGTTAAAAATTTATCTCTATCCATAATAATATTCAAGGTAATCAATGTTGTTTTAGTAAATCAGCTGATTATGTGCTTACCAGCTGCACATGGTCAATCAATTAAAAGCAATCAATTTCTTCAGTTTAAGTGACCACAAATAATTGCTCCCAATCAAGCATTAAATTTGTCTGACCCTAAAATGTTGTGGAACAGTATCATTATAAATCACAGCTTTATTCTGTTAAGCTCCTGTGCATTTAGCATGTCAGTTAATACATGATATAGAATTATGCTGGCTGAAATTGAAGTTATAATCAGAATAAACATAATGTTGGAAGAAAATATTTTAGAAGATGTAGGAACTTTTCTACAAAAACATCACAGACACTGGACAAAAACTATAAAAAAAATCCCTTGAAAACACATAGAGAAAATATATTAAAAATGTGTCAAAAGCTAGTGCAAAGAATAAATAAGGTAGCTTTGTTACTCTAATAATAGTTGTTTCCAGATTATTAGGGTTGGTGATATGATAATTTATTTTTCACTCCATTCATCTAATTTTCATAATTTTTATGTTTATATAGGTATATATATATAACAGATTTTGATACATTTTTGTCTAAAATTAACCCCTATGGTCGAAATACATAAAGGGGCCAGTTATTCCCAACTAGACTGTATGAGTATACTCATATATATATATTGGTCTGACCGTACACATATGGTCCCACCACACGAATATAGGTGTACGGTCCAAATACTCATATGGTCTGGAACATATTATACATTTATGAAGTTTTGGATAAAGATTGAGGTTTAACCCGGTTTTAGTAATAATAACATTATGTAACTTACTAAGACTATAATATAAAAAAATCAGGATGAAATTTGAAAAAGGCCAGGACAGGAGTTTGGAGAATTAAAATAGGGGATGAGACACTTTGCCGAAAAAAAAGGAAGGATGACTTTGAAGATCTATTTATATGTATGTAAAAAAGGTGTCCAACTAAAATGCGCCCAGGAGCGCCCGGGTGAAGAAAAAGCGCCCGGGGAAAAGAAAAAGTGCTGGGGGAAATGAAAAAGCTCCAGGAGAAGAAAATATAGCGCCCGGGGAACAGAAAAAGCGCCCGGGAAAATATATTGATATTTCATTGGCATGAGACAACTTTGTTAAGTTATGGACATTGTATTTTTTTAATTTTAGACAAGTAATTTGCAAATTCAGATAATAGACATTTGTAATAAAGCACCAAAACAAGTATGAATATTTCAATTTTAACAATAATAAGTATATGAATACTATTTCGAAAGACTGATAATAATAGATCACAGTTTATGCGGAAGATTTATAACATGTAAGACATCAAAAGACATGTTTTTCGTGCTCAGTATTTTTCAAATAAAATTCAAACACTTAAATTGGCAGAGATCGTCAAGAAATACTATTTTAAAAGCTGTAAACCAATTATATCATAAATGTGTATACTAAATCGGGAATATCAAGTAATACATAAAGTTAAGGTATACAAGAAGCAGGGGTGGATCCAGCCATTTTGAAAAGGGGGTTCCCAACCCAGGACATAAGGGGGGAGTTCCAACTATGTGTCCCCATTCAAATGCATTCATCGGCCAAAAATAAGGGTTTTTTTTCATGAAAGCACCCTTCCTTACCACAAACTTCACACTTAGAGACCAACCCTTATCCCCCTCCCCTCCCCTCCCCCGCCCCCCAAAAAAAAGAAAAAAAAAGACAAAACATAACACCTAGTCCCTCTTTAAACGTAAATAATGCTCTCACACTTGTTTTAACTAAATGTTTACCATATAGGACCATATATATTGAAATCATTTCAACAACACTCAACAGGATACTCAAGTTTTCATTCTGATTTATAGCTAGAACTGCATCTTCAAGTTCAAGGTCTTACCTGAACTGGTTCCCTGATTGCATACATTGGATAACAGACGTTCTTCGCACTGCATGTTTTGACTGTTGTAGAAGTTGAACTTTACCAGTTTGAAGGTGAGGATGTTTGTTCCATCCACAGACTTGTTACCCGTCACCTATTCTGTAAATTCCACCTTTTTCAGACGAACCACTTCGGTTTTTGGGAATCCTCAGGTTACCTGACAGTGACAGGTTACGAGGTATAATGGGGAAAATCTGGATTCAGACTATTTTTTTGTCATTTGCTTGACCACAATAATGTCAACTGGTCAATGCTTATTAGATAGAGCAATTATTTATCTTACACAGTTTAAAAAAAAACAATTTAAAATTCAGAAATAAAGTTATTCATTAAATCAATCTACCAAATCTATAGACCTATTCAAGTGCACCTTTGGCTTTGGGTCCAGGGTGTTCTTGACTTTTGATTGTATTTAAATTGAAGTTGTGTAGGACTCTTTGTAAACAACAAATGCTGGCATGAATATATCATACTTGTATTAGTGACTTAATCACAATGAAAATCTGTTATAGATCAATCTAATTAAAAGTCTCTGTTTTTTTACATAAATCTAAGCTTTACTTGCATACAATCCCTATTTTTCTATTCCTCCAGATCAGGTCATGCAGAATTTCATGAAATTTTGTAGATAATAAGGACATACTATGTAGATGTGCATATTGACAGGAAATTATTAGTCATTATATTTTCTTATACAATTAATTTTTCTTACACTTATTTAATTTCTCCAATGACAATGTGGGGACGTGGGGTATGTGAGCGTGCTCCCTAAGGTTCTTTAATTTAATCAGTATGACTTTAAAAGATGATAATACAAATACTAAAAATCTAGACAAAATAAGGCGTATAGGTCCAGTTTCCAATTTGTTAGCCATCATGACGCAAAACAGCAAAACCAAGAATTCGACTTTATTTATAATTAATATTGGACAATGCTGTTGATGAAAAATTACTTCATTCCAGGCCCTTATGTTTTTCAAATAGTTAATATTACCAATAATTGATAAGTTCCAGGTCGACAGTTTCAAACAGAGTATAGAGAACTGTGCATCTTATAATCAGCATGACTTTATCAGATGACTAAATATCCAGGCTAAAATAAGGCTTACACATAGTTATATACTTTAATTTGTTCACGGACCAGCAATTTCACGGGTTTGTTCTTAGTCTTATGTAAAATTTAACAAAAATGGACACAATAGATACTACACTATATTTAACCTTCGTTCTAATAAAAATAGTTAAATATAAATTTTGATCTCGACTTTTTGCATTTTCCCCATTCTGCATTTCATTTTTTTTATTCTTTCACATGCGTATAGATGTTGTCTTGTATTTGTGCGGATCAGCATTTCTTATTTTTATCTTTCACAAGCGTAGATTTTGTCTTACATTTGCACTGATGTTAGATAGATGAAAGTTATTTTTATGCACCATAACATTATGTTTTCTGGTCTCTGTGTCTGTTCGTCCGTCTGTCCCACTTTAGGTTGAAGTTTTTGGTCAAGGCTGAGTTTATTTATGAAATTGAAGTCCTATCAATTTAAAACTTAATACACTGTATGTTACTTATGATATGATCCTTCTAAATTTATGTCACAATTTTCAAAAATTGAGTATTCAGATTAACAATTATTCCCAGATGTTTTGACATACTGGCAACGTATGTATGCACTATTGTCTGGATGATTCTCGTAAAATAATGTCAGATCTTGCAATGAAGTTAGAATTTATTAATTTATACTGCTTATTTCATAAAATAATAGTAAAAATAAAATTATGACAAAGGGTCATTGTTTTTTGTCATTTGTTTCATTTCAAATTGTCTTAAGGAGAAAAGAGAACCATTTCCCCTGATCTCACTGAAGCTAATTACCTAATTTATGTATATCAACACTTTGGTTAGCTTGCTTTCTTTGTTTGTATATTTTGTATAATTATTTTTTGATAAGGTCCAATTGAATTTAAATATTATATACAGATTTAAATACCTATATAATATGAAGATGTCAATCTTAATAACAAAGCTTCAATAAACATTTATACAAACAAAGCAAGGAGGCCAACTAAAGTTTTACCCTACATACATTAGGAAATTAGCTGTAAGGCAAAACATAAAAATAAAATGAATACTCAGCGAATATGAAATAAAATCAAAATTTTCGGTGGTTAAAACTAAAACCCAAACACATGCACTTCTAGTCTGATATAGTCAAACACCCTGTAAGTTAGCCAATGCCATCTTTCATATTTTGTATTTTTAATAATTAAGCTAATGAGGGACAGAGGACAAAAACAGATTATCATAACAAAAGCGGTGTGAAAGGTTATTTCAAACAATTTTCCATTCCGACGGATGGTGTTTCTGAAGGTAAATATTATGCGGCAACAGCATCATAAGATCTGATACTGATACATGCATTTTTAAAATCTCTTGTATTACCGGATAATAAAGTAGGTGACTATAGTTGTTACTATTCTTTGAAATTTAAATGTGAGTTTCAAAAGTCCAATTTGCAATTTTTGTCAAATACTGCGCTAGCAAGAAAAGTTTGTACTATGACGTTAGATGCAATGTTCTAATGAAAGATAACTCTTTTCTTCAAAACAAACGATAAAAAAAAAATGAAAATTACTCATAACTTTTTTGAAACGTTGGTGACATACATTTTTTTTGCTTCATTTCGAAGATTACACATGGCACTTTCCTTCTTGAATTTTTTTATGAATAAATCACTGGCAGACATTTTTTAAAACTGGAAACGTTTTTATTTTTGGGGGGAATGAAATAAATCATATTTTGACAGATCAAAACAATACAAGTCTTAAATTTTTTAATCTGTTTTTGATAGATACAAATCTACTGTTTAACGTGAATCAAGAACTATGCTTGTAGGTTTGATATAAAGGATTTTTCTGAGAGTTTAGATAACAAGCAAATATTATGTTAATATTCAGGAAACTAGAAACCAAGGTTGCTATAGTCATGATAGTGACAAAAATAAGTCGGTGACCCCCATTTTTTTTCATCACATTTTGTTCCTCAAATCATGAAATACCTTCACACAAAATTTTAAGGAAAAAATCACTGGTAGAAATGAATAGGTTGTTTGGTTTTTAAGTAACAATACCTAATTTGTTTACTATCAACCAACTTGACACTTTTTCACACAAAATGTAATTATTTTAATTTGTCGGATGGTGTAAAAAAGTCTCCTTCAATTGGACATTATTTCATGATAAAGTATTCTGTCCTACAAGGTTGACATTCAATAAGAGGACTTTTTCACAGTGAAAGGTGTCCTTTAAAGGGAGATAATAAAAAAGTCACTGATCTTTAATTCTGCTAAGGTTTTTTTTACCTATTCTGCATCAAGCAATGAAAATGAAAGATCTAGTCGATGAATGATGACTTATTGGGAGCTGCCACAAGCATCAAATCTGAAGAAGCTTCTTGACACGAGCAAAATTCAGTACACAAAAGGTGGCAGAAATACAAAATTGGGGGGATCCCAGATGTGGAACGTGCTAAATGCTAGAAGTAAAACTCTGAAATCAGGCACAGCAATTAAACTGAATAAAAGCATGAACTGTAAATCTGAAAATATTAATTATTGCACAACCTGTCCTGACAAATTGTAATCAAAACTACATAGGTCAAACCATTTAATAGAGTGAATGCGTTCACAAACAGCAGATAAAGGTCCCTTTAATTAGAAACTCTCCATGTTCTGAACACTTTGACCAATGTTGAAAGGGAAAATTTAAACTATATCCCTTTCAGGTCAGGTGAGCTTTTCTTATCACTTCATGCACTTGGCGTCCGTAGTTGTGCTGTCCCTGAATTGAAAATTTTAAGGAAATTTTGCTGTTTTTGGTTATTATCTTGAATATTATTATGGAAAGAGATAAACTGTAAACAGCAATAATGTTCAGCAAAGTAGGATCTACAAAAAGGTCAACATGACCAAAATGGTCAGTTGACCCCTTAATGAGTCATTGCCTTTTATAGTCAATTTTTACCAATAAAATTCTTCTCTGAAACTACTGAAACAAATTTAACCAAACTTGTCCACAATTATCATTAGGATATCTAGTTTTAAAAATGTGTTAAATGATGCCACCCTGCGAACAAAGATGGCCAAAAAATTGTAACTAGGGTAAAATGCAGTTTTTTGCTAAATCTCAGAAACCAAAGCATTTTACATTTGTTTCGTTAGGTCTAGGTCTATCTGCCCTGAAATTCCTGTAACAAACAGGCAAAATGTTGTTGGGTTGCTGCCCCTGAATTTGTAATTTTATAAAAATTTTGCAGCTTTTGGTTATTATCTTGAATATTATTATAAATAGAGATAAACTGTAAACAGCAATAATGTAGAGCTAATTTTATAGACCTCCAAATAAGACATCACCTAGATTCATAGGTTCATTAGATAGAGATATTTGTAAGCACTAAGAATGTTCAGTAAACACATCACCAACATCAAAACACATCGATCTATGTCCTTAGTTTATGATATGCACATAGATCAAGGTGAGCAACACACAGGCTCTTTAGAGCCTCTAGTTTCAGATGTGGACTGAAGATAAAATTCCACTTGAAGCCAACTGGAACGCTATTTTATTTAACTGTATAAGCTTAGATCAGACTTTAAATAGGAAGTGAAATTCGGTCTGAGAAATGCTACCTTATGATATTACTATTAGTTAACATCACAAGTTGTTACTAGTAACGATAACAATTCTGTCTGATAAACTGTAAGAGATGCAGTGAAAGCGCTTAAACAGAAACATTATGTTCGATTTATATTGTGATTTTTTGTGTTTTATATTTTTAAGTTCTTTGAAAAAAATTTCATACATTGTTGGTCATAAAAAATGTGTGACATTAGTATTTCCATTTACTTGGGACCTTTTGAATGTTCAAAACTGTTCTATTTGCTTAAAAGTAAATCTGAAGCAATTTCTAGACATGCTTCGATCATCAGGGAAAAAAAGCCTAAATGTGACCTAAATATTGATTGATCAGTTAAGCTAATTCTTTTTTTTTCATTAATAAAAAAATTCTACAGATGAGTAAGTATATAACTTATATTTATTTCAAGCAAAGATATCACAGAATCTAAATAAAAAAAAATAACTTTGCATTATTTGTTAAACATGTTAAAGGGACAGTATGGACTCAGTTCATCATTATGATTGGAGCACTGTGCATGCTGTGTATATAGTATAATAGATTTATTATGTATAGTCTATCTTAAGTTTGGTTAAACTGCCTACTGGGAAAACAGTATTACATGTTTTCATTCCCAATTACTACTATAAGTCAATTATGTGTGAAAAATTTCAATTTCATGGGTTTTAATCTTGGTTTTGAATTCCCCACAATGTGATACATCATTAGAATTTGTGTATATGTAAATGAAGAGATATGAAAATGTTATCCTCAGTACTGTCTCAGTTAGAACTTACTTAATTAAAGACAATAGAAATATTAAATTAGGGAAATAAACATCCCCCTCCCCCCCCCCCCCCAATGAACATTGAGAAGTTCTTACTCTGATACACATTTTAATGATCAATTAAATCATCTTTAGATGTGAGGACATGAATGGATATTTTTAATACTCTTTCCTTACTTAAAAAAAGCACCTGGTTTCCGTAAGAGCACAAAATTTCAGGGCCTCTATATATATTTACTATTCTCCTGGATACTGATTTGTGAACATGTAAAAATAAGGCAGCTAATGCACTCATGTAACCTCAACAGCGAAAGTGACAAATGTATAATTTTCTTTATAATTTTCTTTACTTTTTTCAATTTCTCATTCATGTGATGTAAATTTTCTGTTAGAAACTCACACGACTCTCTATCTAAACCAGTGTGACAGTAACACAAGACTAGCTTATCTTAATTTTACATATTTTTTGTTTCTAGGTGTACAACTGTGCAAGTATTGAACATCAGCTTGAAATGCAATGTGACCTAAAAGACAGTATAATAATGGACAGATGTAAGTAAGGATAAAATAGTCAATGATATGGGAAATGTATGAAATTGCAAGAAAAAGTTGACAGGCATATTGTTTTACACCTGTCCCTCCGTCAGTCAGTTAACTACAGGTCAAAGTACAGCGTTCAGCAATGATCATACTGCATAGTCATATATATTAAAGGCCCTGAAATAACAATTGTAAAATAATTCCAAACTAATGAACTAAATATTAATATACAAATAAAATAACTAAAAACAAATATGCAACACAGCAACAAACAACAATCACTGATAATGTCCAGGTTCCTGACTTGGGACAGGCGCAGAAGATAGCAGTGTTAAACATGTTAGTGGGATCCAAGGCCTCATAAAATCATATTTTAGATATTCTCCTCAAGAAAATCTGATAAAATGTAATTAACATCAACCATTGTCAACACTTTTAAATGTCGTACTTAACTTTATTTGATTTATGCTTATATAAAGAAGATGTGGTATGATTGTCAATGAGACAACTCTCCACAAGAGACCAAATGACACAGAAATTAACAACTAAAGTTCACTGTACCACCTTCAACAATTAGTAAAGCCCATACTGCATAAAAGGCCCCAAAATGACAAATGTAAACAAGAAAACAAGAAACCCAACAGCCTAATTTATGTACAAAAAATGAACAAAAAACACATATGTAACACATCAACAAATGAAAACCACTGCATGCTTTACAGGCTCCTGACTTGGAACAGGCACATACATTACATTGTACCTTAATATTTTAATTCCCATATTGGTATAAAATCTATTGTATGTTTTTTTCTTTTTTTTCTTTAAAAAGTTATATGCAAGGGGGGGCATATGATAATATGTGTCCCATGGACCCATTCATCATTTATTTATTCAGAGAAATATGAAAGGAATAAATAATGAACAATTTTTCATATTTTTTTTTAATCTTTTAGAAAAGTCGTCACCTGACACAACTGAGACAAATCTACCCAAATTTGGCCACAATCATCATTAGGGTATGTATATATATAGTTTAAAATGTGTTTGCTGACCCTACCAACCTACATGGCAGACATGGCTTAAAATAAAAAAATAGGGGGAAAATGCAGTGTTTACTTATGATCTCTGAAACTAATGCAAAAGTATAACATATGCATTATTTCATGCATCATCAAAGGCCCCTTGGAGCCTCTACTTTCTATAGCCATTATTGTTATAGCTGGGCAGTGGTCATAAACCTATGAAAATAAGTCAATTATTTAACCTCAGAGCACTACCCACAGATTCTTATCCTGTGTATTTGATGAATAATTTTTATTACAACTAGTTAACAGTGCAAGATATGGACATTTATTTTTCTTCTGTGGTTTTATAATATTAAGAAAGAACAAAATGAAAATAATATTTTGATAAACATGTTGTTGTTAGTAGTGGTTTTGTGCTCTCTTGAACCATCAGACTATTACTGTACTGCAATAAAAAAAAAAACATTAATGAATATATCAGGGATTTACTGGAACTTAAAGTAATTGAAAACTTGTTCAAAACCCAAACTGCACTTAAACTTTACTTTGCCTCAACCATTAAGTGTTTTGGAATGTTTACACAATGCTTGTTAACACCAAACAATGATCAAGTCACTTTCATCATTCTCATATTATCCTGAATATTTTACTTTTTTAATAGGAAAAAGGATAAGTTGGAGATATATTTACAAGCAGGGACATCTGTGTCCCATGGACACATTCTTGTTTTATTTATTACATATCTTAGTGTATTAAAGTAATTATACTGCTTCCACCTATATTCTAACAAAGCTCTATCTCTTTAATGGATAAATAAATGATACTAGTCAAGAACTCAACAGATAATTTTTTTTCAGGTTATCTGGTCGTAAGTACCTGTTGGCCACACACATGAAGATTCTCATTGATCCTGCTCTCAGCTAAATATCAGAAAAATTAAGAACAAAGGAAAATATGCTGAAACTGTACAGTCACCGGTCAGGATTATTTCAGAAGTGAAATTATAATACAATTTATGTAACTGGTTAATTCCTTTGATTTGTAATTTTAAACAACACACAGAGACTTTGCATTATTGTTTTACAAGAGAGACACCAAAAGATGCAGTCAACATTTATCATTTTTATCAAAATACGCCCAGGACAAACCATGGGTACACTTAGCTTGAAAGATGGTACGTGCTTTCATACCAAAATTGCCTGGAAGTAAAAGAAATAAAGAACCATTCATGTCAGCAATCAGGGAATAGGATGAAAGAATGCAGAATAAGGTACTGTCATATTCAGTCTTAATAAGAGTCCTGCTGCTCTATATATATATATATATGCTTTTAGTTTTTGTTAAGCCCCATGGCAACGTCACTCATGAGTTAAAAAAGATCTTTCAATTTTAATGCAAAAAAATTGGCATTTTTTCTTCAAAGGGAGATAATTTAGAGCTTTTTTTAATGATAAAAACATTTCAAAAGTCATCTGGGGCCAAAACAAATTGATTTGTTTGGTTGTTTTTTTGTACCATATCATATATTAACCTCTGATAGTGTAAAAAATAAAATTTGTAATGAAAAAAATGGTTAAATTTTTGCTGAATTTTAATACCCTTGAGTCTCCTTAAGATCCAACTTTAGGTGACAGGAACCGTCTAGACTTTGAAAAGCCACATGCAAACTCAATATTGCTCCCCTTTTAAATCTCAATCAGTGTTTGTTAAAAGAAAAAAGTAACATAAAAGAATGCAGGTTGCCAGGAACATTCAATTGAAGAAAGGGAAAAGAACACAACTCTTCGCTAAATAATTTTGAAAAATTATTGGCTATACTATCTTTATTAATAAAAATTTCAGAAACATTATGTACATTATGATCATGTTGATTGTGTGAAACGTCACACAAGGCTATCAAAATGGTCAGGGGGGAAAAGAAGTTTCATTATGAATGTCAAATGGTTATAGCTTGTTGTTCTGTGTGAGCCAAGGCTCGGTGTTGAAGGCCGTATATTGACCTATAATGGTTTACTTTTTAGCCCACCTGGCCCAAAGGGCCAAGTGAGCTTTTCTCATCACTTGGCGTCCGGCGTCCGGCTCCATCTGGCGTTAACTTTTACAAAAATCTTCTCCTCTGAAACTACTGGGCCAAATTTAACCAAATCATCATTGGGGTATCTTGTTTAAAAAATGTATCCGGTAACTCGGCCAACAAACCAAGATGGCCGCCATGGCTAAAAATAGAACATGGGGGTAAAATGCAGCTTTTGGCTTATAACTCAAAAACCAAAGCATCAAGAGCAAATCTGACAGGAAGTAAAATTGTTGATCAGGTCACGATCCATCTGCCCTGGAATTTTCAGATGAATCTGATAATCGGTTGTTAGGTTGCTGCCCCTGAATTGGTAATTTTGAGGAAATTTTGCTGTTTTTGGTTATTATCTTGAATATCATTATAGATAGAGATAAACTGTAAACAGCAATAATGTTCAGCAAAGTAAGATTTACAAATAAGTCGACATGACCAAAATGGTCAGTTGACCCCTTTAGGAGTTATTGCCCTTTATAGTCAATTTTTAACCATTTTTCGTAAATCTTAGTTATCTTTTACAAAAATCTTCTCCTCTGAAACAACTGGACCAAATTAAACCAAACTTGGCCACAACTATCATTGGGGTATCTTGTTTAAAAAATGTGTGGCGTGACCAAGCCAACCAACCAAGATGGCCCCCACGGATAAAAATAGAACACAGGGGTAAAATGCAGTTTTTGGCTTATAACTCAAAAACCAAAGCATTTAAAGCAAATCTGTCATGAAGTAAAATTGTTTATCAGGTCAAAATCTATCTGCCCTGAAATTTTCAGATGAATTTGACAACCAGTTGTTGGGTTGCTGCACCTGAAATGGTAATTTTAAGGAAATTTTGCTGTTTTTGGTTATTATCTTGAATATTATTATAGATAGAGATAAACTATAAAAAACAATAAGTTGGCAAAGTAAGATCTACAAATAAGTCAACATGACTGAAATTGTCAGTTGACCCTTTTAGGAGTTATTGCCCTTTATAGTCAAGTTTTTACCAATTTTTTCGTAAATCTTAGTAATCTTTTACAAAAATCTTCTCCTCTGAAACTACTGGGCCAAGTTTATTATAGATAGATATATTTGTAAGCAGCTAGAATGTTCAGTAAATTAAGATGTACAAACACATCACCATCACCAAAACACAATTTTGTCATGAATCCATCTGCGTCCTTTGTTTAATATTCACATAGACCAAGGTGAGCGACACAGGCTCTTTAGAGCCTCTAGTTTTGTTATTATCTTGAATATTATTATAGATAGAGATAATCTGTAATCAGCAATAATGTACAGCAAAGTAAGAGCTAAAAATAAGTCAACATGACCAAAATAGTCAATTGACCCCCTAAGGAGTTATTGCCCGTCATAGTCAATATTTAACAATTTTCATAAAATTTGTAGATTTTCAATAACATTTTCCACAGAAACTACTGTTACAGATAGAGATAATTGTAAGCAGCAAGAATGTTTAGTAAAGTAAGATCTACAAACACATCACCATCACCAAAACACAATTTTGTCATGAATCCATCTGTGTCCATTGTTTAATATTCATGTTCCAGACCATATGAGTATTTGGACCATACGCGTATGGTCATGACCATATGGGTATATACTAATATGGTCCGACCATAAGCGTATGGTCGGGGTAATTAACACTCTGTTATAGTTAACTTTTAATACTTCTAAACTCTTCATATGGTAATTCAAAATACGCTATCATATAGGTAATTTTATCATTATATTATAATAAAAAGATAAGCTCAATAGAAATAAGAAGTTTAACATAGTTAATTTTTCTTAATTGTCAAATTTAAAGTAAACACATTTTATACCGATGGTCATTACCGATTTGTTATTTCGAAAAAATGGCAATATGTCAACTAAAAAATTAAATTCCAAAAATTTCTTAATGAACTGTTACATAAGAAGTCACTGGAAAGTAGTATACTGTTAGTTTATTTAAGTTGTGTTGTGAAGATGGTGTATTGCAGTCATTTTACGATATTTGAGATCTAGAGCTTCTTAAAAACACCGTAGACATCAGAATTGCCAAAGACCTCGGTATCACTGTACGCAGCTGCAAAAAGGCTTGTTTTTTACTCGCAAACAAAATGAGTGAATGAAAAAGATAGTGCAAAAAAACTATGATACCGTGTGGAAGTGAGTGTCATCCAAACCTATATGCATGTAACTAGCGATGAAAACTAACAATGACATCAATATTAAATTTTTACGTAGTTTTTTGGATTATAAAATTAAAAAAATTGTCATGTTTTAAACCATCACTGTTTTTTAGATAAAGTTTTTGTATTATTGAAACGTTTATAATGTAATTTGAAAAAATAAAGATACCTATATGGTCCAAATACTCATATGGTCCGGCCCGTTAATAACCAAACGAGTATTATACTCATATGGTCCGACCATACGCGTACGGTCGCGGACCATACGCGTATGGTCGGACCATATGAGTATACGCATATGGTCATGACCATACGCGTATGGTCCAAATACTCATATGGTCCGGAACATTCACATAGACTAAGGTGAGCGACACAGGCTTTTTATAATAGCCTCTAGTTTTTAAAATTGTTATTTGGATGGAGAGTTGTTTCATTGGCACTCACACCACATCTTCCTATATCTATAGTCTCAACCTATCAACATAATCAAAATTGTTGATTTCACAGTTAATATTTACTTTTAGCATGTTCAGCAGAAAAGAATGTTTTTGTTATATTTTATTAAATGTTAATTTACTTTGTTCTTATAGGCAATAGTGAAAGGAAGAGAAAGCTAGGCATCAGTAAAGAAACAGATCAATTTATATCAATATGTAATAATTCCATCTGCATATATTAAACATTGCACATGCTATGAAGATTTATTCACATGTATACTATGATTTGTAGTTATATTTTATTGTATGTATTTTTAATATTAAAAGTACATGTATTTTAGGCCTAAAATATAATATTATTTGTTTCCCCAATCCCGACCGACCCTGCAAAAACAGTGCTACTCATAGAATTTTATTGTCAAAACTAAGTCAAATATTATTTTATTCATTTCCAATTTCCTGGCTTGCCGGATCGTACGATATTGTTCAAGCTTTATGGAAAAATAAAATTATTTCCCTACCTACCTACCAACACCTGGCTTGACAGGGTCGGGATTGGGGAAACGAACAATATATTAATTTAGGCCTTACTTTAGAACAGTATTTTAATTTTTATAGTCTGCTGTGGAGAATATCAAAGAAATTAAGAAAAACATAATTAGAGATAGTTTCTTCCATGTTTTCTGTGACAAAAAAAATGTGCAAATTAGGAAAATTAAATGAGGCAACATTATTGAATATTTTTAAGCTTGAGTATTTTTTTCATTCCTATTTTAAAACTTCATTGGCATTTGAAGTAATGAGTTGAACTAGTCTTTATGAATTATTTTATTTTCAAGATGTACAACAGTAGAGTAGGTTAAGGTTTTGTGTACAATAGTTTACTATAATGTAATGGTCAAATAAGCTTGAAACTTTGTACTTTCAAGTGTTCATTATGAAGTCAGTGGTTTTTTAAACTATTTCAAATAAGTTACAGAACATGAAAATCTGATTATGGAAGCAGAGTATAATGTGTTATGGACACATATCTTAATCCCATAGAGCACCAACCTCCTTACCAGCCTCTCAGTAATGGCATATTGACTTTGACAATTTCCTTATATTTTACACTGAAATATTTGTGATAAGTCCAGGTTAAGGAGAACCACTAAAAGTAGGTCAGGGATAATTTATATGCAGTTGAATAAGCTTTTGGACAAAACAGGTGCTTAGGGATTTTAATTATCCTGAACCCTAAATCATGGTTTTATAACTTACAATCTTTTGCAGTTTATATGTTATTTTATGCTTAAGCCAGTTTAAAATCGACCACTTATTAATAGGATTTACAGGAGGCCTAGGCCCCCCTTTTGGAGGGACAATTTGGTTGATATTATATTTAGGGAATTACTGAAGCATGACAAAAGGGATGCAGTAGAGAGCAGTTCCTTAATATTTCTAAGAAAATACTTTTTTTTTAAAAGAATAAAAAGTATGGTTATAATCAAACTACATATTTTTTCAGTTAAAAACATTTTTTTTATGAATCAAAATTTTAACAAATGTTGGAAACAAATATATGTGAAAACTTTTGTAAAATCTGAATGATTTTGTTTTTTTCCTGGATTTGTCCCAATATGTTTAAAAAATCAAAATGCATAATTTTTGCTTGTAGATTTTATTTCGGGATCTTTCCCGAAATATGTAAAAAAAAATCTATGTAACAAGTGTGTGTCAGATGTTAGATTTATATTTTCGGGATTTTTCCCGAAATTTGAAAAGAAATTATTAGTCATGAGATTTAGCATATACTTTTGACTTTTCGGGATAAATCCCGAAATATTTGAAGACATCTGTGTTATACATGTTGTACTGAATGATTTTATTTTTGTCGGGATATTTCCCGAAATGTATTTCAGATCTGTTTGTTAAAATGCTCTGCCAACATAATAATAACATTGAGAATGATTTCGGGACTTATCCCGAATAATTAGTTTTCACATTCATCTTTACTACAAATATTTTGAAACTTTCATATATTTTGGGAAATTTCCCGAACAATAAATGTAAATTTTATGAATTATAACAATAAAAACATGGAATGTTGTAAAAAATGTGTGTTTCTTTATGACATCTTCATTCAATTTATGGTAAACATTGAAAAAGACTATAAAAAGGAATAAAATGGATTTTACTCTTTTAAAATAGAGTCTGTTAAAGGTTGTTGAGACTCGCCTTGAAAACCATCATACGACAAACTCTCTTCACGACAATGTGCAATCAGCCTACCGTGTGTGTCATTCGACCGAGACAGCATTACTTCTTATACATCATAACATCACCGTTGCACTTGATAACGACTGTTGTGCCGTTTTACTAATGTTAGACCTATCGGCTGCTTTCGACGTTATAGATCATCCTATTCTGATAAAGCGAATGGAATACTCATGTGGGATTACCGGTACAGCACTTAGTTGGTTGGAGTCGTATATCAAGACTTGGACTCAACGAATCGCTATTGGTTCTGTTCTTTCAGATGAGATTCGTCTCCTGTTTGGTGTTCCTCAAGGATCGGTCTTGGGACCAAAACTTTATTGCATTTTCTCAAGACCAATTGGCGAAATATGAAAACGCCATAACATGAGTTATCACTGTTATGCAGACGACACACACGTTTATCTCGTGTTCAAGCCACTCGATAACTGGACGAACATATCAAAGCGACTCGAGGCTTGCGTAGCTGATATCAGCAAGTAGATGTGCTCGAACATGTTAAAATTAAACGAGAATAAAACGGAACTGATAGTTTTTGCTCCAAAAAACCGAGTGAAGGACCTTTCAAACATGAATCTCAATTTTGATGAAAACATTGTTAGTGATGCTGAGTGCGTAAAAACCCTAGGCATTTATTTTGAGAAAACTTTGACAATGGACAAACAAATAAGTGCTATATCAAAATCATGTTTCAATCAGATCAGAAACATTGGACGAATTCGATCTTTTATTACCGAAGAAGCAAGCAAAACGTTAGTATGCTCTCTTGTAACCTCCCGTTTCGATTATGGCAACGCATTACTGTATGGACTCCCAGCAACATCTTTTCAAAGGTTACAACGAGTCTAAAACACAGCAGCTAGGGTCATTCCAAGGAAGAGGAAGTTCGACCACATAGCACCAATCCTCAAGTCACTCCATTGGCTGCCTGTAACATACCGATGTCAGTATAAACTTCTAGTGTATGTATTCAAGGCTTTGCACGAGGAAGCACCGGTCTACCTACAAGAACTCGTTCAAATATACAAACCAATGCGAGCCCTAAGATCAGAAAATTCCATTATTTTAACAACGCCACGTGTAAGAACTAAAACATATGGGGAAAGAAGATTCGACAAAGCAGCAGCCGTTCTGTGGAATGATTTACCAAGTGATCTACGAAACATCCATTGTGTGAACGTTTTAAAGAAAAATTTGAAAACTCATGTATTCAGACATGCTTTTAATAGTTGTTAACATTTTTCTACATCATTTTAATTTTGAATTTTTAAGATATTACTTATTTTGAATGTTTAACTTAGTATACTTTAATTGGTTATTTTAGATTATTTTTTTTAAGCAAATATTTTGAAGTTTTAACTTACTTTTATTGGTACCGATTCAATATCTCTTTAATTTTATCATGCCCATTTTATATAAATTTTATTGTTTTATCAATACTATATTTTTCAAAGCTTTTTGTTTTAAAAGATTTAAAACATGGACTTTTATATTTTATTGTTAGTACTTATATATGTATATGGAAATATATTATAAAGCGCTTAGGGTAATTTTAATATTGTATAATGCGCTGTTATAAATACTGTATAATAATAAAATAATAATAAGTATCCAGAAAATCAGTAGATACAGATACATTGTGTACACCGATAGATGAAGGAAACGTTACCAAGAACGTTTGAAAAAAAATATCAAAAAGTTTTAGTTGTCTTCACTTATCTGAATCACATTATAATTTTGCAACACGTATCAATTATAATGTTATTGTTGTATGTCTTTGTTCATAAACGAACTTGTTCATGTTGCAGAACACTGCACTAGTAGTTATGTGTTTTTTCTACCAATTATGTATTATGTTCGTAATGTTATGACATAACAATACCCATTGTATGATATAATTGTTAACGATTGTTGCTTGACGAGTGAACAATTATTTGTGTGTCCTTTTCCTTTTATCTTTTAACGAACAGTGTTTACCTTTTTACGTGTTTTATTTTTTCACGCACCGTATAGTCTTTAGTTGTTTGCCGATAACTTGACATTGTATGCCCACTTATGTGATTCTCGAACAGTAACACCAACGGATAAATATCTATTATCTTATTCTTAAGAAATGTGTTATATATACCACTGTAACATTATAAATTATAATCAATGATAAATAATGCACGTTTTAGCAACTAAGAAAACATCAATATAATGGTCCCCTAAAAAAAAACCTATAATCAAACAATGATTGATAAAACCAGTATCTCATATGTTGAAGAAACTGAAATTATGAGGTATCTTTAATATGACAATATAAAACAAACGTTTCTGGAAACACATGGAATATTCAGATAAACAAATGTTATCAATAGAATAGCATATCGAATTCAAACTGATATATAACTAGTTTGTTTCTATTTTCATTCATCAGCAATATCTTGATTTCGTTAATTTACATTTTACTGACGTTATCTTAAATCATACTAAACAGATAATAGAACGCCGCTATTATTGTTAACCTTGATATGATTAAAGAGAAAATAGGTATGAGGATAAACGCTAAATAACCACAAACGTGTTAATCATACCACATCATTTAATTATTACAGTCATACCACTAGACAGAAATATAGATGGTTAAAGTAAGCAACGTATGAAATATGCATATAATTATATACGATATGAGTGTCAATGAGACATATCTCCATCCAAGTCACAATGTGTAAAAGTAAACCCGTTACAGGTCAAAGTACGGCCATTTGTAAGCACAAATAATCCATTGTGTGTTGTACATCGTTACAAATGTTCTGCTACTGACGCATTGCATTGTTGTACACGTATTCGCCGACAGCTTATTTAAGTTATATATACAGCTATTTGTTAAGTTTTCGTAGTTAATCCAATTTACATAAACAGGGTAGGCATATGTGAGAACATTGATTGATTTATTGCCATCATAATATACAAAGGAGGATTCTTTTATTAGGGTATCAACTCCTGGATTAAGGAAAACCAGAATTGTTCATGTTAATATGGATATTTTAATTCAGCATACAAAACTCATGTACAATGTTTGAATTCGTGGTTCTACTGTACCAACAATAACATTGAATAACAACGAAAATTTTTATCCAACAAATAATAATGAATCCACAGTGTACATCGTTTTTATCGTATCGTTTAGGTTAATGTCCCTTAATGCATGTTTTCATTGCGTATGTCAAATCGTCAAGTTACTATCAACATGTTGAATATCAATTTTGTTTGAATTACATTCACCCATCTATATAGCATTTATTCAAACTCTGTACACTGTCGAAAGTATACTCTTAACACTATTAGTTTTGATTATGTAAATGATTTCTATAATTTATCACACACAGAGTTTATCAGCGATGCATGCTATTGCTTAAGATATATCCAATTAGTGGATGTGTTAATGTTTATATGTTTAGATATTAATAAGTATTTTTAACTGGCGTTATTTACGTAACTGATTTAAATTACCGTTCACTCTTTGGAAACCACAAGGAGCCGCTTATTATTTATTGATTTGAAGGGATTATCTAGTGTACTAGGTCACTATGTCATGGTCCATGGTCCATGATATACGAAAAAGGTGAAAAAAATCAATTAAGATGTATCACTTTGTCGATGTTATTACTTGCATATTAGACGTCGGAATAAATTTGTTATGCGGTTAAACCACAGTCGTAAATGCATCATTTTTTGTCAAACTAACTAATCTCTATGTATCTTATAATGTGCTATTTCCACAGATGCTACGTATGGATGGTAAACAATCAATGATTGTGATAGTTGAACTTATAATTGACATTAACAGATTGTTATACAACAAATATGATAAAAGTTATATCAGCAAATCAATATTTTCAGCGTCCTAATAGAGGAAACGGCAATGTAACTTGTATAAGCTCTTCATTAATATAAAATTTAAATTGTTCTACCACAGGGGTGTAACTATCGGACTTACATGTAACATATTGTCTATTAAATGTTCATCCTAATTAAGGGCACATCATGGATAAGTAAATGAAGAAAAGAATACATAAATGAGTCTTTTTGTAGATTGATATATGATGGGGTACAAATTATTGATAAAGAAAATGGGGGTACTTGTCTCAACTGCTAACTCCTATCAACAGAAAATTGGACTACAAGGATTTCCATGTTTCGAATCATGATTTCCAAGTATTGGAGTTTAAATCATTACTTTTATTTGAAAAAATGTATGGATGACATAATCAGTTGGTTGACCTGTATGAATAATGACGACAAAACCCCGCCCCCTTTCTCGCATGTGACCTATTGAATTGAAACTTTCACTTGCGTTTTTGTATTGGGTTCTATTTTCTTGGTCTACGTTGCATTCTATTAAATATGTTTGTCTTTTGTCGTGTCTTGTCTTTGAATTGACAGCTTGTTTATGACAAATGTGTCTGATTATTCCTCTGGTATCTTTTTTTTTCTATCTGTTCATTTTTGTCTCAGATATGATTGTATTTTGTTAGTTTTCCTACCGATTCATTTATTTCATAAAACATTTTCTTATCCCGGAACATAACTTAATTGACTAAATTCGTTAGTTCTCCTACAGAAGGGGTTAATTGGTCTATATGGGCACTCCGGCTTTCTCTCTTTAAATATATCTGACCGCCCCAGAATTGCACATGGGTGTTTAAAGCGACGTTAAAACAAATCAATCAGCCAATAAAGTATCAAGCCAATGTCAGCGTTTACCTGAAAACTTTTTTTTTGGGGGGGGGGGGGGGGGGGGGGGGAACAAATCAATTGTTTGTTGATCAATTGCCCCACATTTGACAAAGCAGCCTCGTAAAACAGTAACCAACTTTTTTTTATTACCTTAACATTTTCCTTAAGTATAACCATGCTTCAAATATTGCATTCATAGGTGTATCTGATTCAAACATGACTGCAACGAAATGATATTACAGCACAATGATAATATTCTATGCATTCAGCAAATTAGTATGTTACAATGAACCTTCTTTTTTCTATATCATCTGCTTATCCATTCACGCGAAAACAAACAATATATCACCCATTAGATACATTTTGAAGCATATGACAGCTGTTTGCTT
This sequence comes from Mytilus trossulus, assembly GCF_036588685.1. Lineage (NCBI taxonomy): Eukaryota > Metazoa > Mollusca > Bivalvia > Mytilida > Mytilidae > Mytilus > Mytilus trossulus. Next base: position 51,329,348 of record NC_086385.1, on the reverse strand, counting down.
CCAGTTCAGACCAATATGATAATATCTCAATATTTATGTGTTCTAAAAAAAACGTGACGAAACGTTAAGCAATAACTGTGTTACTAGAGTTAAAGTTCTTATCCTTGTAATTTGTCTTTTACAAAGCGTTGAAACAAATCTTGATAAATCTTACACTTATCAAAGTTGAAAACGCCAACAGATGAAAACAATGATGATTCCAATATTTGTAATGAGTTGCCTAATTCACTTGATTCTTTCAAAAGCGTACATGTTTAACTTATAAACACACATATAATATGGAAGTTGTCAATACAAAGCGTACATGTGTTGCTTATCAACACACAGGTAACATATTAGTAGCCAATTCACAGATGTGTCGACTCACCTCAACGCCTTTTAAAACTGTAACACAGATCTATTACCACGTGCTATAGTTTAATAAGGTTTCCGAGTAGTTTTAAATGGCATATTTTGAAGCATTGTTGACTTGCTCTCTTCAATCGGACGTAAAAACCTGTTTTCTTAAACAAATTGTTTGAGGATTAGGTGAGGCCTGCGTCTGGGTGCTGTATTTATCGGTTCGTTGAACACATACTAGTTGTTGTACGCTGCGTTCTACTTATTTTATTTTCGCGTTGTTGTCTTTTTGGCAAATTCCATGTATCCATCCTCTATTCTACACCATGAGTTTTCTCTGAAATTAAATATTTATATAACTCAATAGAATTGTGAAAGAAAATTTTTTTGTAAGTAATCAATATGACAGTTCTTTCTTTGTGAGCTTTTGATTTTTCCATTTGGTTAGTGACTTTTCGTGTTGAATATTTCTCGAAGTTTGATTTACTTTAACTAACATGTCACTTTGAGGTATAGATAAAATTAAATATCTATTCAACCATGCCAAAAGTAAAATCACAAAAAAACTGACCTCCGAGTAAAACTCAAAACGGAAAGTACCTAATGAAATGGCAAAATGAAATGATAAAACACAAAAAAATATCTATCAACTTTAACACACAATCATTGTTTCACGTTTTTGGCGTCAGGATCATATTTATAAAACAAAAAGACTTAGAAACCATAAACCGATGATTGTTGGTCGTGTTACTCTCATTTAAGTCAACCATGACACATGTCTGTAGTATAATATTTGTTTTTGGACCAAATTCAAAAAGATATGCATGACACAAGTTTAAAAGTCATTACTGAAAGTTCAAAATATATAATCATTAATATGATGAGTTTATTTGAACAAAACGACTATTAAACATTCATAGTTGAATTTACAATATTAAACGAATTCAACTTACTTTAAACCAATGAATAACCACATCTCGAATTGAAGCCTCAGTCTACCATGAACTTAAACGTTATCAGTTACATGGCAAATAAACTAAAAAACACAAGCATTAATATTATACATGTACCTTTGAAGGGAGTGTATACATTTTTGTAGGCATTACAGGGAACAATATTCATATAATTTATCTTTTCATTATCATCATTCGGCTCATAACTCATATAACCGTCTCTGTATCATGTTCAGCGGACATCTGCTGAGTAATCTGTTCTTCCTTCTAGGCACCTGTAATTATCCCGGTTTTGGCGGGGTTCGTGTTGCGTATTATTTTGATATTTATGAATCGTATTGTGGCATGTGTGTTGCGCGTCTTTTTACTTTCTTCTTTTTTTCCCGTTTTGTATATTAGTTTTGAAAAGTTAAGATTTGCAAGCCCCTTTTTGTATCTTCAATTTTTCTGTATCCGTATAGTTAGATTAGAAAATGTTATACCAAGGAGCGAACTGATTGTGACATCAATTCCTTGAGAATTATGTGTATAAAGCGTTCAGCTTCTGTGCTGGTTAACAGGAACTTGTGGATGACACTGATTATACATCGTATAAGGGTTAATTGTAAACCCTTGAATCGTGGACTTGTTCTGATATTAAACATTGTTGGTTTTTACATTATTTAGTGTTATTACTCCTCTCATCGCTATCAACTTATGTTAAGTATGTGGTATTGTTACTGTTTTTGTTCATTTGTTGAATGATCTTACTCTCTCGAAACATATGATATAACGTCATTTTAGTTGATGCGAATTCATTTCGTTTAAATTATATGAGAGTTTAAATAGAACTGAATATACCACTCAGTCATTAAAACGAACATAATGCTAACAGTAGAACATAAAATAAACAGGAAATATCTCACATGTATGAAATTGTCAGGTTTTGTAATTTTCTATATGCGTATACAAATAAACAAAACATTCATTCTATCAACTGTACTGTAGCTGTATTTAGCTGAATCTCGTGTGTCTTGAATGCTCCTGAACTGCTTTCTTTGTTTTGCCTTTGTTACTTGTTCAGCTAGACTGATGCTTCTTTTGTAGACGAAACGCACATACCGTATAAATTATTTAGGCTAGTATTCATGATGATTGTATTTACCTAGCAATGACGTCGTATACTTGACATAGGACTGTTGGACATCAGATCATTTATAAACAGAGACATCGTGTTTGTTTATCAACAAATCTAGCAACCTGATGATAATGTTTCTGTCTCTGTTTTAAAAGTTGTTCCACTAAATACTTTTTCCTTGGTCTTTTGCGTCTTAGTATGAAACATCTTCAGGTTGAAAATTAGAAACACTAAATGATTGCCGAGGCTGTTTACTTGAGCGAGTAAATTAATAATCTGAAACCAAAGCCCATATTGTGCTATTTCATGTTTCATTAAACCGCTGATATTGTAATTGGAGCCAAAAATTATGTATGCTGTAAAAATATATGTGTGATTTAGTATTATTATTAATTGAAGTTGTATTCTAGAATATTAACATTTGCATGTCCCTTTTATAATAACCAGTAATATTAGAACAATTGAAACATATATAAAAAAAACTCGCTATATGCACCAGTTTGTTAATATTAAGTTTGGTTGCAAAATACAGATGGTTTCTGTCCCATTAAAGTATACATCACATAGTCTGGAAATATAATATCTCAATGATCTCGTGACTATCGTAAAAAAAAAATCTGTCTGTTATTGAAAAACGAGAAAAACTCTAATTATGTGAATTTCTGACACAAAAACTAAGAAATATAAAACACTCTGTATGTTTATGAGAGACATTATTGTAATTACACTTCAGATTATCACCCCTAAAAACGAAAACTTCCATTAGCAATTCTTCAGTTAAAAAATAACATAATTTCTAACTTATTATTTCTAGGCGACACCAGTATTGACATGGATATATACAAAAATGTACTTTCTTTTTCAGTTCACAGATGGGTGCAGTCCTAACCTGTACAGCAAGTTAACTTGATAACCAGTCATTTGGACTGGTCAAAGTTATCCTGTGCCCAGATTTATGACTGCTCTGACCAGTCCTAGGACCAAAATATAGTTAACTTGAAAAACAGACTTGATCCTATGACTGTTTTTATGTCTGCCAAAATGTTAACTTCGTTACAGGTCTGCTATTGATATAAGTTAACTTCGAACCAGTCCTGCCGTAAAGTTTACATAAGTTACATGTACTTGTCCATTCATGTTTTAATGTAATACAAAGTTATTGAAAAATAGAGTAAAATATATAATATTTTCTTGTAATTTTTGTGATTTTGGAAATCTGGAAAACGATACCATGCTTTTTTTTAAAAACAATGCATGAAACGTCAATGATTAGAGATATTATATAAAACACGTCAGTAATATTTTCATGAGTAGGCCAATAATGATTATACGCTCCTTTTGAAGTTATTCATATTCCCTTTTTTCTTATTTTATTTAACAATGACATATTTCTTTTTTATGGATTTCATATTTAAATTCAGTATTTTGATGGGTTTATTTCGGAGTTTCCGATCGTGCCCGAAACTATATTGATCACAAAACTAGAACCAATTAATGTTTGTACAAAAATGAGGTAATAGTTCGTATAGGTATACCTTTGATAATTGAAATCGTGTTTGCATCAAGCATTTGAATTCTAGTTATAGTGTAATGCATACACGGGGTTAATCATTACATTTATTCCACCTCACTATTTAGAATACTTTTATGCATTCCCGCAAGATATCAGAATATAAAATATATAAAGCAGTTTAAATATTTTTTTTGAGATAATCTAACATTTGAATTGACTTTTTTTATAACAAATGTTCTTAGTCCATTGATTCTTTGTAACCTAAAACTATGTAAAATGGTAAAGTTCTCATTATGATTATAACCATAAGCATGTTTCATGACGTTTGTATTCATACCCAACAAAAGTTTCGACAAAGTATTGCTTATTTCTAAAAACTCGTTTGTGAGGACAGGGTCAAACCAAATTATAACCATGCCTATTTTGATATCATGGCTCTGAATGTAAGACATTTTTGCCGTATGTAATAAATTAACAAGTTCCAAATGGTGAAGTTGAAATCATCCCTTCGTAAATTTTACGGACGCCATCACGAGTTGGTTGACCGTTATGGAATAACCGTTTCACAAATGATATCGGATATGTTCCTTACGTCGTAACCTCAATCCCCTTCCCTTTCATGAATGTGACCTACCGAATTAGACTATTTACCGGATTTGTAATCACATAAGCAACACGACGGGTGCTACATGTGGAGCAGGATCTGCTTACCCTTCCGGAGCACCTGAGATCACCCCTAGTTTTTGGTGGGGTTCGTGTTGTTTATTCTTTAGTTTTCTATGTTGTGTCGTGTGTACCATTGCATGTTTTTTCTGTTTTTTTTCCATTTTTAACCTTGGCGTTGTCAGATTGTTTTAGATTTATGAGTTTGACTATCCCTTTGGTATCTTTCGTCCCTCTTTTAAACGTAACGACTGATTTTTATTAATCATACATAGACAGACTCATAAAAAAATCTACATCAAACTCCTATATTGGATAGGATGTGAAGTGTGTAGTAGTATGCACTAAAAATATATAATTCTGTGTGAGACTCAGCAAATTAAACATCACCTAAGAATTAATAAACTACGATACCAAAACCGATTCTGAGTTAATATTTTTCAGTAATTTTCGAAATTATCTCATTTTGATTTTATGACTGGCATATTTTCATGATACAAAAGAACTAGTACCCTTCCATACAAAAACAAAGACATGTGGTATGATTGCCATTGAATTCACACAATCATTTATAGGATACCAGTCGTGCATGTAAGCAATAATTATTCAACCAATGACCGACAAGAAGCAAGACATTGTCGTACGGTCTAAGGCTTACAGTCGATATAAAATTAGCAGAAGCACCAACAAAACAAGACATGAACAATCAACAGCTGTCGTATTGGGTCACATACTTCAGTCAACTTTTACTTGCATATTTAAAAAAAATATCAACTCAATAAAAGCGAGTCAAAGACATGCAATTTAAAACGTGTTTGTTTTTTAACGGTAAAAATCCCTTGCTTCACTTATAAAACAGTTACCCTATATTGTAGTGTGTCGTTGGTCGTCGTCTCATTCTAAGTTGTACTCCTGTTTATTTGAATGTTCATATTACTTATGATCGCTCTTGTGTCAAAGAAGTAATTCTAATGAAATAGAAACAAGTTTGCACAAACAATCATGTAACGCGTAATGTATAAATTAATGTAATTTAAGAACATAATTTCAATCCTTTGATAGTTCGTAACATATACATTAATGTGTTCGTATAATATAATTATCCATTCATGAGATATAACATTAACAGTTGCATTGTACTTTTATACATCAGTGGTGGTGGTTTAAATAATGATTGTGATAGTGATACAGACGTCGATATGATGACAATCAAAACGAATAAAACGATAATGATACTGCCAGTTATTTCAATTGTGCAATTTTGTATTAACAGGTAAATCTGATGACGGGTTATGAAAAATTTAATTTGTACCAGGCTAATTAAAAGAGACGTCAAGTGTTTAAATGTTCATTTAAAAACGATAGCTTTCACACGAGGATATTTTACTTTAACCTGACACAAAATTCTGACCCGATGCTGATCTATCTCGAAATTTCTTTTTAGTATATATAGAGCTAAACCGAGCGGCAATATATGCCCATTTCAAATTATTCTGTGCGATACGCCCAGGGTTTTAACGCACATCCCAAAGAATTTTAGATAACACGCTAGTACACTACTGATTTTTACACGACGTCAATAAAGGTGCCGTTAACCTCAATATTCATTGTTTTATCTTTTGACTTTTTTACCGAGTGTTCCTTGGTAAATATGTAGGTTCGTTCATTTAACAGACAGAACTGTATGTAACTAAACAAATCCTTGATAAGCCGTATTACTGTTCAGTAAAATTTTCAAAGGATGGAAGTGTGCATCGTTAAAAAAAACCTAAATCCATGTATAGTTGACATTGTGATATACATACTTGTAATATATTTAGTTGTTTTATAGTTTTATTTTTACAGACAAATTAACCAAGGATATAGTTTCACATTTCCGAACCTTGACATGGCGAATTCAAAAATTTATAAAACGAATCGCTATATTTCTATACAAAATATAATATTATTTGTTTTTAACACATCAAACTAGACTGTTGAATAAACTATGACAGGTGGCTAAGATATAACCATATCAGCAGTAAATTAGATATAAACCTTAATGTTTCACGTTTAGTATCATTGAAATGAAATGCTATTATCACAAAAGATAAAATAAGCATTTGTTTGCAACATTTTATATGCCAGCTATGCTGGCACTTATGGTAGAAGCATCGTTTTGGGACAAAGAACGATAACTCTTTCTAGACGACCCATCTGAAAAGTATCGTCACTCTCGTTAAATCTCGTACGATTAATTTTTTTTAAAGGCTGCCGAAATTCTCGTTTCAACGCGATCTTGAAAAACGGGACAGATCGGAATAATTTCGATGTTAAATACGTCATGAATTTTTATTTGTTTGCAAAAACAAGAATTCAGAAATTTTGGTAACTTGTGTAGTTTATTTAAATTTTATCGTACCACGGAAATTACCGAAGTTAGGACAACAACATCTGACGCCATGTTTCGTCTGCTACAACATTCCATTATCAGTGAGGTCAAAACAAATCACCTAAATAATCACAGGTACTGCATTTAAAAGTCACAAAATCATAGTTAACGATAACATATTTAGTGTAAAAGTTCCGTCCAGTCATGGGAACACAGTAAAAAAACACTGCAAGTAATACATTTCGGATTTTTTTTTTCGAAATTAAAATTGAAGTAAAAAATATTTTGTTTGAAGTATTTACGGTAGTTTAAACAGGTCTTATTAAAAATTACCATGCATGGTGAATTGTTTAAACAAGGTCCCAGATAGCTTCAACTGGATAAAAAGTTGTGTAATTTTAGAACTTATCCGGAATGGAATAAATAGCGATTAGGTGTATTTACAATCTGTCTGGTTTTTTTTTTTAAAGATGGTTAAAAAACTGACAATAAATGTGCAATTTGGGTATTCTCATGTTAGCAAATTCACAGCTACTTCACAGCTACAAATTTATTTGCATGACTTCCTTTGGCAAACTCTCAACACATCTTTTCACTGATTATGTCACATAGATCCCTTTAATAGATACAGTCCCAGGAGATGGAAACTGTTTTGTTTTCTCTCTCTAAGTTCAATCATAAAAGGAGACTTGAGTCTGAGAAGTACATTTAAGTACAAACTATATATTGTATGCTCTCATATTGTCCAAAATTGGATTTATGGGAAGATGGGAGTTAATTTCATAATATAAACCATGATAATACCATGACTTTGATAAGTATATACATGTACAGGGCATACTTTACTTGGGAGATTATCATATTTGTGGGCTACATCCTTAAACATTCAAGCTGCAACAGTAACCTGTATATTTTATGCATCAGTTTAAACCTGATCAAAAAACATTTTCACTCTACCAAGTACTTTATCACTATATCACTATCAGGTTCACATGTGAACCTATTTAGCAATACACACTTATGGTTATATAACATTACAGTACCAAAACTGTACCCTGTCTCAGTAACTAAAATTGCACCTATTCAACAAAAAAACCTGGAAATCTTATAAGTTTTCTTTCACCATGTGAAGTTATCTAATTATCATCTTTTTAAAATGAGTAAATTAAATTTGTTACCAGCATCCTTTTCTTCAAAACATAAAGGTTAAGCATGGTATAATGTCATATATATTGAAATATTTGAAGAAATAAAACAAAACATTTGTTTAATTCCAGTTTTAAGGATTTGAAATAAAATGTAATGATGTATGAAATTTGGGTACTGACCTCATTTCAGAATCATGGATTGTTTGGAGGTCACTTGAAACCCATTTTTCTATGACTCTGGATGAACTCAAAATTAAATTGGTGACTGTGTAACTATATTGTAAACAAGTATAGTGTAAAAAATAAGCACAGAATAAACTTTTGTCTGGTTCATAGAAAAAGTTGGTGAAAAAAACTCACAATATAGGTGCAATTTGTGTACTCTCATGTTAGCAACTTCACAACAGAACTACAAATTTATTTTCATGACCAAAACAAACAAAAAAGTACAAACCTAAAGGCAATAAAATGCTTTGCCATGCACAGCCTGATACGACCGCAGATGTATATTGAGCATATAAATAACACAATTTTTTTTGTCAGTTGAAATCAAACATATTTTAATTTTGGATCCTTTAAACTTCAATATGGACTAATTTGAAAACAGGTAGCAGGAAGACCCACATATTTCCATTCAGCAGAAGTCTCTAACTACATATCTCCTTAATTTCATATGATAGTAAGTCCTACAAAAATATTGAAAATGTGTTCATTTAATTTTTTTCTAGCTTCTCTCATGTGAAAGCAGTACCTTTTTGGTCACTATTAATATGTTGCGTCTAGATAAGAATTGTAACACTTTATAGCGACTGAACAGGTTAAACAAATACTTCTCAAGAAATTAAAAAAAAAAAGACAACTTGAAACAGCACAGCCATGCCAGTATATGTATATATAAAACTCAGATCTGACAGAATAGCATGGACAATATGTTAGTTTTATGTCCTTGTGAATTTATTGTGAGGAAAGTTATCAATAATTCTGCAGATAATGCAATTTATTCAAGTGTTTTGTACATTGCTGTTAAAATTTTCAAACAATCAGTGAAACATTCAAACAAGCTAAACTGAATTTTTTTTACTGAAAGTTTCAAAAATTGACAAATGTTTTATTTACCAAATAACTCATGTGTTTCTGTGAGAGAAAAAAAATCATGTGCAATTTTTGGTATTAAAGGGAAAGAAGATCCTTTTCTCGCTCTGGTGCATGTCAATTGTGAATATATACTTACGGTTACCAAATATATTTTCTTTATCATGATACTCACATCAACATTATCAAGAAGTACATGGACATCATAGGAAAAATGCACAGACTACAGATTAAATGTTTAAAACACATTATTTTGAGTGCATCTCCTGCCAAATATGTACTAGATGAGTATAATTGATGTAAATAAGGTAATATTTGGAAGAAAAACCCAAAATAAAAAAATAAAAACACCCCCAATAATGTACTATAACCCCTAAATCAATTCTTATCTTCCTTTTGAGTTTTGTGTATGAACCTCCTGGTAAAATTTCATGGAAATCCATTTACTTAACTCAAGTTATTGTCTGAAACCAAATGTGTTTTTTTTAACATGCTTGTATTTCCCATTTCCATTCTCAATTTTTTTTTGCTGTCATATAAGAACTTGAAAAGTAAGCTACATTATGTACATGTAACAAAAAAAATATATGCAAGAAATGACATAAACCGAATCTGAATTTAATAGTACATGATATTGATGTAGAACACAGAAACTGAAGATGATCAGAAATACAAATGTTTTTTTTATTCGAGTCAGATTTTTTTTATCAAAGCCCTTCAGCGCTTTCATTTAAAATTATTTATTCAAAATTTAACACTAGTATTAAGGTTTATCATAACAAATTGGCAAATACAGTCGTATTATCACCTAAAAAAAATACTGTGTACAGACTGACATGTGTGGTTTGGGAAGTTTTTATGTTTTTATATATATAAAAGTTAAATTTATTTTGCATATCTGAAAGATAAAATCGTTTTTGGCAAAGATCTGGAAACAAAATATTTTTTTGTCCTATGCTTTTTTATTCATCAATTTGGGAATCAGAATATTTTTTTCAAGAAAAATAGCATTTTCCATCTGAACTTATAATTTTATTTTAGACATAAACAAAACGTTATTGTAGCCTTGAACATTCGTTCTGAACATGCATGAAATATTTGCCACTGAACGTTAAACAACCAACAACCAATCAATATCTAGGACATTATAAAGCTGGCATTTAAGGTAGCGCCTTCCTCATATTATTCATGTATCGTTTGTCGGAAGCTTTCCGACTTCTGCAATATCTCATGAAGTAGATTTGTTATCAAAGTCCAATAACCATATGCTATTATGGTATTTGAAATAAAACTTTCGGAATTTCAATAGAAAGTAAGAGTTGTGTAATCTATACTATTCTATAGATTATAATTGTAGGGTGAATTTGACCTTGTCGAACTTTATAAAAACGTGCACTTGTCTAGTTTTCCTTTTTTTTAATTTCTATATATATGCATATAAATAAAGGCAACAGTAGTATTCCGCTGTTCAAAACTCATAAATCCATGGACAAAAAACCAAAATCGGGGCAACTAACCAAAACCGAGGGAAACGCATTAAGTATAAGAGGAGATCAACGACACAACATTAAAATGTAACACAAACGAAATCGGACTAAGCATCTACAACTATTTGAAGAAAAGGAAAAGGTTATAGTGTAGCAATGTGAATATTAGGAATAAAATATAAAATTGCATATTTTTTTTTATTTTATCACTGGTAAATGGACGACATCCAATTGAAATATATCCCGAACAATTTAATGAGAGCAATTGGTAATTATTGTCCTATCCATCATGTTTGCCATATATTTTCTGAACCATTCGTTAACGAAAAATGAAAAAAACGTGTCTAAATATTTACTTCAAAACAGTGCGATACACGATGGAAAGGTGTAGCGTTAATGTTAGTATTTCATACGCAACTACTAAACACACCAAGCTGAGAAAATTTAAATAAACGATCTGACTACGCCGTGACATATAAAAACAGACCTTGTTAACACAAAACACTGCATAGCAAACTAAACACTAAACGACATGTGTTTATTTCATATGTTCAAAAGGAGAAAGCAGATTATACTCCACATTTGTTACTAGTAGTGTTGCTCGTACTAGTACAAATACGTTGATGTTAAATAATGAGGACAACACATACATAAACTCATCATGGATACCAGGACTAAATTTTGTGTTTCGCGCGTTTCGTCTACAAAAGACTCATCAGTGACGCTCGAATCCAAACAAAATAAAAAGGCCAAATAAAGTACAAAGTTGAAGAGTATTGAGGCCCAAAATTCCTAAAAGTATTGCAAAATACAGCTAAGGTAATATATTTCTGAGGTTGAAAAGCCTTAGTATTTTAAAACATTCTAACTTTTTGTAAACAGTTAATTTAGCAATATAACCATATCAATGATAATTCATGTCGGCACAAACAGTGTTGACTACTGGGCTTGTGATACACTCGGGGAAAGAAATCACCAGCAGTGGCATCGACCCAGAGTTAATTAATGAACTCATCATAGATACTTAATTTTGTATATACGCCAGACGCGCGTTTCGTCTACAAAAGACTCATTAGATCCGCTCGAATCCAAAAAAGATAAAAAGCCAAATAATTTACGAAGTGGAAGAGTATTGAATATTAATTAATCAGGATTTTTTAGAACATGATCATGCATTCCCTGAAGTAATTATAATATTAAGAAGAATACAAAATGTAATATTTTCTTTTGGGATCATATAGAACTGGATTTAAATTGTTTAGTCGTAAAATAATGAAAAGTATTGTCTGCAAATATTGCTAACGCTTCTGATTAATTAATATATATGTTATTTTGAATAATGATCTTCTATTTGTTAAGTCATTGGAAAAGAATCATCATTATCCTAATAAAAAAAATAATAACATCAATCAAAGATTAAATAATTGAAAGACTACAAATGAGACAAGTATATATTAAAGACTAACAAATAATTGTTTTTCACTATACGGTGTTTAACTGAACAAAATTAAAAATACCAATACAACATCGTTTTTTCAATTTTCATTGCATTGTGTATCTACAATTGTATGGATAAAAGTCATTCAAAAATTTGAAGTTAATAGCATGTTAAAATTTAAAGAACAGAGGTGAATAGCATTTAAGCACGGAATACGGAATGACAGTATCCTTCTTAATCTTCATATATGAATTGAACATTTATTCTATTCGATTTTTCAGTAATATTGTCAATCTGTAAACGTTAATAGTGTAAAATGAGACATCAGCATTTCGAACAGACATCAATCATTTCTTTTTATAATAATCTATGATCTATCACAGTTTTCTAAATATAATTAATGCATTTTATTAGCAGTGAGCTAGAACACTAATACAATAAGAATCAATAATTATTGTAATTCAACATGCTACTTTCTCAAGAAAAAGTAATTATATTGTAAAAAACTAATAAAATTGAGAATGAAAATGGGTACCATGCATTGCTCAATTTCATAATGTCAAACCTTAATACAAACATTACAAATAAAGAGTATACAAAATATATCTGTTATAATGTTCTATTCAGAATTTGCAAAAATATACTAAACAATATATATCTTATTTCAATTATTTCACAAGATAACAGGGCCTTTCATGGTCGGTTTTTAATCCGTGCAGCATGTACAATGACTTATACTAATAATTGATTGTTACCAATTTATTTCAACTTAAATGCATAGTTGTATCTTTTGACTTTATTCGTAACGTTTTATTTCTCCTCGGATGAAGTATTTCATGATATAACAATAATTGTTTCGATCATTTTTTATTAGTCGTCGCCATGATATAGTTATTCTCCGAAGCTAAGTTTTAAAAACATAGTTTACCGTAAATAGTACTTAAATAGACCACAAAGAGATTAAATCATTTTGGAATAGTGCATTGTATACTTTGAGCTGATGTTGTGTTGAAACATCATATCAGGTAAATATTTAATGATAACAAAAAGCAGGTAATATTTTTATAATACAGTTGTAGCTGTGCTGAAATTAATTGAAAACAAAATATATCTTTAAGAGCATTGACCTTTTTTCCAAAACAATATTTTATGTTACTTCACCTCTAATGTACTCTTTTAATTAAAACATTACACGTACAATGTAAGTGTTGTTTTGAACGAGCTTGCATTCATACGGTAGTATTAAAATCATTTAAGCGTAACAATACGTCAATTTTTCATCTAAAATGCTTCGAGACTTTTTCAATATTTTTTGTAATTAAAAGGTTTCTCTCTGCACTTTGTTGTGTAGATTCATTTATAAGACATGAATACTGCATGCAGAGGCCTAGTGTGTTTGCAAAGTGGTATGTGTACAGTGTATTTTTTTGAATAGCTACTGTATTTGTGATGGCGTGGCGAACTGTCACTTTAAGCTCTGGTCAATGTTTTGTTCATATTTGCTGTATATGCGTTTGAGGACAAGAATAAAGAATAAAGAAATAACTTAATACTTGTTAATAATAATCTTGAATATTTAAAAAACGAGGTCCAATTTGTCAGCCGTCATGGGGTTAAAACGACAAATCAAACAATTCAACTTTATATACAGCTAATATAGGACAATGGTGTTGATTAAAAATAACACCACCCCAGACTTTTTTGTTTTCCACATAATTAATATTGCCAATAATTAACAAGTTCCGGGTCGAATCCGATACCGATAGCATATTCACATGTTACCTATTACCTTATTTGTACGTTCCGCAACTGACAGGTGCATCACCAAACGTTGTGTTCAGGATGTTGCTATCTTCACGGGACACAATCACAGGGTTGACACTACTACGTCCAATCATTGTCATATCCGTCTTTATAGTAGTATTTTAATTACAGTATGAATTTCTAAAATTGTGTTTGTTTTTCCTTAATTGATAGTTAATACTATGATGAAAAACAATGCAAGTCTGAAGCCGTTTGCTATCTTCGTCAAACTAAATCAAAAGAACTAGTTTACAAGACTTTATCAGAAAGCATTCAAACAATACTAAAAAACACAACAAGAACACTTAGTTATCACATATGAAGTGATAAACAAATTGGCAGATATAATACAGATAGTAATTCAAAACCAACAGTTACTGTGATTTGTCAAGCACATCAAGTTTTAACAAATAATAAATAAATACAATATTTATAGAGCGCATTATATAATAACAAAAAAAAGCCCTTCACATTAAAAAAAAAATATTAAATACAAAAATAAAAATCATAGATTACAAAGCACTATCTTAAAAGAATCAAACAAGATATAAAAATATATAAGATACTTATAAAAAAAATTAAAAATGCATGTACCCTAAAATATACAAAAATGTCTAAAACTAATGCAGTCAATTAAAAGTATATACAAACTACAAGAAATCCTTAAAAGCAGTCCGAAATAAATGAGTCTTGAGTTGCTTTTTAAAAACATCTTAGGAATTTACACTCCGTAAAGACGATGGCAAATTGTTCCAGAGTGTAGGCGCAGCCTTGTCAAGACGCCTCTTACCGCAGCTTTTCGTTCGAACGTCATTTGGAGGATGTAGGAGCATACTATATTCCGACCTGAGGGATCTGCATTGTACTTGGCTTGTATGGCGTAAATAAATGTTGAAGGTAACTAAGAGCCTTGCCATGCTGTGCTTTGTACACATATAAAATAAGTTTGTATTGGCAACGGTAATGTATGGGTAGCCAGTGAAACGATATTTAAATAGGCGTAATTGAGTCAAATTTCCTTTTTCGTGTTATCAAACGTGCTACTATGTTTTGTACCCGCTGCAGTGTACTGATAATGTTGGTGTTAGTACCGTACAACAATGCATTGCCATAGTCCAGCCTTGATGTAACTAGGGAGCATACAAGTGTTTTACAGGCTTCAACTGAAATAAGAGATCTAATTCTACCAATATTCAGAATTTGGTGAAAACAGGCCTTAGTGATCGCACTGGCTTGATGTTCCATACTGATGGTTTTATCAAAATACATTCCCAGATTTTTCACACAAGAAACGTCGCTCAACACTGTTCCATCAAATATCAGACGAAAATCTGATGCTCCAATTGATGTTTTGGTGCAAAGATTATTAATTCTGTCTTGTCTTCATTAAGTTTAAGCATATTGGCACTCATCCAATCACCAATATCAGACAAACATTTTTCTATGCGTTTGGACAGATCGCTCCAGTCTCCTTTCGGTCTTATGATTTGATACAAATTTCGCCTACTGGTTTTTCAAAAATACAATATAGTTTCGGCCCCAAGACCGATCCCTGTGGTACACCAAAATCAAGTTTAATATCGTTAGATTGTACTGATCCTATAGCAACACGTTTAGTTATGTTTATAAGATACGATTTTAACCATAGCAAAGCATCTCCGGTAACGCCAAAAGAATATTCCAAACGATCAAAAAGAATCTGATGGTCGATGGTATTGAAAGCCGCCGATATATCGAGCATGAGCAAAACGGCACAACAGTTATTATCTAATGCATAGGCAATATCGTGATGATCACGTAAGAGTGCAGTTTCCGTGGAATGTCATGTACGGTAGGCTGACTGAACACTATCATGTAGAGAATGTGAACTCATGTGATTTTCTAATCGAACAAAAACATTTAATAGTTCGGGTTCATGATTTGGGCCATGCATTTACACACGTTACCAATCTGTTTTTGATCTTTTAAAAGTTACGTAAAGAAGCGTAAAGTTAAAAAAAAAGTGCAAATCTTAACGTTATATGAAAACATTTGTAATACAGACAATATAACCCAACGTGTTCTCGGTAGAAAATGGTGTCCCGTTTGAAACTACAAGATACATTGCCGAGACGTTCAATTGCTTCATTTCTTGTTTGTTAAAGAATTCTGTTTTATTCTCCAAGATACGTATAGCTAAATGGGGTTTCTATGCATTGATATCGTAAAATATTACCTGCGAGCCACTATGCAAACTTGTTTGGCGAGTGAGCGCAGCGCAGCATATTGTGTCGATCGGCTGATATTTAACGATATCTATACGAAGAAAATCCGATTATCTTGTCATCGTTCTATTACTGGTCTGTTATTTCTACTTAACACAGTTTTATACTTGACGAAAACAAGCTTGATAACGTCTAATTTCGCATTGTGACGGCGGTGATAATTTCTCCTCTCACATTGTGACGTCGCTGATAATGCCTGGTCTCGTTTATAAGTCTTGGTACGATAATTATTGAAGGACAGAACAGGGTGGTACATGCGAAGGGAAGGGCAAAAAATAATAGTTATCAAAGGTACCAGGAGTTCAGATGAAAGTTATCACTTTAAAAAAAATATATGAATAAAGAAGGTAAACAGACGGGAAAAGATAAAGTTGCACTTATGATAGACCTCACTAACTTTACAATTTTTAACAGATGTGAGTGGTTTCCTTGAGGCATTATGTACAATTTTGCATCGTTAGTTATCAAAAGTACCAGGATTATAAGTGCATTAATTCCAAAGGATTGTTCGATTTAAAATATAATAACATAGGATTAGATGTTCTTTATCTAAATACATATTTCATACTCTAAATTAAAAACAGAATTTCAAAGATTGATATCAAATCTCGTAATATCTAGCATAATACATAAATTGTGCCTCTAACTTTTGCCGTGTTAAATTTAACAGTCCCATTGTAGATGAAGCATTTAACTTACAGTTGACAGATTTTAGACAAGTTAAGAATAATAGTAATTCATAAAGAACATTAAGATGTAACATAAAACTAATATATTATCATGATTGGGGAATTGCACTTATACACGTGTCCGTGTAATTTTTTTTCATAAATGGTATTTTACTTTATTTTCCAGGGTATTCAAAGATCTTTTTTTCTCTCGATATTTTAAACTTAAACTATACTACTACAAGTGTGGTATCTCAATTTTACAACTATTTCAACAATTGAAATAACCGGACGATGATATTCAGTATATGCATAAATTTTAACCGATCATAAATGACGATAAAATATTGAAAAGTAATGGGTTTGGTTCATTGTTGCAGGTGGTACGATGCAATGAAAAATCCATAGTTGTTATAGTCTGATTCAATATACAGATTAAACGTTGATACATATAAACCTAACAATGATAAACTTATTTTCTAAAAATATTTTTTAAATAATTTGTGATTTCAAATATCTATTATATGAATTATGTATGCTCTTACATGCATTTCAAATCAAAATTGTGTTACTATAATGTAAACGGAAATAGATAATGTGGTACACAAGATAACAAAAAGGGTGAGACAAAAGAAACATATAACACAGAAGAAAACAAATATGTATTTGTATGTACAGACAAGAATGGGTTAACAATGCCAATCTTTGATAGAATCATCAGCAAATGGAAAATATATTAAATATAAAATAAATGGAGTTTGAATGAAGTATGAACATAAATATTCATTCATTTAAAATTACTTAGTTCAGTGCTTTTCTAATGATAATTCAGAAATTAAGGAAACGTATCCTCCATTGTTTTTGTACATTTCCGTGGAAAGATCCATTGCTTTTGTTCTGATTATTAAAGTTGTTCTTCCACCTTAATTTTGTGTACACGCAGTATTGTTATTTCACAAGATGTCGCTTAGATATTTGGTATATAATATCGAACAGTTTATAAGCTTTTATAACTGACACTGTTGAACAAAATACTTTGCGTTGTAAGAGTTATCTCACTAAACACTGTTTGTTTTTTTTTAATTTCCACTACTCCTTTGCAACTATAAAAGATTATGACAAATTCAGTTTACCAAATTGCTCGTTACATCTTCAGGATAATGGTGACCATTTGGACTAGAGCTATTTGGAGATTCCATAGAGTTATTTTTTCGGATGCATTTGATATAAGTGATATGCATTGTAACTAGTAAACCATAAGTGATTCAGGCCCAGAGTCTTTTGATTTGAGGTCCTTGGTCCTAAAAAGTAAAAATTAGGTCAAGGTCAAAGTCATATTCCTAATTTTGATTTCGTCTACTTTAACCACTTGCAAAAAATGTTTAAGATATCGCCAACATATTTTTACTCACTTGTTAGTTGCGACATTTCGTAACTTATATATCTTGGTGGAATATTATGCGAATTAGAAAACAATAAGCCATCATATAACGTTATATGGAAATGATATTTTAAATCTTTTTATACTTAATAGATCTTTACTGGTGGAAAAGCCTGCAATTGTTCAGACACCAATTGGTTTTTAATCTAGATTACTTTTCATTTGGTATTAATGATATTGAAAGAATACATTTCCGTCGAGTGCACAATAATATATGAAAGTGATTAATGAAAATCAAACTATGGTGCGTTTTATTGCATACAATATCAATCAAAATTAACCAGAAGACGCGGTTGGCATTCATTTCTGCAAGTAAATAAACAATATGAAAACGACTGGGAAATACAAAAGAAAAACATGGTCTTCCGCAATTATCGCATTCCTTGTAAACGAAGCGATTATCAATTGACATATTCAAATCAGACATCCAGTTAAACAAGAAAGTGCTTAATACTATGAACATACAAACTGCTGTAAAGAATATAAAATATTGCATAACATATTTACAAATTGTTTCTTTCATCTTTAAAATCGCCATTTCAATACAATGTATGTGTTTTATGTAATACAAATGCAAAGAAACGCCCGTCGCATTACATCACGATTTGATAAACAAACAAATAAAAACCACATGTGCTATAGAATGACGTCTGCACAGTTTTCAGTGATACCCAAACAGATAAAGGAAGAAAACAAGTTTAGTTCAATCTTATGATATCAATCCAGTATATTTAAACATCTCAATATTCGTGCCATGTTTTATCCCTGTTATCTGATATACTTATTTTGATACAATTGCGAGAAGAAGAAAAAAATGTATTCCAAACGAACAGAGCGAAAACAAAACAAACTGTTCGTAAAAGAAAGACTAATAAGTAT
The DNA here is from genome assembly GCF_036588685.1 of Mytilus trossulus. Lineage (NCBI taxonomy): Eukaryota > Metazoa > Mollusca > Bivalvia > Mytilida > Mytilidae > Mytilus > Mytilus trossulus. Next base: position 51,310,172 of record NC_086385.1, on the reverse strand, counting down.
ACCATTAATAATATTAAAGAACTTCTGAATAAAAAAAGGAATCACAATTAACACCATTAGAGTCTTGCTGCAAGTGTATACATATCTAAATATCCGTTTGCTCTAAGATATTTTCTCTTATTCCTGTATTTTTTATTTCATTCGCATATTAAAACATAATTACATCTAAGTACTTTTCCAATGATAATGAACCTTTTATTTATCTAAATAATGGAATTTGGGAAATCACACGCGCACTAGGTAAAACTTAAAGCAGAGAATTTTTTTTTTTATTTCAAGGTAGATATTGTTTTATTGTATGTTGTGTCGTCCAGTGGCAAATATGTTATGCAAGTTCAGCACTTTACGTTTTGTTGCTAATGTATGTCATGTATGTTTAGAACACAACATTCAGTGGCAAATGTGCTATGTAGCTTCAGAACACCACGTTTAGTGACAATAATGCCATGTATATTTATGACACAACGTACAGTTCGTTCATTTTTTTACAAAAGTTTTTAAACAAAATAGTCCGCTACATGTCGATAGAGAAGCTTTATTCAATACACATTTATGAAAATGATTAGTAAAATAAAGGAAAAAAAGTATCATATAACACATAGTTCAACATCAAGTTGCATACGGAACTTATTTTAAAATATATACACAGAAAGCAAAAAACAATTGTAAAGGTCGAAATTATGTGTATTGTAACATGCCATACTCACTAGCAGTCTGTGTTATTGTAATATACATAGAATGCCGTACTTTAACCTATAATGGTTTAATTTTTAAATTGTTATTTGGATGGAGAGTTGTCTCATTGGCACTCACACCACATCTTCCTATATCTATAGAATAAAACGGTATTGTAATGTATTGTAAATTAAAATTTAGCGCATTCAACATTTACATTATATGAACATGTTATTATAGATTCTTTTGAACGTTTAATTAATATGTTTTTGCACGTTTCATAAATATTATACGGCATTAATACCTTTCAAAATTCAGTTTCCTGTTAATTGTTGTAATAGCATCTCCCTTTCAATCTTGCTTGTTAACATTCTTGTGATTTTAGATTGTCAATAAAACAGAAACGTCTTATCTTTGTTTAGCTTCATCTTAACTGCGACAGAAACTTTTAAAGTGTATAATATACTTTTCGAAATTATTGTTAAGTTTTGCCGAGAAGACTTACAATACTGGATGATCGGTATCAACATTGTACGTTAACGATATTCAGGTAAGTTTGATTTTTCTTTTTTTTTTCTTTGTTTTTATTAAATAATTGAACATGATTGCACTAATTATTGGCTTTTTACAATAAACTTATATTCCCTGTAATTATTGTTGGGTCAAATTCATATAACATGAACTATATATGAGATATTCATATTAATGATTTTTGATATGTTTTCTATTGGTTTCTAAAAGATTCCATGTAATTCTCAAATATAGTCTTATATAGGACTCATTTTCTTATTAGAAAAGTAGATTTTTTAATTTACTATGTTATATGCTTTAAAGTAGTATTATAATATCGACAATTCTTGGAAAGAAACAAACTGCTGTTAAGGTGGTATAGGTGTCTATCGCCATTTTGGATTGTAAAAAACAGAGAACCTCAAGTCCCTATTTTCATTCTAATTAGCAAACTTTCATGCAGGGAGGCAAATTACTAAATAAATGTGAAATTTTATTTAAAAGAACAAATTTATAAGTTTTAATTTATAAGTATTGATATTTAGTGTTTTTTTTTTTTTTTAAATGTGCATTTCAGTGATGGTAACTCTAAAACACTGCATTTTCTGAAGGAATCTACATGGAATTTATACAAAATTTCGACCTCATGTTACTTAAAAAGTAGCACATGAAGATATATTTTGTATTACATATTTGATTTAATTAGGTAAAACATAGTCTACGTGGAAAGTTTTATCAAAATATAAATACGTGATAAAAAATGTATCGTATGCCCTTAAGTACACCTGATGAATTTCTATTTTGCTTAATTTGTAGTCAGATTGGAATCTATCAATAACCTATATAATGATTACGTTAATTGCAGAATACCATGTGATTATTTTGTATTTCACTTGTGTGTGGTTTTTTTTTATATAGCGGTTATCTAATTGCGTCTGACAAAAATATTCCCAACGCGTCTTTTGATTAATTTCAAACTGCACCATAGTTTGTCTATCATTTAAAGAATGACGGTAATAGTTTTTCTGTTTATGAAGAGATAGCATAAAACATATTGGTGCACACAGAGTAACGCGCGTAGCGGCTTATTCAACAGTGTACACCACATGTTAATTGTGATATACAAATGTTACAGTAATTTCTTATAATTTGATTCTAAATTCCATTTAAATCCGTAGACAACTATGAACAAACGTTGATGACGTGACATTCATATGACTTAATTATGTCTATTGGGTTATAACAAAATAACGTCAGCCAATCAGAAGACGCATTACATCCAAAATTATATTATTAAATGATATCAAAGACACTTTCATATATGATTGCATACTCTTGAAATCTTTTGTTAACTTTGTTAAGCTTTTTGTGGTTTCACTTTTGACAGTACTATCGATGTTATCATATTATGTGTTTCTTTTCATTTGTGTTTCATTGCGATCTTTACTGTTACATTTTTTTATGATAAAAACAACCGGGTAAATATATGACTTGGCAATACAATGAAGTGTCGGTCCTAAATCAAGAATCTTGACAGTGCTAGGGTTTTTTTTGTTTGACACTTTATAGTTCTTGATAATTTAAAGTAACTGTTGGTTTTTAATTCTTATCTTTATTCATTCTGTCATTGGTTTTTCAAATGGTTTACGATACATCTGGTTTTTCTTTTAAAGAATTCCATTTGCCAGTCAAAAACTAGATTATTTAGAGTGCTAGCTTTTTTTGTTATCAATTTGATTGTTCTTGGTGATATTAAGTAACTTTTGTTTTTTTTAATTATCATCTGTATTCCTTCTGTCATTTTTATCGACATAAAACGAAAGTTCTCAATTTGGAATAAAAAAAAGTTTGACCCTGCATCGTGTTTTCAATTTGTTTTCGTCCTGTCCATGCATGCAATGTTGCGATTGGACATTAAGCAGCAGAGAATCTAACACATTACAAAAACTGTTTGTTTTAATTGTAATCTGTTTTATATATGTCAATTGTTTATCACCTTTTTTATAACCATGTGTTCTTCTTGTATGTTTGTAGTATTTTTTATGGCTTTCTGATAAAATAATGTTAACTGTATCCTATGATTCATTTTGACTGAGATTATAAACGCCCTACTATGACCCTTTGTTTGTTTTTTTTCTAAGTCAAAAATTATAATAAGCACTATCAAATATTATGTATACTCGAAATAAATGTATCAATTTCAACTGTATCAATTAAGAACAATCAAACAAAACGTTATCGTTGAATAAATTATGTTTAAACTCAGTTACCGACAATCTGTTTTTGGCTACACAAGGTCATGTTTGCATCAACTGCTAATGATGTGTTTAGACTTATTCATTTTAAAAATGACTGTAATATTTGTTCTGAGTTTAAAATGGTAATATAAAAAAGCCAGTCATAAGAGACGTAACATTCAAAATAAAATTATTTGTTTTTGGATATGTACTGCTTGGCATGTTAGTCTTGGATACAAATATATATTCACAATTACATTAGTTATATTTGTATATCACAATTTTTCTTAAAATTTGTGTTCATAAAAAGGTTGTCATTTTTCTCGTTTGAATTATTTTACATACATTATGTATTTAAGTGCCGATTCGAAGCTTGCTGTACGGCATGGGTTTACTCATTGTTAACGTCATTAGCAAATATTCAATTTATTATGTTGTATTACTAATATTATTTTAATTAAAAACACTTTCCCAATCTGAAAGTGATCAATACTATATATTGAAATGTACAAACTGCTGGACTATTTATATACGACAGTACAGTAATTATTGTCCTACGTTGTGTCAATACCTATATATTGGCATTGCACAATGTCAGGTATTTTGAATCTGATAAAGACGTCTGTACACGAGATTTTAATAAAATTTAAAACTTGAAAAAACAAGGTGAATTTCTGAGTTTCGATTAGCTCTGACGTAGCTTTCAATTATTCATGTTATTGTAAGTACTCGTTGAACGTATTCTTCTGTGTTTTCTTTCTGTTAGTTGTTTGTGTATTGCGTCCATTTCAGATCTAATGTGTCAAGGACTTTTCCAACTGATTTTTATACTTTGTTTCTAACATTGACTGTAATATTAATATACCAAATAAGAAAGGGTGTTTGTGCAGTTAAACATTGTTTAGACTATTGCAATAGTTGTTTTCTTAGGTAGTTTTGCTTCTTTCGTTTTGTTTCATATTTGATGAAACTGATTCTTTTAAAGCTGATTATGAATAAAACAGGCATGGCGTTCTACATTTAAAGGTCTGACGATGATCTAAAGTAGCATGACGCATGTGCAAATTCGTCACTAATAATATCACTCTTATTTATTTCAAACATAATTATCCATCACTGTTCTAAAAATCGATTTCTAAGTTACTCCATTATAATCCATCTTGGAAAATGTACCTATCCAAATTACCCTAAAATTTACTCTAAAGCAACAGCTCTTTGGAATATAATACATGTCGTTATTGTATTAAATATCTCCAAGGAGTTTAAAGTGTACTTGTCTTTACAAGAAAGGATAAAATAATTATCTGGAAAAGAGTTTCGAAAAACCCTCTATCATAGCAAATAAACTAATATTTTATGTCTTGAATCATGAGATCTATTGCGCAAGAATAATTATAACATTATTTAAAAGTTCTTGATTTCGTTAAGTTACTATATGTGAGAACGGTGTTTGAGATAAATGCGTAGGGGGAAATTTCCTATTACAATTTCTCCATGAAGGCATGATTACTAGACGTGTCAATTCATAAATTTGATGCTGATATCCGTAAAAAATCTCAATGTATGACTTGAATTGTGTTTGAATCTGGATAGTAAAATATAGCGTTCAGGAAAGATAACTTTATCTAAAAAAATAAGGTAAGTATATCTATAAATGCACATAATCATATCAGCATGATAATTTGCAATATTACATTGTTGACACGCTTGTTTTCTTTACACATCATTGTCAATATAATTATAGTTTTAGTGTAATTTTATGCGACTGTCATACAAGTGAGATGTTAAGCTAACAGCAAAATCAGGTTTACTCAACCATTTTCTACATAAGAACAAGCTTTTACAAAGTCAAAAATGTAAAGGTTGTTGTCCATTCAAATGATGCGTATGAGCTTTTGATTTTGCCATGTGATTACGGACATGTCTATGTTAAGTCAAACCCTAGAACGATTATACTGTAATATATTAACCAAAAAAAAGGTTATAACATGGACCAATTCTGTAAAACTACAGTCACTGTTTGTCCAAATTAGAATATCCATTCACTTAAAGTAATTTCATGAACCCAAAAGGAAACCCGAACATTAGGCTAAAGGCATCAGCCACAACGTGCACAATGCGAATATACACTCAGTAATAGCTTGAGGGGACGAAATATTTGTCGAGCATGCACAAGTGGGTTCATGATTCAGATAGGACATTCAATACATAAATATTTCAATGTCTAAAATGATTCATTATAACGATGATGATTGATCGCATGATGAGTGCGAGAACATGTTTCAGCGATATGATTATTATACATAATCATGATTTGTACGCGAACCACACGTTGATTTTAAATGTAAGTGTGCTTGTTAGAGTATAGCTCGCGGGAAAACATGTCACTCTACCTGGATTCATAGTTCCGAACATAAATCTGTGAGGGTTATTCAGATATTATATCATCAAAGGGTTTAATAAAAAAAAATGTCATTGGAGAGGAATTGTATATTACATACATTTATTCCATACCGTTATATTGTACAACTGATGAGTAAAATTCTAGAGAAAATGTTAAACATTATGATTTTTTTTCAGTATATAATTGATAATTGAGTTCTCTTAGTGAAATCCAAATTTTAAATGAGAACATGGTACATTATTGTTCGTATATTAACACGTACGAAGTCATTTCTTTATTCCTGGTCTCACCTGCATATACAGTATTTATGAACGAAACCCTGAATATAGATAAGGGGGAAAGTTTGCCATTTCGAGTACAGTAGCCTTTCGAACACAAAAACATACTCACATTACTTTGCAAACACACTAGGCCCCTGTATGCAGTTTTCATGTCTTAGAAAGACATCTACAAAAGTAAAGAAATTTAATTCGTTCAAATTTAAAAAAAAAAAACAATGCCAAAAGCAAAACTTCTGAATAATGAAAACAAAACAATATTGAAACAGTTACAAATCATTTTAGATGAAAACGTTGACGTATTTTTACGCTAAATGATTTTGATACTACTGTATGCATGAAAACATGTCCAAAACACCACATCCATGTACTTTTTTTAGTTAATGAATATATTAAAGGTAGAGTAATATATATATATATTGATTTATAAAAAAGGACAATGCCCTGAATAACATGAATTTTCAATTAATATATGAACATCTACAACTGTATCTTAAAAACATTACCTGATTGTTGTTCTTATTAAATATTAACCTGATATAATGTTTCCACACAACAGCAGCTCAATATAAATGTTTTGTAACAGCATGCACTATGTATTCCAGAGGGAGTTAACAACTCTGTTGTCTAAGAAAGTTATATGTTCGGTCAAACATTTCTTCTGAACTTAGCTTCGATGAATTACCCAATCATTGCGCCGACTTATTAAAGAAGAACGTAGTAATCTTTTTTTTTATAATCATAAAAAACATTAACCAAGGAGACGTAAGCGTAAGTAAAATTCATGATTTCATAAAGTGGCTTGTAACAAGAAAGGTGTCGCAAGATTCATGTTTGATGAGATGTTTTTATTATTCTATCTACAAATCCATGAAGACATTACCACTTATATTATTTAGTGATGTGGATGCAGATGATTATGCTCAATCTCATTATATGTCTTGTTTGATGTTTTTGATTTGCATGTTTAATTGTTAAACACATATTTGAGGATATATAACTGTATGCAAATCAGAGAGTAAGTACTTTTTATATATATATTTTATATGATTAATTGTCTTAGGAGACTCGGGAATTAATAGCAATGATCCAAATTACAACTTCAATACTAATTTCTGCAATAGTTTTGTTGTTGATGTAAATATAAAATTGTAAATTTTACCCACGCATGCACGGCACATAGTCATCAATATTATGATGGAGTGCGGAAACTAAAAGAAGAAGAAGAAGAAGAAGTAAGATATGCTGAAAATATCACTGTAATTTTACCGTTTTAATTAATTCATTACATTTTGTTTTGGCTTATGCTTCCTTCTTCAACGCGTTAAGTTAATAGCAAAATTGAAGATGTGCTGTAATACACTATGAAATGATTTTGGCATGTTTAAGCATGTATGTCAATATTTATCGAAATTTAAAAGCGTTAAATGTAAAAAGACGTATACAATAAAAAGTCTACGTCCATACTATAAACGCATAAAACCACCCCTGGAAAAAATTAAAACCAAATAAACTATTTGGAAACAAAGTTTACATTTACAATAATATAAAAAAGAGATTTTGTTAACGAAAACCAAAATGGATTAATTTAAAATGAAAATTATCTATAATGCACAATTTCTTTTAAATATATTACTAAGTTTCTTAAGTTTTCAAAATCTTTCAGCATCAACTTGCATAGTTTTTCTTTTTTCACATTTTCGTTTTAAAGATTATCTTATAATATTTATATATACCATATGTTAACTCTTTGATAAAGCTATTTAGATTTAGATAACTATTGTATTGTGAATCGTTCTCCGAAGAACGAAAATGCAATGGAAATAAACATATCCTCCTTTTTATAGAGCTATGAGTAACTCGTGTGATAAGTATTTATATGTTTAGTATGTTAGGAGATAGAATTATCATATCAAACATGACGATATCTGTAATAATTGTCAATAAAACATTTATCCACACATGCAGTGGTACTAAGTAATAACTATAACAGAAATTAAACGGCCCTCAACAATAAATGCAACCCCTTATTGTTAGCTTCAAAACGTCCCAAATTGAAAAAAGGGGAACCCATTAAAACGAGACAATATATTTTTATCAGATGAATTATGGAAATGTAGACAGTCACTGAAAAGAGCATCATACCAGAAATGTCTTGTCATTAACTTGAGGGGGTTAGCGCTAAGGAACCAGGTTTAATCCACCTTTTTTCAAATTGATTTTCCTCTAAATTCAGTATTTTTGTAATTTTACGTTTTGTATACACGTTATTGATTGTGTTCCTATTGCAATTATCATGATTATGACATTACGCAAATCATGATTAGTCCTTTGGTATATAAGACCATTTGTCAGAAAGAATGTGACAGTTCGTGTCCATTAGTTTTTTTATGCGTTTTGTTGTTTGATTTTTCCATGTAATTATTGACTTTCCAAATTGATTTTCCTCTAAATGCAGTATTTTTGTGATTTCACTTTTTGTATACACGTTATTGGTTGCAGTTATGACATTACGCAAATCATGATTAGTCTTTTGGTATATAAGACCATTTGTCAGAAAGAAATTAAGTCAAAAGTCATTAATTGATTGAGAGAAAACAAATCCGGGTTACTATTTATTCACATTTTCTGTATTATAACAGTAAAACCTGTGCATAACAATACTTTAATACAAGTATATTGATCCTCTAGCTCATCGTAAATAAAATGTATCACTTTAGAAACGAAAACATATCTTAAGCCTCAGTCACACCATACCGGATAGCACGAACGGACGCCTAACGGTGAAAAAAGTTGTTCGTTGACAAAATTGTTATCCGTTAGGAGTCCGTTGATGTACTGACCGAATAAGACGGACGTGTAACGGATGCCTAACGGACACACACCGGAAATGCGACGTACGCGAAACCGAAACTTACCGGACATAACGGATGTCGAACGTACATCCAACTGATGAGTACGGCATAAAACGGTCACCTAACGGAAGCAAACCGGATAAAATGGGTGAACAATATATACGACTTTAAAGGCGACAATATTAATACATGTACACCGCATAACTATTCAAAAAATTCAGCTGTAACTGGTTTTGGTTTATTCTCCAAAATACCGCAAAAGGTCAGTGTCAGATTTAAATAAGAGCTGCTCGATTGTAAAGAATCACCCTTACTCTAAGATCGATTATGAATAATAAGAATTCCTGAACCTTAAGAAATTTGACATACCAATAATTGGCATTTCTGACGCGAAATTTTCAATTGGCAAATATCCGTTTCAGATCCGTTCATCATCCGCTTTATCCGTTAAACATCCGGTAGCAGCCCGTTTCTCATTCGTTCAACGTTCGTTTTATCCGTTAAACGTCCGTTGGTGAATTTATCTTCCAGACCTCCAACTGATGTATAACAGACACGTAACGTATACAAAACTAAAACGAAAAGAACGAGTACCGTTCAAAACGGACGTCTAACGGATAAAAAAAGGTATCCGTTAGGCGTTTTTTCGAGCTATCCGGTAAGATGTGACCGCGCTTATAGATTATACATACACAATGATTATTTTTTATAGAAAATGCAGATATCTCATTTTTTCAGAATTAAAGAACATAACGAATACAGAATAGCCGAATAAAATAAATGTGAACTCAAATATGAGGAACGCGATGGGGACCTTTACTCTGTATTTCCTGATCATATTAATTTATGTTTTTTTTATATATTCAATACACCATATTTTGCAATTTTAATTTTGTTGGTCTGTGTTCCGTAGATATAAACATGCAAGCAAAAATCACTAAAAGGTATTATATTTGTCAATTTTTTTCTATGATGTAACTCCCTACAAACCAGCAAGCTTGCAATTGAACGATCGTAACTTCTAAATTAATTGTAGTGCTAAAATCAAATTTAATTTTGCATCATCTCTACAGTCAGAAATTAAACACGTCAATATGAAGATGTGTTATCATAGGCAATTATACAGATATCTATTACAGAAATATATGTTAGCAAATAAAGGTAGCATATTGGTTTGCAATGATCAGAAAATAATTTATCAAAGGCATGAAGTCCAGGAAAGAGTTAAAGTTGTTTAAAACATTTGTTCTTGCTGGTACGTTAGTAAAAAAAGGAATAGTCATCTGATTAAGACACTTTCGTTTTACAACTCTTTTTTTAATAGTAATTATCTACAAGTCTCTAGTGGATAATTATCTCATACACAATCACAAAACAACATCTTCGAATTGTTAACTCTCTGACTGACAGATAAGATAAAAACATTTTTTTTTTTATAAATAATACCACCGATCGTATTGTAATTGCTATTTAGTTAACAATATAATGAACATTGTTGCGATGAATATCCCTCAGATACTACAAATCCTATACAAAAGATTGTTACGGACATTCATTGTGGATTAATGTTTTGTACGAATTGTATTTCTTTGACAAAGGTAAAACCACAAAAATACTGAACTTAGAGGAAAATTAATTCGGAAAGTCCATAACCACACGGCAAAATCAAATAACAAAACGCATAAAAAAAGAATGGACAAAAACTGTCATATTCCTCACTTGGTACAGGCATATTCAAATGTAGAAAATGATGGATGAAACCTGGTTCTAAAGCGCTTACCCTCTCACTTAAATGACCGTTATATTTTATAAGATGCTTTTTATAAACAGACACAATAAATAAAATAGTCAAAATATGGGTGCATCAGTCATCATCGTATAACAATTTTAACAGGAACACAGTTTAGGTATTTTGACTTTTGACTTAACATTCAGCTATTATGTACTTAGTTACGTTTTTCGTCTTAAAGACCAAAAAAAAGTAAGTTTTGCACAAATTTAATCTCGTTTGTGATCTAAAAGTACTAACAATTAAGGTATCCCATTCGACAGATTTGAAAACATGTGTTATCCACAAAAACGATACTCAATGCAAAGAATAAAAAACAAAATACTAGATTATTTCTTCACTGTGGTTTATTTTCTTTAAGAATTGCATACTTCTTTTTATTAGTGGTGATTAATTTTATAACTCTCTCCGCGAAATTGCCTGTTTGTGCTAATGGAGCGTAAAGAAACCAACGATAATTTCAAGGGTAGTAAAACCATTCAACATACGCGTACTTTATCTATTAGTTTGACTGTTCTGGTATTTTCACCCCTCTTTCAGTTTAAAGCGCTAAGCGAACACAGACAGTAACCTAATAACACCAAGGATCCCAAAACGAAATATAAATCAACACACAGCTTTCATACTGGCTGTATACACGTGTCCATATAGTAAGTCAAGACAAAAATTGTCCAATAGTTATAATATATATAGTATATTTATCTCAGCAACGATTACTTTCTATTGGATTCCGAAAGTTTTATTGTATAAGCCGCTTAAGCAATTTAAAATTTGAATAGCATATATTTATAACACTATGATAAGAATTGCAAGATGAGTGAAGTTACATAAGTCGTATAACTTCCCATGACTAATATCTTAATACATATGTTGCAAACAAATGCTTATTTTATCTTTGTTTATTATTTACAGATATTTACTTTTATTCTAATTTATCCGAAACTTTAAACATTACGTTTGATTTTTTTCTGATTGTCTTTGATACAGTTATTCCTTATTATAACCACCTGTTATAGATTATAACAGTTTACTTTGATGAGTTCAAACCATATGATATTATGTTTTTTTTAGATAGAAATATAACCATTCATTTATAAATTATGTGATGTTCCGTATAGGAATATATGTAGAGGTTCTAGACCACAGAGCAAACACTAGCAAATACGCTTTGACTATCCCACTGTTCAACTCGATGGATTTTTGATTGATCCAATCAAATATTTCCCAATAATAATTATCTACAAGTCTCTGATGGAGACTTCTCTCTTTATGTCATCACAAAACAACGTATGTCAATGGTCTACTCTTTAGCTGTCTAATTGATACCAATACTAAGCTAACAAACAATCATTGGACGATGAATAAGCCTAAGAAAAAAGAGCTTTGAATTAAAAAAGAGTGTCCGTAGAATATTGAAATCTCTGAAACCCATATCTATACAACCGCAAAGGTTAGGGTGTTCTCGAATTTTGTGATAACGTGCTATTAAATAAAAATGAACAATACAATGAAAACAAATTAAACAAAAATACTTGAAAAATAATAAAAAAAAAAAATACAATAAAATGACGATAAGAACAAAAGAAGGCAAAGACAGACGACATTCAATCTAACCAGACAAACGAATGAACAAAAAAAGATAAGCCTCATCATCAACTAGATATCAACTCATAATGGTGGACGTTTTAATTTAAATACCACTAAAGACATTTTACAGTAAAGAAGCATATGTTTCCTAGCCTTTGATGAGTACGGCAACTACGACGGCTCGTATAACTTTTAATAAATGTTACAAATATACAAAAAATTTCAAACGTGTTTATACTCTTTTTTGCGATAACATCAGATATTAAACTTCATTTTAAGATTTTAAATTATCCAAAGAGTAAAATATCTGGATTTATTCATGATTGACTGCTGATATGGATATCTGTTATAAAAACCACCTGCAATGAATTACTCAACAGATAACTTTAATTTGTTGAAAACAAAAATAATATCACGTTTTTAATTTAATTTAAACATATTTATTTATAGTGGATTGGGAAACAAGTTTTGCAAGTTATATTAATCTCTTTCCACTTTGCGGGTGCGAGTGCTGCCTTGTAGCGGCATTAGCCTACTCTTTTTCGATATCTTCAAGGGTGTCTTTAACGTGCAAGAGATATGACTCTCTCTTAACACGGGTAAGCCATTGATCGTCCCCTTCCGACGGACTATCATCGTTTCCTTAAGACCATACTCGCAAATGGTGTCAAGGGAGAGCCGAAAATTGAGTTCCTGAAATGTTCATCCCAAACGGGAATCGAACCAGGAACCCTTGTGTTAGTAGTCCGATGCACTAATCACTACACCACGGCTCTCATAACGTTTTTGCCAATGCAATTATGACATATTTCTGAAAACAAAATTCCGGGATGCAGAATCTATCTCAATGTATGAAGAGGTCTGGAATACGGAATAATGTCATACAGATACATGCACACATATAAGATTATCGTAAAATGTTTAAAATAATTGTAAAGAAATTGTAGGAAAAGAGTGTTGTTAGACAAAATAATTTACATTTTCAAACGAACAGACAAAAACAAAAAGGTTAGGGTCAATTCCATCGGCTTTTATTTCGTTTCAAACGTCAATATAACAATTGTTTAAAGAAATTGATAGTACTAATATTTATCCATAGGTACCAGGATTATAATTTAGTACGCCAGACGCGCATTTAGTCTACATACGACTCATCAGTGACGCTCAAATCAAAAATGTTATAACCCAAACAAATACAAAGTTGAAGAGCATTGGGGATCCAAAATTCCGAATAAATTGTTACAAATACGGCTAAGGCAATCTATGCCTGGGATAAGAAAATCCTTAGTTTTTCGAAAAATTCAAAGTTTTGTAAAAATGAAATTCATAAAGATGACCACATAATTGATATCAATGTCAACACCGAAGTGCTTACTACTGGACTGGTGATACCTTCGGGGACGAAACGTCCACCAGCAGAGGCATCGACCCAGTGGTGTAAATTATTATCAGAGGTACCAGGATTAAACTCAACATTTATCATGAGAAGTTGTACCTTTAAAGATTGAATGTAATGTATCTTTTGAAAGTCACATCTGCAATGATAAAATTTGTTTTAGTAAACATGTTTCTCGGTATTAACAATGTTAACGTCTTATATACTAGTTTCTCTTCTCGTGTGTTGATGCCGTTATGAATATCATCTGAAAGATCTTGATTCGTGTCTAAGCCGATATGCAACAAGTTACATAATAAGGGATCATTAATGTATAACAGAGTTACATAACTGTTAATTCTACATCTGAAGAATTGACAATGATAGCAAGAACGACCACATGATTGTTAATTTATGATTTATCAGAGGTTTGAAAATCTGTTTTTCTTATTAGATTTGTTTATACATTACACGTTACATAATTGACTTTGCAAACTTGTTTCTTTTGCAGGCCACTTAATCTTAGATACAATGGCGTTTCGAAGTAATATGACAATTCAAATAAACGGGAGTATGTTGAATAAGACGGCGACCAACGACACAATACAATCTCAGGTATATTTTTTTTTGCGCGCGCGCGACATGCTTTTATTAATTTAACGTTATCTTAAATATTTAATAAATAGTATAAAAGTATTTTTTCCATTACAACAGCAATCTGGTTTTCGTTGTTTTTTATGTTGGTACTTTTGCTAACTATATATTGATTGTGAGCATTGTACCGTACGATAGTTTAATCCTTGGTGACGACCGTACTTTTACCAATCGCTGCTTACATGCACCAAGACGTGTTGCCTATTAGTGATTATGACATCATTAGCTATCATATCCATTTTATACTTTTGATATTGAAGGTTAACAGTTATCTTGTGTTAAGTATGAATTACAGTCATACAATCGCCATGTGAGCTGCTATATTTAATTGACAATTATTGATATGAACTATTTGATATTACATGTAATACAGATATTGCGATCCTGAATTATATTACGGAAATAATGATTTCGAAATTACGGAAAAAGAATAACTTATAATGTGTTTTTGTATTGTAGTCTATAGATTCTGAAGTAATGCCTAATTTGACAAATCTCACACAAAATCATATATTTCTAATTTCCTGCAATTGACCAACTATTGTACAAATAAAAGGTATACAAATAAACTTTTGATCTTTTTGAGGCAATGATTTAGATTTAATTAACTAAATTTTCAGGTGTTGGGAGTAATTTCAGGATTAACACAGTATACTTATGAACATTGTCGGAAATATAAAATGTGTTTGAACTCGCAAAGAAACAGGCGAAAAAGAAGACATGTATCTTGTTAAATAGTGTTGGCTTTACATACTTTGACTACAAAGTACAACGCGCCGTTGCTGATTTCATATCGTGGTTATAGTTGTTTTATTTGTTATAAAACATCATGTCCGTATTTGTTAAAGTTTATTTATACGAGCTATTCATGATAAATTTAGATAAAAGTTGTTAAATGTGATTTATGACATAATGCACGAACAAAGTAGTTTAGAAAATTATGGTTTTCGTCATTAAATAATAGTACAAGTTGTCTCTTAATAATTTAAAATGCATGTATGATAACAGTTTAATTTATTACAGGGTCTCAAATGGATATCACTGATTATTCTTCTTGGAATACTATTCTTTAACCTTTTAGTGGTAATGCTTTTAGTTTCAAGAAATCATAAATCAAGAATGCGATTTTTCGTAATTAATCTAGCTTTTGCAGGTAAGGATAGTATAAAACTATAATAGAGCAATTCAGAAAATATTTGTCTTTTTTTTCGCATTGAAACACATTTTTTCTCCGGTGATAAGATCGTAATATTACTTGCTCAAAGCAACTGCTTATGGAACGTTATATCATAAAGAAATATTCAGTCTTGTAGTCAGCACTGTAGTGTAAATATGAAATTTAATATATATGTTACAGGCATTTTCTACATTTAGGCATTTTGTAAAATTCCTGAAAGCTTTAGACATTTCCTAAAATGCCTCCAAGATTCAGTCATTATACATTATTATACATAATGACTATTTTTTTCTCGGCATTTTACAAAATGCCTGGAAAAATTGAAAGGCATTTTGTAATCTTATAGAATGAAATGAAAAAAAATGTTGCATTTGTATTTCTAATAAATACTGAATAAAAAAAGAAGAGTTTTTTTTCAAAGATTAACGTTACTGAATTATGTCATTTGTTATGAGCATATTAAAGACATAAAAACCTTCCCAGTTGGTTTTTGGAGAATAAATTAATTATACCGAACAATAAATAATTTTCTTGTGTTATGTCTACTTTTGTCGTATGCATCTTAATGATAATCTTCTACAAAATGCCTGTAACAAAAAGGCAATTTGTTGAATTTTGTTTCAAAATTTTAATCATTTTACAAAATGACTAGGTATTTTCAGTCATTTTGAATAATGCCTGTTCATTTTAGACATTTTTTAAATTGCCTGTAAATTCAGTCATTTTACAAAATGCCTGTAAATTCAGTCATTTTACAAAATGTCTAAATGCCTGTAACATATATATTTATAGTTATTTCAGAAGATTCACTGTCAATACTATGTACAATATATCTAAATTTGTCATAATGTTCAAATTTAAGAATAATTATTCTAATTCGGATTTGGAACTTTTTTTTGGAAAACTCTTGTTTAAATGTTCTTCTACAAATTGAACTTCGTAACAATATTTGTTGTTCCAATCTAGATTTTATAATATCTTTATCAGAAATATCTTAATGCCTATTTCGGTTGACTGGTTTTTAACTCATCATAAGAAAGTAGCTACAAAAAACCGATACAATGTTTATATATTAAAGATAATACTAAATATATTCGGATAAACAGTACTTCGTACTAGTGAGAGGTTTGGCGCTATAAAACCATGTTCAATCCACCAGTTTCTACCTTTATAATGTATACCAAGTCAGGAATATGACAGTTGTTGTCCATACGTTTTATGTCTTTTTTTCATTTGATTTTGCTATGTGATAAGGAATTTTCCGATTGAATTTTCCTCGGATTTCAGTATTTTGTGATTTTACTTTTTTCATATATGTATTTAATCCTTTGATATGTTGTTTTATTTAGTGATTTGCTGTGGTAATCGTTCTAAAATGACACGGTTGACATAGCTTAAACTAATAGAAATTTGAATTAATAACACACTTTGTATTTAGTTCTCTACCACCAAATATGTTAAAGATACTGTCTAAGAAAGCTCCCTAACAATTGATGAACAGAAATGGACAGAGAAATCAATAAACAGTGAACATTTCATCACTAACACATTTTAAATCCATTTGCACAGACCATGGTCTCTCTTGAATTTGCAGTGGTGTCAGAGTGTGTACGATCCGTCTGAAAGGCACCACTCCATATCCAAACAGCACTGGTAAACTGGCAAATCAATGCAATTTCAAGAAAAACACTGCTGAAAAGAATCATGTGTCCGTGTCAATTGATGTTTAGGATTAAACAATGGAGAAATTAGGCTTTTTATTTCCCCAGTTTTACAGTTTCCTTAACTCGATTTTTTTTCACGCTAATGCATAAAACGCTCAGATGTGCCACCCATCGACCAAATAAATTAAAAAAAAAACTTTTACTAGAAGTTACTTGATGTGTTTATTTATTTTGACTCGTTTGTTAATCTTACAATGCCTCTATATGTTGCCGATCACAGTATCTGTCAATTTTCTCGCCTTTGTTACCGGTTTTTTTCTTCTTTTTTTGGTGCTTTTTTCTAGATCGGTTTAGGAGAAATATTTATCCTCACAATTGAAATATCTGTTATCGGTAAGGGACGACATCAAAAGTTCAATGAAGGATAAAAAACTTAATTTGCATAGTTTTTTCGCTGACCCCCCTGTCCCCCTTCTTAACTTAATTTGGGAAAAATTGATTTACCTATATGGATATATGTAAAATCGATTTTAGATTAACAAAACTTGCAGCAATGTTGACACCCCCACCCTCACCCCCAAATTATTTGATTTACGTTAAATGATTCGTCCACATATGATTCAGTTGTCAACATTCCTGTCTTTCCTATTGTTCCTATTGTTAATTCATGAAAAAGCGACCATATAAAAATGAAGATGTAGTATGATTGCCAATGAGACAGCTATCCACTAAAAACCCAAATGACACAGACCTTAACAACTATAAGTCACCGTATGGCCTTCAATAATGAGCAAAGCCCATACCGCATAGTCAGCCATAAAAGGCCCCGATTAGACAATGTAAAACAATTCGAACTAGAAAAATAACGGCCATGTCAGGTGAAGTCCCATAGAGAGAAGACAGCTTTCTAAAAAATCTTTGAAAAAGTAGAATAACAATCCCACAAGAAACATATTCCAAGACTATACCTCGTTTATGAAGAGAAACAGTTCATTTTTAATCGTTTAAAAAGCCCTTCAAGCCTCGTGCGTCAAATTATAAAATATAAATTTCTCGAGAGGAGAAATATGTATTTTATGCAGTTTAGTAATCTATATTTACACATCGTCTCTTTTCTCAACATTTGTCCATTTAAAAGGACAAAACTAAAAACAAAATAACAAGAAAACCATAACACGCGACGTAATAAATTGGAAACCATGAATCTCATAAAACCATGTGAAATATAGGGGTTACGAAAGGTTAAACGTTATTACTAATATAATAGTCCGGCTACAAGCATATTTCAAAGGAATTGTGCACATCCTGCTACAAGCATAAAATTTGACATATGTAGAAGTTAAGACGAGCTTGGGATTTGTTCTTATGCTACATTTATGCTGATTTTTTTCAATGCCTCCCTATCTGAAATAAAAGAGTAATAGTGGAGAAAGGTCTATGCCAAATTTCATGCTTGTAGCAGGATGTACACAATTTTTCACAAAGCCGTCGTACTATATAATTAAAACATTTTAGCATTAATACATTAGATAATCTCTACGAACACTCATATATCAATATCAAACGCAAACAAACACCACTGGATGTGAGAATACCAAATGTAAGAAGAAAATTGCATACTTATACATACATAACCAAATATAAATTTAAATACTAATTTATATATTTTTTTCAGATTTTTGTGTAGGGGTATTTTTTGTATTACCTGAAACCCTTTTTAATTGGTTTGATGTTCCATGGAATCCCTACGTGTGTTATATATACTATGTGTATTTCTCCATGGTTCCTTTTTATGTGTCAACCTATGCAATTGTTGTGTTATCAATTGACCGTGCATATGTTATTGTAAGACCATTGGCCGCAGCTTCGAAAGGCAAACTTTACCGTTATGGTATGGCATTATCTGCATGGATTATTGGATGTACCCTTGCAATTCCATACGGAGTGTTCGGTACATTCAACGAAGAGGATATCTACTGTACCCATATTACGCCAAGTTTAGTAAGTTTGTTTATACAAATTGATACACAAACGTGACTCAAACAAAATAACTACATTTCACAAATCAAGAAATTTAGAAATTCAAGTATCAATTAAACAAAATACGTGATAAAAATTAAGAAATTGTATTTACACATTAGAAATTTACATTTCACAAATCAAGAAATTTAGAAATGCATGTAACGGATGGAAAATAATACATGTAACAGATTAAGAAATAGCATTTTACAAATTATTAAATTACATGTTAAGCTGGGGTCACACATTCACGATTTTTACTACCGTTCTTGACAGGACCATTCCCGATTAAAATTTATTAAAAGTCTGATCAAGATCCTGTGAATCGTGGATGGAAATTCAAACTTAAAATAAAATTTGTAAAAAAAATAATTTGATCACGACAACAATCAGATAGTGTTCAGGCAGCACCGATATTCAACCGTTTCTAAGCGAATAAGTCCCGATAATCCCGTTCTGAATCCGCTTCTAATCCGATTTGTATTTTTCGCCAGGTAAAATTCGACCGAGTCTGTCACGACTGCGTCCCGACTCTACCGAATGTAATCCGACTGAGATCAGACAGTGACCAGACAGTGAACCGACGCTGACGGAAGTTATTTGTTCGAAAACTGTCGGCATGTTCGGGATGATCAGGTACTGTCGGAACGTAATCCTATCACGGTCCGCTCTATCGCATTGCAAACGGCTTTGTCTGGTCTCAGTCGTATTGTATTCTGTAGTTGTCGGGACTCTGACGTGGGTATCATTGACGAATTTCGTATTAATAACGGGACTTTTCCGGAACGGTTTCGGCAAAAAACGGTTCGCAATCGACAAGATCTGGATGCAATCTGGACTCAATCGGCAGAAAAACAGCTATGAAAAATTACTCCGGATCATTCCCGTTCTACAGGACACCGTCCAGAATACACAAGACATTGTTAGGAATTCGATCCGATACAGCAGAATCTGTCACGACATAGCCACGATTGTAATCCGATTAGACAAAATCGGCTGAGTTGCCCCGAATGTTACGGGACGCACCTAACTGTCGGGATGCTTTGCCGAACTATTCGGACCCTTCCCGATCCGTAGGAATCTGTTACGAACTAAAACGAATGCGTTCAGACAATGATAGGACATTCCAGATAATTGAGGATACCAATCCGACTTTTTCACTTTTCGTATCGTATTGCTGTCTGATCTCAAACGGGAGCAATAATCGGCAATGTGTGAACCCCGCATTACCAATTAAGAACTTGTATTTCACAAATTAAGAATTGTATGAGTATGGCGGATATTTCCTTCTATACGTAACAACCAATTTAGATTACAATATATTCTAGTTAAGCGCAATAATGATAATTTCAAAGTCATGTATCATATGTACACAGCGTATACATTAGATAGTTAACGAAATGTAAAATGATTGAAAATTCTAACAACTTTCAAACAGACCTCACATAAGGTGATGTGAAAACCGTAAATCCTTCTAGATTCATGAATACATCCCACAAACTATTGCAGCAAGTTAACATACATTGACTAAATGAACTTTATCTATGACACAATAATAATGCCTTGTGCTACATATACACTATCAATTAAAAAGGGGAATGTAAAACAATGTCAAACTTACAATTAAAACGTGGAACAAAATGATAAAATGTTGATTTAGATATACTAATTTTGTTAATATGAAATGGAAATATTTATTCGAAAATAAAATAAAAAATTCTTATCTATAGAATGGGAACAACAGTTTAAAAGATGGTACATTAACAAAATAATTTTACTTTAAATAACAAAAATGCATAACATTTTGATACAACAGCTCAGAGTAACAGTAAAATTTGATAGCATACTCAGTAAACCAAAGCAAGTTAAAAACAAAACAAAACACAATTAATAGATCAATAAATGCATATATAAAGAATTGTTCTGAACATAACATGCACTACTATTGAATGGTGATAGTGTTGTATTTAATTCAGTGTATGTTCAATTGTATCAAAATGTCTGTTGATTAAGTTCAATTGATAGTGTGTCTTTCTTTGTTATGGTGTTACACTATTGGTTCAGGTAAGGATAAAGGTTGGCACCTATTAACAAGTTCGAACCTGCTGCATTTGTTTGCACCTGTTCTAAGTCATGAATCTGATGTTCTTCAGTTATCGTTTGTTGAAGAGTTCATTAGTGTTTCTCGATTTTCGTTGTTGATATAGATTACCCCGTTAGTTTTCCCATTTGAATGGTTTAACACTAGTTATATTTGGGTCCTTTATAGTATTATTTTTGCCAAGGCTCTGTGTTGAATACTGTACTTTGATATATCATGTCATATTTTTACAATTTTTCTTTTACTAGGATGGATAGTTGTCATATTGGCACTCATACCATATCTTCTAACACCTATTTTGTTATAATTTGATATTGGAATACGGAGATTTCAATATTTCTTGTAGATACTGTGCTTATTTTTTGTTCTGTACAGTAGGCATTGGCATATTGTCCTATTTGTTATAGGTATTGCTATACGCAGATCTTACCACTATTATCATACTACCAATCGGAATCATAACAGTATGCTACATTGTTATCATTATTACAATACGTGGTCGGGAAAGAAATGGATTCTTGCGTGGTAAAAACAATGATGCAGGTACATACTGTCAATCTTGTTAGATATCAAAAACACAAAGCTGATAATTTAATACGCCAGACGCGTGTTTCATTTACTAAAGACTCATCAGTGACGCTCGAATCAAAATCGTCAGAAAGTAACAAGTATAAAGAGTATCAAGGACCAAAATTCCAAAAATTCGAGCCAGATACGGCTAAGTTATATGTGCATGGGATAAGAAAATGCTTGGATGAATTCATACTTTTGTAAACAGGAAATATATTGAAAATAAATTGATCTTATTTATAATGTCCATTTCTTAACTCACCCGAGCATTCATGATCAAGCGAACCTAATGAAAGTCATTTTCCAATCAACAATAGTTAAAACCTGGAACCGATGAGCAGATATACCTTATAAAAAATGCACACCAAAATACAGATGCTCTCAGACTGCATAACAGCTTTATACTACGCACCTAATTAAATGATCTGAAACAAATAATAAAAAAAATATATCTTATATTTGTTTCTTTTTCTGAATTAAAGAATACAATCCCACAATTTACTAAACAAGCAAAGATGTTAATTTAAAAAAAAATGTAGATAGAAAAATTTAATGAAAGCTAGCTTTTAGAACATATGATTAATCATTATAGATAATGGTTGTGATACAAATGTAAGAAATAACAGCATTTCAAAGGCAAAGATCAGGACCATCAAACTTCTATGCGTTGTTGTATGTGGTAAGTAGTCACTTGTTTTCATCCTGTTTTGCATTATGTAAACACGACAGTTGCAACTAATAAATCTAAAAATAAATTATTTTTGTTTGCAGTATAATATATATTTTAACATTCATTACGATACTGGTGTCGCCTGGAGGTCGTCATCGTCAGATGATATTTATTTTGTTTTGAAATGAATAATTGCTTACGGAAATTCCCACTTTGAGGGGGAGTTATCTGAAGTACAATTACCATAATTACACTTCTAAACATGCATGCTTTATGTATGTTATTGTTTATTTCAGGAAATAACAACACACAATGTACAATGTTGTGTTGTATGATCATCCGTGAAGCATGCTGTTTTTGTTTTTTTACAATTCGGATATCCTTGAAATTGTGTTATTGACAAAATAAACTTTATAATGATTGGTCCCGTGTATCATTTCTCTGTCACCTTCTAAAATAAAAAAAAATAAACAAAACAGAACATTACAAATGTCTGCTCATTTTCATTTAAGGGCATGTCTTGTATATAGGTAGGACACACTAAAGAGTGATAGGGACGCTACAGTACGTAAGTCACGCTAAAGTACGATGGTACACGCTGAAGTGTGATGTCTTCGTACGCTAAAGTCTGATGGTTTACTAAAGTATAGACCAAAAGAAACGTAGTTGGATTATGACGTTTATTAACATTCGTTTATAAAAACTAAAAAATGGTATTCCCATACATATCCTGTATCTTGCTTTAATTGGAAGCGAACGAATACATTAAAATTATTGTTTGTGTTGTAGCTTTGCAGTCTCCGTTAACATATTGTCGCTTTTACTAAAATGTAACGTCGGTGAAAAGGGTAATTTTTTTCAAGCGTAAGTTACAAATTGTGGACTCAAACATTAGTTTGTTCCATGTAAGAAATTATAACATGTTAATTTACTCGCTACGAAAATGGGTAGAGCATGTAGAACCCCGCCGTTTCTCATACTTAAATTAGAATTTAAAATATAACATTATGTACCTTTATTACTTGGCCAAACCTCCTAATTTAGATACAATGAAGCCTACCGGTAGTTTATAAAGCCTATTACATCATATGTTATACCTTAGCTTCAAAGCTTTTGAAAAAAGTCTTGTTTTAACATCACTGTACTTTAAGCCCTTCAATATTACCGTAATGTTTCATCGCACTTAACCTGGCTATACCATCGTACTTTAGCAAACACACAACCATCGCACTTTAGCGTGAGCCACAATCGTACTTTAGCTGCAAATGTTTGCACCTGTCCTAAGTCAGGAATCTGATGTACAGTAGTTGTCGTTTGTTTATGTAAAATATACGTGTTTCTCGTTTCTCGTTTTGTTTATATAGATTAGACCGTTGGTTTTCCCGTTTGAATGGTTTTACACTAGTAATTTTGGGGCCCTTTATAGCTTGTTGTTCGGTGTGAGCCAAGGCTCCGTGTTGAAGGCAGTACTTTAACCTATAATGGTTTAATTTTTAAATTGT
This sequence comes from Mytilus trossulus, assembly GCF_036588685.1. Classification (NCBI taxonomy): domain Eukaryota; kingdom Metazoa; phylum Mollusca; class Bivalvia; order Mytilida; family Mytilidae; genus Mytilus; species Mytilus trossulus. Next base: position 51,286,105 of record NC_086385.1, on the reverse strand, counting down.
TATTTGGATGGAGAGTTGTCTCATTGGCACTCACACCACATCTTCCTATATCTATTTAGCGTAGACCATGGCACTTTAGGGTGAGACACAATCGTACTTTAGCGCAGACCATGGCACTTTAGCATGACCATCGCACTGTAGAGTACCAGTGCACTTTATAGTACAACATATATACTTAATTACAGTCAGTATTTCACTAAATATGTATAAAATATCAACAATATAACCATTTGTTTTCTATTTACCTGAACAAATTTGTATCGAAATAACAACAAATACCTTGAAATATGAGACAATTTCAAACTTAGAGCATGCGAAAAAGTCCGTTTAATAACTTCGTCATCAATATTACACACAATTGTATTCTCTACGATTTTCTGCTACAAAGTGAGAAGCAAAATGTCAACTTCACAAAGAAAAAACAAGCATTGCTCAGTCAAATAATCAGATGCGATAGATCAAACTGATCTATGGTCGGGGTGTTGTCTCTTTGACACATTCCTTATTTCTATTCGCAATTTTATGAGTTAACAAACTGGTGCAAAACATATATCCCCCTGTGAGCTACATTGTATTTATATCTATTTCAAAAGTACTTAAACTGCAATAATTATATATTCATGAACAAAATTCCCTTAATATGTGTTTACTTATAATTGTAATATCATTTCACAAATATTTTTACAGCATACATTATTTGCTGGGCTCCAATTACAATCGCAGCAGTCTTAATGCACCATAAAATAGCAGAATATGGGCTTTGGTTTCAGATACTTTATTTACTTGCTCCAGTAAACAGCCTGGCTAATCCATTAGTGTTTCTTATTTTCAACCAGAAAATGTTTCGTTCTAAAACGAATAAGACAAAGAAAAAAGTATTTAGTGGAACAACTTTTAAAACCAAAACAGAAACATTATCATTGGGTAGCTAAATTTATACAGATGATTTGATGGTGCATTTCATTATCTATGTGAAGACCATGATAAAAAAAATGGCTTATAGTTGAGTTAGGTAGAAACACTCTTAGCTTAATAGTTTGTACGCAGACGTGCGATTCGACGACAAAAGACTCCTCAGTTTAGCTAAAGAAAAAAAAAGTATAGAAGTTCAGCCCCAAGAACGACGAAAGATTAATAAAAAAACAGCTACGATACATTAACAGAATACTGTGGTGAAGTAATTAACTACCAACACAAAGATGCCAAGTCCGATCCTTGTTGCGGGTAGAAGTTTTAGGTATTTGAAATTCGGCTTTCCATTGACACCATTTGCGAATATGGTCTTTAGAAGTAACGGTAGTTCGTAGGAAGTGGACGATGAATGACTGGCTCATGTTAAGAGAGAGCAATATCTCTTACACGGACAAGGCAACCTTATAGATTACAATAAAGAGCATCTAAATGCTGTCTCCCAGAATCATATGCATTCGAAAAGGTTACAGTGTTTAATAGGAGTTGTATTTTCTTTTTTCTCAATACACTATAAATAAATATGTAAAAACTTAAAGAATACATGTGTTTGCTTTTTTCCATAGAAATAATACAAACTAGACAATATATGTTGTTTTTAAATACTTTCACTTGTGAATATTTAAAGTGGGACGAAAGATACCAAAGGGCAGTCTATCTCATAAATCGAAAATAAACTGACAACGCCATGGCTAAAACTGAAAAGGACAAACAGACAAGCAATACTACACATGAAAAAGTATAATAAATAAACAACACGAACCCCACCAAAAACAAGTGGTGATCTCAGGTAATCCGGAAGGGTAGGCAGATCCTGCTCCACATGTAACACCCTTCGTTCTGCTTATGAGATAACAAATCCGATAAACAGTATAATTCGGTGGATAGATAAAGGCAAGAGTAGTATACCAATGTTCAAAACTAAAAATCGATAGAAAAAAGAAATCTGGGTCACAAACCAAAACCGAGGGACACGCATTAAATATAAGAGAATGATGACATAACATTTAAATGTAATACACACATAAACGAACTAAGTATTAGACAAAATCCGATGATGATAACAAATATAACATCAAAACTAAATACATGAATCTGGGATAGAAAAGTACCGTGACACGTCTTATAATAATGTGAATTCACAGTCTAATATAAAAGGAAACACACGACAAACATATGCATGATAATGTCGATCAAGATTCAATTACTTCTATACTTCTATACGAAAACCCCTATCATGTGTTTTCACAGTCGAAAGTCTCGCCGTTATACAACTTTCCCAAAAAACCCAACGAACCCCAACAAATAAAAACATTACCAGTTTACCTACGCAATATATGAAAAATTATACATTTTTAACATCTAACTTATATGAAAAAGGTCAGGGTAACCTAACCCTAGTGACACCCCTATCAATTAAGTATTGAAGTAGTTACCCTGCACATGCATCAGATACAATTATTTGCCTTTGTATAATTTAGGTACCTACCACCAACTTCTTAGTTTAGAAAGTAATGAAAATTGCTTTATTGTCCCATGTTTGGTAAATTATTTGTATGCAGCAATTGGATGAAAAGACATCAGTTTTGACTAAAGTGAGGTCATTTACAGCAACCGTGTTAATTCCATTCATTTTAATCTAGACATCAACAAATGCTATTCAAATATGATCAAGCATTTATGACTGAGCAGGAAAAAGCCTTGCAGGAGAAATATAAGATAACTGGTATTGTTTGTCCAATTGTTACACATGATGTTCAGATTTGGGGCCTTTGACCAAACAAACGAACTACATGCTCCTTATACATGATGAAAGACGAAACAGACGATGGCCTTGGAATACAAATGACCAGCCGTATATGTATTGTTGATTTTTTTAAATAAGAAATGCGGTTATGTAGACCTGTAATATGAAAATCTTCCAAATTAAGATAAATTAAAATCAGTTCAATGAAGTTCACAGGAGTAATGGCACTGTAGTTGAGGAATCCTTATCGTCAATTGGCGATTTGATGTTCACAAATGCCGTTTTACTGTCCACGCGTAGGGGAGACAGTAAAACAGAAATTTGCGACCGTCAAATCAAAATTGATTGCGGCTACTCTTCAATCACAGTTATGTTATTCCGATTATAATGCATTACACAAAGAAATAATACGTTAGAGGTTGGAATAAATGGATATTGTGTCAATGGGACACTGATGATGCCCCCTCTTACATAAACATGAAACATTATAAAGCATTACGTATATCTCTTATAACATTTGGTAAAAGCGAACTAAAGTTGGAGAACAGAAACGAAACATTCAAAAAAAGACCACATAAAAATACTCCGAGCGTCGTCACTACTTTATTTTGATCTCTTATATAAGGAGAAAGACTAAAAACTAACAAAAATCCCGATTTTATAATGAGTCCGTGTGTAGAGACACATATTACCATCCTTGTTTTAGAATAAACTGATTCAAAGTTGACTGATATGCATAAGAGTTTGTTTGATTAGAGGTAGTAAAATATCCAGTGGCAAATACTGCAGCGTGTTCAGGACGACACAACACAATAGTTGTGTCTTAGTGCATCCATATAAAATTACTATTATAACACTCTGTCAGTTGTAAAAGCGATTGATAAAAATGAAATACATTTCGAATGATGTAAACGTGTGGGTTGTGTGCGTATTTGCGGAAAACACCATGTTCAACATTCTGTCATTCGTAAAAATTATGCAATAAAAATATCTGAGAATATATATCATCTTCGCCAGCCAAGGCTTACGATCCGCCCCCGCTCAAGAGAGCGGGTGTGGATCGTAACCCTTGGCTAGCGAAGATGAATATATATATGCACCATCTATAAGTTAAACACATGGCGCATTATATAAATTGACTGAAAGTGTCACAAAAATGTCCCTTTTTTCATTCATTCCTACGCGTTTATGTTTTGTATATATACTGTATAAAAACCGGAAACGACGTGCATCAGACTTACAAATCCAATAAAAAAACAGCTTAACAGTCAGTGAAAAAGTTTCCCGGGTTCTTGAAGCAGAATAAACAACACTTCTATGGTGTGAAGGACAAGATGGGAACAAGCCATAAAAACAGCAAGAAATTATATCGATTTCTATTGAAAGCAGCTTCCCATACATTAGTTGTTTTTTTTTAAAGTTTTATGGCGGGAGACAAAAGAAAGGGGACGGGAGAATGGAGAAAAGTATACCCTGTCCGACCATTCATTAATCTAGAAATGTAAAAGGGACGACATCAAAATTCAAATCTATTCTGTGGTTTAACTTTGTGGCAAAACGTATTGTGCATAAGTTTTACATCAGTTGGTTAAGGAACATTAAGTTAGGGAATGGAAACCAATTTTGTAAAAACTGACGTACAGATACGTACATTCGGATCAACGTACAAACAGACAAGGATATAACTCAATGCCCCTTTGCTACGTCGGAGGCATACACGTGTACATTAATGAAATAAAATAAAATTCCGCGAAACTTCATGAATTGATTTTGCACAAAGACGTTATGGCTAAACGTGACGTCATATAAATGAAAAGTAACAAACTGAAGGTCATAACGTTATTTGCAAGATTCAAATTTTGATGAAATTACATCGAAACGACGAGGTAGGTGTTGTTTTATTTTTGATAATATTGTAGTTATCGAACATTGGTTTATCAAAGCAATTCAAAATGGCGGGTTCCTCCATTTTTCAATAATTTCAATTCGAGTCAACTCCCTGTGTACGCAAACCTTACCTTACATTAAATCTTTTTCCCGTTGATCAAATATCGAAATAACAAAATTGTAAATGTTAAACCACACATGTCTCTTTTTATGACTTTTTTGGGGGATCCAGTGATACTTAGAGGACAACCAGAACATACATGTTTTTGATTTCAGATACATTAATTGTGTCCGAAACCTATAGGTATATATATTTTATTTCGTTTAAAAAGGGCCAAAGGATACCAAAGGGACAGTCAAACTCATCAATCTAGAACAAACTGACAACGCCATGGCTAAACATGAAAAAGACAAACAGACAAACAATAGTGCACATGACACATCATAGAAACAAAAGAATAAACAACACGAACCCTACCTAGGGGTGATCCTAGGTGCTCTGGAAAGGTAAGTAGATCCTGCACCACATGTGGTCCGAGACCACCATTGTCGTCCCTTGATTTTCGTTGTTCACAAATATAGTCCCTAGTGTTGACAGTGGGTTACTTGCCATTAATTTTTATACCCCTTCCAAATTTATTTCTCCATGTTCAATGCCTCAAATTGCAAGTAGGGGGATGAAATTACACTGTAAAAACATTTGGGTTCAGAATTTTAAAGGAAAGTAGTGATTTGGTCCAGCTGAAAAAGGTTGAAAATGCACTTTGGAAGCTGTCAAAAGATTTCAAGACGCCCTAAACATAAGATTGTCCATAGTTTAAGTTAGAGGCGATGAAGTTTTCTATAAATTTGATATAATTTGTCCCAAAAGTAGTACAACACACTGTAAAAGTTTCATTGAGAAAGCGCAGGTGGGATTTTTTTAATTTTCATTTATGTTCTAAAAGAAATGCACTACGAATTAATTGTGTTCTCGGACCATGTGGCACCACAAATCCGGTAAATAGTTAAGGTAGGTAATGCATTTGTTGCATCCTTGTTTTGTATGAGATCTTTATTATCACTGTTTGGTTTTCAGTTGAGTGTTTGGTGTGGTTTTATCGCCTGCGTGTGTTGACTATGGTAGATCAATGTTTATTGAATGTTTTATTCTTATCTCTTCCTAAGCATTTGTTACTTTAAAACTTTCATTTTTTAATCTTGAATGTTAAATATACAATGTCAAATGAAAATAAAATACCAACCTGACAGTGTGTGAATAAATTAAAACAAAAAGTCCGTAACAAAAAGGAAAAATAAAACGCTCAATACAATCAAGTAAAGGAAGAGAAACAACTGTCATACTCAGGACTTGGTGCAGGCATTTTTTTAAAGAAAAAAAAACATCAATATTTGAAACATCCAAGTAAATATTTAGACCTCTACAGTCAAAGTTTTTTGTGAATAGGTTCATGCAAAGTGTTTGATTATGTTTTTGGATGAATAACCATACCATGTATATCAATACGGAAATGGTAGTACACATTGAGTGGAAAAGTTCAAAGGAAATGAAAAGTAAGCTACAACAAATGTAAGCTTTTGCTTCAATCAATGAATGTATCAACCAATACACATTAAGGTATCGTCATTACATCAGTTGTTTACGTCTTCAAAAGTAAAATAACAAAAACATGAACTTTAAATCAAGTAAAACATTTATTGCTGAACTTTACATCACGTGTGATAAGAAGACCTCATCATTTAGATCGATACTATCATATATTTCTGACCCAGAAGCCTTTACCTGTTATATGTTTTATATCATAAAAAGACAAAATAATTAAATGAGCGATACATTTTATTATTTTTGCAACTGTGGTGATAAGGAGACGATCTTAAAACAGAAGGTTCTTTATTACATAATCATTTGCGGAATGCATACGATATAATCATTGAGCTGTGATATCGTTTCGTTGCCAGATCGATTGAATGAATAAGTTACACCCATGAAGACGATATTCCCAGCAATCATGAGTAAATGCTCAATTCTAGCTATATAGCCTTAAGAACAGATAAGTATTTTTTTTTTTTTTTTTTTTAATTTAGCAACCTTTCATGATAAAAACTTTATATGTAAAGGATATTTAAAAGATTATAATGACATCATCAGTAGTATAAATATGTCGTCGCTATGAACGGCCATTCCCATTTCCGCATCATCTTGTGAGTCTGAACTTAAAGCAGTACATGTTTTTTCATAAAAACAAGAAAGATTAAAATTACTAAGATGTTGATATACTGAATACGACATTAATAATGTCTTAATTCACCAAAATGTATTGCCAAAAAAATGATAACTGAATTTCTTTTTAATTTTAGAACGTGTCTTTTACACTTCAAACTCATACAGTATATTTTACATTCTCATTTTGGACATACAGTGTGAAGTTGTAAATGTCCTATGTCGTGTTATAAGATTTAAATAGAAATGCTATGACTGTTTTTGTGTAGTATCATGATTAAATAACCTTGTATTTTTCTTTTACAAATCTCAGTTTCCTTATATTTTTAAAATTTATATATAATTCAATTAACTGCAAAAAATCAAATCTGAAGATAGGTTACTCTGTTTGAGAATACGTTAAACCTAATACTTTAAAAACAACAACTCTGCAGAAAAAAAAATTGTGTCAGCAACCTTAAAAATCTCAATATTTCAGAATAAACCTGACCAAACTATTTTATTTAACAATCGACAACGTTTGCCAATATCTGTTTTTATGTTTGGTAAAATATTAACACTTTCCGTTTTGAATGAAAAAAGAAATGATAAATAAGACTCATTACAGTTCCATCTTAAAAGACAGTGACACTATTGAATTTCCTTTAATAGTTGTTATCATGTTGCATCTACACAAATCTTTGTATGGTACTGTAAATTCAGACATCATTGCGAGGTTTTAATTATTGCCAATAATGCTACAGAGTTGTAAACCCAATAATTTAAACTCGCATTTTGTAATATTTTAACTGAATTAAGCATGACTTTTCTAAAAATCGTAAAAATTAAAATCGCAATAATAAATGCACGCAATAATTTTCAGGAAGTCAGGAATATGACAGTTGTTATCCATTCGTTTGATGTGTTTGGACTTTTGATTTTGCCTTTTGATTTTTTATTTTCCTTTTTGAATTTTCCTCGGAATTCAGTATTTTTGTGTTTTTACTTTTTTCTGACTTTACAGTATAAAATAGAAGGTGCAAATTTCAAATAATCGATGTTATACCATCATCAACTAGCATCAGCGGAACTACCACCTTGTAAGACAAATATAGATTAATTGGTTGCTGTTAAACCGCATAACGAAAAACTACTGACATCAGATAAGTTTCAGATACTTGTGATATATTACAGCAAGTCATAATGTTATTCTAATGATACATATCTTATTTGCATTTCTAACCCTCTTCGTATATCATTGAACATCGCAAAGTGATATATTTTAGAATTCCTATAAATGTCTGATTGTATGAGTATTAAGCAATCCGCTGATTGGATTTATTACCAGCAATTGCACGCGTGGCTGACATCTCGTATATTTTCATACTGTGCATTTATTACAATCGTTTACGCAATGAGTTAATCAATGTTAAGTATACATGTTATGTCTACTGTTTAAAAGTTTTTTATCCTGCAATTAGTTATCTATTATACAAATAGCAGGTATACAAATGCATGTTTTCTTTATTTGTACTTGTGAACCTCCTTTTACTCCACTTCTATTCAAGCCGGATTATTAATATTTCTTTTTCCTAACCAGTTCATTTTGTGGTCCTCTTCGCGATCTGCGTTTCAACTATGTCGATTTCATTAAGGAATTAGAGAAAATAATTTAGATTATTTTTATGACTGCTGTTTCAAGTGTTGTGGTAAATTTCAGGATAAACACAATACAGTACATTGTCAGAAGGTTGTGTATACTTTATATATACTGGTAAGTGATGTTCCGAAAAAAAAATTATGACAATCACGTGAAATAGATATTCACATTGTTCTGGTAAAATAAAGACATACAGTTGAAAAACAACAAATGACTTCACACTGAACGATATAATAATGATATAATAATATAACTGTAATGGTTAAATATATAAATATAATTGAAATGTATTGTATATTCAGCCTGTTTAAAACACACCGTGTCGTGTGCTGTACAAGACAAGAACGATGAAAAAATTATAAAAAAATAACATATACACATGTCATTCGTTGTTTTATATAACCCTAAAAAAAACAATTAAAAAAATTGTTTAAAAATAAAAAAAAAGGTCAGTTTACAACAGTTACAAACGATGCGCAAAAGTTTCATAAATGTGTGTGCATAACTTTCAAAAATAATTTAAACTCTAGCGCTCGTCCATATAGAATCAGTCAATCAGTGTTTGAAGTCATGCCCACTATATTACATATTAACATATTACAAAGGTAAATCTGGGATTGAGTGTGAGGGAACTGCCTGAAACGTTTAGGAATAAGGGGTAAAAAAGTAGCCTTGCTTAGAAAAGGAAGCTTAAACAGTTAAAAACCATTTGTTCAGAGAACAATTAAAGGTATTTCCACCAAAATAGATCAATTGTGATAAAAGAACTATAAAATTGCAGCTTGAAATATCATATCCAGCATCAAATGATTGTACACTTATTGTACACTGATTCTAAATTAACATATATGATTTTTATACATTCTTTTCCTAAATAAGGGAGATAGATTGTCACTTCCAGTTTTATTTGACACATTACCTGATACTGATTCCAAAAATATATTTTTCAATATACTTAGCTTTTACATTGAATGATTGGAACAATTAACTACAACCGGTCTACTTCTGGTTGGCTTTTCCATTGTCAACTTTTTTCTTAGTTTTTCCGAAGTCCGTCAAAAATGGCCTGTAGACTGATATGACCTGGTGTCATCCTACTGCTCATCTGCTCACATTATTATATTGTTCTGTTTCACCATATTATTGCTTGTAGAATGAATATGCCAATAATTAAGTGTTTGGGACTAATAATGGCTGGTTCATGGTTTGAAAAAGAAGGCACAGAGGGTATACTATTTTTTTCTTTCAAGACATCGTTACATTTGTCCATTATGTTTCATTTAAACTTCACAGTTTTGAATCCTCTTTTAGTTCACCAACCCTGGTAATGCCCCTCAAATGTGATAGTACTATTACTAAGTCATAAATTTTATAAATGATTTTTTTGTTTTTTATTCAAATGTTCAGTTCGTTCATTCCAACCTTTCAACATAAAGAAATGAGGTTCTTTTTATATGACTTGTTTATTTAATAGATGAGAATTTAACAGAGTTTGTGTAATTAGAATTAACTCTAATTATTAGGTCTTTCCACTTTTCTGTGCAAAGACCTATTGTATATGTTCTGATTATTAGTTGGGGTTTTTTTCCGCCAAATTTTGTTCTTGGATAACATATTTGTTTTGCAATATGTCGCTTCGATATTTCCCATCTGCTATAGTAAAGTCCATGCGCTTTTAAATTTCACCCTGCTAAGCCATGCAATTTTCTTTGTAAGATTTTTTTTCCCGAACACTATTTACCTTGGGACTACATCTCCTCCCTTTAGAAAAAAAAAGAAAGCTACACAGTTTTTCTATAAAATTGCTCGTCAAACTTTGTTTCGAATGATTTGTCCTATTTTTCCAAAGCAATATGAACACTCCGTACGAGAGTTATTTCCCCTTATGTATGTATTGTGATATAAGCGATATGAATTTCTATTTTGAAAATCATAAGTGATAGAAACCTTTTCAATTATTTTCAAAAACCGAAAAAAAGAAATCGACAACATATTGTTTCTAAATTGGAAGTTGCGACATGTTGTAACCAATACTGTTGGTTGAAAGGGTTCGCTAACATTAAATTGGAGTTTTCACCCCTCTTATATAAGGCATATAGTGATATTTCTCACTAACCATATATAATTAAATGAAGCCCTTGGTTTATGACCTTAAAATTAAATTCAAAGTCATATGCAAAATTGACTTTTAAGACTTTGATCTTTGCTTTTACCTCTTATGTATACATTATAACGACATGGGACTTTTTGCATTACGTTGCAAGACACTTGGGGAAAATGGTCAGTTTTGAAACCGTCAGCAAAAACAAATCTTTACAGTCTACCCAATTTTATTATTTGTATTAACAACATAGAAATTAATATTAGTAATACAATGTATATCATTGTTAGTCCGGATTTCTGTATACATATGATACAAATTGGTTCTTATTCCTTAATGTTTCTAAATCAATTTTCTTTTGCATTTTCTCATTGCTATTGCAACGTATTACAAAAACTTCATCACTGATACAAATGTTTTATAATCTAGGCAATGATTAACTGACTTTGTGTTCGTAAAAACCAACACATTCCTAGTCACACTTTTGGTCTAGGTGGCCGGCAAATGTGTTGATTGTTGTCTAGTTTTGGTACGCTCTTTGAACTCGTAACTTAAGAAACATTTTCCTTATAAACAATATGTAAGAACGTGATTGATTTTTTTTGTCTTTAACAGGTTTTTGATAATATAGCAAATCAATTAAAAGTTTTAGACTGAATCTCATATTTGCCAATTCAAGGGATGTATAGTACGAAGCTCAATGCTTATTGACACGACCTCATACAAAGTAACATTTTATTTTGGTTTCGTTTTGTGTTGATTCTCTTTGGCAAATTACGGTTTTGTTTGTTAGTTTAGTATTCTTTCGTTCAAAATTTTCGCCCTTTTCTGTTCTGTTCTGTAAAATCTTAACTATTTTATTTATAATGTTTGAATTTGAAGAGTTGGTGAAATTTTGAAAATTTTAACTTGTATGTTGATATCCTGCAACCCCCCCCCCCCCTAACCGCAGACAACATTTTCATAGTAGTGGAAGATATTAGCAAGCAAAATTGAGGGAATTGTGCAAATAATGATACAAGCATGAAAATTCCAACAAAGCATCATTATTATATACTTTTTAAGAAATCTTTGCTGGTCATTGAAAAAAAATAAATTTCAAGATGGCCACGGCCATTTTCTAAAATGGCTGTTTTCTTCAGTTTGAAAATACTGATTTTTCTGAAAAAAACTTTTCTTTGAACTTCTTTTAGTAAAAACCAATTATCAGGTTTGGCGGCTACCTTCCTTACATCACATATTTATTAAAAATGAATATTTGACATATCCAGTATTTGCGCATGCGCGAAAGTATTACAAAATTCTTCCAAAAACATTTGAACTGTTAACCATCTAATAAGTGTTTTTTGATTTCTAATGATATTATGAATTGGTTTAATAACATTTTAAAGGTTATGATTAACATGTGTTAACACTTTTGCGCATGTGCAAACTATTTATAGACATCAAGACCGATTATTAGATTTGGATTTGTATGCACTACCAGGTAATTCTCATGTTGTCAATGGATAAGGCGAAAATGTGGTGAATACCGGAGAAACATCAATTGTTGCTGCAGATCAGCCACTTTTGAAAATGCCTAAGCAAATTTACCGGGAATGCCTGATTTGTTCACAGAAGATAAGTTTATCGTCATGTTTGGTTGATTATAAAACTCTGGGTGATATACTGCGTGATAGGGGATGTACATGTTGTCTTACTGCCGCCAATATTGCAACACCAAGAACGGCAAATTTGCTTGAACTGTTAATTTAGGATTATGAAAGCTAAACTCAGAATATATAATTATGCCATGACTCTGTGACGTTCAATGATTTAAAAGACTGGTGTAAGGAAATATAATCATCTCGATCACAGTATCATTCCTGGCGTTCAATTATAAAAAAAAAAGTCTTCTAATTTTGATATTATACTCATGTCATGAGTGAGATTACGTACTTTACAAACAGTCCGTATATAGCAGGATAGCGTATTGTTTTAGGTCTTGATCGTGTAAATCATGCTCGATCGTTACCGACCCCTCTCCAAGATATGACTTCCCTTCCTGAACATCACCCACAGGTGGCATTGGAGTATAAAAATGATAATTTCACTGTACATAAGACCAGCAAATTTCACAATTGATAAGACACAAAAACAGAATAATGCATTTGTGAAGAGCGATGTTTGTGCTCTAGGATTAACCGAAGATCCCATTTAGACAAATGAATGGTAGCTGGACCAGGAGTCAGTATACTAGAAGATGAATTTGAAAGATCTTTTGGTTTGGGTCATTCTGTAACAGATGAAGATCATAATGAAGACTCTCCGAAAACACAAAAAATATGTCTTTAAACAGCTTTTAATCAAAGGCGTTGTAAAGTGATGAACGAGTTTAGAAAATTTATTTCTAGAAGAGTCGTCAGATTTGTAAAAAAAATGATTCTCTCTTTTAAGAAATTGTTGAACAGGTAAATATGTAAATAAACTCCAAGATATAGGTCCAAACGAAGATCTTTTGAACCAAATGCAAAACGAAGGAGAACCTGTTTTTTATAACCAAATATAAAATAACAACTTTCTATTTTGGACGCAAAATTAAACTGTAAACTTCTTAGTTAAAGACAAACAACAAAGCTAGAGAACCTTAAAAGGGATAGGGAAACTTCTTAGACTTCTTGTCATAGTAGAAAGTTTTACTTGGAATTTTTCTGTATCCATAAAAAGACAAACTGCTCCTCCGTCTTTATCTCATGATGTGTCTTGAAATAGTGGTATTAAATCGCTGCAAATGGGTTTAATTGAAACATTCTGCGATTTGCCGGTCCAAATTCGGACGCAATTATTGTTGGTGAGGCAGCAATGGTTTATTCCAGGTCACAAAGTTGGGCAGATATATTTAATGAAAATGCAAATAATGTCATACTGTCTTACATATAATCTTGCATCGATGAGTATTCAAGAGTAGACATTGTATTTGATGTTTACTAAATGAATATGTTATAGGCAGTGACAAGACAAAGGCAAGGTTTGTGTGGCAGATGGAAAGGTGTTGGTTTTGGTAGAACATCAAGGGTTTTGAGTAGTTTTTTTCTGTGAAGATGACAACGAAACGAAATTGTTAAAGTTCTTGCTGACAAAATTGCTTGTTCAGAGACTAAAAAAATGTGTATGTTACTCATGGTGAAAACATTCTTTGCGATTTCAATCAGAAAACTGCCTATCTACCCCTTGTTATCATGAAGAAGCAGATACACGAATGTTTGTCCATGTTCGTCATGATTATGAGAAGTGTTATTAATTGTAATTGTAGGTAGTACTGACACAGATGTAATAGTATCAAGAATTGCAGCAATCGCAAAACTAGGTAGATAACATTGTGAATAGGTTATGGAAAGTAACGACTTGGGATGGCTTCCTGTACGTAAAATATCAAATGCGTGTGTTCCTTGTGTAGCTGCTCTTCCTTTCCCCCATGCATTCATTGGACTTGACACTTTGTCGAATTGTCGTGGGGAAGGAAAGAGGTCAGCTTGGCTAACAATGGATGGAAAGATGTAAAGGACGTTGTTTTGGGTTTAGGTATTGAGCGAAGCACGATGTGAATTGTTTGCCAGGACGCAGCGGCATTGTGATACATTCTGCCTACGAGATGTTCTGTTCCAGAGCACATCACAAGAGAAGTAAATCAAGAGGGAATTGTTTGGCTCAGCCTGATTCAGGTATTCGACATTTACATGTACCAAGTCATGAACACTTGACTGCCGTTGTATCCTCGTTTCATGAACTTTCGAAATGCGGAGGCACACGTCCATCTGTGTTGGTGACTGTAAATGCTACTGTTCTGGTCTTCCTTTCACGGGTTGTTGTATAGGCAACTGTCAGATAATTATAAGATAAGCAAACCAAACTAGGCATTTAAACTTTTCACAGACTGTTATCATTTGTTAAGTTGATAAAATTATGAAAATATTTCTACGTATTAATTTGCCTCAATTTTGGAACCGGAAATCACTATTTTTCTTCATTTATTTGTTGTTTTGTCGTACTTAAGAACTGTTTTTAACGTTTATCATAACTTATTTTGGATTATACATATAACATATCTTCCAAAGATTTACATCCCTTTTGAAATTGCTTGAAAGTATACAAATTGAAATTTTTGACTTTTTTGCCGGCATTTTGAGACCGGAAGTCACCTAAAGTTTCATTTATGTATAGTCGTAATTTTGAAAATGTCATTTGCTTTTTATCTAATCTAACATTGGATTTCACATATCAAACACCTTTCAAAGGATTAACGAATTATTGCCAATTTGTAATGACGCCATTTCCAAAATGTGTGGTGGCCATCTTGAATTTTTTTTTCTTTGTCTGGCCAGCAGCGGATTTTTTATGAGTATCATTTAGTCAACCTGTATTCCAAATTTCATGCTTGTATCACGATTTGCACAATTATGTCCATAATATCTCACACTATAGTGGGAGGTTGTCGCTCGGTTGTCTTCTTAATAAATTATATTGTTTCCTTTCATACATTTTTTTTTTTAATTTAAAACTTTAGTTTTTTTTTTCTATTCGTTGTTTATTTGAAGTTATGTGCATTCCGAACAAACCATGAGGACATACTAGATGCAATCTTTTATTCTATCTTAGAAATTTAAAACTTGTTTTAAAATAGAAAGTTATTTAAATTATTTGTTATAAGTAACACAATATATTTAGTGTTCGATTATACCAAGGCAATAACGTCATCATAGAATCAGATAACCTGTATAGATAAAATTTATGTAATAGTGACATTCTCTTTATTGAAGATGAAAATTGCAAAGTTCTGATCATGTTGAAGGGCAAGTGTGTGCAAAGTTTTGATTTAAAAACAGATTTAGATTGTTCTTTGTACGTGTTGTCAAAAGTAACCATGCCATGATTTATTTCAAACAGTGAATAATTTGTCTTGGTGTGTTTGACTGCTTACAAACATTCTTCACAGCTAACAACATTTGTTGTCAGCACTTGTTTATCATTAATTAACAGGTCGGTCAATTACTTACAATTATAATGCTTCCAATTACATCTTAGTGCAATAAATACACTTTTCGGATCCGTTTAACAAATAACAATCATACAGTTTTTTTTTGTGGAGGATAAGTTATCACTCTTTATTATTCAATATTGTATTTTATTCCTTTTTTTTTAAGATAAACAGCAAATGAAATGTAGATCGGCGCAAATGCAAAACGCCAGACGAAAGATTTCGACGGGGGATGTTATACTTCTCAAAAGCGGACAACTAATTATAAAAAGAGAAAACCTTTGCTTATATTTGATAAACGTATAGTATATTGTTTAACTCTTAATCATCACGTGACAATTAAATGAAATTATTAAGTTTTATTTATATACTTAAGTAGGAATAAAAAAAGACGAAATGAATGATCATTTTTAATTGCAAAATAGATAATAATTCATTGAAGAGGTTATACTTTTTTGTAAACAACTCAGACATCATTTAAAAGTAGAACAACAAAAACTCTGAACTCCGAAGAAAATTCCAAACAGAAAGTCCATATCAAATGGCAAAATCAAATAATAAAACACATTCAACGAATGGAAAACAACTGTCAAATCCCTGACTCGGTACAGGCATTTTAAATGTAGAAAATGGTGGACTCAACCTGGCTTTAAAGCATACGTTGTAGTACCAATCCATTGTTCCGATACTTCGAGTTAATTGTTTATGAAACCTTAAAATGCAAGGTTTAACAAGATGCTGTTGTATAATATGTTTTTCTAATTATTTGATATATGATGCTGATAGCAATAGACACTGTATCACAGGAGGCTTGTAATTCATCAAACGTTCCCACTCTTGTCAAACCCAATGTGATGCACACAGTATAAGCGTATCATAATTAGCTTTACACATTGTCTAAGTACACGATACTATATAACAATCAAACAGAATCAAAACGAATAAAACATAATCGGTAAACGATTTATAAGAAAAAGGAAGATTCTTTCTTGTCAATTATTCTGCTTTTCCGTTTGTTTATCTGAAGTATAGTTAAAACTTATTAAAATGAATGTTGTAACAAATGTTCTCTGCGTCAGAAGACGGACACCGTATATGAATGTTCTTTATAGCAAGACTTAAACGAACATAAATTATGCATACAATAACACTCAACACATGTATCATAAAACATGTTCTTGGATTAATTTGCACTTCTCATAAGTGCAAATTAGAACCACACTTTTTTTTGTCGTAGAATCACCAAATTTGGCAATAATGTACCTCTGGGGATAAATAACACAATACAAAAAAAAATTTGGTGTGGCTCGCCCGGTTCGGCAACTGGAGTGAAAATAGTGACAAAATCCTGAAGGATATTTTTTTCTCCCATAGGATTTTTAAAAATCCTACAGGATTTTGAGAAATCCTATAGGATAAAGTCATAATCCCATAGGATATTTTTTATATCCTACAGGATATTTAAATCCCTTAGGACAATAAAAATATCCTATAGGATATAGTTTCTCCCTTAGGATTAAAAAAATCCCTTAGGAAAAATAAAAGCATTTCCTATAGGATATTTTTTATCCTGCAGGATATTAGTCTAATAAAATAATCCCATGGGATTAAACATATCCGATAGGATTAATAAATATCCTAAGGGATTTCATTACAGAAAAAATATCCTGTGGGATAAAAAAGAATCCTAAGGGTAATAAATAAATCCTAAGGGTAATAAATAAATCCTAAGGGAGATTAAAAATCCTAAGGGAGATTTAAAATCCTATGGGAGATCAAAGCAACTCATAAGAGAGAAAAAAAATCCTATGGGAGAAAGAAATATCCTATAGGAGAAACAAATATCCTATGGGAGAATGAAATATCTTATTAGAGAAAAATCTATTTGTGAACAAAACCAAAGAACAGAGAATAGTTTTATATGTTTTTGTAGTAGGTAAGGATATTATTTTATTGGAGCAGACCAAATATTCCCAGTTATTATTGTTTACGAATTGTTAATTTTTCTACCAATGACACAAATTACCGATAAGTGTACTGCAAACATGGAGCTTGCATTGAGTTACTGCTACTGGTCCGTTTGTTATTTTCTGTTTAGTATTGCCATTTGCGTAGTTTCTTCTGTTACCTATTTCTACATCTGACTCTGGCTTCTTTTAAATCGAGTTTTCTCTTGTTTAATGCATTTTGGTTGTTTATTCCTCATTTGCTAAAGGAATAGGGGCCGGTTGAGATATCAAAAGTCATGAGTATACATCCATCGCCTGTCTCAAAGCAGAAACCTTTATCCTTTGGTAATCTCATGTGGTTTTTTTTCAATTTAAGTTCAAAAGTGCATTTTAGTGTTTAATGTAGCAACCATTTCACTGAACTATTATACATTATTGTTTAGTGACCAAAAGAGGCCCGCCTCTATATGCGGAATTTTCTTTCTGCATAGAGGACTCATCATTTTGAACTCATCAGGGTTCCTGTACTCAACCGACTTGTTAGGTACTGAGACATGACTGTGACACCATCTGAACAAACTGTGAATAAAATCAGAAGCAATTTTAAAACAACACATGGTGTTGGGGCTAAGAATACCACCAGCTTTGCATTGAAAGTAATGACAAGACAGAAACATGCGTCCAACGGGTATATCCAATACACTACAATTACTTAAACAACTTTGAAAATCGTACATAAGTGTTTTTTTATTTTTTTATTTAGTATAGCTTGCTTTCCGTGAAGATATTTTTATTGTGGAGATGCCTGGATAGATTTGCCAGTAACCATACTTCTTCGAGTGTGTCCTCAATATGCATGTAGTATTTGCAACTGAACATTTACATTAACTTTCACCAATAAATACTTCAACAAAATTTGATAATAACTGAAATTTTATGGAACTAAACACTAGATGTTACTAAAGACAGTATTGTTCACCTAGCTCTATGTGCATCTCTGACAACAGACACATCAACACGTTAGGCTAGAATATCATTCGTAACTAAAACTTTAAAAAAAAACACCATTATTGCTGATAATTTCAGAGATTAAAAGGAAAAATCATTTTGCTTTTGTTTTATTTCTCTTTCTATAAATATTTTCGTGTGCATGGCTTTGATGGGCGCCAACTCTTAAATTAGAATATGGTGAGCTTGTTAAAATGTTTATACATGTATTAAAAAGTTTTATCAAGAAAATGTAATAGAAATATCGACAATAAGAAACTGAGATATTCTATGCTGAAAATAGATATAAATATAATTAGTGGTATGAGTGCTAATATTACAGTTGATTTGGCAATGGAAAAAAAATGTTCCTATCCTTCAAAATTTTTTAAACTTTACATACTCTGTGTTCTCTTTGATTTTTTTTCCCTCCATTTCCAAGTTGTGATCCCTTATGCGGAATTTTGTTGAAATTTGAAGACTATTAAAAAATGAATAGGTCAAAAGATAGCCTTCAACATTTGAGGATTTTTATAGCCAAGGCTCCGTTTAGTTTAAACATATTTTATTTAAAATTTGAATAGGTCAAAGAACAGCCTTCAACACGGATCCTTGGAAATTAGAAAATTTGCAATTAGAGGCCGCAATAATAGTAACAGGTCTACTAATATTTACAAAACCTGAAACTTTATATTCTGAGGTTGCCTGGGAATCTCTTTTTGAAAGAATAAGGATATTGCGTGTCGATATCTCTCTTGTCAATCGTACTGTTGTTTTATCCGACTAACTAACTTTATACGGATTTTTTTTGCATTTTTTTAAATTACCATGGTCTGTTGTTTTTAAACTGTTAATATTGGAATTAAGTAAAGAGTCAAAGTTGAAATCATGAATAGGTGTTCCGTGAAAATTGTTTTCGAAAATCTAATTTGTTCATAATTCTTTAAAGTAATAAACTTTTTTCAAATAAATTCTGATCTTCCCTCATCTGATCACCAGCATGCCTAAAGGTATTACTTCCAAAGGTATTGTAAGGGGTGTGAGGTGACACGTCCAGGTATTCCAGCGATTTCCTGTCGGACTTGCAAGTTCATGCATCGTTTCACTTCTGCAGGTAATATTCAGTGTACACGGCCGATAACTTATAACTTTCCATTTTGAACTATCAGATGTATAATATATAGCTCTGTCTTACTTGTCATAACTAAACTCATACGCTTGTTTATAAATAACATTGCTGGTGTAAAGAATATAATTCATAAAAATATAAATAATACCCAAAAAATAAGATTTGATGAAATTACAATCTATTTAAATATTTTTTCCAAGGTTGACTTTGGTAAAATGTAATATATTCCCGATGTCAATAGTGAAGGACAGATTGGAACATACCAGAAATATTGATTTAAAAAAAACCGCACTTGTCGACGATTCGTTTATACGACTGGGTAGAAAGTTACGGAACTATAGCGCAATTTAAAATATATACATGTATGCATTAAACATAAGAAAAAAACATATATTTTGAATAAATTGGGGTAACAGTTTTGTAAATAGACTAGTCCACGTATGCCAACAGTATGTAATCATCGAATGTCGATAGACTATTGTATACCAAAAGAAGAAGACGAAGAAAAAGTCTCTCCACTTCAAATATAATCATTACGTATAATATGAACATGAAATAAAACAGCAATTTTATAAATTAAAATACAAGTGCCATCCTATAAAGAATTATGAGAGACTATAGAAATTAAACTAAATTATTACTATATAATTATCATGTCTCTAAAAAATTTCCGTTCTGTAAAACCATGTAACTGACTTAACCTAAATTATTTCTGTTCTGTAAGAACATAACTATTTATCCAGCATATAAAAAAAAAATTCTATTTATTTTTGATTTAAACTTTTTGGCTAAATCTGAAAAATAAAGTTGACTAAACGGTATGCGTTTTCTCTTGTTTTGCGCGACCTTTATTTGCTTATATCTTCGCCGTTCCACTATGAACTCTGAACAGTGGTGGATGTTTGTCTCATTGGCAATCATACACTAACTATCTATTTATATGAAATATAAATTTTATAATAATTACCTCTTGCAGAATTTCAAGCGGTCTGTCAAACTTGTTGAAAATGGGTTGCATTGAACCCCAGGGACGCCACATTTTTACTCTTATATGTGAAATAAGTCTGAATTATAATTTGTGTCTATTCGTGCAAATATTGAAACAGTAAATGGGGAAGAATAAAAAGAAAGAAATAGACAACAATATACTCCGCTTTGAGTAAAAGCCAATTTCTATTGTTTTTACTAAAATTCCCGCAAATCTTTTATTTCCAAAAGCGCAAACAAACACTTTTTCCAAATATTTGTTTTCTGATTAAGCATCAAAGAAAAGATCAACAGCCCTTTTATCATTACTAATTAAAAACAAAGAAAATAATTTACTTGTTAAAAGATAATCCCTCAGAATTGATTGGATCAATTAACAAGGTGATCAGACATTACAAAAGTAGAGCGCGTGTCACGTTAAAAATGTTAATAACTTTTAAATCGCTTTATATCATCGAACCAACTTTTAACATACTTTTTTTAATATAATGATTTATCTTAATTAATGATCTTGGTGCATACTTTACCTTTGCTTCATATCCTTAGTGCAGTATTTATAAATTCGTCAAGCTTCATTGGATTTAACTAACAATGTGACAACTGGACACATTACACAAAATCGGCGCGTGCCATATAAAACGTTAATTACTCTTTTATTTCTGAATATATTTACACCAAAATTTAAATATATGCTCTTTATTCAAATCTGTATCGTGATGCATGACCTTGGTGCTTATTTGAATATCCCATCATGGGCTTAGTGCACTTCCTCGAGCTTAGTGCACCAAGGCGGCCTAGGTGGTGTTTAGACGTACCGATCTTTTCCTTTTCATATTTCTGAACGGTTTTTTTTTTAAAGTTAAGAGTTATCATCTTTATGCAAAATTGAATGATTTCGTATACTAGTAGTATAACGTTTTCCGTGTCTCTTAGATTTTTTTAAGAATACATTCTCGCATGCTTAAACATGATAAAGAAAGCACGTCAACTGTTTGACTCGTGAAAATATTTTTCAACTTTTTAAAGCTTCATCTGTGTGATCGAAATTGTCGAAAGATTCTTATGAACATTTTGATAAAAGTGATGCAAGTACAAGGGACCAGACGATATTATATAATTGGCACTAAGGAATGAATTATAGGAGTAAACTATTTCAAAACAAATAATTCAATATTTTATATTAATTACATCTTTAAAATACAAAATATAATGTTTTATCGACACGTGCCACGTTCAATATTGATTGCAATCTGTGTAATCGATTGAAATTCATGATCATTCAACCATGGACCGTTTATCACACACGTGTGAACAAACATTTTGACTATGAATATGTTTTTTTGGCGACCGTTTTTTCGTCATGTGTTTGGTATTTCAATTGGTTTATAAAATAAATTATGGATATCAATAGGTCAATCGAAAAAAACACCTAAAATACTCCACTTATCATAAAAAGCTTCACAAATTCCAAGAAATGGTTTGACACGAAATAAATATATGTATCTGCTTGGTGTCTTCCCGATTGTTCCACTTTTTGAAATTACAGGTAAAAAGGTAATGAAACTTTGTGGGACAATCGGGAATATGTTTGTGGGACAATTGGGAAGTTTAAATGTTGGACAATTGGGAACTGTTTTTATAATGATTAATTTGTTTTTATAGCGTGTTGCAGCTAATCAAAGGTTACTAATCAATGTAACTTATAAAATATGAACAAAATAAGAACAAATAATAATATTTATATATTTTATTTTGCTCATAGTAGGTACAATTGAAGTATCATATAATATTAAATGAAGTCTTTTTTTTAGTCAGTACTGCGAGTACTCTCAGATCTGTACTTAGTGTCTTTATTGTGGTGATGTCCCAAGCCAGGAGCCTGTCAGTCAGTGGTTGTCGTTTGTTGCCGTGTAACATATTTGTTTTTCGTTCATTATTTTGTACATGAATGTTTTCTCGTTTTACATTAGTCGTCGTTTTGGGGCCTTTTGAAGCTATTTGGTATGGGATTTGCTCATTGCTGAAGGCCGTATGGTGTTAAAGTTAGATCTATTCAGATTGGTCCACTCTATCTTTATTGAAAGTATGAAAAAAAGTAAAGTTTAATTGTGAAACTGTGATTTTTTTTCATGATAATAGCCCAAAAATGGATAACATTTGATGAAAACTGAGAAAATTTTCAGAATTGGGTTCTTTCAAATGGCTGTAGCAAAAATAAGTGCACCACCATCTCATTTTCGTCACCAATTATTTTTCTAGAGTCATATATAAACCCCAAAATCAGGTTCAGAAAAAAAGTTTAATTCAAGACCTTAAAAGATCTTTTTCATCACTATGATCAGAAATATTATATTTTTTTAATCAAAAGTGTATCAATCTAATGATTTAAAAAACATTTTTTTTTATACTTTTATAAAATTAATGTTCAATGTGCAATAATTAATTCTTGTTTATTTAACAAAACAAACAACAGTTACCTTGTTTATCTAAGAACATTTTACTACATAAAATAATGTGGGACAATCAGAACTTTTCATGTGGGACAATCAGAACTCTAAAATTTTAAAAAGTGGGACAATCGGGAATAAACCATCTGCTTTTGAACTATTCTATAATATATACATTTAGACATTTAGACATTAGACATTATTTTATTTTTCCAATCATGGGCCCTTGTCAGGCAAGATACAAAAACATCATAATACAATGATTATATAAACATTAGTGAAATACACAATAAGTAATACACAAATAATAAATTGATAATATGAGCAATGTAGGATATAATTATAGTAAGAGACATTGAGTGCAATGAGGCCGATTTAATATTAAAAGGATATGATATTAAGTTTATTTTAAAATACGTAAAAACTAAAAAATAGCAAAAATAGAACCGGGAATATAGTATCTCAATCTGCAGTAGTTCTCCTCATGACCAGTGCACAGTAGTGAGGGACTTCATCACAACAATGCAAAGGTCATCAAGGGGGATCCTTCAGAACTAGCTACAGATACATGAGATTACTCCAATAGTGATTCTCCTCATGACTAATGCACAATAGCAAGGGTTAACATTGCTACTGGACAATATTCATCAAGGGACGGTGCTCTAGAACTCACTATGGAGAAAATATAAAGTTCAAATTACAAGTAGTAGAGGGAAATAAATCCCATTAAAACTTTTCATATTTCTTAATGAACATGCATAATTCTGATAATAAATTCTCATCTTCATTATTCATTAACCATATCAGTTTTTGTTTAGGGTCAAGATATTGAAAATTCTTGCAGCAATTATTTATCATTGTTATCATGTCTTTCCTTTGATCTGATAAACTATCACAGTTAAAAAGAAAATGTGTTTCATCTTCGACCTCATTACTACAACATCTCTTACATATTCTATTGTGTCGGGGAGTATTACTATATCTACCTCTCTCTATAAGTAAATGGTGAGCAGATATGCGAAATCTTGTTAGACTCCGTCTATCTTCAAATTTTTTAACAATATCAAGATATTTTTCACAACCAAAATTTGCTTTAAACGTAACATATGTGCAAAGTTTTCATATAAACACATATAAAATATATCATCTACATCCGATTTCACCTGGATAGATGCACGCTTGATAAAGCTAGTTGGTCTAGAGAAATATTGCGTTTATTTTCATCATTTTGTAAACATTTTAAACATTCTTATATTTACATATTAAATAGTGTGTTAAAATTACATTGTTAGGCATAAAAACACATATAAACATATATACTGAGACTACTATAACACAAAATAGTCTCAGATATATAACGTTAATTAAAACTGCGAAAAAAACTGAATCCATTTGTCGGTAAAAAACGGACAAACGAAATTGTAAAAAATATATATTATCTTTAAAATGTATTAGTATATTTATTCTAGTTTATAAATCAAAGGTTGATCACCAGCAGTATGTGTGCCTTACTAGTTTAATGTCGTGGACTGTGATGTATGCTGTCACCTTCGAGACTTATTTGCAAACGGTTCGTTAAAATAGAGGGTCAGGATGGGGTCGATGAATAGAGAATAATGAGTTAAAGGTGGCGAATAAAGGGAAAAAATAATGACTTCAGAGACATTGAGAAAAAAATAAGGAATAGAGAATGACGAAGTGCTTATATACAGAGAACACAGAAAAAGACTGAAAAATTATAGAATTAAGGAACCCGTACAGGTCCTCATAAAATTGACACATCTTATTTTCACACCTAGCAGTTTCATGGTGTCTGCGTATATACACATAGTGGCCAGCGTACATCTTCAATGTTCAATGAGGTGTGAAATTTTAATCTGGTAATTGAGATTAAATATAAAAGATGAATATAATGATTATTTCATAAAGTGTCGCATATTGCTCTTATAGTTAAAACAAAAATCAATAACCAGCCTTCATAGAATTACGAGATACTAACTTGACAATACAATTAATTAAAATATATATAATTATGAATTAGTTACAACAAGGATATGTAAAGTTAGACACACATCTTTATCAATGAAATCCACACGATTTGTATAGTGAATCTTTGATGAAATTAAAATAATATCCACATTTGATATAAGTAAAAAAATGAACCAATAAAATCTTTATTAGAATGCTTATATTCTGACGATAGATATTACAATTAAAATTGTCAAGTGAAATGATCTTTTTATAAGAAATAAAGGTATATATAAGCTTGTCATATTATTTGAAGCACATCACAGTAACCCTTATGTAAGATACAAATATGCACAAAGAAAGACAAAAATAATACTGAGGAGGTCCTTTGCGGTGTTTTTAGAGACCCCATCTTTTCTATGTGTTCATTCTGTAATAGCAGAGACATATATACACATATGTGTATATATGTCTCTGGTAATAGTCAATATGTTCACGTGATTTAAAAAAAAGTTCATATCGGAAGTCTATATATAAAGGACAGAGTATTAAAACATGTATTTCGTTTTCCACACAGTTCGTACTACACAATTTACAAAGTATATCATTAAATGGTATCTGCGATATGGAATATCGTTCCGTCTTAACGGCAAGCGAAAATTATGATTTCGAAGATAAAAAATATGAAGATGTTAAATAAAAATATTTAAAACCTTTTTCACAAACTTTTTCCCAACGTGTACGCTTGGAGGATATTTTTGTGACTTTCATCCTACTAATAAAAACATGTGCGACTTTTCCCTCAGCATACATGTGAATCATGGGATCCGTAGAAATATCGCAAAAGGACCTCCTTAGTGCACTAAGAACAAAAATGTGCACTAAGGACCTGGTGGAATGGTACAACTATCGGAAAGGATATGGCATGTAGAAAAAGACTTTGTAAAAATTCGTAATTTCAAATTTTATAATTACGTCTTTTTTAATTTGAAAGTTATCTAATATTTTCTCGACACATGCCTCAATCAGTTGATTGTCACCTTTAGTGTGTAATCGGTAGAAATCCATGTTCGCTCAACCCTGACCCGTTTATAATCCGCTTGTATATACCGATTTTAACCTGTATCAGTGTATGTAAAGTGCGAATCCAGCTAGTTCATTTTTAATAGGTCAAAATTTAATATACCATTCAACAAAAACGAACTTTATAAGGTGCTTAAGACCAAAAAGACAACTGCGCCCGGTGATGACCGTATAACATATGAAATGTTCAAGCATATGCCTAAAAGTATGAGCGATATTATGTTACAATTAATAAATAAAGTGTGGGTAACTGGTCTACTTCCCCACAGCTGGAAACATGCACATGTAATCCCTATACTAAAACCTAATAAAAATAAATCTGACCCTAAATCCTACAGACCGATTTCTCTTACATCAAATTTTTGTAAACTAATGGAAAGCATGGTTAATGTTAGACTTAAACATCTTCTAACGGAGAAAAATATAATAAATGAAACACAAAGTGGGTTCCGTGAAGGTCGCTCCACATTAGACCACTTACTGCGACTTGAGACAGACATTAAAAAAGCGAAAGTTCGTAAACAATTTCTACTAGCCATATTTCTCGATATTGAAAAGGCATTTGACTTAGTATGGCGTTTTGGTCTATTAAAAAAGTGCAAAGATTACGGTATAAATGGGAGATTATTTAACTTCATAAAAGACTTTCTGCAAGATAGAAAAATTCAAGTTAAAGTAAATCAAGAATCCTCAGACGAATATGATCTTAACAATGGTATCCCGCAAGGTAGTGTCATCAGTCCCACATTATTTAACATCATGATTAATGATCTAGTAGGTCTGGCAAAAAAACCCGCAGTAATGTCACAATTTGCTGACGACAGTGCTATGTGGTACCGAGGTGGAAATATTAAACATTTAACAAAAAAAATGAAAGAAACCCTTAATAACATAAGTGCATGGTCTAAAAAATTGGGTTTTAAGATATCCAAAACCAAAACGATAGGAGTAATATTTGGAGATCGTCATGTTTTTTCAGTTAACCTAATGCTAGATAACGAACCAATCAAATTCCAGAATCATGTCAAGTTTCTTGGTCTCATATTTGATAGAAAGCTAACATGGAATAAACACGTAAACTATTTACAAGAAAGATCTAAAGCAATATTAAACGTTCTAAGGTATGTTCAAGCAAATAATTATGGCATGGGTACTGATTCTCTTCTCATGCTATACAAATCTCTTCTTAGATCGGTACTTGACTATGGATGTCAAGCGTTTAATTCAGCATCTATAACTGTAAAATCTAAATTAAATATAATACAAGCTAAAGCTCTTCGCATAGTGTTAGGGGCCCATAAATCGACCCCGTTAGAAACAATACTAGCCGAGTCTGGCGAAATGCCATTACAATTAAGAAGGGACCACCTTTCTCTTAAATATTATGCTCGTACTAAACAAAATCCATCAAATCCAGCCAATCAATTAGTAGATGACTGTATTGAATATCAAATTTATAATCATAAATGGAATGACTATAACATACCTTACGGATTCAGAGTCCAAAATCTACTTAAAGATAACGAACTAGACAAAATAAAGTTGGTTACTAAAAATATTCAAGATCCACCTCCATGGATAATAGGTCAAGCAAAAACATCCAGTAACATAAAAAACAGTCTCAGTTAAAAAGAAAATCCGCATATCATTAAGACTAAAGCGTTAGAGTACATCGACAATGCATATAAAAATCATTTAAAAATGTACACCGATGGCTCAAAAGACCCAGCTTCGGGTAAATCTGGATATGCTTTTCTAATCCCATCAAAGTTGATTGCAAGCTATAAACGAACGTCAGACAATGTTATTTCTATTGAATTTATTAGAGTGTTTTAAAACCAAACTTTCCTCCGTAAGTTATCAAAGCTTTCTCTTACTTTATCTATTGTTTGAGCAAGCCGGCTCAATTAAGGCTTTACAGCTAATTTCCTAATGCATGTACAGCAAAACTTTGGTTGGCTTGCTTGCTTTGTTTGTTTAATTGTTTATACAAACTTTGTAAATAAGATTTACATTTTTAAACAATATGAATAGGCATAGTATAACCTGTATTTTTAATATTTGAATTACATTGGGTGTTATCATAATGATTATCCAATAAAAGAAAAGCAAGCAAGTCAACTAAAGTGTTGCTCTACATGCTTAAAGAAATGAGCTGTAATAGATTAAAAAAAAAAATATTATACAGTGAAAATGCACCGCATATACAATACTAATGATTCGCTCTACAGTGAAAATGAAAGAATAGTATCATTATTCGACAGTAAACATGACTAGCATTACGAAATCGTCATAGTGGAATTAAGTTAAATATGAAGAAACTGAATGACAAAACATATTCTACGTTATACAACTTTATCAATTGTATTAAAATGAATATTTTTGACTGCAACAACATCTCACCTGTTAGTTATAAAGCACCTGCACGATGTGTTCGTGAAATGTCATAAATATTCACCTATTTTGGTATATATTTCACAACTGGATGGCTTTAGGCGCGATAAAACCCCGCTCGCTTATCTTACTTTGCTTCATTTTCTTCAAAAATTAAAAAAAGTTCGTCTGTTTATTTATCATTCTACATTAGACATTTATGGCATATACAGTAAAAATGATATTTTAGGATCCGCACTTTACATACACTGTGTATATGGTATTTCAAATTGTTCTCTTTTTTTTTGTTTCTGCTGTGTTTTTTCTGTCTGGTATTATTTTAACTTCTAAGGTAATAGAATCTGTTAAACTCTTTTCAGCTTGGGAAATTTTTATCCTTTTAATTTTAAAAAATACAAATAATTGTAAACACTTCACGGAAAGGTGAGGATTGCTTTTTGGTTGCTTAACGTCCAGTGGCCAATACTTCATTCATTTTCGGATGTCAGGAACCATGCCTCACCGAAAGGTTTTTAAAAGGATAGAACACAGGCAAATGCAAAAAGATTCTATTGACTATCCTCGCTGCCTAGGTCTCTATATAATGATTTATGTTTCATGGGATACTAAACTCCTGTTGAAAAAATACAAATATATTCAGTTTAAGTTAGGTTTTAGTCTGATCTAAGTTCTGATGTGATTTACTGAAAATGTTTCACTCTATTGATAAGAGGCAGTACCAAACATGTTTATCTTTAACATGTGGTCAGGTTAAATACATATAGGGTTAAACACTTTCCTCGACATGTTTAGGAGAGGAACGTATTTATGGTTCGACCTTGTTTACAAATGCATTACAAGTATAAATATGTGTAGCTTGGTGTTTAGGCCCTAAACACATTTTTAGACTGTAAATATGACCTATTTATTTCTTACATCTACTTCAATTTTAATGTTTGTGGATAGGTGTTTCATTGACAGCTATACCACATCTCCTTTTGCTTATTTTTGTTGTATACATTATTTTTTTTCATTTTCCTTGTCTTTTAAAAAATACTAGAACACACCCGTGATATCGCGGGTCCGTAACTGAATTAAATTATATAACTATGCGCAAGCCTTATTTTAGTATTAGTATTGTCATCTGATAAAATCATGCCGATTATAAGATACACAGCTTTCTCTGCTTTCAAATTTTTCTGTTTGAACCCGTCGAATTCGAACATATCAATTATTGGTAATATTAATTATTTGGAAAACAAAAGGTCCAGGAATGGAGTATCTTTTAATCAACAGCATTGTCCTATATTAGTTAGAAATAAAGTTCTTTGATTCGCTGTTTTACGTCATGCCCGTTAACAAATTGAAAACTGTACCTCTACGCCTTATTCTAGTCCAGATTTTTAGTATACGTATTGTTATCTTAGAAAGTCTTACTGATTAGAATACTACAATAGGTAACAATTTGACAATTTAGTAGTGTCAATCCTGTGAGTATGACCCGTGTATATAGCATATTAATTAATCCTGAATACACCGTTTGGTGGTGTGCCTGTCAGATGCGGATCGTACAGATAAGGTAATAGGTAACAGGTGAATATACTATTGGTATCGGTATCGGACTCGACTCGGAACTTCTTAATTATTGGCAATATTAATTACGTGGAAAACAAAAGGGCATTGAGTGATGTAATTTTTAATCTACACCTTTGTACTTTATTAGTTATATATAAAGTTAAATTCTTTGATTCGTCGTTTTTACGTGATGACGGCTGACAAATTGGACCTCGTAATTTTAGTATTATAGATTTATTCCCTTATAAATTTTTTTGATGCCAAAAATAAGAATACGAAGAGTTATTTGTTAAATGCTATAACTAAGCGAAGTAAAACAACCATTAATAATTGTGTATAAGAGCATTATATATATTTATAAAATATTTAAAATACAAGCAGACATACCATTTGTGACACCAATTTCATTTACTTCCAAATCTTAAAGTCTTATATTTCCACAGTTGTCCAGTTCTTTAGCGTCTCTTAATAATGTCATAACGGGCTTTATAGTCATATGATGAAGTTAACTAAATTATTTAGTTCTCCCACATTGTGAATTGTATATCTTACACCACTGCTTATTACATTATACAATAAAATGGTATTCATCTTCAATTGTTGAATAAAGATGAATTGTTAAAAAAAAAAAGCATTGACATCAGTTATAAGGTTATCGTTCATAGAAGACAGTTATGATTTGTATTCTCTTTTAAAAACGTAATATAGTATTTACCACTTGGAGTATTTCTATATTACATTTCTAATCGGATTATGAAAAACCCCACGGACGCCACATACCCTGATGTGTCTCTCAAGGTATAATGATAGTATCTAAACTCTTGTGTTTTAAATAAGGAAAAGAAATCGCAAAAGCTTTTTTTCTCAATTTGTATCTCCAAATTGGCTTCTTTAAATAAACAAAGAAGCTTACATAGCAATTTCCTTAGAAACAAAATAAATCAAAGGCGAAGTAAACACAAATTTCATTTTTTTATTATTCTTTAATAAACTTGAAATTATGCCACGCTAAACCGTTAGGTTTATTCAACAACAACCATTAATTAATCAATTAGTAACGATCAAAAGACAAATGTTTATTGGATAAGGTTGATTGAACATGGTGATTTGGGATTTTGCAATAAGCCGTTGGTCACGTGCCGAGTGGCACGCGTTTATTAAAAAGTCATTTAACTTCAAAATTACAATATCTATTGATACCAAACTTCATAGATATGAGGTATTAACTCATATCCTCTTATATTCATGTTCTGTGTAATCTTAAAACATCGTTTTAGTGCAAAAAATATTCTTCTTAGTACACTAAGAAATCCTTTGCGATATTTCTACACACCGGTAAATCATGTGGCTTATTCCTCCCATCCCGTTTATTAAAGTAAAAATGTATTACATGGTTGAGCAATATCGGGTAGTTATAATTTATGAATGCTATAGAATTCGTACAGATTAAAGATAAAGAATGAGAAGATGCATCTTAAGTACTGTAGTTTGACTTAGTCATGAATTGTGGTTCCATTTTGCAGGCTTTACCTGAATCGTTTATTCCTTCTATAGTTCATGAGTGGAATAAACTTGATACAAAACATTTCAGTGGCAACGTACTCTATAGCTAAATTTGAGAAAGAATTGAAAATAAAAAACAACATTTTTTAGTAGGAAATTAAATATTAATTTATCTTAACGCAATTGCGATGTTCCGCTTTATTCTAAAACTATGAATTTTTTCCAGCTTATATTACAAATGACCTTTCTTGCCAATGTGTGTCAGATATTGTGTATCGGTACGTCTAAAAAAAAACACTGGACTTCCTGTGCGAATGGGGACATTAAAAGTATACCCAAGACAAGTTATAGATATGCATTCTATAGAAAAATTAATTTTTGATCTTATACTTTTTGTTTTGAAAAAAAATCAATTCAATATTTGAGAAGCTATTTACAAAAACGTTAAATAAACTTTTCTTTTTATTTCAACTTTATAATAAATCTCGTCCTCAATTTCACCTAATTTTACATAAAGTATATATAATAAATAAAATGTTCTCTCTATTATATTAAATATTTTGCCATCTACCAATTTCAATAGACATTTTTTTTTATTGTGTTCCAAGTTCTAAATCTACAAAAGAATAACTATTTTTGTAACATTGAATACCGAAGAAAGCTTCGCAAGTTAGACTGTTTTTTGGCATAATTGTTTTTATTCCACATTTTGTTTAAAAAATATATTTAGCCATTAAAACTCATTCTTGTCCCGTATGACATTTCCTGAACGAGTGAAAATCTGAATTAATTATTTTATTAAGCTTATCTTTATTGCGATAGCCTATTTTTGAAAAAAGGGTATAATTTTAAATTTTATGAAGTAAGATTCATACCACCAGAGACATTTAATATACTAGTATATATCATTTTATTCTGGTATCACCTAAGTTGGACAAAGGTATACAGAAAAACACATTAGTTCACATTACATTACATATAAGTACATTTGTTGAGGAAGCATTACATAATATTATGAGGTTTTTTTTTACAACGGTATGATCAGTGTAGTCGACAGGTTAACATCAGAGAGAATCCAGTTTGTCATATATAATTCTGATAAATTTGCACAATT
Organism: Mytilus trossulus; assembly: GCF_036588685.1. Classification (NCBI taxonomy): domain Eukaryota; kingdom Metazoa; phylum Mollusca; class Bivalvia; order Mytilida; family Mytilidae; genus Mytilus; species Mytilus trossulus. The sequence continues at coordinate 51,253,412 of NC_086385.1, read as the reverse complement.
TTTGGAGTTTAGATTTCTGTTTTTGGTTCATAATAGCATTAAATTTTATAACATTACAGTTCGTTAGGTATTTATTGTCAATTAGTAGTGTTCTATTTGTCAGGAGACTGCTGCATTCCATTACATAGTGGTATTCATCACCTATAGCAGCTCTGCATAACGGACACTTTCTCTGTTCACGGGGAATGTTTTGCCATCTGCCATTTTCAATCGGCAGTTTATGGTTCATGGTCCTAAACCGCGACATTGTTATCACATCTTTATCGTCAAGTACATTAAGGTAGTGTTCGAAATTGTGTAATGTCTTGTATAGGCGATAATTCAGGGCTTTCGGCGAATCGTTTACCTTTCCTGTCCATAACTGTGTAAACTGATCTTCTAGTCTTTGTTTAATTGTCGATTTAATGTTAGGTGGTGTATTTTGGAATGACCATAAGTAAGAAAATCCACAATTGTCTAGAATACTTTTCATCTTGTCTAATGATCGCGATCGAAATGTTGTTTCTTGTGATAACTTCAAAAGGTATCTAAACATGACAGCAGCGAGCTTACTTTCTTTACCGGTAATTAATTTTGTCCAATAAGATATAATTCTAATGTTTATCTATTTCTAGGGGATACCGACCCAATTCTCCGTAAATGAATTCGTTTTGAGTAGATGGCTTAAGATGTAAAAGTAGCTTAAAAAATTTAGTTTGAACTCTTTCTAGTATATCTATGTTTTCGTAACCCCATATTTCGCATCCATATAGCAGAATAGGTTTTACCAGTATGTCAAATAAATCTACGTGGCATTTAATTGATAAATTGTGAATTCTTCCCTTCCTTAAAACTTCGTACATTGCACTTATTGCTTTGTCCTTTAAATTTTGTTTGCATTGTTTAAAGCTGCCTGTTTTGCTGAAAATAATTCCTAGGTAGTTAAAGTGTTTTACAGTTTCAATATGATGATTGTTGAATCGGAAAAGTGGAGGGTTTGTCGTTCTTCCTTTTGAAAAAAATAAGATTTTAGTTTTAGCAACATTTACTCGCATCTTCCAGGTTTCGCAATACTTTTGAAATTTGTTAAGTGCATGTTGTAGTTGTTCAGGTGATTCTGCCAGGATTACAGTGTCATCCGCGTAGAGAATTATGAATAATTTCATTAAAGTTCCAAGTTTTTCTTCTATATCTTTACTTATTGTCTTCATGCCTAAAACATTTTCTGAGATGAGATAGTCTTCTAGGTCATTCAAGTATAAAGCAAATAAAAACGGTGACAGATTTTCTCCTTGTCTGACACCGATTTCACAAGCGAACGGCTCACAAATTTGACCATTATAGCTCAAGCTGGATTTAATATTCTGGTACATGCTGAAAATAGTATTAAACATTTTCCCCTTTATATTGCTGTTCAACATTTTAAACCATAGGAAATTACGATTAACCGTATCGAAGGCCTTTTCAAAGTCTACAAATGCGCAAAATAGTTTCTTTTTTTGAGTGTTGTAAAACTTCAATTAGAGAGTTCAGAAGAAACGCGCAATCAATTGTTGAGTATTTTTCTCGGAAACCATTTTGATTTTCTTTAAGAAGAGATGTTTGTTCTGAGAATTTTTTAAGGCGTTCATTTAATACCGCTGTAAAGACTTTTCCGAAGCAGCTCACAATAGTTATTGGTCTGTAATTTTTGGGGTTGCGTTTGTCACCTTTGTTCTTGTAGACAGGTTTTATCATTCCTTGGACCCATTGTTTTGGGATTTTTCCGGAGTCGAAAACTAGGTTGAAAATTTTCACATATATGTCTATAAGAACATGAGCTGATGTTTTTAAATATTCATTAATCAGTTTGTCTTCGGCGCATGCTTTGTTATTTTTCAGATTTTTCAGCGCTTTAAGAATTTCATGTTTTGTAATTCTGCTATTTAACTCATCGTTTATTTCTTCATGGGAAATATTATTTTCAATTTGTTGATTTTCTGTATCATCTCTCAGATCACTGTTTAATTCTTTGAAATATGAGACTAATTTGTCGAAATCGATCTTGGGCTGAGCTGTACTTTTGTTTCCATTTAGAAGTTGCCAAAATTCCTTACCATCCTTTTGCTTTAGATCATCCATTTTCTTTCTAAAATCGCTTCTGTATTTCTTATGTGCTTTGTTCATTGTATTTTTATATCTCTTCTCGGCATCTAACACAAGTGCTCTGTGGAATGGTGACTTATTTTTATTTCGTTTCATCTTACGGAATTCTGACCTAGCGGTTTTGCAGTCATGGTCAAACCATGGTTTATTTTTTCTATGTTCTGACTTCTTTCCTGCACTGATTTTAAACCCAAAAGTGTTTCTTGCTGAATTTATTAGCACTTTGCCTATTTTACCTATTATCGTATCCACTGTTTCTTGCGTCACTACTGTCGTGCCATCAATTTCAGAATTAATATTTTCTATTTCTGTAAGGTTCAAGCATTCTAAGAATTTGTGTGATTTTTCATTAGTCCAATTATTTATTTTTTGTTCATTTGTTCTAGTATCATCGCTATATTTGGTGCTAACTTCTTGATCTGTTTGTTTCAGTGATATCTCGATTGGGGAATGAACATCTGAATAGAGACTTGAAAAATCAAGTACTTTAAAATCAGTAAAATTTTGAATAAGTTCTGCGCTGCATAGGCAATAATCAACAACGCTTGAATTTCGGCATGTGAACTTTCCATCTATGTCACCTAGAGTTCTACCATTCATGATGAAGAAGTTATTTCCCTTGCAAAATTCTAGTAGTTGATTTCCAAACCTGTTCTTGATTTTATCTCTACTGTTCCTTTTGCGAGAGAAGTCATACTGGTCTAAATTGCAAACAGCATTTATTTGTATATTTTCGATATCTACGACATGAGATTTACTGTCGGGAACAAATATAAAATCATCCTCTGGCCCGGTTCTTGCGTTAAAATCACCAACAAGTAAACATTTTGAAAACCTATGTGATAGTTCGAATAATTCCATCTCAATTTCGTTTATTGCATCAATGGATGAATATGAAGTATATTCAGGGGGGATGTAAATAATTCCCAAAAGAATATCATCTGATCTATTTATTACTTTCGATATTTTACACCACAAAACAAATTTACTTTCAGTTTTGATATATTCAATATTATCTTTGAGATGGTTTTTGAACGCTACAGCTAAACCCCCCGACCTTCTTTTGCCAATTTTATTTCTGTTTTTATAAATCAATTCATATCCCTGTAATTGTATATCATCGATATCGTCTAGTTTTGTTTCTACAATGCCAGCAATGTCCGTTTTATACAGCAGTTTCGTAAATTCAGGATATTTGAGTTTTGATTTAATTCCACAACAATTAATACAAGTAAGATTTAGATAATTTAACTGATCATTCTGATTTTTTGAGGACTCTCTCGACCCGTCCTACAGTTGCGTGGTTATGGTTGCCTCATTAATGGCGTCATTGTTTCCAGATTCCTGTCGGGACCTTTTAAAAGGGCGTTCATTTACAGTTTTGTTTCTATGCGAATTTTGTTGGGCTTGACGTAGTAGAACATCCCTATATTCATTGCCGTTTGGTTTTGTGTCGGTTGATACATGCGGTTTCCCATTGATATATAATTTATCTCTTACCAGTTTTACTTTTTTACCCTCATTCTTGGCCATCTTCATTACAGGGTAGAGTTCTTTCCGTTTTCTTTCAATTTCGATCGGGAATTGTTCGCTTATCCCAAATGTTTTCCCTTTCAGTTTGAATGTATTTTTAAGTACATCTTCAAGCTCATCTCTGTGGATAAATTTGGCTACAATAGGACGGGCTCCGTTCAGTCCGGGTTTTCCAAATCGATGAACGCTACCGAGATTTACGTTATAGGGTATGTCCAGTTCGTTTAATAAAAAGTTCTGAATTTTCAATTTGCACGATTCTTCCCGCTGAAACGCTAACACGGAGAATACTAAGTTATCGCTCATGCTTCTGCATTTTAAGTCTAACACTTCTGCTTTTAATTCCTGAATGACTATGTTTGAGACTTTTCCGTTTTCCTCCCCTAATGTCTCCATTCTGTCTTTTATTTGAGATATCTCTTCAGCATTTGCTGAATATTTGTCTACTACAGTATGAACGATCTGACCCATTTTTTCAACACTTTCTTCAACTTTCCTATTTCGGTCTTGGATCTCGACAATTGTTTCCTCATTTGTCTGTACTCTTGTAGACAAATTTGACAGGCCTTCCTTTATACCATCGATTTTCTGTACTTCTATCTTTATTTTCTCGATCCTATCCGTTAGGACTCGTAGCGACTTCAGGATCTCCATAAGGATTACTCTAGCATCTTTGTCATATAAGAGGTTTCCCGATAATTCATCGTCGATTTGTTGGGTATTTGTAGCCACTTTGACGTTGCTTTGGTTATCCGATTGTTATCAATTGTTCCGACGTATAGTGACGTTATGACTATAGATACAAATTCCTTCTTGTTTTGCATAAGTTTTGAAGAAAACGGTTTTAAGAGAAAAGGACCAAATATCACATAAAGATCGGAGTTAATATCAAGCGAAATCTTCTTACTGTTTTTATATCGTATATTTAAGTTGTTCGGCTGGTTATAGTCAATCTTGTAGCGATTTTGTTCAAGAGCAAATTTTGCGTGCTGCCTCCTCAACAACGTACCGGAAGTCTTTTTTAAACAAAAACTTTAGTAAACAAAAGAAACGACACAAGGCAATACATTAATCATATAAAATTAGATACAAAAGCTTTGCTCATTGTGGAAAGCCGTAAGGTGACCTATAGTTGTTAATTTCTATGTCATTCGTTTCTTTGGCAATCATGCCACATCTTTTTTTTTATATAAATTTGCGTTCATCAGCTTCATGTGAACTTTGGTGGAAAGCAAATAGTTTGAAGTTGTCTCATTCACAATCGAACTACATCTACTTCTTTTTATTCTGTCCAAAACCGGGAATTATAGCTGCAATAGGCATTGTTTAAAAACAACAGCATAAAGCATCGTAGTGGCCATTTTAGCCTGTGAACTAATTTTCACTTTGGTAGGAATGAGGGGGAGGGGGGCTTTACTTTTTCAGCAAGGTTAAGTTGAGCGGATTAAGTCAAGAGTGGACAATATTTCTGTACCCAAGTTTAACCTTTGGGTTCGAAAAAAGGGAATAATAGTAAATAGTGATGAGACAACAACCCAACAACACAGAAAATCAAGAAATTAAAAGACATTAAAAGTTAACAGTCATTTGTTTTTTTTTCTATTATAGAGAGATCCCTATACACCTTATCAAGCCAAAAAAAAAAGTTCCATGTTTAAATAAAGTAAGGAGCTAATTTCATATTACCTGCCATTAAAAATATCACAAAAGGCACATATATATATTTTGTGTGGATGAAAAGTAACCATACCATGTTTATAATATCCATTCGTGGAAATCAAACTAAGTACATGAAATAAAAATCAGTACAAGGAAAATACCTCTCTGTTTATTAACTATAGAGTTGATAATGAACGTTGAATGTCAAGACTTGTCTAGAGACAAATTCCAGTTCAAATGTTATATGAATATGAGCCGTGTTCTAAACTGATAGTGTCGAGAAAGATTTTGAACGTGCTAGTTCACAAGGTAACACTCCGCATTAAGACATCATTTAGCAACTCGAGCATATACCAGTCGAGGTTTTTTTTTAACAGATATATCATGTAATGGAGGGGAGGTGTAATTAAATTATTAATGCCACTTGCTTAGCGGAGGAACAGCAATTTTAAATTTTGACGTATTTGGTTTGACCCGGCCGGGATTTGAACCCACGATTTACCGCACTAAGTGCAAAAAACTAAAATGCAATAAATAACCCAATCTCAAAGAGTTCTCCCTTTTATTTAAGCCAACAAAATGCATTTAACCAATTGATATTATTGAAAACTGTACTTAAAAAACGATGGTCGATTTAAGCGTAGATTTCATGCACGAACGCTTTCTGCACATTTGGTACTCTTGCAGCAATCAAGTGAAGGATCCATGTGTGACTAGCTGTTGCAAGGCTAAACTCACGAAGTTCTTTTTTTTTATCCAATATATCCTTATTTTGCATTACCATTCCAAGTTCCATGTCCATTCTCCCAGTCGACCTTTAATATTTACTATGAAAAGCCTACCTATTGTATTTATAATTAATGTGTTCTCAGTATGAACATACATGAAATATTTGCCCCAGGACGTAAAACTAACAACAATTATTAAACAGACTCATTAATAATTAATATCATGAAAACCATATACGAAGGCAAGATTTGCACAATCCTATACAGTAATATTTCCATGTATCCGTTTCGATACTTATGGAAACTTTAACGACCCCTTTCAGGGTTGCGTTCAAAATCCTAGCAGCTACGTAGTGCGACGTAGATTTATGACTATTGAACGAGTAGCTAGCTTAGCTGCTATTGATCTCTATGTAGCAGCTAGGCTAGCCACCCGTTCAATAGTCATAAATCTACATAGCCCTATATAGCCGATAAGATATAGAACGCAACCCAAGGTCGTATTCAATATCGTAGCGGCTACGTAGCTGGTATCAATATCTATGTAGAAGCTAGGCTAAATACAAAGGTTGAGTTCAATATCGTAGCCGCTACGTAGTGATCAATATATATGTAGCAACTGGGCTGAGTTCAATATCAAAGCATGCGGGTACGAAGCGGCTACAAAGCTGCTATCTATATCTATGTATATTGGTATTTCACAAACGTTAACAATCGTTAACGTTTGTAAAATACCAACAAAACTGACGAATCCATCTTAGATCACAAAACGTATCAAAATTTAATCCTATTGGAGAAAAAATAATCCTATAGGACAAAGTTAATCCTAAGGGAAAACAAAATATCCGACAGGACAAAATTTATCCTAAGGGAGAAAAAAATATCCTATGGGAGAAAAAACATCCCACAGGACAAAATAAATCCCTTAGGAGAACAAATTATCCTAAGGGACATTTGTTTTTGACAAAAAGTCGTTCATGATAATCCTATAGGATAAAAAAAATCCTATCGGATTTAACACTTTTTTTTAAAATCCTACAGGATTTTAAATCCCATAGGATATTAATTTTATCCCATAGGAGATAAATTTTCCTATAGGATAAATAAATCCGATAGGATTTATATATCCCGTAGGATATAAAAAATATCCTATGGGATTATGACTTTATCCTATAGGATTTCTGAAAATCCTGTAGGATTTTTAAAAATCCTATAGGAGAAAAAAATATCCTACAGGATTTTGTCACGGTTTTCACTCCAGTTGCCGAACCGGGCGAGCCACACCAAATTTTTTTTTGTATTGTGTTATTTATCCCCAGAGGTACATTATTGCCAAATTTTATGATTCTACGACAAAAAAAAGTGTGGTTCCAATTTGCACTTATGAGAAGTGCAAATTAATCCAAGAACATGTTATAAATAAGCTCTCCTTGTTAGAGTAGCATACTTTTTTTAACCAATGTATAATATAAATCAAACAGTTCGTTTCACAGTTCATTTTTCGAGCACACTTTGGCTTATTCTCAGTCGTTACAAAATGGGTATAATTACAATCATACTGGCACGATCAAGGTTTTACCAAAACACATACATGTGCTTCCGTCCTTTTTTTAAATATATATATAAATATATATATATCCATCGGATCGCCATCAATGATGGTGATACATGGCTGTGTACATAATGTATATACAACTCGTCTAAACATCAACCCAACAATGTTAGATCTGTAAATTTGCTTTCGCAAATTTTTGGTTCTTCCCTCGCCGGGATTCGAACCCATGCTACTGTGATATCGTGACACCAAATCGCCTGCACTGCAGCCGTCCCGCTAGATTAAAACTGACGTGGAAAGGTAACATATGGCCACCGAAAGCTCTTTTTTTTGAGAGCCCAGGTGGTCGTGTGGTCTAGCGGGACGGCTGCAGTGCAGGCGATTTGGTGTCACGATATCACAGTAGCATGGGTTCGAATCCCGGCGAGGGAAGAACCAAAAATTTGCGAAAGCAAATTTACAGATCTAACATTGTTGGGTTGATGTTTAGACGAGTTGTATATACATTATGTACACAGCCATGTATCACCATCATTGATGGCGATCCGATGGATACATCTGTTGTAGGGTTGTCACTGACTCAGACGTACTTATGAATATAATTATTTTCTGTGACTGTATCTTACATTAATTTGTAGGATCCTTTACTATAGATAATTTAGCTGATCTGTAACAATAACATCTTCATGCCTTATATATCATGTACTGTAGTACGCCGCTAGATTAAAACTGACGTGGAAAGGTAACATATGGCCACCGAAAGCTCTTTTTTTTGAGAGCCCAGGTGGTCGTGTGGTCTAGCGGGACGGCTGCAGTGCAGGCGATTTGGTGTCACGATATCACAGTAGCATGGGTTCGAATCCCGGCGAGGGAAGAACCAAAAATTTGCGAAAGCAAATTTACAGATCTAACATTGTTGGGTTGATGTTTAGACGAGTTGTATATACATTATGTACACAGCCATGTATCACCATCATTGATGGCGATCCGATGGATACATCTGTTGTAGGGTTGTCACTGACTCAGACGTACTTATGAATATAATTATTTTCTGTGACTGTATCTTACATTAATTTGTAGGATCCTTTACTATAGATAATTTAGCTGATCTGTAACAATAACATCTTCATGCCTTATATATCATGTACTGTAGTACGCCGCTAGATTAAAACTGACGTGGAAAGGTAACATATGGCCACCGAAAGCTCTTTTTTTTTGAGAGCCCAGGTGGTCGTGTGGTCTAGCGGGACGGCTGCAGTGCAGGCGATTTGGTGTCACGATATCACAGTAGCATGGGTTCGAATCCCGGCGAGGGAAGAACCAAAAATTTGCGAAAGCAAATTTACAGATCTAACATTGTTGGGTTGATGTTTAGACGAGTTGTATAAATATATATATATATATATATTATAGTTTATCTCGCCAAATAATTGAATAAATCAATTCGCTACCCCACGGGAAATTACCCTTCGCCAGAAAGAAAATAATAGTGGATATCCAACACCTGAAGGGCCGTAACTGTAAATTTCGAGAGTTGTTATAATCTTCAATCGATAAAAATTGAGACTATTGAATTCTCTATAAATCCAAAATTTATTTAAATATATTCTTCAAATCATTATGCTGGACTATAAGTATACTACCATGTTAACAAGTTTCCGTTATCATGTTAGTAAATAAGTTAACATTATTATAACTAAGACCTTTATTCATCTTGCGCTGTCCATAAACTCCCCTTAAGATACATGTTTCAATTTCAGTTATCTCTCAAAATTTATAAAATAAAATATATTCCACATCGAGAGATAAATTCGCTTTCATGAAAATCATGGACTACATACTCGGGTAATTAGTCTGTAGTTGTTGATGTCGAAGCTAATGTTATTAAACTATTTTTCTTCTTCACATTCAAGTTTAATATGTTTAACGTTTACTAGAATTTATTATAGAAAGTAAAATAACAAAAATAAGTCTAGTAAATATATATGATAGCCGTTAAAAAACAACTTTGGTTTAAGAACTTTAGTAAAATAACCTGTCAGAACAGATCGTTATAATCTTAACATCTTTCAATGTTAAATGGATTTCTGCATGTACTCTTATATTATATAATATGGACTTTTACACCTATAAGCGCAGTAGATAATGATAATATATTGTTGTTTAAAGTTAAGTGTTAAATGTAACATGCTCTTCAGAACTTCATAAAGTGTTTGAAATGAAGTGGTTAATATCTTAAAAGTACTAATGCTTTCAAAACAAGAATTAAATAATGAGATGTGAATTGGAACCATGCTTTAAACTCGACCAACGCAATTAACCGCGTGCTAGTTCAAAAGATGACAGTCCGCAAGGATACATCCTACTTTGTTTGGACACATTATACCGTCTCCGTGCAGACATGTACTGTGACCTCTATCTTTTTGTTCCCTTGAGGTGGGGTTGGGGGCAATAAGAATGAAGTCTCGTTTTAACTAATCAAAATAGAAAACCGCTGCCAATTAACACACTCATGTATAGCCAGACGACACTAACTGGTCGCCGCCAACAAGCATTAAAAAGGTACATGTATACATTACCGTATGAAATAAAGCAGGTTAAATTATGTCCTACATTTCTGGTAACCAGAAATGCCAGATAGAAGTACAGAGTGTATATAGCACAGTGTTATTACTACCAAATGTAGCGAGCTTGTCGGAGAAGCCACACATGCCATATTTTGCATTTTTTGGTTTCATCAGAACATGGATCGATATCACAAACTCGTGCATTCGAGTCGAACATACTAATGTAACCACGCAATTAAAGTGGCGGATATAATCCAATGAGTTTTTCTGTTCTCAACACCTTATGGCAGAGAATAGAAAAATTCAAATCATTCCTAAGTAGTTGTTTCCTAGAACCCCTCTTTCAATAGATATTTATTTTCTCTTATAATTGCATTAAACACCTGGGCCTGTTATTTTATGACTAATACATGTCTTATGATGGTCTTACGACATGTCATAGTCGTAATATATGTTTTCGAAAGTGTCCCAAGTTACGATTTGTCATAACTTTTGTCTTAATCCTCGCGACGTAACTTATGATGGTCTTATGATTGTCAACTGAAATTTGTATTACTTTTCAAGTATGAATTCATGGTAATTACAATAAAAATATTTGTTATTTTTCTTAATAAGCGAAAAAGTAAAACTTTTTTTTCTCAACTACGTGAATTACAATTTGAATTTCCTGCAACATACATTATGGAATTCTTTTCTAACTTATGGCTTTGTATAATAATATACATATTATTTTGTTCCTAGCAGATTTGATAGTACAAGGTATGTGCACAAGCATTTCATTAAGCGGGTACTCAATGTATCGAATCTAAAAAGTGTTCACTGTTAAATAACAATGCATGTATGATACTACACGAAAGCGGAGTTCAAGATTCCGTATATATTACATACCAAATTTAAACCAAGTATCAACTCATATTTCAAGTACAAAATTGCATGTTAATTATTATTCGTAAATATTGAAAAAGGTAATAATAAATATGTTAATACTTTTCATTTTCATTTCCATATTTATCATTTTCAAAGTTTTTATTGTCTAAAAGAAAGTGTACATTTTATCGTCATATACTAAAAATTACCGTTTACGTCATGTGGCAAGAACTTTAAACGCTATTCGTCATGAAGGTACCTCATTGCAACCCTCCTGAAACCTATATGTCATTTAATCGATTAAATGGGAAGTCCGTTACTTAAAAGTTCAACGGATGACGGATATAATATCCGGACGCCTTTATTATCGTTTTTCACCCAAAGTATCCAAAACAGAAAAATAAAAAACCGAAGATGACAAATACTACTGTGCATGTTATCTATACGACACACAGCCACGATGATTAATTTATTGTGGAAGGATAAGAAGTGAGACACAAAATAAGGTGTATAATAGTATAGATTTAGTGCATATTCTTCTCCATACCTTGTCTATATCTCTTGTTTTTCGTATGCAAAACTTTCGTCAACAATAAAACGATTATTTTTCAAAAAAGTCTACTGGTATACAAATTATTTTTATTAGTTTTTCATCTACCCATACACACAGGAAAGTTTTGCCATATTTACTTATCTTTTGTCGCCTCTCAATCATTGCCCTGACTTTCTTTTATAGAATGATTTAAAATTTCACTGATGACTCCAATATGCATGGTTCATTCTTTAAAAGCCTGTTATCATTTGGTTGTTGCAGGTTCATCTCTTCTATATTTGATTTTCGTAAATTGAGAATGGCCGTTAAGAACCGTTTTTTTTTGTTTTTATTGTAAACGTGTGCCAATTTATTAGAAAATACAATACTTCTGTTATATAAATATGGTGTTTTTTTACCATACAATACACAAGCATCCGAAACTAGCATTATTTCTTAATTCAAAATTACTGAGATCTTCATATTTTATCTCTCTATCTTAAACAATATTCAAGATAACAACCACACACTGCAAAATGTCGCGAAATTATCAAATTCATGGTCAGCAACCACACAAGTGGTTGTTCATTTTGTCTGAAAAATTGAGGACGGATACATCTTGACTTGATGCACATTTTTACCCAGTCAACATTGCTCTAAATGTTATGGTTTAAAATTTATAAGTCAAAATCTTCAATTTACCCCTGTGTTCTAATTTAAGCCATAGCGGCCATATTGGTTGGTTGGCCGGGTCACCGGACACATATTTTAAGGTTAGTACCCCAATGATGAGTGTGGCCAAGTTTTGTTTAATTTGGCGAAGCAGTTTCAGAGGAGAAGATTTTTGTAAAAAAATAACAGACGACGGACTTAAATATATTATTGAACATACTAAAACGCTAGTGAACAAATTCGAGACACATACTGCATTATGTTCAATAGGACATAATCCGATATGTATATGCGCTTTGCCTTGACTGGTTTTTTATGACTGTATTGGTTATATTTTTTTTTAACAACATAATAATATTTATTCATCTAATCTTGCTTGTTACAAGTTTCACCAAGAGTCCAAGCTTCTCTTGATTTACCCTGTTACACTCCACTGATTATCCAGGGAAATAAACAGCTGATCCAAATTATTAAGTTATAAAAAATAATATATATTTGTATAGTTGTCTTATGCAGAGATTTATCAATGCTAAAAATTCTTTCTAATTGACAATAACATTGGACATCTTGATTGATATGCATCTATTCTTTTATTAAATTCATTTTCAAAAATGCTAAAGACATCAACAGGTTTTGTTCTCTGCTCGGATACATAGTATGACTTGTATATAGAAAAACTTAATACTGTAAGTATATAATTTAAAAATAATAATTACTATCTGTGATTTTATATCCAAATACCAGATGTTGCAATTTAATATCAAAATCTATATTACTTCTTCTGAAGATTTCATAGATTTTTTGCCAAAATTTATTCAAATATCTACACTTAAAAAAATAGTGAGCATAATCTTCTTCTTGCTTACAAAAATTACACTTATCTGTCTTAGTTACTTTCCACTGCAATAACAGTTTTTTAGTTGGAACAATACAATGTAATAGTTTCCATCTAAATATTTTTAATTTATTTTCAGTCATATATTCAAAAATAAATTTGTACAATGAATTCATATTAAGAGTTTCTTGTATTGGTAGGATTCTAAGCCATCTGTTTATCCCTATTGACGACTCTAGTTTTGTATTTATCAAAGAGTTGTATAACATTTTATTTGTTAATAATGTAGTCTCAATAAAATTGTTTTTCCATACGATTTTATTTCTCTGAATATATATTGTAGTTTTGACAGAACCTTTTTGGACAATTTGAATCCATTCTGCTGGTAAAGATTTTTTTAATTTTTGAAATTCGGCGATCCAGTTTATTTTGAACTTTAATTTGTTTAGAATTTAGATTTCCGATAATTTTACATTTTATCATCTAAGATATCATTTATGTAGATTAGATTACTCCTAATCCAGTTCTCAAATATAATTGGTTTATTATCAAATTTTATAGATTTATTTCCCCATATTACTTGCTTTCTGATATCAAAAAATGTGTCTGGTGGTTTTGTTTGCCCCCCGCCAGTCAAATTCCAAGACTTTATTACTTCTTTATAAAACGCAGGAATATCTTTAAGATATCTTAAAGATTTAATATCACTAAAATTCATATTAAATATTGACAAAATATTGTTTGAGACATTTAAGTATTTAAATGGTATAAGCTTCCATGTCTCAAGTTTACCATTTACCAATCTATTTACCAATGATGCTTTTAAAGCAACAGAATAACTTTTGAAGTATACCATTTTAAGACCCCCCTTCTCATATGGACCAATCATCATGTTTCTTTTAATCTTGTCTGGTTTCCCATCCCAAATATATTTAAAGCTACTGTTTTCTTTTTCCTTTATATAATTTTCTTGGGTTAGACATACGCTTCCCAAGAAAGTAAGCAAAGGCAATATTAAAGTCTTTATAATTAGGATTTTTCCTAAAATTGAAAGATTTCGTTTTTTCCATATCATAAATAATTTATTCATCTTTTGTATTTTACCATTCCAGTTTAATTTTTTGCATTCTTCTTTGTTATGTCCGAAAAACTCAGCTAAATCTTTAATATGTTTATTTCCCCACTTAATCCCGACAATTTTATCTTTGCAAGATTTCAATTTTCCAATCCATAACCCCTGTGTTTTACTTCTACTTAGTAGTAAACCTCAAAAGGAACCAAACATTTTTATTTCGTTCATTGCAGCTACCACATCGTTTTTATCCTTGCAAAATAGTGTTGTGTCGTCTGCTAATTGTGAAATCTTGATACTATGACTTATTATTCAAATATCTACACTTGAAAAAATCTTTTATATTAATTCATTTTATATTTTTATTATTTCTTAATCTCTGGGCCATAATTTCAACAGCCAAAACAAATCAAAAGAACCGATAAAGGACAGCCTTGTCTTATTCCACTTGAATTTTTTAAAGTTTCTGATACCCACCCATTGTTCATAACACATGTTTGTATATCTGTGTACATTGCTTTAACCCAGTTAATAAATGAATCGTTAAAACCAAAATGTTTCAATGTTACAAACATAAAATCCGATTCCAATGAATCGAACGCTTTTGCAAAATCTACAAAAACTAATGTCCCCTCAAAATTGTATGTGTCTGCGTAGTCTATTACATCTTGCATTTGTCTCAAATTAAACCCAATAAATCTATTTTTAACATAACCGGTTTTGTCTTCATTTATAATTTTTGGAAGTACCTTTTTTAATCTTTGAGCTAGAACATATGACAGAAGTTTAAAATCTACATTTAGAAGTGAAATTGGACGGTAGTTTTCCAAAAGTAAAGGATCTCTCTTTTTAAATATCAAAGTTAATATACTGGTACGTTGTGAGTATGATAAACTTTGTTTATCGTATCCAGTATTTAGAACATCCACAACTAAAAATTTAAGTTTATCCCAACATTTTCTATAAAATTCAACCGTTAGACCATCAAGCCCTGGTGATTTATTTAGTTTCATTTTATAAACTTTGCGTGCATTCCTCTACTGTAACTTTTCCATCGCATATCAGTTTATCCCTTTCATCTACTTGATTTTCTAGTTTTGTGTCATTGATATATTTTTCAGTTAAATTTTTATTTGCAGATTTTACATTATACAAATTTTCAAAGAAATTTTGTATTTGATGGAGTAAATTTTCTTGATTAGTAATTAATTTCCCATCCTCTCCTTTTAATTTGCTTATTGATTTGTTCACTTGACTCTTCTTTTCTAGACCGAGGAAGTAGGAATTGTTCTTTTCCCCAAACTCAACCAGGAGTAGATTACCTTAGCCGTATTTGGCACAACTTTTTGGAATTTTGGATCCTCAATGCTCTTCAACTTTGTATTTATTTGGCTTTTTAACTATTTACACCACTGGGTCGATGCCACTGCTGGTGGACGTTTCGTCCCCGAGGGTATCACCAGCCCAGTAGTCAGCACTTCGGTGTTGACATGAATATCAATTATATGGTCATTTTTATAAATTTTCTGTTTACAAAACTTTGAATTTTTCGAAAAACTAAGGATTTTCTTACCCAAGGAGTAGATTACCTTAGCCGTATTTGGCACAACTTTTTGGAATTTTGGATCCGCAATGCTCTTCAACTTTGTATTTATTTGGCTTTTTAACTATTTCGATCTGAGCGTCACTGATGAGTCTTATGTAGACGAAACGCGCGTCTGGCGTATAAAATTATAATCCTGGTACTTTTGATAACTATCAACCCATTTTCTCTAGATCTCATTTGTGCCCCTCTTGCCTTTTCGTCATAAATGTTACTTAATTCTTTTTCTATATCTTTAATTTCTTTTTCAAACTTTTGATTTTCATCATTATTTCTCTCATCTATAAGTTCCATCTTTTGTTCCGGATCTTGTTCTAAACTACGCCTTCGCTCTCTTGTTAACTTCGCTCTATTTCTACAGTACTTTCCTTATCTCGATTTTAAATCCATCCCATAAAAGCCTATAATCTATTGAGTCTTTTTTAAATGTATATTTATCAATTAAACATTTTATACATTCTTGATAATCTTTATTTTGTAATACTGAGTTATTTATTGTCCAATATCCATTTCCCCTTTCTGATAACCCTGGCTTAAATTTTAAAAATACACTTTGGTGATCAGTAGACTGTTTAACAGCCGGTTTAATGTTACACCATTCTATAAGAGGTAAACATTCTGACCCAATAAAAATCATGTCTAGTCTACTTGCTTGTGATTTATCCTTTCTTCTCCATGTAAATTGCTGTTTATTTGTGTTTAAATTTCTCCAAACATCCGTTAATTTGTTAGTTTTTTATTAATTGCTTTAATCCGTTAACAGGTTGAATAAATTTACCAGGACATAAAGACTTTCTATCGATTGGTTTAAGTGCATTATTAAAATCTCCCCTAGTATATGTATACCAAGACTGTGTTTTTTATCGCTTACTTTTAAAAAAAAAAGAATTTCTTGAAGTTTTACAGTTCGGTGCATATGTTCCGGACCATATGAGTATTTGGACCATACGCGTATGGTCATGACCATATGCGTATACTCATATGGTCCGACCATACGCGTATGGTCCGACCGTACGCGTATGGTCGGACCATATGAGTATTATACTTGTTTGGTTATTAACGGGCCGGACCATATGAGTATTTGGACCATATAGGTAATTTTTCAAATATACAATAGAAATAATACGTATTAATTTTACATTTTAAAAGCTACATAAACATTAAATATTGATGCCACAGTCAGTTGATCTTAGTTTTCGTCGCTAATTGTATTCGTGTATGCTTTTGTATACTTAGAATGACATTCACACGGTACCATACATGTAGCTTTTCTGTGATTGCTTGTTTTGGCTGCGTGCAGTGATATCGACTCGGACAAATCCGATGTGTCTACGGTGTTTTTAAGAAACTCTATATCTCCAATATCGTAAAATGAATATCACAGATCAAATTAAATAAAGGCAGTAGCTATTTCATGGCTCTTAAATGCTATTTTACCGGTCTTATAATTAAGATTAAAATAGAAGTATAGAAATAAAGAATAGAAAATATCATGATCTTTAAAAAATATCGTGATCCTTGCCAACGATGTTTCCTTCTCATGCTACTTTAAACAATAAAATTTCTTTTACAATATGTTCATTTGATTTTGACATCTTCTTATAATTGTACTTACAAATAGTAAGTAATATTAACTGTGTGAAACTGTTTTTTTTATAAGTTTTTTATAATTTATAATAAAATGACATTTTAGTGACGTAACAATCAGAAGGGTCACACCTAATGAAGAGTTTAAAGTATACGTGTTGATTACCCCGACCATACGCGTACGGTCCGACCATACGCGTACGGTCCGACCATACGCGTATGGTCGGACCATATGAGTATATACCCATATGGTCATGACCATACGCGTATGGCCCAGATACTCATATGGTCCGGAACACATATATGCTGTAAAAATGTGAAAATAGAATTATTTAATTGCACATTAATTAGTACAAATCTCCCTTCACTATCACTAAATTTATTAATAAATTCAAAGCTCAGTGAATTTTTAATTAAAATAGCTACACCTCTACTAGCTGTTGTACCGTTACTACAAAAGGTTTCATATCCTGTTTTATTTTTAATTTCTCTTTCAATATTTTCGTCAAAATGTGTTTCTTGTAAAAATGTAATTTGACTTTTCTGTGCTTTTATCCATTCTATAACTCTATTCCTTTTCCCTCTAGAACCGATGCCGTTAACATTGAGACTACATAAATGTATTGGTTATATTGCTACTTCTATTTACACACATTTATACACCTCTAGTAGTTTTAATTTATGATTTTAGCTTTTCTGATAGAGGGTAATCAGGGGAAGCACCACGAAACGCGATGTTATGTAGCAAGCGTGTTATTTTGATTAATGACCAATAGGGCGATATATTTGCTGCTGGACTGTTAGTTTCCAATGTTATAATCAGTCACCAGTTCATAAGTAAGAATTATGTATTTGCAGGGAAAATTTTAAATAGAATAATTGCCAATTAGACAAAACTCTGCAAGAGAGTTAAAGACATAGAATGTTACAACCATAAGTCCGGAATACCAAAAAAGAAACAATTCAAAGAAAAAAGAACGGCCTATTTGATTTTTAAAACATGGAAAGAAAACCAAATAGTATATAACGCAACACACCGCAACCGGTCATTGAAAACGCTCCTGACTTGGTTCTTGCAGACATAGAAGATAGTGGATCAATGATATTACAGCGAAATAATAATTTACATTTTTATAATTGTCAGGTGATTAAATAGAATTTAGTAAGAAAAAAAGAGTCTCTATGTGACTTTTCTTTAGAGTCACTATTGTCTTATTTTTTCCATATGTGTTAACGTATGTATTCATCCCTGACTTTTACACTTTGAGGTTATATCATTATCGATTGAAGTTAATATATGAATGTCATCTGGAACTATGAAACTAAGAACTGTTTGTATTTAGTCTCTCAATATTTTATTAAAAATGCAAATAACATATCGTCCTCAGATTATTTATAGCTGTCTTCAAAATTGGCAAATAGCATGTTGTCCTAAGATAATATAAATGGCTCTCTCAAACTGACAGGTTTTATGTCGATCTACAAAAGAGAGAATAATACATATCAGATATGATAGACTTATTTGTTTTCAGGTAGCAAATCTTTTTTTAAAATATGCAACTGTTTATGATAATTGTCATGCTGTATCGTTGCTACCTGCTTCTATCTAAGGAAATATGGCTTATGACAATTAAACACAATTACATGAACAACTTGATATAGGAAACATATATAACATCCAGAAACCATTTTTTTAAATTGTCATTATTGTTTGAGTCGTATACAGAGACTGTTTCCAACCCGACATCAGAACAGACTATACAAATCAGTTGAAAAAGGCTTAATTGTTATGTTCATTATGGATGCTAAAATTTGTAAAACCACTTTTGCCTTTTATTTACCCGATCCTAGACATTTCTGGGTATGTTTAAAGCTGCCTGTGTGGTATTGGATTTGCTCATTGTTGGAGACCATACGGTGACCTATAGTTGTAAATATCTGGTTCATTTGGTCTCTTGTGGAGAGTTGTCTCATTGGCAATAAAACCAAATATTCTTTGTATAGTGTGGTAAACATACAAACTTAGGTGCAAATAGAGTGGTTTTATATCTGTCAACAGGGTAACCAAAAAAAAAATCCCCACAATGCTCACTTCAGCTGAAAATGCAAATTAGGAATTTCCTCATCAAATGACAAAATCAAAAACTCAAACACAACAAACAAATGTATAACAACTGTAATTTCCTGACTCTGTAGATGCATTTCCTTAAGTAGAAAAAAAGTGAATTAAACCTCATTATAGCTAGCTAAACCTCTCACTCACATGACATTCACAAGAAATATTGACAACGATGCGCAAACCAAACAAACAGACAACATAGGTATAAATGTTGAAAATAAGGTAAAGCAGTCAACATTGTATCACAATACCAGCCATTATAAAAAAAAGGAACACAAAAGTTATACAGACCAAGCACACTATGCGCAAATACAAACTTTTAATCTTGTTATCTTTGATGGATTTATTTACCCTTAATGATTCAACCAAAACGTTAAAATCTGTTACCATTCGATACTTTACAAAAAAAGTAAAATAACAAACATATGAACTCCAAATGCCAAACGGAAAGTCCTTTATTTAAGAATTGAATGCTTCTTTTTGTAAATTTATTGGATGGTAAAAGCGTTGACCGAAGTACATTTTGTATGAAGCGCGGAAGCGCTTCATACTAAAAATGTGCGCACGGTCAACGCTTTTACCACCCTGTAAAATTACAAACAGAAGCATTCAATACTTATAATTACATTTTTTAGCTATGATCACGAAAACACGAATTTTATAAATTTTGTATTTTATTCACCTGTGCACTTTATTGTGGGACCACGTGCTATCATGAATGAAAAGTTCTATTGAGTGATGCAATTGCTTACGGAATAGCACGTGATGTGCAGTTAGCCAATCAAAATAAAGTATTACAATGAAACAATGTAATCATACGTTTTTTGATTGAGTTAAGTCTGCCAATTGATATTTTATCGTATGTTTTTCTATGTTGTGATGATATGCTACTGTTTAAGAAAAAGGGAGAAGGTTTGGATCCATTAAAACGTTTAATCCCGCTGCAAATGTTTGCACCTGTCCTAAGTCAGGAATCTGATGTACAGTAGTTGTCGTTTGTTTATGTAATATATACGTGTTTCTCGTTTCTCGTTTTGTTTATATAGATTAGACCGTTTGTTTTCCCGTTTGAATGGTTTTTCACTAGTAATTTTGGGGCCCTTTATAGCTTGTTGTTCGGTATGAGCCAAGGCTCCGTGTTGAAGACCGTACTTTAACCTATAATGGTTTACTTTTTGAAATTGTTATTTGGATGGAGAGTTGTCTCATTGGCACTCACACCGCATCTTCCTATATCTATCTAATGTAATTATTAAATGACAACATCAAATGATAAAACACGATACACGAACGGACAACAACCGTCATATTCCTGATTAGGTAAAACAATTGACATTTTCTTATTTCCTTTTTTCCCTTTATTGTCTAAAGGAAGTAGTTGTATAATATATGTTTTATGTTTATATTTTCATTTTTCAGCCAATGTAAATCGGGGTTCGTTTCTACTTACCGAATTTCACAAACGGAATAATATCTTTGAGCACAATGTTCGTCCCCCCAGTTTAAAGCATAGCGGCGATGTATCAAAGCACAGTGTGCACCTGGTGTACCGGCAAACTGTGTATTATCTGGTTGCTGTGGTGGTCCTTGGTACCAGTTACTGTAGTTAAGTGGTTGACCAGACAACCATTTATATGACATTTCATCGGTATTGTCTGTAAGGCCAATCCAAAAATATGCTTAAAAAAATAATATGAACATCATAAGTAAGATTGTTCTCTTGAAATGCCAAATAAAAAAAAGAAAAAAAATTAGATTTTCAAAAACTGCATGAACTTCTTTTAAAAACAAAAAAAAAGAAATGTCATCAAGAATGTAGTATGTGTTATGTAATAAATACCTATCACCAGCCCAGTAGTAAGCACTTCGGCATGGGTGTTGACATGAATATCAATTATATGGTAATTTTTGTACACATTTCCTGTAACAACACTTTAAATTGTTCGAAAAACTAAAGATTTTCTTATTCGAGCAATAAATTACTTCAGCAGTATTTGGCCAAAATTTTTGGAATTTTTGGTCCCCAAAGGTATTCAACTTTGGTCTTGTTTGGCTTTATAACTAGTATGATCTGAGCGTCACTGATGAGTCTTAAAATTCTGGTACCTCTAATTATAAAAACAATTTACGAATATCACATATAACTACCACTGAACTATAAGGTTCTTACTTGGGACAGACACGTATAGATTATTACAGAGTAAAACACGTGTGAAGACGCGAATTATTTTTTAAACGTTGTAGAACCTTGGGGAGTATTTGGGTTGTTTTTTTCTCTGCTGTGACAACTTAATTATTGCTGAACAGTTTATTTTCCATTTTATGTTAAACTATAACATGATAAATATCGTTATTTTGTTATGAATAAACTGATCATAGATACCAGGATTTGATTTTTTTGTATTTGCCCAAGACGCGCGTTTCGCAAATGCTTAAAAAGCAATTTAAAGTACACCAGATGAAAACAGTGAATTTGTAAGTATGGCCATATCAATAATATAGTGTAATTGTATGTATATTGTCCCGAGTAGAATCTTATATTGCACGAGCTTGCGAGTGCAATTGATGTTCTACGAGGGACAATATTCCACAATATTCATGCAATAACCCTTTTATTGTATAGCAATATAATATTTAAAAGTAAAAATTGGTTTAAAATAAGATTTGAACGTTGATGACGTCATGAATTTTGAAGATTTATTGTTCTAGTTCAATATTAGAATTTATTGCACGCTAACTTTTGGTTACGTTCTGTGGGAAATATTATATTGCTATACAATAATAATCCATATCAGCACGGATCCCATGTATCGGTAATCCAAACTCCACCAGTAGTAACATCAACCCAGCGGTTGTAAATAAATTTATTAACTTAAACTGTTTCCATTACATCAAATTGAATTTAAAGATTTGTTTCAAACGATAATTTGTATAGTTGATATCGATATTTTAAATATACCTTAAAAGACAGAGTCTTATACTATCACTAAGTTATGGGTGTGTTAAACATGTTAAAAATGCTATACTTGTCATACTGAATCATTAGAAACTGAACATGCTATATAATTCAAATATATTATTAGGCAAATATTCGCTATAAAAGCAAGTTAAGTACAAATTGAAAAATTCAAATATCTTACATACAATCGACGTGTTTTTACTACCCTTTAACCTACCGTAAAAATTGACTCTTTTCAATTCAATTTATAAAAATAAGTATGTAAACATATGAACATTTTCCCTACCTTTTTTTATGAGCTGTTTGTTCAGCATCAATGTAATAACATCTAATAAAAAAGTGTTTTCGTCAACAGTTTCAACAGAAGTCAAATGACCACCTAGGACATTGCAGTTAGCCTACAAGAATTAAAATCAGTTAAAAATTCATCTAACAAACCATGTTCATCATTGTTTGAAAAGGACGAGCATATGTCCAAAAAGACTCGTTACTGAATCAAACATTATGTACGAAAATGAAAAGATACGGGATCAAACATTCAGTAAGGTCTTGCATGTACAGCTTATGTATTTTGTTCATTACTTTTATGCCAGAAAGACAGTACTGTACATATACCTCTGGTAAAAAGTAAAAACACATTTATAATGAAGAAAAAAATCATGTTTTTGTTGCAGAATATCAATTCGTATATATAATATTCCATACCTCAGAATTAGACCAGGTTGCTGTGTTACATTTGAATATGTACTTTGAACCACGAAAGAAGGCAACCGTCTCGGGGCATAATATGTTTGCTAAAATAATTAAAACAGTATTAAACTTTTTTCTGTTAACTGTCATCCATTACAGTGTTTATAAAGTTGTTTGAGTTTAAAGTTTATTTTCTTCTCTCATATTTGTAATTTCCGAAGATTATAAACTGATAGATTTTAATTGATACAGTCAGACACATTATTTTGGTTATTACAGTTTAGATTAATCGTATTATACACCATAGAAGATGTAAAGCAAACACATGTCAACATGGACCCAAGTAATAAACAAATCTAAAATAACCATTGGTTTTAGTTATCATATTTTAACTTATGCAACTCGATAGCTGTATATAGTGTTAGAGGAGCGAATACTCATTTTTGTTACAAAGTTATTCTACACACTTTTACAACTGTTGATCAACGACAATTGCAATATTATTGCTCTGCAAGTTTTTATAGTGGAAAATAGTTCATTACTGTGTTAAGTGTTTTATTGGATCTCTGTTACCTTTATTCACCATTCTCGAGATATTAGAAGTTTTTTTTTGTCAATTTCCTGACGGTGCCATACTCCCAAACGTGACATTAAGTTTTGATTATTATACTCAAAGATATTTATATAATTAAATATACATATTAGTTCTGTTGTTACTTTGTTTTCCGTTCCTAGATGATGTTTTCCCTCCGTTGACGTTTGTAAGCCGGATCTGTTTTTATTGAAACTATGTATCGACTTTTGAACAGTGGTATAGTAGTGCTGCTTTTATCAGTATTGATCATTGCCAATGTTGAAACATACAATCTCATCCTATTTTTTTGCTGTATTAATAGTACTGACTGATTGGTAAGGTTCGATGTCATCTTCGACAACGTGTCTCTCTTCTTAATTTAGTGATCACGTTATTCCTCTTAGAGTATCTCTCAACTAATCTGACAATATGCTCTCATGTGTTAATAATAATTATTAGATTTAATAACATTTGCTTAATGTGAGGTTAAGATATTTAAACATTGTTATATTAGTTTCTGTTTGTTACATACATGTATATAAGAAAAATCAATCAAAGGCAACACAAGTTATAGGTCTTACTACATTGTGGAATATTCCCATTCCAACCTGAAGCTGTGCAGATAATAGATTGTCTTCCAACCGGTGAGAATCCTGCGTCACAGGAAAAATTTGCCGTGGAGCCAGTATTTCTTTCTGTTACAATGACTGAACCATTTTTTAGACTGTCGGTTGGAATATCTTCACACTGAACTGCGACAATATTTGCAGTTTACAAGTTATTACCAACAAACAAAAGAATAAACAATACAACTAAACTGTTGAGTTCCTTTTTTAACAAAGTTTAAGTGACACATCTTAGGGAAAAAAGCTGTGCTACGTTTGTTGATCGAAAATTAGTACTGTCATATTGTAACATGCATCGCTAAATGATCTATTATACTGGAAAAGGGAATCCAATACTTTCTGAAAAACTAAGATAAGGACAAGTTCTATATTTGATTTAAATATAAATTGCATTTGTTAATTTCCCGAAAGTTTTTTTATAGTAACATTTGTTTTCGATCAATTGGCCAAAAGATGTGCCAAGCATAGACAAATTTTCTTTTGTCATTTTGACAGTGATGATAGGATTCATTTAACGTTGGATAAATTTAATATCTTCACATTGAACTAAATAGTTATGAAAGGTACCAGAATTAAAATTTAGTACGCCAGACGCGTGTTTCGTATACATAAGACTCATCAATGACACTTATATCAAAATAGCTATAATGTATAAACAAATATCTCAAGATTATACAATCAAATTCGCAATGTGCCTAAGATTACATTAGATAGAGATTGAATATGTTTACACTGAACTAAAAATATATCTCAAGATTATGAAATAAAACTTAGCATGGAGCTTCGGAATGTGTCAAAGAGATAACAACCTGACCAAAAAACAGAAACCAGTCGCAGACTATCAATGTGTTTTTAATACAGTCAGACAATCAACTCCCCAGTCGGTTTTAGTTCAATGATGATGAACGTCATACTCCGAATTATACAAATAACTGTAGTTAGAAACATACAAGACTAACAAAGGCCAGAATCTCCTAACTTGGGACAGGCGCAAACACGCAATGATGTAAAACAGGTTTTGTGAAACATCAACAGTATACTCATTCCTCTAACCAATGTAGACCGTTAAAATTGTAGTATCATACACAAGTACAATATATTGGAAAATGGTAATCCATATAATATGATTAATTCAAGTCTTAGACAGGGTATTTTTAATCTGCGCTGGGAATGTCTCAACGTACATGTATACCCTCGCTGCGATCTGAATAATATATATAGTTTCTTACTTTTTAACACACCAACAGGAATTTAAGGTAATTAAACACACCATATTTTAAGCTTTATAGAATAAGTAAAATCAATACACTCGACGAAACATTGAAGTAAAATATTATTCTGCTAACTGTAGATAAGGGCTCTATATAAATAATATAGCTAATGTTTACGTGAGTAACTACACATACATGTTAGTTTACGACGACTTGCATGATAGTATACTTACACACGCAACACAGTCTCCCACGACAACAGCTTCCCTTTCCTTCCCATCCTGAACCAAAATTGCTTTCACAAGTGGAATCTTTATTTCGGGTGCATCTTCCCTTTGATGCCATACATTGCCTAGTACGCTCTTAAAAATAAAAGCAGAGTATTTTTAGGAATCATGGACAGAGCGACAGCACACACTTGTTAAAACTTACAACTGACATTTATTGGATTTGTTTTAAACTCAAACAAAAGTTTATTTGTTTGTTCTCTTTCTATCATTAAAACGCTCAATTTTTAGAAGTTGTACCTTTTCCAATGAAAATAAGTCAAATATGATGTTCGTAATCATGTCTAATCATCTTATCTCGAGGCCTTTGAAACAAACAACGTGACATCATATTTAATAAATAAAAGAAAAAATGGTCGTTTTAAATCATGCACATATTTCAGAATGTTTTCCCTTATATTTTCAATACTGACACTTAACATTTCACTATAGGCGTATGATGTCTAATTATTGTATCTAATTGACACATACTTTACCTGTGAACATGGGTAATTTTAAATAACATTGGAGATGAACTTTTCTTTCACATCTGATCTTGTTGCCCAAGATACAAGAATGATCCATTTATTGGTATGATGTAAATGGGGATTTAAAAGAAAAGCAAATTGCCGAAAATAAACAGAGAAGAGAAAATTAACCCCCAAAAAAGAAAAGAGAATAATTCGGTGCTTAAATGCAGGAAAAAAAAGAAAAAAGAATAGGAAAAACAAGCTTTGAATCAAAGAACACAGAATAAAACCCCATGAAAACTGTTCTTCATTTCATACCCGAAACACATATTATTTCTTAAGCATGTACGTTTACAGCTTGGAGCCGATCAGTCACCAAGACTCTTTTATTTATAATAAACGTTGTAACGTATGGTTGTTATGTCATTTTACTTATCTATCATATCTTCTTCCTTATCATCTTTATTCTTTCCGTTTAAAAAAGCTGTCAATATTTAACTAATCAAAATAGTCGCCAGTATTGTAATTACTTTTCATCTGATACTAGTAGAACAGAAGCCACAGTTTTTCTGATGAATTACTGCGTTTTGTTAAGATATGATATCTTGTTACAATATTATGTTAAAGATAGGTGTGTCCACAGTAAGATTAAAGCCACTATTCCATAGTCGTATCGTTTTCATTGTTGAAGTTTGAATTTTATTTATAATTTGAAAGCTAACGTTGTCCAACGGAAGCTAATTTGATTGTTAAAAATGTATACGTATACCCTAATAATGTATGCATTTGGTGAATATAGTTATCAAAATTACCAGGATTATAATTTTATACGCCAGACGCGCGTTTCGTCTACATAAGACTCATCAGTGACGCTCAGATCAAAATAGTTAAAAAGCTAAATAAATACAAAGTTGAAGAGCATTGAGGATCCAAAATTCCAAAAAGTTGTGCCAAATACTACTCTTTTCATGCAAAATATATCATATTGGTAAAAATCATCAATGTTTGTAAACACAAACTAACTAGTCTACAATTATATATGAAATGTGGTGTAAGATCTATGTTGAACCCGTTATAGTGTATAGCTTTTTTTGTTTTACGAAATATGCCAAACTTCTTACTTCCTGCATCTGTCAGGTGACATACGGTGACAAATACAGCTACCAAACACCATATTGTTGACATAACTCTGAAAAAATATCAAATAATACATGTATCTATAAGTTCGAAACTAAACTTATCCATAAACAATGATAAAATATGAAACCTATACTAAACGACTATTTCAATAACTTCCGTTACGTTGCTGTACTATCTGCTTTTAAAACAGTGATAATCGTCGATATATATATTCTTGTAGAAGTTAAACATGTAACATAGAGTTTGTTTATAATTAGAAACGTTGTTTATACGTAATAACACACATACTATACGTTTAACAACGCACATTGTGAGTTTCTTCATGTACATAAACGACTGATGGCAGCGTACAACTATGTATCGTTCAAACTAATCAGACGAACAACACTTTGTTACAAAACAAAGTAAAGTATAAGTCAAGATACGGTCTTCAACACATATCATTGGCTCTTATAAATGGCCCCACAAGATGGTGTTAACCAAACGGGAAAACCAGACGTCAAACCTAGAACTGATTTGGACAGTTCTACCCTAGAACAGTTTTAGACAATTTTAGCATATATTCATCATGTTCGTACTAAGATGTCATTTGCAAAACTATCAAAATAATGAAACAATGAAATAGCAGTAAATTGACCTGATTGCAAGTTGTATCACTATAAAACAACATCGTGGAATAACTCACACGTCCCTTTAGCTAGCTTAAACACAAATTAATAAATTGGATAATAACAAGACGATAAAATGGGTGCGATACATTAATTATATGTTCTTCGGTTAAAAACTGAAGGCAACAGTAAAATTTCTTCGTTCATAAATTATACAAAAATACTTAATACATATCAAATGACATTTTTCACTATTTCCCTTTACAAAAAAACTAAAACAAAATGTTCATGTACATGAAGATTACTCAGAATACTGAAAGTTGGACCAAATTGTACAAACCTGTGTCTTTCCTCGTCACGAAAATCTGTAACTGAAAGCAAATCACAGTTATTTATACGAAATTGATCTTAAATTGCAACACGCAACAGTTGTCTAATTGCACACCTTCTTTTTTGAATAATTGCGCACCTTCTTTTTTGAATAATTACACACCTTCTATTTTGAATAATTACATACATTACGCATTTAATCATTTATATTTTATAGACATATGTTTTCGTCAATACAATCTGTTTCATTTTTATTTCTATTTATTTATTCTTTTTGGTGATCAACACTTTTTGCAAAATTTTATTTCTTTGGGCCGTTCTTTTGTTCCGTTGCATTATATTATTCATTTATTGTTCGTGTCGGTTAGTATAACACAGATATTGTCTACAAAAGAAAATCTGTATCCGGTTAGAATAAAAGGACATTACTTTTTAGCTCACCTGTCCCGAAGGGCCGATTGATCTTTTCCACCACCTTGCGTTCGTCGTACGTCGTCGTTAACGTTTACAAAAATATTCTCCTCTGAAACTACTAGGCCAAATTAATCAAACTTTGCAACGATCATCATTAAGTTTTAAAAATGTGTCCACTGACCCACATCCAACCAACCAATATGACCGCCATGTCTTAAAATAGAACATAGGGGTAAAATCAAGTCTTTGGCTTATAACGCAAAAACCAAAGCCTTTAGAGCAAATCTGGTAGAACGTAAAATTGATATATAAAAAATATATATCTGCCCTGAAATTTTCAGATGAATCAGACAACCTGTTGTTGGGTTGCTGCCCCTGAATTGGTACTTTTAAGGACATTTTGATGATTTCGGTTATTATCTTGAATATTATTATAGATAGAGATAAACTGTAAACAGCAATAATGTTCAGCAAAGTAAGATTTACAAATACTTTACATGACCTAAATGGTCAGTTGACCACTTTAGTAGTTATTGTCTTTTAGAGTAAATTTTTAATTATTTTGCGTAAATCTTAGTAATCTTTTACAACAATCTTCTTCTCTGAAACTACTGTGCTATATTAATCCAAACTTGGCCACAATCAACGTTGAGTATCTAGTTTAAAAACTGTGTTCGGTGACCGAGCCAACCAACCAAGATGACCGCTATGGCTAAAACTAGAACATAGGGGTAAAATGCAGTTTTTGGCTTATAACTCCAAAAACCAAAGCATTTAGAGCAAATCTGACACGGATTCAAAATTGTTCATCCGGTCAAAATTTGTCTGCTCTAAAATTTTCAGACAGACAAACCGTGAACGACAAATTCCTAAACGAAAAAACGTTCAGTTCATCCTTAAAAACATGAAAAAGATTGGTATAGAAATTAGATCAACAGCATTGTATAGATTAAAAGTGTTTTTGGTTGGGTTCGGGTTCTTTATTTTTTAGTTTTCTATGTTGTGTCATGTGTACTATTGTTTGTCTGTTTGCCTTTTTCATTTTTAGCCATATAGCGTTGTCATTTATTTTAGATTTAGAAGTTTGACTGTCCCTTTTGTATATTTCGTCTCTTTTTTATCTCTTGGGTCGCAAAATTTTGCAATTTAAGACATTAAACTGTGAATTTTGTTTCAGTTAAACACATATCAGTGAAATGGCAGGAATTGAGGACAAGAACATTGAAATGGCAGAAACTGAATCACTTGTGGATATGGAGAAACGCACAGTTGCAGACGCTTTAACAGAGGACGTCTATGGAATGACTATGAAACAATTGTACCAAGAATACTTAGCAGATATAATTTCGAATGCTCAAAGAACAGCTTGAGATTTTCAACATATAAAACAGAGCGAAGCGCGAATATATAAATTATGTGTTTGTCTCATTGCATTTCAAGCTGAACAGAAAGATGCAATGAATACTAATTACAAACAGATGAAAGCAATATCTCAGCAACTTAAGCAGTCTTAAGACAGGATATATCACAAGGCCGGTAATAATTGCTTGGCAGAATTGACTGTCTGCCAATAAGATATGTTATGTTGTGGTGAGACGAATGATCAACTGAAGAAAGGAGACACAGTTGATTTAAAAGTGCATTTGAACAGCAGGGTAACTTCCAACAACTGACATCTGTTGAACATGAATCAGTGGACAATCGAAATATAGAAGTTAATATTTCTGCATTGGACACATCATCTAAGCCAAAAGTTGACCTTAGCCAGTACAACGCAAGTTTACCAAAAGTACACAACAAAATCCAAACCGTGGGTCTTTCCCCAATTGTGGTTCGCTTGAGTAATCAATCGCGCCAACTCTGTTGAAGGTGTCTTCACCTTAAGTCGAAAGTCATATGTCATGTCGCATGAGACAGTTCAAATTATTCAACAACAATCTCCATTTAAGAACATTCTATAAACCTCTAGTACTAATCAATGATACCAGCGAAAGGCTTATGTGTCTTCTTACGCACACTAACATCTAATGTGAGTCAATAATATTTGGTTCAGATTAGCACACCATTACAGAAACATTTGGCTGAAAGTGGATTCTATCAAGTTTATCCAATGCTGAATGCAGTGCCTACTTACGATATCAACCCGTCGAGTCAATGCCAAATCCCACATTTATTACTCCAGTTATGACAACCTCGTCCGCTTCTTGAACTCTAACATGCTTCCCATAACGACAAACTGACTCGATTGACCGATCAAGGAAAGGGCAGACGAAACTTCTTCAGACTCCTCACTGTAGAGAGAATATACCCGACAGCAAGAAAATCTTTGTGCAAAGGACCGGAGCCGAAACCCACAGCTGCCAAAAACAAAGAAATTAAAGAGGATTCATCACTTGTAAGGCGTTCAATCATTTACCAAAAAAGACGATCAAACCACATTGGAACCAAAGCATTCCGTCGATGATAAAAAGACAGAGATTCGTCAATGCATGCAATAGAGAGGAACCCAGACACATTCAATAAGGCATTAAAACAATTGAAAACCTAAAAAGCAAGCCAGTAGGCGATATATGTATAAATAAGTGCCAGTTATGACCATAGAAACGTCTACTCTGGTGATGGTGCAGTATCACCGACCGATAAAGAAAATATGAGAAGTCCTTTGGATTATGAGTTGCATAACATAACACAAATTGTCACACAACTAGCTGATGTTATGCAGTCAAATAATCAGCAGAACTTTGGCTAAGCCGATCAATCTCGGTTCTTAAACAAAAAATCCTGAAATATCACCAGTTCAATGGAAGATCACCTGATCAATATACACGTATGATATCTCTTGAGCAATACAATCTCGGTAGATCGGCAGATAGACGAACACCCAAGCTTAATGTCTATCGATCAGCAACACCCCCACTAAGCTAGAGATCATATAGTCCCTATAGACAACGGTTAGCATCTCCACGGACAAACTCTAGAAATCCCAAATATTTCAGACAACGGCCAACCCAACACTTGAGAAAAGGGTCGGACCAGTAGGACAACTCAGATTCCAAAGTCTATTGGCCATGAAACATCACCTCATCACAAACTCGAACAGAGGCCCACTCCCTCGTCCAATATAGTCATCAGACGAACCATT
The DNA here is from genome assembly GCF_036588685.1 of Mytilus trossulus. Taxonomy (NCBI): domain Eukaryota; kingdom Metazoa; phylum Mollusca; class Bivalvia; order Mytilida; family Mytilidae; genus Mytilus; species Mytilus trossulus. The sequence goes on along the minus strand of NC_086385.1, from coordinate 51,221,529 downwards.
TGAAAGAGCTTAGTAGTACGAGTTACTATACATGACCAGAATGTGAGCATGATTGTGGACACTGCTGCAATGATAACATTATTAAATGAAAAATTGATTCCAGCAGAAAATGGAGATTTGGAGGACGTAACGCTACGTGGTTTGGGTTAACAGGTTGTTATTGGGAAGATTATAAGACTCTCGACATTAATAAAGTAAACATACAATGTTATACAGATGTTATACGTAGGCTAGTTATTTTGGACACACTGAATGCAGTGATAAACCTTAGTACTTCCACAATTACCATCAACAATAAAGTGATAAATGCGCCATTTTTTGATTACTGGGAACGTGATTTAAACTCAGCTAGTTTGCATAAAACGAACCATCACAGTTCCGCCAAATTCAACGAATGTTACCATTAAAACTACTAAAAGTGCGGACCCGGAGTGCATTTAAGGACCATGCTCGCTGTATAGTGGAACGGCAGATGAAAACGCGATAAGTGACGTAAGACGTGACATTGAAGAGACACGAGGCAAGGTGCCCTCGGCACTGCCTCAAGGTTCAGATGAGTTACCTACTATTCAACCACATTTAACCGACCTATATTAATGTCAATCGACTGGTTTCAACGTTTAAAGAACAATTACAATAACATGTAACATATTGATTAACATTTTGAATTTCACTATTTGTTGTTGTATATGCAGCTCTATTTGCAAGTTATGTGTTTAAAAAATACTCAAATTATTTGTTTAATACTTTAAAATTAATTGTTAACAAATTCAATAACATGAAATTCATTTTTAAAGAATCATTACTTTGATTTCCGAAATTATATAGAATACCATTAGGACAATATTGATCTTATACCGTTTTTCCGCCATCTTAAAAATGGCAGTCATATTAGATTTTTAAGAGTGGGTTCATAGCTGAAATCAAAGGGTATATAACCAAGAACTATTATGCGAAGTTTCATGCTTTCCTCATCAAGTGAGCAATTCTGATATATATCTGCACCAATCGACCGGACTATTTTAAATAAGCCGTATTGAAAACAAAACAATTGGTATAAACTTGTGTTCTGTCCGTTATTTATTTGACACGGACAACAAGGACTAAACAATAACTCGTGTGTTAAAAAAAAGAGAATCAGTCTTTGACTCAGTGCAATATTTTGTTATAGTTACTATATATATTATTAAAAGTATAGAAGACACATTCGAAAAAAATATAATTCTAAAACAAAAATTGTGTAGCGAAAATGAGCAGACTTTTTTTTATTATATACACCTGATGAATTACTATTTTGCTTAATTTGTAGTCTGATTGGAATCTATCAATAACCAATGATTAAGTTGATTACAGAATATCAGGTGATTTTTTTTTGTATTTCTCTTGTGTTATTTTAATAGTGGTTATCTAATTACATTTTGACCAAAATATTCCCACCGCGTCTTTTGATTTCTATTTAAATTGTGTGCAATAATATGCACCATAATTTGTTTATTATTTAACGATTATCAAAGACACTTTCATATAGCGCATACTCTTGAAATCATTTGTTAACATTTTTTCAGCTGAACCAAATTACTACATAAAAATTCATTACTCTTTTTTGGAGTGTGACTCATACCCCTTGTTGTTATTTGAAGCATGCAACATGAATGAATAAAATTAAGAGGTGAAATATAAAAGATAATTGGCAAGTAACACAATGTCCACACTTTTGACTATAATCAAAGAAGAATATTGGTATGTTCCCATACCAATTACGTTATATCCAAGATATTTTTCACTGTTAACCTAAAATTGTCTGTACTAACAATTAAAAAGATAAATTTGTTTTATTCTATGGCATTGTTTTTGTTGCATGTGATAGTAGTAATGCTTGTGTAATTTTATGTTATACATTATATTATTCAATTCGTATTACACAAACATAGCAGCGTACAGCATACGTATGATAAAAATGTTCATTCACCAAAGATTTTTAGTATTAACGTTTAATCTGTATTTTCGTACACTTTTGATTTCACTGATAGTTTAACGTTAGCGGATTGTATGTCCTGCTTATTGTATCAAATGATTTTTAAGCATACAAAAATAATTATTATTGATCATAAAGTTTTAGACTAAAAAAAAATGTTAACATTACAGAAGCATTCAATGTTGATGAGGCAGTACACATTGACACTGAAATATTATTTTTTTCTCTCAATAATTGTTATTCTTTGATTAAAGCATCCTATTTTTTATTACTTTTGATATTTTTCTATATTCTTTAATAAATGCTTTTTGATCCATTTTCTTTGTATCTGATGGACCATAATTCTCATTTTTGTAAATCTCATTCTTTAGTTGTATTAATATAGACAAACATTATGTTTACTATACATTTAGTTTTTAGTGGCGACAGAAAAAAATATTAAAAGAATTGTAGTGTTGCATACACAATAGAATTAAATAGAAATGTAAAAAAAAATATGGTACACGAAATGTAGAATATGATTTTTTTTCATGGTTTTCTACGGTTTAAAATGGAATTTAGAATTAAATTATCACAAACGACTGTAATATTTTTCTGTCTATTCGAAATAACATAATAAATGTGGTGTACACTGTAAATAACCCGCGACGCGGGTTATTCAGTGTGCGCCACTTTTTTCTGTTATATCTTCATAGACAGAAAAAAATATTACAGTCATTCTTAACTAAATTCTGTGCCAAATTACTTTCGTATCATATCCTAATCTGATCTTCTCGTGCAATCGTACCGATTTCTCAGGTGCAACGTTAAATATTGCTTTATTTGACGCGGACGTCCGCTTACGTTCTTGAGCATACTATGTCCGGATTCAAGACTATCCCAAGTTTACCTACCTACGTTTTATCTGACGATACAATGTTAAGATCTTCTGTATACACACATTGGTTTCTTACATCGATCCTTCTCAAAAGTTCACATTGGAACACAGATATGATTCACATTTATAGAAACACTGTCACGAGTCATTCAACAGGTAAGGACATTGTCTTATTTATTAAAGTACAAAAGATGTTAATATATATTATATTCGACAAGGGTGGTACATCGCAAGGGGGGATAGTGCAGAGGACTGTGTGAGGGTCTGGATATATCTATAATATTTATAGAAAAAAAAGAGAATGAAAACTGTTACAAGTCAGTTTAAATGTACGTTAGACATGTTAGAATAAAGAAGAACATTTGATTTAATTCATATACATTATAAGTACAAGACACGTTAGGATACATTATATTCGACAAGGGTAGTAAACTCTGGATGCGGCGTTAGTGCAAAGGACTATATGAAAGTCAGAACGTAGCTTACAGAATGGAGTATGATAAACAATACTAAATAAAAAGGACCAATGAATGAATAAATCGGTTATACAAATATAAAGAGTAGAGATATGGGTTGATAAGGAAGAAGAATAGAGAATAATGGGTTAATAATAAAGAAGAATAGAGATTATACATGTATATTAATGGATGTTAAGCTATGAAAAATAAAAAAAAAAGTCTGAAATAAGGACAAATAAGGTAGAGTTTACATATCAGTTGAAAATATCCATTCTTGTAATGATTCCCTAAAGGGATAAACATAAACCCGTTGTAGTGTTTTTACACTAGTAATTTTGAGGCTCTTTATAGCTTGTTGTTCGGTATGAGCAAAGGCTCTTTGTTGAACGCCGTACATTGACCTATAATGGTTTACTTTTTTTTTAAATTGTTATTTGTATGGAGAGTTGTCTCATTTTCCTATATCTATATAATGTTAGTTTGTTATTCCTAAAACCACAGGGTGATTACCTCTTTTGCTAATGATGTCCACTAGGAATATCTCTTAAAAGAGGGACGCAATATAACAAAGGGACAGTCAAACGCATAAATCTTAAACAAACAGACAACGCCATGGCTAAAAATGAAAAAGACAAACAGAAAAACAATAGTACACATGACACGACATAGAAAACTAAAGAATAAACAACACGAACCCCACCAAAAACTAGGGATGATCTCAGGTGCTCCGGAAGGGTAAGCAGATCCTGATCCACATGTGGCATCCGTCGTGTTGCTTATGTGATTACAAATCCGGTTAATAGTCTAACTCGTTATGTCACATTCATGAAAGGAAAGGGGATTGTAAGGAACATATCCGATATCATTTGTGAAACGGTTATTCCATAACGGTCAACCATCTCGTAATGGTGTCCGTAAAATTTACGAAGGGATGATTTCAACTTCACCATTTGGAACTCTTGGTTAAATAACTTCCTGGTGAGCAGCAACCCTTTATCAAGAAAATCATGATAGGAAATGCAAGCACGGGAATATCGTATCAATTGGGAGATATATATCCCGTATGCAGGTGCTGCTGGAATGTTGCTAAATTAGAAATGGAAAGTTCACAATTAGAAAACTGAAATCATCTCTTTTGTCGTAAAGTTTTGTTTTCAACCGACCCCCATTGTCAATTTCTAGATGTAAGTCAAGATATGAAGCCGACTTAACGGTATCTGTAGTATCCTTTTTCTCTAGTTCGATGGGATAGATGCGTTCCACATAGTCACCAAATTTTGAATTGCTTAGTGAAAGAACATCATCTATATAGCGGAAAGTAGAGTTAAAGTGCTAACTTCTTATATTTCTTCCTAAGAAGTTCCAGTATGAAGTCAGCCTCATAATAATAAAGAAACAAGTCGACAAGTAGAGGGGCACAGTTTCTTCCCATTGGAATGCCGACAGTCTGTTGAAAAACACGTCCTCCGAATGTAACAAATATGTTGCCAATCAAGAAATCAAGCATCTTGATAATATCAGTTTCAGAGAATTGAGAGTTGTTTACAAAGTAGGATTTATCCCTCCCTAAGACAAGATACGTGTATCTACGTTGACCATTCTTTGTTATGAAGCAAAGTAATACCAACTCTTTCAATTTGTCTTTTAGTTTGGAATGTGGAATACTTGTGTAAAGAGTAGAAAAGTCAAATGTTTTCATACTGTTACAAGATGAAAGAGAGTTAGATTGTATGTACTCTAAAAGATCTTTGGTATTTTTAAGTATCCACATCTGATTCACGCCACCTCTAGAATATGCAGTTTTACAATAACTTTGATGCCCGTCTTTGATAAAATAGATGTTAATAATTTAGAAAGAGGTTTCGTGGAGCACTTGGAAGACCCAGCAATATACCGTTGTTTGTAAGGACACTTATGTAGTTTAGGTATCCAATACAGTAATGGAAGATCCAGTTCTTGATCTTTGGTTGCAATTCCAAAGGAACATAGAACAGAACTATGATTATCCAGGAATTCCTCTTTGGTAAGTGTCGTGAGGGTATAAGTTGAGTTTCCAAGTGAATTGTCAATACCTAATTCGTTTATCAAGCAGTTTATGAAATGACTTTTACACACGAAAACGATGTTTTTGGGGCTTTATCTGCGGGGAAAACAACATATTTGTCATGGAGATCGGATAGGTCTTTTGCAACATTTGGGTCTTCAAAGATTGACGTAGCATGGGCATTGATGGACCCATTCAGTTTCTTAATTCTGATTTGCATCAACGACCTCACTGCCTTATTCCATTCGGAAAGAGTGTCTACGACTTCCTTCTCGCGCGTATCCCATTGCCTGGCATATTCCTCGACTGAATCCATCAATATTTTAAAGTTGTATTTCCAATTGATGGATTTAGGCTCACGATATTTCGGACCTTTCGATAAATCATTTCGTAGAGAAGTGTTATCAACTATGTTAAGGTCACCAAATTTGTGTATGTTTCTGTCGTTGAACTTCAGACTATTATTCGGCTACGTTTGAATGTTGCCTTTGGCTATATACGAGGCAGATTTTAAATTACCATAAATCTGTTTAAATATCAGACTGTCTAGATGACAAGCAGACATTATTCGTCCATAAAACAAATACCCAATGAACGTTATACACTCCATTTCCTTTGTTGGAAAATGTGCAAATGCATTGGTCAGTTTACACAATATCAAAATCTTATTAATTTATAACTCAGAAATTAAATTTCATTGTTGTTATTATTTGTGTATATCTATCTTATTATTCAATACAAACCTTAAATAGCCCAAGTGTCTTCGTCTTTGTATTGGCTAAAGATAATACTCATTCGAAATGATAAATTAAGCTCCAACAATTGGTTTTATAATGAGATTTATAATTACTTTTTACCTTTTTTTATTTCAAATTTCAAAAAGTGTTCCGAAGACATAGACATTAGTCATGTTTCTCTGTTCTGTGCTACACCTGTCGATATTCCTTCGAATACAATAAGAAGATCATGTTATTTAAGTCAAAACGATCAAGTACAAGTCAAAGGACTCTCTTATTTCGTTGAAATTGATAGATTTTTATTCAATTAAGTCGTCCATATCTAAACAAAAGTTTTAAGAATAACTTAAGCTACATACATCATGTCAATAAAGTACATAGTGTAAACTGATTGTTTGTGTCAAACTTTGCATTCAGCACTTTTGGCGTCTTCCTTGTGGTATTAATGGAAAAATCGATGAGACCCAACAACCTTCGGTGGAAAAACATGCAGTCAGTTACGATTGAAGACATTCAAATAATCAACATCGACGTACTAGTGAAGAAGACCTTACAGTTCTTCGATCACAGACTCGCCACAAGTTTGATAGTCATTGTTGGTTCATGCTACATGACTTTGTACATTTTTTGTGTGCTATGGCAATTCAACTTTTGAACATGTTGGAGAGCAGCCGTGAATCCCTCAACTGTCTTGTAACTTGCAATGTTTTCCTATAAATAGTTCTATTGCACTTTTGTTTAATGCTTTCTTGCATTTATTTTAACATGTTTGTGTTTGGTTTTTGCCTTGACTCAAGGTGTTTGATCCTAAATTATTGCAAACGTGAACTGACTGACCTGGATTAAAGATAATCAATCTTTTTATACATGTTTCTACTTTAGTGGAGATTTCTCTGATGTCTTAGTTCTAACGGCTGTTTTGCCAGACAAGCTGATACCTCCTTAGATTTACTAAATGAATCCATAAACAGAATAAACGCAAACTCAAAGTCAACCATAATTATTGGTGTAGACTTTAATTTAGGAAACATCAATTGGGAAACAACAAGCGTCATCCATGGAAATGCAAACCTTAACAACATCAACAACTCTTAGATATAGTAATTGACCATTCATTAGCACAAGTTGTAAACATACCAACTCGAAATGACAAAATTTTAGATCTTGTGTTAACAAATTTATCAGCCATCATTGAAAACACTGAAACAATGCCACCATTAGGGGAGGCAGACCATGATATTGTATACACATAATGTTTAATTTCATTAAAAAGATGACAAACCAAGCCACGTAAAGTATACAAATATAAAAATGCAAACTGGCAAAAAATAAAAGAGGATATAGATGAAATATACCAAAAGATCATACATAAAAAAGATAGTGAAGATACAAACACATGTTGGTTAATATTTGATAACTAATAACAAAACACTATCACTGAGAACATACCACAGAAAATGATGAGAAACAGCAAAAAATTACCATGGATAACAAACAGTATAAGACGACAAATGAAAAAGTATAAGAAAAAATATCAAAATTACAAATTGAAAGGCAAGGGGAAACTAGACCAACTCAAAAAATTAAAACCTGATATACAAATACAACAAAGAACATCTTATTGCAATTGTTTGATGACAACCCTACTACCATATCAAAGAGCTTCCCAAAAAATCTGTTCAGTTATATAAAAACACAAAAAGCTGCAAGCTCTAACATAACACCACTCCGAAAAGAGGGCTCACTTACATCTGACTCAAAAGCAAAAGCTACCATTTTAAATGAACAGTTCAAAAAAGCATTCACACCTGTAACAGATGACCCAATACCAGATAAGGGCGTCAGTAAACATCCACATATACCTAATATTAAAATACAACAACAGGGCATAGCAAAACTTTTAAATAATATCAATATCAACAACGCAGCTGGTCCTATCTCATCCATGGAAAATTTTAAAAGAGTGTAAATCATCCATCACTCCCATTTTAACAATCATATTCCATTCATCACTGAACTCTGGAGAGATGTATGTCAAGCATTCAAAAAAGGCGACAAACACAATCCTATTAACCAATATCATTGACTTGCATCTGCTGCCAACCATTAGAACATGTTGTAGCTAGTAGTATAATGAAAGATCTTGATAAAAATAAAATACTGTATGATTTACAACATGGTTCTCGATCCTCCCGCTCCTGCAAAACTCAGCTAATTTCATTTATTCAAGATCTTGCAAATTCAAATAATAAAAACATTCGAATAGACACTGAACTAGTATATATTTGTTTAGGGGCCAGCTGAAGGACGCCTCCGGGTGCGGGAATTTCTCGCTACATTGAAGACCTGTTGGTGACCTTCTGCTGTTGTTTTTTTCTATGGTCGGGTTGTTGTCTCTTTGACATATTTCCAATATCTATTCTCAATGTTATCATAATAATGTATTTTGTAAAAGCATTTGATAAACTTTCACATCACCACCTCATGTATAAAAATGGTTTCTACGGTATAAATTGCAATGCATATCATTGGATTCATGATTTCTTAACAAACAGAACACACACTGTAGTCCTTGAAGATGAAACATCAAATAAAATTCCTGTAAAATCTTGGGTACCCCAAGGCACAGAACTTGGTCCAACTTTATTTTTAATCTTTATTAACGATTTGGCAGAATATATTGAACATAGTACATTCACATTGTTTACATAGATGATAGTATTATTCAGAGGGAAAATTAAAAAAAAACAGATGACGCCTATACATTAAAGTCTGACTTAGAAGCGGCTGACAGGTAGGAGCAGGACTGGCTCATGCATTTTCATTCTGATAAGTGTAACTAAAAAACGCAAACCTTTAGTTTCACTTATAAATTACACAATCACTCTCTAGAAAAAGTTGACTCAAAAATTTTTTTAGGCCTAACTCTTCAAACAAATTTAAGTTGGGACACACATATAGATAACATGACATCAAGAGCAAATCAGTCCCTTGGATTTATTCGTAGAAACCAAAAAAAAGCCTCATCAAATGTTAAAGCACATGCATATGTACGACCAAAATTAGAGTACTACTCAACAATCTGGGGTCCACATCAAAACCGCAAATTACACAAATCGAAAAAGTTCAGAGAAGAGCAGCACGTTTCTCATGCAATCGCTTCCATAACACCAGCTCATTTACTGAAATGATGACAGACCTAAATTGGTACCCACTCGAAATTAGGCGTTAACGATACAGACGTGTTTTCTTTTACACAAATATTCATGAAATTGTTGCACACATAACCTTTTGATCCCACTAGACAATAGAACCAGCATTAGCAATCCACACTCATTTAGGCAAATACAAACACCTGAAGACAGTTATAAATATTCATTTTATCCGCGAACAATTATAAATTTGCCACAACAAATAGTATCATGCAGTTCAGTAGAAGGATTTAAAAGTATGATCACAGAATCTGCTCTCATCCCATATTCTACCCATACCTATTCTATTATCAAATGTATATAGTTTTATCAAAATTTATGTTTCGAATGTACATACGTTATTTTGATTTTGTTTTTTTTTATTATTTCATGCTACAATATAAATCAAAAATTTTATAGTCGACGCCCGGCGAAAAATCTTCAATAATTGATGGATCGCTAGAAGCTGAAAGAAGAAGAAGCTAGGGTCGTGGGACATGATGTATATGGCAATATGGTCCAATTCAAGTTTTATAATGTTTGGATTTGTGAATGCTAATTACCTGCTCAAAGTTTTACACTGAAGCTTAGCATCCCTATGACTTTGCGTGATGTGTTTACATTCCTACTATCAACTAATTTGCATATGCAAGTGCAACATCTTTGACAACCAGTTGCATCAAAACTGCACACGTGATTTCCTAGTAACGAAAAGACGAAGAGACGTCGATCGGCGAACTTTGTTTTTCAAAACGCCTTCGTCGGTCTTGGCAGTCGATCGAGTCGTCCATATTTGTTAACCATAATTTATATTTTCGGATTGACAAAATTCGACTCTATAGCTTATGAAAATATGCTTTTAAAGAGCCTTTCTGATATTTTAAGCATCTTTTTGAATATAATATTTATACTTTCGCTTACTAGGCGGGAAATACCGAGGTGTAGAAAAAAATTGACACCTCGGTATATCATTATTATGAGTCGGACACCTAAATGTGTAAATACTATCTTATCATACTGTTGCTAGTTGTATCTTACAAGAATGTACTTAATCTTATGTTAATATAATGTACCTAGTATTATGTTTTTTATGTAAGACCTTAGTCTTATGCTATAATATTGTACGTTTTATTGAGTAACTGTGCAGTTTTTTTATTGATCTGACAGAGTACTAAAGCTATAGAGTCTAGATATGTCTTGTGTTATGTTATGAGATTGTACTTAGTGCGATGCTATAAGAATATCTCTTACAAAATGTTTAACGAAATAAGTAAAAGCACACCGTCTCATACATGAGATTAAGAAATGATACACCATATGTGTCTGTATGGCTTAATGTAAAGCTTTCACAAACATCTGCCTGAGATCCCAAGCTTATATCAAATGCATCTTACACAGTCTTACAACCATATCAGAATGTGGTTCCAGTCTAATCTACAGTTTATTGAGTAGTTGTACAGCTTCTTATTCGTCTGATTAAGGTTAAAATGCTATGTTATCATATGATTTTTAGTGGTACCTAGCACGAATGTACTTAATCTTTTGATATAATAATGTCCATTTTATTATGTTTTTAGTAAGAACTTAGTGCTATGCTATAAGAAAATACGTTTGAATGAGTACGTGAGCAGGTTTTCATTCATCTGATTGAGTACTTAAGTTAAAAAATTCAGAATATGTCTTGTCCTGTGTTATGTTATAAATATTAACTTAGTGCTATGCTATAAGAATGTATCTTGCGACATCTTTAACGAAATAAGTAAGACTACACCTTTCTCGGACATAAGATTGAGAAAGGACACAATATATGTGTCTGTATGGCTTAGGGTGAAGCTTTCTCAAACATCTGCCTGAGATCTCAAGCTTGTCTCTAATGCATCTGAATGAGTGAGGGCACAGCTTTGCAAACATATCAGAATATGGTTCCAGTCTAATCTACAGTTTATTTAGTAATTGTACAGCTTCTTATTCTTCTAAGTTTAAAATGCTATCATATGATTTTTAGTGGTACCTAACAAGAATGTACTTAATCTTTTAATATATTAATGTACATTGTATTATGTTTTTTTAAGAACTTAGTGCTATGCTATAAGAATGTACGTTTGAATGAGTACGTGTGCAGTTTTTCATTCATCTGATTGAGTACTAAAGTTAAAAAGTTCATAATGTGTCTTGTCCTGTGTGATGTTATAAGAATGTACTTAGTGTTATGCTATACGAATGTATCTTGCAAATTATTTAACGAAATAAGTTACAACACAAATTCTCATACATAAGATTGAGAAAGGATATACCAAATGTGTCTGTTTGACCATTTCTGAGTAGCAACATTGCACCAGCACCTGCATACGATGTGTATATCTCCCAATTGATACGCCATTCCCGTATTTACATTTCCTATCATGATGTTCTTGATACAGGGTTGTTATTTACAATGAAGCTATTAAATCAAGAGTTCGAAATGGTGAAGTTCAAATCATATCTTAGTTAATTTTACGAACGCAATCACGAGTTGGTTGACCGTTATGGAATAACCGTTTCACAAATGATATCGGATAGGTTTCTTACGTCGTAACTACAATCCCCTTCCCTTTCATAAATGTGGCCTACCGAATTATTCTATTTACCGGATTTGTTAAATCATAAGCAACACGACGGGTGCCACATGTGGAGCAGGATCTGCTTACCCTTCTAGATCGGAAGCACCTGATATCACCCCTAGTTTTTCGTGGGGTTCGTGTTAATAATTCTCTACTTTTCAATGTTGTGCCATGTGTACTATTGTTTGTCCGTTTGTCCTTTTTATTTTTATGCATGTCGTTGTCCGTTTATTTTTGATTTATAAGTTAGCCTCTCCTTCTGGTACCGTTCGTCCCTCTTTTAGGGTGCATTTTTCTCAAACATCTGCTTGAGATCCACAGCTCGTCTCAAATGCATTTCAATGAGTAATGTCACAACTTTGCATATCAGAATATCGTTACAGTCTTATCTACTGTATTGAGTAATTGTACAGCTTCCTATTCATCTGAACCAGGTCTAAATATATTGTGATAGCGTTTTATCTAGTGATACCCTCCAAGAATGTACTTAATCGTATGTTAATATAATGTACCTAGTGTTATTTTTTAAGTGAGAACTTAGTGCTATGCTATAATAATGTACGTTTCATTGAGTAATTGTACAGGTTTTTTTTATTCATCTTTCTGAGTACTAAAACTATAAAGTTCAGAATGTGTCTTATGTTATGTTATAAATATAAACTTAGTGCTATGCTATAAGAATGTATCTTGCGAAATCTTTAACGAAATAAGTAAGAATACACCTTCTCAGACATAAGATTGAGAAAGGATACAACATATGTGTCTGTATGGCTTAGGGTGAAGCTTTCTCAAACATCTGCCTGAGATCCCAAGCTTGTCTCAAATGCATCTGAATGAGTAAGGGCACTGCTTTGCAAACATATCAGAATATGGTTCCAGTCTAATCTACAGTTTATTGAGTAATTGTAAAGCTTCTCATTCGTCTGATTAAGGTTAAAATGCTATGTTATCATATGATTTCTAGTGGTACCTAACAAGAATGTACTTAATCGTTTAATATAATAATTTACATTGTATTATGATTTTACTAAAAACTTAGTGCTATGCTATAAGAATGTACGTTTGAATGAGTACGTGTGCAGTTTTTCATTCATCTGATTGAGTACTTAAGTTAAAAAATTCAGAATATGTCTTGTCCTGTGTTATGTCATAAATATTAACTTAGTGCTATGCTATAAGAATGTATCTTGCGACATCTTTAACGAAATAAGTAAGACTACACCTTTCTCGGACATAAGATTGAGAAAGGAAACAATATATGTGTCTGTATGGCTTAGGGTGAAGCTTTCTCAAACATCTGCCTGAGATCTCAAGCTTGTCTCTAATGCATCTGAATGAGTGAGGGCACAGCTTTGCAAACATATCAGAATATGGTTCCAGTCTAATCTACAGTTTATTTAGTAATTGTACAGCTTCTTATTCTTCTAAGTTTAAAATGCTATCATATGATTTTTAGTGGTACCTAACAAGAATGTACTTAATCTTTTAATATATTAATGTACATTGTATTATGTTTTTTAAGAACTTAGTGCTATGCTATAAGAATGTACGTTTGAATGAGTACGTGTGCAGTTTTTCATTCATCTGATTGAGTACTAAAGTTAAAAAGTTCATAATGTGTCTTGTCCTGTGTGATGTTATAAGAATGTACTTAGTGTTATGCTATACGAATGTATCTTGCAAATTATTTAACGAAATAAGTTACAACACAAATTCTCATACATAAGATTGAGAAAGGATATACCAAATGTGTCTGTTTGACCATTTCTGAGTAGCAACATTGCACCAGCACCTGCATACGATGTGTATATCTCCCAATTGATACGCCATTCCCGTATTTACATTTCCTATCATGATGTTCTTGATACAGGGTTGTTATTTACAATGAAGCTATTAAATCAAGAGTTCGAAATGGTGAAGTTCAAATCATATCTTAGTTAATTTTACGAACGCAATCACGAGTTGGTTGACCGTTATGGAATAACCGTTTCACAAATGATATCGGATAGGTTTCTTACGTCGTAACTACAATCCCCTTCCCTTTCATAAATGTGGCCTACCGAATTATTCTATTTACCGGATTTGTTAAATCATAAGCAACACGACGGGTGCCACATGTGGAGCAGGATCTGCTTACCCTTCTAGATCGGAAGCACCTGATATCACCCCTAGTTTTTCGTGGGGTTCGTGTTAATAATTCTCTACTTTTCAATGTTGTGCCATGTGTACTATTGTTTGTCCGTTTGTCCTTTTTATTTTTATGCATGTCGTTGTCCGTTTATTTTTGATTTATAAGTTAGCCTCTCCTTCTGGACCGTTCGTCCCTCTTTTAGGGTGCATTTTTCTCAAACATCTGCTTGAGATCCACAGCTCGTCTCAAATGCATTTCAATGAGTAATGTCACAACTTTGCATATCAGAATATCGTTACAGTCTTATCTACTGTATTGAGTAATTGTACAGCTTCCTTTTCATCTGAACCAGGTCTAAATATATTGTGATAGCGTTTTATCTAGTGATACCCTCCAAGAATGTACTTAATCGTATGTTAATATAATGTACCTAGTGTTATTTTTTAAGTGAGAACTTAGTGCTATGCTATAATAATGTACGTTTCATTGAGTAATTGTACAGGTTTTTTTTATTCATCTTTCTGAGTACTAAAACTATAAAGTTCAGAATGTGTCTTATGTTATGTTATAAATATAAACTTAGTGCTATGCTATAAGAATGTATCTTGCGAAATCTTTAACGAAATAAGTAAGAATACACCTTCTCAGACATAAGATTGAGAAAGGATACAACATATGTGTCTGTATGGCTTAGGGTGAAGCTTTCTCGAACATCTGCCTGAGATCCCAAGCTTGTCTCAAATGCATCTGAATGAGTAAGGGCACTGCTTTGCAAACATATCAGAATATGGTTCCAGTCTAATCTACAGTTTATTGAGTAATTGTAAAGCTTCTCATTCGTCTGATTAAGGTTAAAATGCTATGTTATCATATGATTTCTAGTGGTACCTAACAAGAATGTACTTAATCGTTTAATATAATAATTTACATTGTATTATGATTTTACTAAAAACTTAGTGCTATGCTATAAGAATGTACGTTTGAATGAGTACGTGTGCAGTTTTTCTTTCATCTGATTGAGTACTATAGTTTAAAAGTTCATAATGTGTCTTGTCCTGTGTGATGTTATAAGAATGTACTTAGTGTTATGCTATACGAATGTATCTTGCAAATTATTTAACAAAATAAGTATCAACACAAATTCCCAAACATAAGATTGAGAAAGGATACACCAAATGTGTCTTTTTGACCATTTCTGAGTAGCAACATTGCACCAGCACCTGCATACGATGTGTATATCTCCCAATTGATACGCCATTCCCGTATTTGCATTTCCTATTATGATGTTCTTGATACAGGGTTGTTATTTACAATGAAGCTATTAAATCAAGAGTTCGCAATGGTGAAGTTCAAATCATATAATAGTTAATTTTACGAACGCAATCACGAGTTGGTTGACCGTTATGGAATAACCGTTTCACAAATGATATTGGATAGGTTTCTTACATCGTAACTACAATCCCCTTCCCTTTCATAAATATGGCATACCGAATTATACTATTTACCGGATTTGTTAAATCATAAGCAATACGACGGGTGCCACATGTGGAGCAGGATCTGCTTCGCTTCTGGAACAACTGAGATCAACCCTATTATTTGGTGGGGTTAGTGTTGTTTATTCTTTAGATTTCAATGTCGTGCCATATGTACTATAGTTTGTCCGTTTGTCCTTTTTATTTTTAGTCATGTCGTTGTCCCTTTATTTTCAATTTATGAATTTGTGACTTTCCCTCTAGTATCGTTCGTCCCTCTTTTATGGTGCAGTTTTCTCAAACATCTGCTTGAGATCCACAGCTTGTCTCAAATGCATTTCAATGAGTAATGTCACAACTTTGCATATCAGAATATCGTTACAGTCTTATCTACTGTATTGAGTAATTGCACAGCTTCCTATTCATCTGAACAATGTCTAAATATATTGTGATAGCGTTTTATCTAGTGATACCCTCCAAGAATGTACTTAATCGTATGTTAATATAATGAATCTAGTGTTATGTTTTTAAGTGAGAACTAAGTGCTATGCTATAATAATGTACGTTTCATTTAGTAATTGTACAGGGTTTTTTATTCATTAGTCTGAGTACTAAAACTATAAAGTGCAGAATGTGTCTTATGTTATGTTATAAATATGAACTTAGTGCTATGCTATAAGAATGTATCTTGCTAAATCTTTAACGAAATAAGTAAGAATACACCTTCTCAGACATAAGATTGAGAAAGATTACAACATATGTGTCTGTTTTGCTTAGGGTGAAGCTTTCTCAAACATCTGGCTGAGATCCCAAGCTTGTCTCAAATGCATCTGAATGAGTAAGGGCACTGCTTTGCAAACATATCAGAATATGGTTCCAGTCTAATATACAGTTTATTGAGTAATTGCAAAGCTTCTCATTCGTCTGATTAAGGTAAAAATGCTATGTTATCATATGATTTCTGGTGGTACCTAATAAGAATGTACTTAATCGTTTGATATAATAATGTACATTGTATTATGTTTTTACTAAGAATTTAGTGCTATGCTATAAGAATGTACATTTGAATGAGTACGTGTGCAGTTTTTCTTTCATCTGATTGAGTACTATAGTTAAAAAGTTCATAATGTGTCTTGTCCTGTGTTATGTTATAAGAATGTGTTTAGTGCTATGATATACGAATGTATCTTGCAAATTATTTAACGAAATAAGTAACAACACAAATTCCCATACATAAGATTGAGAAAGGATACACCAAATGTGTCTGTTTGACCATTTCTGAGTAGCAACATTGCACCAGCACCTGTATACGATGTGTATATCTCCCAATTGACACGCCATTCCCGTATTTGCATTTCCTATCATGATGTTCTTGATACAGGGTTGTTATTTACAATGAAGCTATTAAATCAAGAGTTCGAAATGGTGAAGTTCAAATCATATCTTATTCAATTTTACGAACGCAATCACGAGTTGGTTGACCGTTATGGAATAACCGTTTCACAAATGATATCGGATAGGTTTCTTACGTCGAAACTACAATCCCCTTCCCTTTCATAAATGTGGCATACCGAATTTTACTATTTACTGGATTTTTTCAATCATAAGCAATACGACGGGTGCCACATGAGGAGCAGTATCTGCTTACACTTCTGGAACAACTGAGATCACCCCTAGTATTTGGTGGGGTTTGTGTTGTTTATTCTTTAGATTTCAATGACGTGCCATGTGTACTATAGTTTGTCCGTTTGTCCTTTTTATTTTTAGTCATGTCGTTGTCCCTTTATTTTCAATTTATGAATTTGTGACTTTCCTTCTAGTATCGTTCGTCCCTCTTTTAGGGTGCAGTTTTCTCAAACATCTGCTTGAGATCCACAGCTTGTCTCAAATGCATTTCAATGAGTAATGTCACAACTTTGCATATCAGAATATCGTTACAGTCGTATCTACTGTATTGAGTAATTGTACATCGTCCTATTCATCTGAACAATGTCTAAATATATTGTGATAGCGTTTTATCTAGTGATACCCTCCAAGAATGTACTTAATCGTATGTTAATATAATGAATCTAGTGTTATGTTTTTAAGTGAGAACTTAGTGCTATGCTATAATAATGTACGTTTCATTTAGTAATTGTACAGGGTTTTTTATTCATTAGTCTGAGTACTAAAACTATAAAGTTCAGAATGTGTCTTATGTTATGTTATAAATATGAACTTAGTGCTATGCTATAAGAATGTATCTTGCTAAATCTTTAACGAAATAAGTAAGAATACACCTTCTCAGACATAAGATTGAGAAAGAATACAACATATGTGTCTGTATGGCTTAGGGTGAAGCTTTCTCAAACATCTGGCTGAGATCCCAAGCTTGTCTCAAATGCATCTGAATGAGTAAGGGCACTGCTTTTCAAACATATCAGAATATGGTTCCAGTCTAATATACAGTTTATTGAGTAATTGCAAAGCTTCTCATTCGTCTGATTAAGGTAAAAATGCTATGTTATCATATGATTTCTGGTGGTACCTAACAAGAATGTACTTAATCGTTTGATATAATAATGTACATTGTATTATGTTTTTACTAAGAATTTAGTGCTATGCTATAAGAATGTACATTTGAATGAGTACGTGTGCAGTTTTTCTTTCATCTGATTGAGTACTATAGTTAAAAAGTTCATAATGTGTCTTGTCCTGTGTTATGTTATAAGAATGTGTTTAGTGCTATGATATACGAATGTATCTTGCAAATTATTTAACGAAATAAGTAACAACACAAATTCCCATACATAAGATTGAGAAAGGATACCACCAAATGTGTCTGTTTGACCATTTCTGAGTAGCAACATTGCACCAGCACCTGCATACGATGTGTATATCTCCCAATTGATACGCCATTCCCGTATTTACATTTCCTATCATGATGTTCTTGATACAGGCTTGTTATTTACAATGAAGCTATTTAATCAAGAGTTCGAAATGGTGAAGTTCAAATCATACCCCAGGAGTAGATTACCTTAGCCGTATTTGGCACAACTTTTTGGAATTTTGGATTCTCAATGCTCCTCAACTTTGTATTTATTTGGCTTTTTAACTATTTTGATCTGAGCGTCACTGATGAGTCTTATGTAGACGAAACGCGCGTCTGACGTATAAAATTATAATCCTGGTACTTTTGATAACTATTTACACCACTGGGTCGATGCCACTGCTGGTGGACGTTTCGTCCCCGAGGGTATCACCAGCCCAGTAGTCAGCACTTCGGTGTTGACATGAATATCAATTATATGGTCATTTAAATAACTTTTCTGTTTACAAAACTTTGAATTTTTCGAAATACTAAGGATTTTCTTACCCCAGGAGTAGATTACCTTAGCCGTATTTGGCACAACTTTTTGGAATTTTGGATTCTCAATGCTCCTCAACTTTGTATTTATTTGGCTTTTTAACTATTTTGATCTGAGCGTCACTGATGAGTCTTATGTAGACGAAACGCGCGTCTGGCGTATAAAATTATAATCCTGGTACTTTTGATAACTATTTACACCACTGGGTCGATGCCACTGCTGGTGGACGTTTCGTCCCCGAGGGTATCACCAGCCCAGTAGTCAGCACTTCGGTGTTGACATGAATATCAATTATATGGTCATTTAAATAACTTTTCTGTTTACAAAACTTTGAATTTTTCGAAATACTAAGGATTTTCTTACCCCAGGAGTAGATTACCTTAGCCGTATTTGGCACAACTTTTTGGAATTTTGGATTCTCAATGCTCCTCAACTTTGTATTTATTTGGCTTTTTAACTATTTTGATCTGAGCGTCACTGATGAGTCTTATGTAGACGAAACGCGCGTCTGGCGTATAAAATTATAATCCTGGTACTTTTGATAACTATTTACACCACTGGGTCGATGCCACTACTGGTGGACGTTTCGTCCCCGAGGGTATCACCAGCCCAGTAGTCAGCACTTCGGTGTTGACATGAATATCAATTATATGGTCATTTAAATAACTTTTCTGTTTACAAAACTTTGAATTTTTCGAAATACTAAGGATTTTCTTACCCCAGGAGTAGATTACCTTAGCCGTATTTGGCACAACTTTTTGGAATTTTGGATTCTCAATGCTCCTCAACTTTGTATTTATTTGGCTTTTTAACTATTTTGATCTGAGCGTCACTGATGAGTCTTATGTAGACGAAACAAGCGTCTGGCGTATAAAATTATAATCCTGGTACTTTTGATAACTATTATTCAATTTTACGAACGCAATCACGAGTTGGTTGACCGTTACCGTTTCACAAATGATATCGGATAGGTTTCTTACGTCGTAACTACCATCCCCTTCCCTTTCATAAATTTGGCATACCGTATTTTACTATTTACCGGATTTGTTAAATCATAAGCAATACGACGGGTGCCACATGTGGAGCAGGATCTGCTTACACTTCTGGAACAACTGAGATCACCTCTAGTAATTGGTGGGGTTCGTGTTGTTTATTCTTTAGATTTCAATGACGTGCCATGTTTAATATAGTTTGTCCGTTTGTCCTTTTTATTTTTAGTCATGTCGTTGTCCCTTTATTTTCAATTTATGAATTTGTGACTTTCCCTCTAGTATCCTTCGTCCCTCTTTTAGGGTGCAGTTTTCTCAAACATCTGCTTGAGATCCACAGCTTGTCTCAAATGCATTTCAATGAGTAATGTCACAACTTTGCATATCAGAATATCGTTACAGTCTTATCTACTGTATTGAGTAATTGTACAGCTTCCTATTCATCTGAACAAGGTCTTAATATATTGTGATAGCGTTTTATCTAGTGATACCCTCCAAGAATGTACTTAATCGTATATTAATATAATGTACCTAGTGTTATGTTTTCAAGTGAGAACTTAGTGCTATGCTATAATAATGTATGTTTCATTGAGTAATTGTACAGGGTTTTTTACTCATCTGTCTGAGTACTAAAACTATAAAGTTCAAAATGTGTCTTATGTTATGTTATAAATATGAACTTAGTGCTATGCTATAAGAATGTATCTTGCGAAATCTTTAACGAAATAAGTAAGAATACACCTTCTCAGACATAAGATTGAGAAAGGATACAACATATGTGTCTGTATGGCTTAGGGTGAAGCTTTCTCAAACATCTGGCTGAGATCCCAAGCTTGTCTCAAATGCATCTGAATGAGTAATGTCACAACTTTGCATATCAGAATATCGTTACAGTCTTATCTACTGTATTGAGTAATTGTACAGCTTCCTATTCATCTGAACCAGGTCTAAATATATTGCGATAGCGTTTTATCTAGTGATACCCACCAAGAATGAACTTAATCGTATGTTAATATTATGTACCTAGTGTTATGTTTTAAGTGAGAACTTAGTGCTATGCTATAATAATGTACGTTTCATTGAGTAATTGTACAGGTTTTTTTATTCATCTGTCTGAGTACTAAAACTATAAAGTTCAGAATGTGTCTTATGTTATGTTATAAATATGAACTTAGTGCTATGCTATAAGAATGTATCTTGCGAAATCTTTAACGAAATAAGTAAGAATACACCTTCTCAGACATAAGATTGAGAAAGGATACAACATATGTGTCTGTGTGGCTTAGGGTGAAGCTTTCTCAAACATCTGCCTGAGATCCCAAGCTTATCTCAAATGCATCTGAATGAGTAAGGGCACTGCTTTGCAAACATATCAGAATATGGTTCCAGTATAATCTACAGTTTATTGAGTAATTGTAAAGCTTCTCATTCGTCGGATTAAGGTTAAAATGCTATGTTATCATATGATTTCTACCTAACAAGAATGTACTTAATCGTTTAATATAATAATGTACATTGTATTATGATTTTACTAAAAACTTAGTGCTATGCTATAAGAATGTACGTTTGAATGAGTACGTGTGCAGTTTTCTTTCATCTGATTGAGTACTATAGTTTAAAAGTTCATAATGTGTCTTGTCCTGTGTGATGTTATAAGAATGTACTTAGTGTTATGCTATACGAATGTATCTTGCAAATTATTTAACAAAATAAGTAACAACACAAACTCCCATACATAAGATTGAGAAAGGATACACCAAATGTGTCTGTTTGACCATTTCTGAGTAGCAACATTGCACCAGCACCTGTATACGATGTGTATATCTCCCAATTGACACGCCATTCCCGTATTTGCATTTCCTATCATGATGTTCTTGATACAGGGTTGTTATTTACAATGAAGCTATTAAATCAAGAGTTCGAAATGGTGAAGTTCAAATCATATCTTATTCAATTTTACGAACGCAATCACGAGTTGGTTGACCGTTATGGAATAACCGTTTCACAAATGATATCGGATAGGTTTCTTACGTCGTAACTACAATCCCCTTCCCTTTCATAAATGTGGCATACCGAATTTTACTATTTACTGGATTTGTTCAATCATAAGCAATACGACGGGTGCCACATGTGGAGCAGGATCTGCTTACACTTCTGGAACAACTGAGATCACCCCTAGTATTTGGTGGGGTTTGTGTTGTTTATTCTTTAGATTTCAATGACGTGCCATGTGTACTATAGTTTGTCCGTTTGTCCTTTTTATTTTTAGTCATGTCGTTGTCCGTTTATTTTCAATTGATGAATTTGTAACTTTCCCTTTGGTATCGTTCGTCCCTCTTGCAGGGTGCAGTTTTCTCAAACATCTGCTTGAGATCCACAGCTTGTCTCAAAAGCATTTCAATGAGTAATGTCACAACTTTGCATATCAGAATATCGTTACAGTCTTATCTACTGTATTGAGTAATTGTACAGCTTCCTATTCATCTGAACAAGGTCTAAATATATTGTGATAGCGTTTTATCTAGTGATACCCTCCAAGAATGTACTTAATCTTATGCTAATATTATGTACCTAGTGTTATGTTTTTAAGTGAGAACTTAGTGCTATGCTATAATAATGTATGTTTCATTGAGTAATTGTTCAGGGTTTTTTAATTATTTGTCTGAGTACTAAAACTATAAAGTTCAGAATGTGTCTTATCTAATGTTATACATATGAACTTAGTGCTACGCTATAAGAATGTATCTTGCGAAATCTTTAACGAAATAAATAAGAAAACACCTTCTCCAACATAAGATTGTGAAAGGATACAACATATGTGTCTGTATGGCTTAGGGTGAAGCTTTCTCAACATCTGCCTGAGATCTCAAGCTTGTCTCAAATGCATCTGAATGAGTAAGGGCACAGCTTTGCAAAAATATCAGAATATGGTTACAGTTTAATCTACAGTTTATTGAGTATTTTTTAAAGCTTCTCATTCGTCTGATTAAGGTTAAAATGCTATGTTATCATATGATTTTTAGTGGTTCCTAACAAGAATGTACTTAATCTTTTGATATACTTATGTACATTGTATTTTGTTTTTACTAAAAATTTAGTGCTATGCTATAAGAATGTACATTTGAATGAGTACGTGTGCAGTTTTTCTTTCATCTGATTAGAACTATAGTTAAAAAGTTCATAATGTGTCTTGTCCTGTTTTATGTTAAAAGAATGTACTTAGTGCTATGCTATACGAATGTATCTTGTAAAATATTTAACGAAATAAGTAACAACACACCTTCTTGTACATAAGATTGAGAAAGGATACACCAAATGTGTCTGTTTGACCATTTCTGAGTAGGAACATTGCACCAGCACCTGCATACGATGTGTATGTCTCCCAATTGATACGACAATCCCGTGCTTTCATTTCCTATCATGATGTTCTTGATACAGGGTTGTTATTTACAATAAAGTTATTAAATCAAGAGTTCGAAATAGTGAGGTTCAAATCATATCTTAGTAACATTTACGAACGCCATCACGAATTGGTTGACCGTTATGGAATAACCGGTTCACAAATGATATCGGATATGTTCCTTATGTCGTAAATATAATCCCGTTCCTTTTTAAAAATGTGACATACCGAATTATACTATTTACCGGATTTGTTATCTTATAAGCAACACAACGGGTGCAACATGTGGAGCAGAATCTGCTTACCCTTCTGGAGCACCTGAGATCACCCGTAGATTTGATACCTGTGCCCTTTTTGCATGGACTTTCTTTTTGGCAAAATGATTAACCGTACTATATTTCGTGAACTTTTCCATTTCCCGTGTATTTATTTTTATGCGGCGATTCTTTACTTATAAAGCTATTGTCGCTGGTATTTACTGATTATGTCAAAGTCGTGTGATACGCTATTGTGGAGTTGACCAGTTGTAAAAGAAAACGTCACTCAGGCATTTTTAAATTCAAATTACGGTAACACATTGCTTAGGCTACGGATGACAACCATGATACCTACAGGAACAAATAAACTCATCATAGATACGTATACCAGGACTAAATTTAGTATATACACCAGACTCATAAACTCATCAGTGACGCCCGAATCCTAAAAAGTTAAAAAGGCCAAAAAAACAGTACGAAGTTGAAGAGCATTGAGGACCAAAATTCCTAAAAGTATACAGCTAAAGTAATTTTTGCCTGAGGTAGAAAAACGACGCAGAATTGAGCAAAACGTAGTGACTTTTATTTCACAATTCAACCAAACAGAAAGTAATACTCTTACACACGCTCATGGAAAAATTTCACAGTAGTAATTTTTACCTGCGAAAACGCCAAAGCCTAGTTTATAAGGACATGATAGCTGAATAAAAAGATCCAGTCAATATAAGCTCTAGATAGATTTTATGTCTAAGGTACGAACCATTCAATTTGAGGAAGTAGTCTAGGGTATTTGAGAGAAAACAATCTGACTCTGTGTTTTGCTTAAAACAAGAATTCTGGTCGTATCTGGATTGAAAACAATCATCTTGTCCACTTTTGAGCTAATAGGAACGGAAATGTCCAACAGAATTAATTCGCATTAAATGAAAAAAGATGAATAAAAGATCGGCGCATTTATTTTAGACCGGGGTTTGCATGCCTGACCGGAACGTCTGTTTCGCAGAACTGATATATTGAATACTTTTTCCAAAACCAGACTGCAACCTGCCTGTTGACTGAGGCCTTCATGTCTCAATGTGTAGACAGTCATTCATAAATTCGTTGTCATTTCAGACTCTTTCGTAGACATTGGTTGATTATGGTAACCTTCTTTTCTCCTTATTTTGTTAGCGAAACATATTAACCAAACGTTTGGATAAAAATTGATTGTTTGACTTTTTTAGCTTGTGTCGGTTATTGTAAATTTCATCGAATAGCCCGACGTATTTCTTGTTTGTGAGGTAATGTTAACTTTATACACAACAAACAAGACTGTTTCGTGTCTACTTTTTACTAACAAGTCCCACGTCAAATATAAAAGTACACAGCTTTGAATCCATTCTTTCACTTAATGATAGACAATTAATAGGGGAGAATACAGAATAAAAACAGTCCAACCCTTACACTTTTACTATAGAATATACATGCCCCACGCAAGGTTTCGTTTAAAAAGTGCGTTTCACACTTATTTTATGGTTTTAAGCCCACAAACGGTCCAGCAAATGTTTCGCCCCGCTACGCACGGCAATCTTGAAGAAGTTCGCCTCACCTTTTCAAATTTCGGGATCTGCGCCTGCGGCATCTAATAAGAATGTACTTATTCTTATGTTAATACAATGTTCCTAGTGGTATCTCATAAGAAAGTAAAAAGTGCTATGTTATCATAATGTACATAGTGTTATGTTTAAGAAAGTACTTAGTGCTATGCTCAAAGAATGTACATGCTACAATAAGGATACAGTTTTTCAAGCTTTCTCAAATGCATCTGACTAGTAAGTAAGGGCACAGTTAAACAAGTTAATTCGTCACTTTATATATCATATGACGCTTTACATGAACGAATTGCTGTTGTGAATTCAACTTGCTCGCCTCATTATTCCCCTCCACAACTTAAATAAAAAAGTAATTGGCCTATAATTAGATAATATCTTATTTTCAAATAAAAAGCTGTTACAACAATTTTAAAGTCTTTCAGCTAATTGGAAACTGATACTATTGTTGGGAATTATCACTTATTATTTTGATAAGAATGTCTATTTTTTCGAGACTAATTTTTAGCATTTTATATCTTATGACATCATGAGCTTATTCCGTATCAGAATAACAAAAAAATTGATATAAACTGTTTATTTTTTAATAAGACTGTATTACCTATCGATCGGAACGGCGTATGACAGTCTAAGAGAAAAATATTTACTCTCTCTGGATATATTCAGTCGATTTAGACTTGGGCAAAATTATCGTTTCAGACTGAAATCATTTAAATAGTGCTAAATGACCGTTTCAAACTGAAATCTTTTACTAGTGCTTCATGACCGTTTCAAACTGAAATTTTTTAACTAGTGCTTAATTACCGTTTCAGACTAAAATCGTGTTACTAGTGCTTAATGCTCGTTTCAGACTGAAATCGTGTAACTAGTGATAAATGACCATTGCAGACTGATATCGTGTTACTAATGCTAAATGAGCGTTTCTGATTGAAATCTTGTAACTAGTAACTAGTGCTTAATAACCATTTCAGACTGAAATCTTTTTACTAGTGCTTTATGACAGTTTTAAAATAGAATCTTTTTACTAGCGCTTAATGATCGTTTCAAAGTGTAAATTTGAGAATGGAAATGGGGAATGTGTCAAAGAGACAACTGTAATCTTGTTACTAGTGCTAAATGACCACTTCAGACTGAAATCTTGTTACTAGTGCTAAATGACTGTTTCAGACTGATATCTTGTTACCAATGCCTAGTGCCAAATCATTTCAAATCTGGAATTAAAATACCTTTCTCCTCTTAAAAAAAATCAGACTATTTTTCAACATATTACATTTCTTGTCGTCTCCTTGCAACCATCTTTCCATGCTTTCATTGCGAATAATACTTATAAGTTGTAATCTAACTGTTGGGCCATTCACGCTAAGCCTACAATAGTGTAGGCGTGCTATAGTAGAGGCGTGTTATTATATGCATGCTATAGTGAAGGCGTGCTTATAAATATATGTGTGCTTTAGTGTAGGCGTGCTATTATATGCGTGCTATAATGGAGGCGTATTATAGTGTAGGCGTGCTATTTTCGGCGTAGCATGAGTGGCCGAGTAGTAACGATTAATTAAATTCGGAACATTTATTGATTTTGATCATTTTTTTCATTTTTTTCGGGTAGGTTATATATGAGACTCGGACCCGTGATAGTACCGTATAGTGGAAGATGTGCACGGGGTGTACATTATTACTCATTTTCGCGGATGGAAAAAATCGCCAAAATAAATTCTGCCCATTTGAAAGTGTACAAGAAAAGTTATTGATAAAAGTTTTGAAGCCTCCAAAATAATAACATTTCGTATACCCTTTTCATTGAAAATTGCGAAATTTTTCATCCGCGAAAATAATCCGCCATACGGTACATCGAACCAAGATGTACATGATGAGGTGCGATGGTTTGAAGCTTAACTGGTCAACATAAACTTTACAAGTTGTAAGAACAAATTTTCGGATTTAAATTCTATTGGGTGTTTCACCGAACAGCAAGCTATAAAGAGCCACTAAAAGGACTAGTGTCAGAGAGAAAACAAACGGTATAATCTACATAAACACAGATCACTTATCAACCACATCTTCACCAGACAACCACTGAATAACAGGTTTCTGACCTAGGACAGATGTTGTTAAATTATCCGGATTTAAACGTTTTAATAGGTACCAAACTTCACCCTAGCCTGAAACATAATGTAACATAACGAAATAGAGTGACGCATTTAAAAATACAACTGAAATGGCTTAACTTAATCGAAAGACATATTAACACAAACAAGTGAACATACAATGAACGAATAAAATTACATACCATTCAGCAAGCAAGCAACCCAATTTCTTTATTCTCCGTCTTGTGTTCTTTTGTAATTATGAGTCATTCTGTTTATATCAGCTCCCCTTTAAGTAGTACTGTATTTCCATGTGCTACAAATAACAAAACATATGTCCATTCTCAATTTTATTCTTTACAAACGCTATTTTCTCTATCAGTTAATGTTTTTACATGATTATTAAACTAATTTTAGTAATGACAGAATTTTAAATCATGCTGAAATCCTTCAGACATTTTTCTGGAATAGAATATGTTTATGTGATTAATGATTATCAATCATCTCTGGAACCTAACCAATACTGAAAGCAAGACATAATATCATCTTAATAATTCACAACAAGAGGCTGTCAGAGCGACAGCAAACCAGATTTATTCATATTTACTCTTGTCTTGGCATTTTTCAATATCAGAAGAACCATATATAACTGATGAACAGCGAAAGCGAATATCTTCAATATCCAACTTGGCCTCAATTTTGTCATCAGTAACAATATATTAAAATTTCAAAAGCTTTGATTGAATGGTTAATGAGTAAATGAACAAAATGACTGGTTACACATTCTGTTAATCTTTCAAGAACCATAACTCCTGAACAGAAACAGTGAAAATCGCCTTTATTCAACTTAACCTCCACTTTGTCATTAGTAACAACATATTAGATTTTTTAAATCTTTGGTTGAACAGTTCATGAGTCAATATGCACGGACAGGACTAGAAACGCCATTTTTCAATCTTTTAAGAACCATAACTCCAGAATCGTACAAGTCAAAATCGTCATTATTAAAATTGACCTGTGTTTTTTCGTCAGCAACAACAAATTTCAAAAGCCTTGGTTTAACGGTGCACGAGTAAATGCATGGACAGGACTGGAAACGCCATATTTCAACCTTTTAAGAACCATAACTCCAGAACCGTAACAATTAAAATCTTCATTATTGAACTTGACCTCCCTTCTGTTGTCATTAACAACATATTACAATTTTAAAAGCGTTGGTTGAATGATTCATGAGTAAATGCACGGACAGGACTGGCAATGCCATTTTTCAATCTTTCAAGAACCATAACTCAACAACCGTAAAAGCCAAATCGTCATATTGAACCTGACCTGTGTTTTGTTGTCCGTAACATCATATTTAAATTTCAAAAGCTTTGGTAAAACGGTTCACGAGTTAATGCACGGATAGCACTGGAAACGCCATTTTTTAATCTTTCAAGAACAATAACTCTGTCAGAATCGTCATTATTGACCTTGACCTCCTTTTTGTTGTCAGTAACAGCATAATAAATTTTAAAATCTCTGGTTGAACGGTTCATGAGTAAATGTACGGACAACATTTGGCTGTATCCAACCCGACCACCCGACCGACCGCCCGTCAGCCATACATCCCCAAAACAATGACCAACATTTCTGTCACAAAAATCCGGTTAAAAATGCATCCCCCTTAAACTTTTTAGGTTAATTTCCCCTCTTTTACTTTTACTTTTTACGAAGTAGCGAATCCACATTTCAAAAATATCAGTCATTCCATCATGTAAACTTTACATTATCATTATCCACGAAAAGATCATAAAAATGAGGCCGCAGTCAGATTAACCTTGCTAGACGTACACATGACAAATGCCGATTTAGGATTTTAAAAAAGAGGTTGAGTCTTGCGAATACCTTACCAATCTTTCCGTACACCAAATATACTAGTTCGTTTGCTCATCATAAGTACGATATATGAAACATTGACCGATGAACCATTAAATTTTACAAACAAAAAATTGAGGTCAAAGTGATATGAGCCCTACCAAACAACATAATTTTAAATTCCTTAATATTATTTCATACACCAAATATATTTTAATTACTGATTAAAGCTTAATTAACTTACGTAAACTGTTATCACAGAGATATGTCTCCCTTTTTTGTAATTTAGATATGCAAATCTTGAAATTTCAATAGCAACACTTGAACATGTAAGTTTTGCAAATGATTAAAGTCATTGAACCATAACTTAAGGTACATGGCTGAACAATCTCCATGGAAATGATATATGCCAATGATAATACAACTGCATACCAAATACCATTGACATGTCACTAATGTTTCCCCATAAGCCGACCTAATCACAAACTAATACATAAAAACTAAGCAAAAGTTTCAAAGTCAATCAACCATGACTGAGGGGGCGGGCCAAATTATCTCCATGGAAATAAGATATGTCAATGTTTATAGACCTGCATACCAATTATCATTAACTTACCACAAGTGGTTCCTTATAAAGTGACCTAATCACAAAATATTACATGAAAACTAAGCAAAAGTTTCAAAGTCAATAGACTATAACTGAGGGGCGGGGCGGGGCGGAGCCAAATAATCTCCATGTTAATGAGATGTGCCAATACTAATACAACTTCCTTCCAGATATATTTGACTTACCACTAATTGCTCACTATAACACCTTATCACAAACTAATACATTGTTTAAGCCGCCGCCGTCGTCACCGGAAACAGCATACCTATGTCTCGCTTTTTGAACCCAACAAGTGAGACAAAAATCATGAAAACTTTTCACTGGCAAAGGAATTCAGAGCTGGAGGTCAAGGTCAAAAAATCTGTCAGACAGATATGTACAATGTATTACTTACAATCATTCTACACACTAAATATAGTGGCCTTTTTGCTTATAGTAACTTAAAAATAGACTAGAACACAAAAACTAATAGTTATTCAATATACATGTACCATGAAATGGGGTCAAGGTTACAGAACACTGTCAGTCTGACATGCTGACCTTACAATTATTCCATACATAAAAAAGTTCACTTATTACTAGCATCTGAGCTATGAATGACTACGAAAACATGATATGAGGACGAGGTTATGTTAACCTTCAGTTGTCTGACACTGACAGACACGTTGCCCTTGTAAGGAACCCTTTTCAGGTGGGTAGGTAGGTAATATCAAACAATATTAATTATATTTTCGGCCTCATTCAGATATTTCAAACATTTTTCATTAACACCATATCAAACCTTGCGATTCAAAATATGATAAAAGAAGACATATTTCCGTAAGTAAATATAATGTTGTGATCTAAAGTTACAATTAGAGTTATCATCAGACTCAAACTGGACCTACATATTTAAAACATGAATGGTCGTATTTTTATATGAGCTTTGGGACTCAAATTTCTAAAATTTTTATTTTTTGGATATATATTGTTTGTTTTAGTTTTTAGAAGATTAGATATTTTTACTTCTTTCTTTCTGTTTGTTTGAGGCAATGAATTACATATTACACCGGAAGTAGTTTATATACTTTAAATGTTTTTCCTGATAGGAGGATGGGTTGAAGCTACATGTAGTACATAATTAAATAAGTTCAAATAAGTTCAAATATTGAGGATGTTCTTTTGTCATGTTTCGGGATTTTTGTCATGTTTCGGGATTTTTGTCAGATTTTCGGAATCCTCTTGTTTTATCCGTTTGAATGCCTTAAAAGTTTTGCCCATTGACTACCATTTTTATTTTTGTAAATCTTTTGCATGCATATGTTTAAGCCATTTGTAAAAGTCTTATAACATTTTATTTATTTTTTATTAGTTTTTGAGAACTTTAACTTGTTAATGGTAAAATTATGAAAAATCAAGAGAGAACATTTTCACGCAAAAATTGGAATGGCTAAATAAATATATCATGAAAACAAGCACATTGCACTCTGTATATTTTTTTTGGATTTTTCTATCCTTAATGACCTTAATTAATCCTCTATAAATATATACTAGTTTTATGAAATGCTATTTATTTTGAAACTGAGTAGCGAACTTTCTTTGAAAGAAATATTTAACTAAATACACTGTTGAGATATGTTTCCCCTCTTGCTCTTTGTTATTTTAAAAGTTAAATGCGAATGTTGAAATGAAAATAGCAATTCTTGTAAAATATGGAACATTCGAAGTTAGCGACACATGACGGGGGTGGGGATACGGGGCATATACAAAATTTATCAATGATAATACAACTACAAATGTACCAGTAAACTTACCTAGACACAATTTAACATGTAAACTATGCAAACAATTCAAAGTTTGTAGACCATGTATGTTGCGTTGGGGCCAAATAGTTTCCATTTGAATGATAACGCAACTGTATTCAAAAATACCAGTTTCAAATTTCTAAAGTGCTGTTTTCCTTTCTTTATGGTAAACAGCTGACAAAAAAATACTGACAGACAAAGACTTAAGTTCTACGGGTATTCCTTATCGATGCTCAACATAAAATGTTTAAATGAATTACAAACTTTAATCCGAATGGAAACAATATACATGCACAGGGGTTTGAAATAAAGCACCTCACATGCAGTTTATTTGACGTTGGTTAGGGAAAAAAGGACAATAGATTTGTTTGTTAAAAAATAAATAACATTTCTCGTTAAAGCATAATTTGACAGATTTCTTGCTTGACTTTCTATGGTAAAGACTGTATGTATACTCAGGACGATCAAATCAATAGAGACAAAAACCTCCGTGGGAGAAAAAAAGGTCCTCGCCTACAAATCATAAATTAAATTGTACTAAAAAAACGCCTCCAACAGTGATTGGGACATTTGCTCTTCGCCACCAACGATCCCTGATTTGGTAAAATTCTGACTGTCGGGTTGTTGTCTCTTTGATACATTTCCCATATTTCCATTCTCAACTTTATCCGTATTACATTATATATTTTTCCGTCTGGTGCCACTTTATAAAAATATCAAGATACTGGTTATTTTGAACTGCGATTAATCTATAAGGATAAAATTACTCATGTATTTCAGCAATATTTATATTGAGCTTTTAGCCTTTACTATAAAAAAGCCAATGGAAGCTTATCGGTTTTATTCATTATATATTGTCTAACACGAACCTAACAAAGTTCATCAGTCACTATACTTGTAAAATTTAAATCTAAATATAGAAGGATAAATAAAACAAAGGTCACCATAGGAAACTTTGAATTTAGTATTAAAAATGTTTGTTTCCGGGAATTCTGGTAATCTTAAATTTTGTGTCTTTAAAACATTCGAAATTACATAATTAAATATTTTAAGCCCCGTGTGCATGTCCTATTAAATCCTCACAAGAGTGCATAATATCCAGGGGCGGATCCAGCCATTTTTAAAAGGGGGTCCCAACCCAGAGTAAAGGGGGGTTCCAACTACATGTATATGCTCCCATTCAAATGCATTGATCGGCCAAAAATAAGGGGGGAGTCCGGAGAGGGGGATTCCAACCTCCGGACCCCCCCCCCCTTTTGTATCCGCCAATGATATACAATAGCTTTGTCGAAATTCAATATCAGATAGTCATTTGTGTCATATCCAAGATTCAAGAGTAAATGAAAAAAGATTCAAAAGTCGTGTTTTCCAATAAATAACATAAAATGAAAACAATCAGGGAAAGAATGAAGGAATAAATATTTACCTTGTATGTGATGTTGCTCGAACATTTTCCGATTTATCAAAGTCATACTCATCTTAAAACATGGCTGGCTAATAAGGCTATTTAAAAGACTGGGGATCGCAAAACATTAAACCAATGAAAACCCACAAAACAAGACACACCCTAAAGTTTACACTAAAACTACTCACAACATTCATTTGACCACAACCTTTTTGATCAATTAACTTTTTGATCAATCCGAGAAAAGGTAGCCTACGGACAAAATATATAATAAAGATTGAACTTCGTTTTAATTCTAAATAAGAAGGACTTAAAATATTTCTTAATAGATACATTATATTTGTTTAACAACATACATGTATAAACCATTTGAAGTTTCAAATACGAACTTACCGGTGAAATAACAGTTAACTGGCGATCACCTTATGTATATTGAACTCAATACGGCATCTGGAAATTAATGTATCACTTAAAATAAAATGTTCCATTCTGTTCTATTCTATGACGCGAACTACTTCGGCAGTCCATAAATGTCAAGTTGCAATTGGAAATGTTCGGACTTACTTCCGACACAATAAATCATAGTCCCGGCCGTACGAGAATTTGGACCGTACAAGTATTTGGACCGTACGCGTACGGTCTGACTAAATATAGAAGTTGGTCAAGTTTATTTGATACAAATGTAAGCAATATATCAAAATAACTCATTTATCAAATAGATTAAAGAAATTCAATAGTTATAAAAAAAACTTAATATTTTAACTATTTAAAGTGATCACGCTTATTTGATCTGTCAATCTCCTTTATTTAGCATAATTCATTAAATATAGCCCAGTATGCGCATTGAAATTAAAGTTATCGGAAGTATTTGTTTTCTAACTAAACACAATGTGAGAGGACAATTGTTTAAAAAAAATTACGGATCTTTACCAAAATAAAAATGCATATTCAAAGGAACATCCATGAACAAAACATGTTAATGTAAACACAAATGACGTTGCTTGTGAAAGCAAGTGTCACCTTGAGCGAGAATACCAAAATAGAATTCAAGGATATGCAATTAAATAAATATATAATTTCATTTGTTCGCTTATTCACTTTACCAATCTAATTGTAATGATAACAATTTGTATAACTAACACTAAAGATTTTGATAAATGTTTGTTTAAATTTAACCCATATGATCCCCAAACATGTATATTTAGCTGGACCGTACGCGTATACATGTACTTATACGGTTCGATTGTACGCGTATTGTCGGACCGTACGAGTATACGTATACGGTCCGGACCGTACGCATACGTTCCAAATACTCATACGGTCTGGAACATATATTATACTTCTCACGTGTCCTACTCTGATCGTTCCCTAGTATGGGGGTCCAATAACAATGTACCCTTGTATCAAAATCATAATGACCATACGTATAATGTTGTTTTAGTTTAGAATGTGCATGTTGTATATTGAAGGTGAGAAAAGCGTGTAAGGTTTCTACCAATTAGAACGTCTGAGACTGGTTGTTTTACCATCCCTAAAAAAGTATGTTAATTCCAGGCCGAACACTTGGCTGGCTAGTTTGACGAAGCCATAAAGAGATTACGACAATGCTTTCGTAATTTGCAGAGAGCGTTATATTCATCATACACGGAGATGGATTTCATGGTTTATTAATCATACTATCTGGTAGTTGTCCAGTTGCAAATATGTCATGATTTGGTACATGAATTTCTTATGATCGTTTAAACTTCGGTTGTATTCCCAGTTATAACTGGAATAGAAAATATTGTCCTTTGTATATGTTGTGAATAAATTTGTTAAAAAAGCAAGGGCACTTGGTCCCGGTATATATCTTAATTGTATCGTTTGGCTAAAAGCACCAAATTTTGAACGCAAACTGCTTATGTTTAAGGGTTTCCGACTGATAAATTAATATATATATGTTCATAGTTCGTTCGTATGTTGTACTGTTACAACACTGTCCAAGGTTAGGAGGAGGGTTGGGATCCCGATAACATGTTGTGTATGTGCCTTTCCCAAGTCAGAAGCCTGTAATTCTGTAGTTGTGGTTTACAGATGTGTCTTACATATTTCTTTTCCGTTTATTTTTAGTAAATTAATTAGGTCGTTAGTTTTCTCGTTTGAATTGTTTAACATTTGTCATATCGGGGCCTTTTAAAGCTGATTATGCGGTATGGGCTTTGTTCATTGTTGAAGGCCTCACGGTGACCTATACTTGTAAGTGTCTTTGTCAGTTGGTCTCTTGTGGAGAGTCTCATTGGCAATTATACCACATCTTCTTCTTTACATATATATTTGGAGCTCTTTTTTCACAAAGAAACATTATTTGAAACTGGGGAAACAAGATTCAAGGACTTAAAAATTTAATTGTGTGAATACTATACAACACAAAAAAAAGACATTAATTGTGTGAATTCTATGCAGCACAAAAAACACTGTAATATCGATCTAGTCTATGGTGCAATATAGTACTGCTGTGTTCAAGGCACAACGACCGCACAGTTTCGTCCACTGGTTAGTCATTTTTTTTTTAAATCATAACATGTAAATGTATCTTAGTTCCTATCTTGAAACTATATATATATATATATATGCATTTGAAAATGGCGACACGCATTTTGGTACGAAAGCAGTATAGCAACTCACATTGTCGAAACTTGTCAACATATTTCGAACGAATTAAACCAAACACTTAACGCTATCATGCATTTGAATGTAATGCATAGTGAAACGGGTATTTTCTTCTGTGTATGCTTTGGAACTTACATTATTTCGGATCTATGTATCCGGGATCGTAATCTTTGTTGCCCGTTAACATAGGAAACAAACTATAATAGTAAATTTTCGCCGTAAGCTCACTGTAATAACTGTCTGCATTTATAAGGAATATAAACAAGAAAAGAAATGGAGAACGTGTCAAAGCGACAACAACCCGACCATAGAGCAGACAACAGCCGAAGATCACCAATGAGTCTTCAATGTAGCGAGAAACTCCCGCACCCGGAGACGTCCTTCAGCTGGCACCTTAAAAAAATTGTATACTGTATAAAAAATATGTATAGCGAAGTCTGCTTAATGTTCACAATTCTATCATATAAAAGTACATGTATATACAATACATTTAAAGGTTAACAGTTTAGAATTCCAAAACAAAACAATACTTTATTTCAACTCTATAAAGCAACATGTTACTTCATTCTCATCTATACGACAACTAGCTGTTATTTCATTCTCGTCTATACGACAACTAGCAGTAACTTCATTCTCGTCTATAAGACATCAGCTGTTACTTCATTCTCGTCTATAAGACAGCTACATGTAGCTGTTACTTCATTCTCGTCTATACGACAACTAGCTGTTACTTCATTCTCGTCTATAAGACAAACAACAGTTACTTCATTCTCGTCTATACGACAACTAGCTATTACTACATTCTCGTCTATAAGACAAACAACAGTTACTTCATTCTCGTCTATACGACAACTAGCTATTACTACATTCTCGTCTATAAGACAAACAGCAGTTACTTCATTCTCATCTATATCACAACTGACAAATACATAAAGTGTTTACAAGATCGTGCTGTAAACATCTGTTTTTAATTTCAAGTAAAACATTGCTTTACGGTCTTAAACTTCTAAATGTTATTGCATCTATACTGTACAACCCATGTACCATATAAACTGTCACATTTACCAAGATAAAAGATCATTAAACTAATTAAGAACTGACCATCAAATCGTTGACGTAATTGACCACGTCATAATAATATAACAAACCTAAAATAAGAAATTTAAAAGAAAAGGTTTTAATTGCTAGATAACAATTATAAACACATTATTCTAATAACCCTATTCCACACGTCTTATGTATAGTTTATTTTTGCAGTCACTGTGGTACAATCCTCCTTGTGAAACACTTAAAAGATTGTACCGCAATAAAAGGTAAGACACTTCATTGTTGTATAACACTTGTTAAAGCATGTTGAAGTTGTTGAGTTTTACTTTTAATTCTAAACTTAGGGGATATCTTCCTCGTAACTTTTAATGCATGAGGGTATATATTGAGGATAAGAATAAACCAATTTATACATTGGTATTTGGTATTGCTAAAATCGTACAAGACCAAACATTATTCAAAAATTGTTATATCTTTAATAAAATTATCTATCATTTACTTAGCACTGATATGATAGCTTTAGCATATGTGTAATAAGCGGAAGTACACAAAACCATTATTTCCCATCAGGGCTGATAACCCATATCAGATGCATCTCGTGCCCAAAACCCAGAGTAGTGCCTCTCGTGCAAGTTACCTCCGGTATTTCCGGTATCGGTTGTTTACTTTTCCATTTTGACCTCAGACATTTTTTTATGACGACGTCAAAATTTACGGGAACTTTTGTTGGGATAGTTAAGTACTTGCTAACAAATGCCATTGACAATTATGAATCATTTTATACTACAACAAACATGGAGCAATAATGATCATAAAACTCTTCCAACTTTTCAATGTTTCAAAATGCCTCTATAGGAAATAGTAACATAAATAAATATTGAGGTAGTAAAGTTATTGTTGGGCAATTATAGTGTATTTGTTGTAATTCATAATTTAACTTGTATATACAGTTTTTGACTGTTTTAATTATTGTATTTGTTAATTGCCATACATAAAACAATTGTCGGAAGTATATAATAAAGCGATTAATAGATGGCCTTTTCCCTATCGGCGCGGGTGTAATCCCTCTACCCATATCAACACCCCAACTACGTTTCGGGCTGATATAGGGGTATCGGGATGATACCCGGGCCGATATGGAAAAGGCAATGTATTAATCTCTATATAATATGAGGAAGGCGCTACCTTAAATGCCAGCTTTATACTAAGACCATGTTCTTTATATTGATTTGTTGTTGGTTACTTAATGTTCAGAGTCAAATATTTCATGCATGTTAAGGACAAATATTTTTTTTTTTTCTTTTTTTCAAAAAAAAATATTCAATTCCAAAATCGATATAAAAATAATCGATTGAAGCAGAGGACAAAAAAAAATAATTTGAATCCAGATCTTCACCAAAAATGATTTTTATCTTTCATATACTAGTATGCAAAATAAATTTAACCTTTATATATCTAAAAAGCATTTAAAACTTCCCAAACCACATACAGGTACATGTAAGTTAAATGTTCACATAGGTTTTTTTTAGGTGAAAATGCGACCGTATTTGCAAATTTGTTATAATGAATCTTAATACCAGTGTTAAATTTTGACTAAATAATTTTAATTGATAGCGCTAAAGGGCTTTGTGAAAAAAATCTGACTCTAACAAAAAAAACATTCATATTCCTGATCATCTTCAGTTTGTGGGTTCTACATCAATTTCATGTACTAATAAAGACAATGTTATATATGAAACCAAGCGTCAAATAAATAAAATAGGAAACAAAATAAGAAATAATTCAAATAATAATAGTTTAAAGCAAAAGTTTTTTGAGTTAAAAAAAAACTTGAAGAAAATGGTTAAACACAAAAAGTATGAATATAAACAAAAACTTTATAATTGTTTAAGTGAATATATCAATCAAAATCCAAAGGAATATTGGAAAATTTTAAAATCTCTTAAGAATAAAACAGAAAAAGATGAAATACCAGAGGTATTAAAAGATGAAGAAGTTTTAATAAAACATTTTCAAGATCAAGGTAAACCTTCATCTATAAATAATGCTTTTATGATAGACATTGAATCACAGTTAAAGCTATTAGAAAATAATATAGACTTCAAAGCTGAAACAGATGCTCCAATATCTTGTTCAGAAGTAAATAAGGTAATCAGAGGACTAAAATTTCAAAAGTCTGCTGGACCAGATAGAATTATAAATGAAATAATTAAAACCTCAAATCAAGTAATAATTAAGTCAATTGTTAAAATATTTAATTTAATTCTAAAAACGGGTATATACCCAAAATCATGGAAGGACTCATATATAATCGCACTTCATAAGAAGGGAGACAAATCTGATCCCAATAATTACAGAGGTATATCTTTAATCAGTAATCTTCCTAAAATATTCAATGCTGTACTCAATAATAGATTAATCACAGTTGTGGATAAACAGCTGAATAACTGTCAATTTGGCTTCAGAGAAAACCACAGAACTGCTGACAGTATTTTCATATTAAAATCTTTAATTAATAAATATATACACAAAAATAACAAAAAAATATATGCATGCTTCATTGACTTAAGAAAGGCATTTGACTCTGTATGGAGGACAGCCCTTCTGTATAAATTATGCAAAATGGGAGTAGGAAAGTCTTTTTACAGAGTAATAAAACAACAATATTTAAATACAAAATCCTCTTTAAAACATAAAGATCACATTTCTGACTATTTTGACATTTCTAGAGGTGTGAAACAAGGGGATTCATTAAGTCCTACTTTGTTCAATATTTTTATAAATGATATCACTAAAGGTTTGGAAGATGACAACTCAAGTCCACTCAGACTGGAGTTTATAAATAGTAAACTAGGCTCCCTCCTGTTTGCTGATGATCTGATTTTACTATCAGAATCTAAGGAGGGTCTCCAAAATAGTCTAAATAAAGTTTCCATGTTTTGTGAAAACTGGCAGCTTTCTCTAAACATAAATAAAACAAAAAGTATGGTCGTTTCAACAACAAAGCAAAAGCCTGAAACATCTATACTTGTATATAAAAACAAAAAAATAGAGAATGTTTCAGAATATCCTTACTTGGGTATGCTGATTAAATCAAATGGTAATCTTAGTCATAGTACAGCTGAATTAACAAAAAAGGCAAAAAAGGTTTTGTTCTCTATTAAAACATATACTAATTCGCTTGGCAGCCTTCCTATCAGAGTGTCAAATAACTTATTTGACACCTTAGTGAGACCTATATTGACTTATAATTCTGAAATAACATATTTGGACTCATATATAACATATTTCAAAGCTAAAAAAAGAGCTTTGGTTTCTTGAAAAATTGTGGACCCATTTAATTTTATTGACAAGACTCCAATAGAAAACTTGCATCTTGGGTATTGCAAGTTTACCCTTGGCACTAACAAGAGTGCCTCAAATTTTGGTACAAGGAACGAATTGGGAAGACTGCCTATTGAATGTCATATAAAAACCCAAACTATTATGTATTTAGCAAGGCTTTTCACCTCAAATTTGAATCCCTTATTACATGAATCTTTTCAATTAACTAAAACTTTGGATTCTAGTGGCACCTATTCATGGTTCACTTTTGCAAAAGATATTCTTTCTGAATCTAACATTGATATAGATAGACTAAAAACCTGTGATAATTTAAAACAATTAAAAAATATTTAAAGCTATATTAAACCCCAAATAAACTCATACTACAACAACCTGTTGATAAATAAGTTAACATCTATTGATGATAAAAGTAAATTAAATTTTTATAAAGCACTTGAGCCAAATCTATTGATCAAACCTTACCTCTCTAACCCAAACTTTGAATTTAGAAAATTAATTACAAAACTTAGAATCAGTGACCATTCATTATTAATTGAAAAAGGGAGGCATTTTAAAATTCCTCGCGAAGAGAGACTTTGCAAAAAATGTAAAGTACTAGATGATGAGAAACATTTCCTAATAAATTGTTCTCATAATTCAAATATTAGATTAACATATTTTGATTGCATTAATAGAGAAAGTAATTTATTTGCTAATCTCACTGACAATGACAAAGTTATATATATACTTAACCCATCAACACCAACACAAGTGAATAAACTAGGATCCTTTATAAAAAAGTCAATGGAACTGAGGACAGGGGACCCTTTAATATTTACCTGAATTTGTGTATATATATTGAGTTACTTAGTTATTGTATTTATTTGTTTTTGTTGTTGTTATATGTCACAAACTGTAAAGTTTATATGGCAATAAAACTTTGAATTGAATTGAATAAAGAGTCAGTTTTATGTCATTTCTTGCATATTTTTTTTTGTTAGCTTACTTTTGAAGTTTTATATGACAACAAATTAAAAGTGAGAATGGAAATAGGATATACAAGCATGTAAAAAATTTGCTTCCCAGTAATGCTTAATCATGTCATAGTTGTTTTCAAGAAGACACATTTGGTTTCCAGACAATAACTTGAGTATAAGTGAATGGATTTCTATGAAATTTAACAAGGAGATTCAATACATAAAGGAAAGATTAGAATTGATTTTGGGGTTATGGTACAACATTATTGGAAGTGGGTTTTTTTTCAAAAGTTTTAGTTTTTCTTCCAAAAATTATCTTATTTACATTGATTATACTCATCTAGATGCAACAAATACTGATTTGGCAGGAGATGCACTCAAAATAGGGTGTTTTAAATATTTTATCTGTAATTTGTGCATTTTTCCTATGATATGTACTTGATTATGTCGATGTGAGTATCATGACAAAGAAAATATATTTGGTAAGTATATATATTCACAATTGACATGCGCCAGTGCGCTGCAAAAGGATCTTCTTTTCCGTTAATTCCAAAAATTGCACATGATTTTTTTTTCTCACAGAAACACATGAGTTATTTTGTAAATAAAACACTTGTCAGTGTTTGAAACTTTCAGTAATAAAGATTTAGTTTAGCCTGTTTGAATGTGTCACTGATTGTGTGAATATTTTAACAAAAAATGTACATAACACTTGATAAAATTGCATTATCTGCAGAATTATTGATAACTTTCCTCACAATATATTCAAAAGGACATATAACTAACATATTGGCTATGCTTTTCTGATCTGAGTTTTTATTCATACATACATGTATACTGGCATGGCTTGTGCTGTTTCAAGTTGTCCTCTTTTTCGGTTTCTTAAGAAGTATTTGTTTAACCTGTTCAGTCACTATAAAGTGTTACAATTCTTATTTTGACGCAAAATATAAATAGTGACCAAAAAAGTACTGCTTTCACATGATAGAAGCTAGAAAAAAAAAAGTACACATTTTCAATATTTTTGTAGGACTTACTATAATATGGTATTAAGGAGATATGTAGTTAGAGACTTCTGCTGAATAGAATATGTGGGCTCACCTGATACCTGTTTTCAATTATTCCATATTGAAGTTAATCAAAATATGTTTGATTTCAACGGACATAAAAAAAAATTGGTGTTTTTTATATGCTAAATATACATCTTTGGTCGTATCAGGCTGTGCGAGGCGAAGCATTTCATTGCCTTTAGGTTTGTACTTTGTTTTTGTTTTGGTATGAAAATAAATTTGTAGTTCTGTTGTGAAGGTGCTAACATGAGAATACCCCATTGCACCTAAATTATCATTTTTTTTTTACCAACTTTTTTTATTGAACCAGACAAAAGTTTTGTCTTAGCTTATTGTGTAGACTATCCTTGTTTACAATATAGTAACACCAATTTGATTTTGAGTCCATGTAGAGTCATTGAAAAATGGGTTTGAAATTACATCCAAACAATCCCAGATACTGTAATGAGGTCAGTACCAAAATTCCATACATCATTACATGTATGGTTAATTTCAAATCCTTAAAACTGGGATATAAACAGATTTTGTTATATTTCTTCAGATATTTTGAACAATTTGGCATTATTATATGCTTTAACTATTTTTTGAAGAAAAGGATGCTGGTAACAAATTTCATTTGCTCATTTTAAAAAGATGATAATAAGGTAACTTCACATGATGAAAGAAAACTTGTAAGATTTTTGCAGGTTTTTTTGGCTGAAAAGGTGCAATTTGGTTACTGTGTACAATTTTAGTACTTTGAGGTTATATAACCATAATATAAGTGTGTATTGCTCAATAGGTTGAAAAGTGAACCTGATAGTGATATAGTGATAAAGTACTTTGTAGAGTGAAAATGTTTTGATCTGACAGGTTTAAACTGATGCATTAAATATGCAGGTGACTGCTGCAGCTTGAATTTTAGGATGTAGCCCACACACTTCCAAGTAACATGCCCTGTATATACCTATCAAAGTCATGGTATTCTTATGGGTTATCATAATTACTCCATCTTCCCATTATATCCAAATTTGGACAATATTGGAGAATACAATATATACAGTAGTCAGTTCTAAATGAACTACTCAGACTCAAGTCTCCTTTTTTATTGAACTTAGAGATAGAAAAC
Organism: Mytilus trossulus; assembly: GCF_036588685.1. Classification (NCBI taxonomy): domain Eukaryota; kingdom Metazoa; phylum Mollusca; class Bivalvia; order Mytilida; family Mytilidae; genus Mytilus; species Mytilus trossulus. The sequence continues at coordinate 51,178,550 of NC_086385.1, read as the reverse complement.
AAAACAGTTTCCATCTCCTGGGACTGTATAAGGTCAGGTGTGACATAATCAATGAAATGAATTGTTGAGAGTTTGCCAAAGGAAGTACAGAATTTGAAGATTGTGAACTATTTGAATATTTTTTTTATGTTTTAAACTTTTGTTAATTTTGGTATTAGTCTGTGGGCTACCATAGGATCCAGAGGGGGGCGGTCCCCCCTTGTCTTGGGAAAAAAAATTTGATTATATAGGGAATCACTGAAGCATGACTAGAGCGCCCCGTCAGCGGGCCCTCCATATGCAAAATGATGTATTCGTCATTGACTATACATGAATAACCGTTATAACATTCAACAGTATATTTATCAGTGTTCCTTGATTTGGAGAATAATGTGGCAGGCCAGGTGAACATTAGTAGTGATGGTCAACCAGTGGCAGTGAGTGCACCGGAGTTTTAAAAAAAATCCGAAATGTATTGCCTGCAAAGGTTTTTGCTGTGTTCCCATGGATGGACGGAAATTTTACGCTAAATATGTTATCGTTAACGATGATATTGTGACTTTTAAATGAAGTACCTGTGCTTATTTACTAGGTAATTTGTTTTGACCTCACTGATGATGGAATGTTGAAGCAGACGAAACATGGCGTCAGATATTGTTGTCCTAACTTCGGTAATTTCCGTGGTACAATAACATTTAAATAAGCTACACAAGTTACCAAAATTTATGAATTCTTGTTTTATCAAACAAATAAAAATTTATGTCGTATTTAACATCGAAATAATTCCGATCTGTCCCGTTTTTTCAATATCGCGTTTAAACTTTAAATTCGGCAGCCATTAAAAAAAAAATCGTACGAGATTTTACGAGAGTGACGAAACTTTTCAGATGGGTCATGTAGGGAGAGTTATCGTTCTTTTTTTTTCTCCAAAACGATGCTTCTACCATTAGTGCCAGCTAAAGCTGGCATATAATGACATCAAAGTGGATAACAAAGGGAAATGATAAAATCTAGTAACAATATGATAAATTAAAACGACAGTCTATAAAACACTACACAGAAAACACCACAGGAAGAAAACAACCAGACAAACCCGTAAACGATGAACTTTGATATATTCCAAAATGAGTATATGCGTTATCTGTCATAGGTCAAGCAAGGATACCAGCATTATCCAAGACGGCGAAGAGCAAGTCGAATGGATTCGAAATCATTCACACAATCTAGTACCTTTATAAGAGCAGATTTGTATATTTTTATTTTCATTTATCTGTTCACAAGCTACCCAATAGTATTATTCACATTGATAAACACTCTGCAAATAGATTGGAATTGGATATTTCGATAATTTCTGTAATGAAAATTATGGTATACTTTTGAAAAGAATGGTCTCAAAAATATTCTTGTGATCACGAGATTCTCCGAGTCGATAGCTTCTCTGTTTTTTCCTTTAAAATTAGAACGTTATCTTCCATTTCTGTTTTAATTGTTGATGCGCAGAAAGTATGGGTAATGATTGATAGTAAAGTAAGGTCGTAAACGACAATGGAAAAATCGTTGGTTTGACCTTTATTCATCTTATATGCATCCTCTTGGCCAAACAAAAAGATACCAAAGTAGTTTAAATTCTGTTTTTCTCAAAACAATTCATGTTCATTTCTATCTTATACTAAACCAGTTTGCTCTCGCTTGCCAAAAGATATCAAAAGGACATTAAAAATTGTACCTTGATTGCAATGAATAAAGTCAAGACGAAAAAAACAGATAATATGAACACAAACCTCTCCTAAACATGGGGATGTTTTTCTCACCTACTATCGACGTTGTAGTTGATATGAATAATACATATTTGGTAATGAGTCTCATTCATTAAGGTCATTTTAAAGGAAAAGCTAATCTCAAATACGATATAATATTATAACATATCAGCATATCAACAAGTCTATTTTACTTTTTCATTCCAGGATAATCAAGCAAAACATGTACAATGAGATAGGAACAATCCAATTTCTAAGCGGATGACATCCAATGATGAAGGAAATGATTTAAATCAAAGAAGGCATCAAAATAATACTCCGTATTTTAATTCAATATTTGACAATCTTGCTTATTCGCCTTCGAATACTTAAACTCCTAAAATTATGAATGTGAGTTCAAACAATTAGGAAGTTGCTAAAATTAGTGTAAACGTTAAGAGCATATGTTATTTTCAGAGATTTATTATGGAAACAAGAAGGTTATGCGATGCACATAACTCTTAGTTTAACATCTAATGGGGCTTACGGTGATATGTAGTTGTTGTTTTATGTCTTATGAAGATTTATCTCATTGGCAATCATACCACATCTTCATTGTTATATACATGCTGACGTCTTTTCAGTTTTACGATTTCCGTTTTAGAGAAGCAAAAATACACGTTCTACATGTTGTAATTATTCATATATTTATTTTTTAACCAGTTAAGTAGTTGGTACACAATAAAAGTATTAAAAGCTTTCCATACCTATAGCTACAGACATGGTTGTGCTACTAATTCGTGTTAAGGCTGAACACAATAAACCGAATTATTTTAGAACAGCATGTATACTAATTATAGAAAGGTGTAAACTGTATAAACTTGTTTTGTTGACTGCAGTTTAAAATGAAGTCATAAGTAACCGAAGTTAACCATGATAACCGACAAAACAATTGTTTAAAGGCAAAATGTGAAATAAGAACTTCACTACCTTAAACACGTACTTAACTTTTTATGTCATCATAGATACCAGGATTACAATTTTGAAAGCCCGACACACTAGTTACGCGCAAATGAATAAAGAAAAATGCCAAAAATTTACAAATTTTAGAGGATTGGTGACTTGACAACTATATAAAGGTTCATTTATCCTTCATCGAATTTAAAACATATGTTTTTCTTAATCAATAGCACTGCTTCTGATTCGTGCACGAAATACATACTGTATTGAAATTGCGAAATAATTTTAAATGTGTTCATTTGGAATAAAAATGAAAACTCTAAACAAATATGACAAATAGAAATCATGATGTGACATTTATAAAAAAAAATAAGTAAAATTAGAAAATACTGATATCTGAGCAACTGTCATATTCCTGACTTGGTACAGGCATTTTTAAATATAGAACAGGGTGGATTGAACCGTATGTCAAAGCGCATTAAAAGACAAATGCATCAGGTTTAGCTGGAGCTGATCCTATTCTTTTGTTCATTTATATTTGTTTGTTGCTCAACGTGTTACTTTAATTTAGCAGGTTTTTTTTTCTCTCGAGTAATTGCAATTTGAAAACAGATCACATCCGGGGAAAAGGAATACACGCTTTTCATAACAAAGATATAGTATTGATCCTTTCAAATAATTCACAAATTGTAAAAACATCAATTTTCAGTTTAACTGTATCCCTATTGTCTTCCTTTAACCTAAATACTGCTGTTATTCCTGACTGGTGATAACCTCTAATACTAACATTTCATCATTAGCCATTAAGTGGTCCTGTGGTAGTACTATTCACGGTACCAATGTTATGCTAACATTCCATTAGTAGAAGTAGCCATTACGTGCTAGTACCATTCACGTTACCAATGTGCAATAGTAACACAAGGTTGTTCTGTGTGACAAGTCATTGTAGAAGTTACAAATCCAGTCAAACATAAAAAGTTATACTCTATTTAGTATATCTTTTATTGTGGACAATGGTGAGACAATTATAAAAAGGAATGTCAGTCCTTGAATTAATACTTGTCTATGACCTTATTTCTAAGGTATTGTAGTGTTTTCTGTTTGTATCAATCTGATGAACTACGCCTTTTTGAACTGATCTTTATAGTTTGTTTTCATTTTGTGCTGCTACACAAAAAGTCACTCACAAACACATTGAGTATTTACCCAAAGATCTGTCATATATCATTTTCGTACATTTTTGGTGAGAATTAAGCCATAAGTTTTTTCACTTGAATTTTTTAATAATTCCTTTTTCTCATTCCTTTAAATCAACCATATGGTATGAGGTTTTATCATTGTTAATGGTCAAACGGTTGTCTATAATTTGCTCACATCAATTGGCAATCATACCACATCGGCTGATTCTTAAAATGACAACCTAATTAATAAAAATGAAATGAATTCTATTATTATAACATCAGCCTCTTGATAAAAAAAAAACTTAAACGAAGCAGGTAACCAGTAAATAACAGTGTAAAAATTGGGTTGTTTACTTCCCGTGTTGGTTACTTTCTTATACGCAATAAAATGTAGTGTGACATTTTCACTGTATCACTGGAAAGGATTAAACTTTATACATGCAAAGTATTTCTTTGGTTGAAATAAAGATAAATACTGTACAATTTTTTTAAAAGTGCCAATTTAACAAAGACTAATAGGGAAAAATCAATGGTGGTATTACACCTTAACGGTCACAGGGTGTATTGAAACCTTAACCCGTATTAAACTTAGATGTTGTATACAGAACTATGAATCCTTCTGACTTTGTCGACGGTATATAATCTAGATAATGCATATTGTAAGGTTTCTCTTGTAGTTAAACACACAGTTGGATGCTGGGTTGTCCAAAACGGAAGACACCCATACGGTCTGTTTTTCATTATATAAATCGTGATACTCCCGGATGTGTTATACGACTACAAAACCCAAATATGTATACCGATATTACAATCAAGACTATTTACTGCACAAAAAAGTTGCTTTAACACTCATTTCATAACATTTTATCAATGGCAAATAAATTGCTGTTCCAGGAAAACCTGATGTGTCAGACTTATATAACTGCGGGCATATTTACAGCGTTTGTACTGAAATAACAAACCATATGCAGTAAATAGTGAGATAACATGTTCAACCGGACATAATCCAATATAAACATATTTTATGTGGTTCGCAATATTGGGCAATTTTGTATGTCTTCATTGGTTTTATAGTTTTTGTCATAGAGATGAATTTATACCTCCCTAGTTTTTGAAAGATTTAATTGAAAGTTGCTAGTTGAGGTTAATGAAGATATTAGTATAAATTTGGTACTGGCATGGAAAATATATTATGAGAAGATGTGGAATAATTGCCAATGACACATCACTACACACATGACACATGACACAAGAAAATATATTGAATAGAAGTTTACTATAGGCTCGAAATAAGTTATGTTTAACAATTCAAACAAGAAAAGTAACGACCTGGCAGATTTTCAAAACAACGAAAGAAGTCCAAAAATGATATAAAGCAACAAACTCAACAACTGATTTGAAAAGGTTCATGACTTAGTTCTTGTTCATATAAAATCAGTTGTTTGAAACATATTTGCGGGCCCCATGGGACAATGGTGTAATAGCACAACATAGGAACAAATACTTATTTCTGTATAATTGTCCGGTGATGAAATAGATGCGAAATTAAAGATTATCTATGTCTCTTTTCTTAAGGGTAACTATTGTCATATTTCTCTATATTATCGAAGGTACCAGGATTATAATTTAGTACGCAAGACGCGCGTTTCGTCTTGTTAAGACTCATCAGTGACGCTCATATCAAAATATTTATAAAGCCAAACAAGTACAAAGTTGAAGAGCAATAAAGATCCAAAATTCCAAAAAGTTGTGCCAAATACGGCTATACGTGTTAACGTATTAATTCATCCCGGACTGTTAAATTTAAGGTTCAATCATTCTCAAGAGAAGTTGTTTTATAAATGACTTCTGAAACTATGTAACAAAGAACACTTCGTATTTAGTCTCCCAATATTTTATTAGAAATGCAAATAACATATCGTCCTCATATAGTTCATATCTGGCTCCCAAATCGGCAAATAGCATGTCGTCCTCAGATAATGCATATGGCTCTCTCAGATTGACAGAAATTATTTCAATCTACAAAAGGATTAATAATAAAAATCAGATATGATTTCATTATTTTTGTTAAGGTAGCAAACCCTTTTTTAAAAATGAAACTGTTTATGATAATTTTAATGCTGTATCGTTGCTACCTCTTCTATCTAAAGAACGACGTCTTAGGAAATTAGTCACAGCTACATGAACAACCTGATATATGAAACATATATAACAATGAGAAATCATTTTCAAAAATTGTTATTATTGTGTGAGTCGATACAGAAATATGGTTGTTAAGTAATTACTTGATTTTTATGGTGAAATACGTGTGATATTTATTCTTTAATATAATGATATAGTACACCATTTGTCTAAATATCAAATAAAAAATTAAGATATAGCAATTATTATACGATTATCCAAAAAAAGATAAAAATAATAGATTATAATAACAATAATAATAATAATATTTATACTATATCATGTATATACATAGAAATGAATAAATAAATTGATCAATAAAAGAACCATTGGTTTTGATTACTAATAATCTTCCAATCAGTATATTGAACACATATTATATGTATATATATCGATGATCACAAGTAGGAATCAGTTTTTTTGGTTTCTGCATTAAAACAGTCAGCTATAGGTCGATAGCAAAAGTAGTTTACAAATTTCAGCATCTATAATATACATAAACATTAAGCCTGTTCCAACTGATTTGTAAAGTCCGTTCTTATGTTGTACTGTTACACTAATATCCCAGGTTAGGGTTGGAATCCCGCTTAGGCATTTAAGTTTCTCGTTTGAATTGTTTTACATTTGACATTTCTGGGCATGTTATAGCTGACTGTGCGGTATAGGATTAGCTTATTGTTGAAGAACATATTGTGACCTATAGTTGTTAATATATGTTTCATTTGGTCTCTCGTTGAGAGTTGTCCCATTGGCAATCAAACCACATTTTCTTTATATATTTTAGGTAAAAATACTAAACTTACGTACAAAGAGAGTGCTAATATATCTATCAACAGGGTAAAAAAATAAAATCACCAACATGCTCAACTCTTAGGAAATTTCAAATCAGGAGGTTCGTCATCAAATGGCAAAAGCAAAAACTCCACCACAAAAAAAACGAATAAATAACAACTGTCTTCTTCCTGCTTCGGTATATGCATTTTCTTATGTAAAGAAAAGTGAATTAAAACTGGTTATATCTATCCAAACATCTCACTCACATGACAGTTGCACGGAATTCCATCATAACCAAACAGACACAACAGGTACAACTTTCAATAATAATGGTAAAGCAGTCAACAACGTCTAACAATTCCATTATAAAAACAAACTAACACAAATGTCATACAGACAAAACACACTAAGCACAAATACAAAATTTCAATCCTTGTATCTCTAATGAGTTTATTTACCCTATAGCTGAACGGGTCGTTGTCGACCTGGGTACTAAATCAACGTACCCTGGGTACTTTTACTTTCAATGATGGTACCCTGGGTACCGTGTTTTGGATGAATGGTACCAATAGAGTACGTTTCCGTCGATAATCGTACCCAGCTTCGTACCGATTTGAGTCTTGAAATTTATCGCGAGATTTCTTAGGAGTTCCGAAAAGTCGGATGTTGGTGGTTAGCCCGTGGGTTGATTTTTAATTATATTCTACACTTGTAAACAACAAATGGACGATGGATTTGATTCGGGGTTACAATGATTCAGAAACAGAATCAGATGAGAACGAACATGATCAATTTTTCCGAACCTTCCATGTTGCTGTTGGTGGCAATGAGTTGGAAAACAGTTTGACAAGTCATCAGTTGTTGAAGGAAATTGACTTGGTCAGGTACAAACGTGATATAAAGAAGAAGTACATCACACCTAAAGAGGATGACAATGTTGAACGTTTTTCATTTAAGATCAATCGAAACAACCATGAAATCGTTGCAACACGGAATAGATATTCCGACATATCACTCTTGAATATAATTGTGTCTGTCAAAAATCCATTTTCTCCCTTTTCAGCTTTCACATATTTTGTTTTAACTTCTCTTCCTTTCCGGATAATATTGGCCAAGTTGAAAGTTTCAATAGAATCCAAATACTCCTTAAGATTTTCTTGTTTAATTTTCCGCGCCATTTTGCATCATCAACAACATCAGCAACATCCAGAGATGTTCTGATAGCAATCACGTGGTTTTAAGACGAGAGTAGGGTACGTTTAATACTCCGCGGTACCATGACGCATTTTATTTCAAACGAGGGTACGTGTATGACAAAACACGGTACCCAGGGTACCATCATTGAAAGTAAAAGTACACAGGGTACGTTGATGGAGTACCCAGGTAGACAACGACCCGTTCAGCTACACTATATGATTCCACAAAAACGTTAAAATTTTTCACTATTCGATACTTAACACAAAAAAGTACAATAACAATAAACAGAACTCTGATAAAAATGCAAAACGGAAAGTTCCTAATCAGATGACAAAATCAACAGGATCAAATGATAAAACACATCAAACGAATGAACAGCAACTGTCATATTCCTGACTTGGTAAAACAATTGAAACTTTCTAATTTCGCTTTTCCCTTTTATCGTCTAAAGAAAATAGTTGTATTATATGATTTCCATATTTAAATTTTCCTTTTTTCAAAGTAAATGGGGGTTCAATTCTACTTACCGAACTTCACAAACGGAAAAGTTTGGTTCCCAACAAAGTTCGTCACCCCATTTTACAGAATACATTTGATTTATCATAGCACAGTGTGCGCCTTGCTGATTATTCATATTTTTATTATCTGGTTGCAGTGGTGGTCCTTGGTACCAGTCACTGTAGTTAAGTGGTTTACCTGACAACCATTTATATGTCATTTCATCGTTATTGTCTGTTAGGCCAATCCAGAAAAATGCTTAAAAAATGATATAAACATGATAAGTAAGATTGTTCTCTTGAAATGCAAAATAAAAAAGGACTGAAAATAAGAGTTTCAAGCTGCATGAATTTCTTTTAAAAAATCTGTTATATGGTCATTTTTATAAATTTTCTGTTACAAAACTTTGAATGTTTCGAAAAACTAATATAAGGATTTCTTATCCCATTTTATCTGTATTTGGCACATCTTTTTCCAATTTCGGATCCTCAATTCTTTTCAACTTTGTACTTCTTTGGCGTTATAACTATTTTGGTCTGAACGTCACTGACGATTCGAATGTAGACCAAATGAGCGTCTGACGTATCAAATTATAATCCTGGTACCTTTGATATTTATTTACACCACTGGGTCGATGTCACTGCTGTTGGACTTTTCGTTCCCGATGGTATCACCAGTCTAGTAGTCAGCACTTCGGTGTTGACATATATATCAATCATATGATCATTTTACTAAATTTCCTGTTACAAATATTATAATTTTTCGAAAAACTAAGGATTTTCTTATCCCAGGAATAGATTACCTTAGCAGTATTTGTCACATCTTTTTGGAATTTGGGTCCTTAAACCGTCAACTTTTTTCTTGTTTTTCTATATTACTATTTCTATCTGAGCGTCACTGATGAGTCTTACAAAACGCGCGTCTAACGTATCAAATTATAATCCTGGTACCTTTTATAACTATGTACACCACGCATACGGTAATATAGAATGATTGCAATTAGACAACTATCTACAACGGTTCAAATGAAGTTGATGTTAGCAATTATAGGCAACCGTATGGAACTTCAACAATGAGAAAACCCGATACCGTATAGTAGGTAATAAAGGGGCCCGACATGAAAAATATGAAAGAAATCAATTGCATGATCGATACAAAGTAATGGCCTAGTTTATAATAAAACAATTTACGAAAATCAAATATAACTACCACTGAACTATAAGGCCCTAACTTGTGACAGGCACGTATAGAATATTACGGAGTTTAACACGTTTAAAACCGCCAAAACTTCTTATAACATTGTATTGCCTTGGGGAGTAAATTGTTTTTTTCTATGCTAGTGTATGTCAGTTACAACTAAAATCATGTTGGACAGTTTATTTTCCCGTATATGTAAACCTATGATAGTTGTCGTTATTTTGTTATAAACTAACTAATCATAGATACCAGGATTGATGTATTTACTTGCACCAGACGCGCATTTCGTCTACAAAAGACTCATCGGTGACGCTTGAATAATAAAAATTATAAAAAGGCCAACTGAAGTACTGAGTAGTTAAAAATCAAAGTTTTGTAAACAGTTAGTTTGTAATTATTACCATATCAATAATAACCCATATCAACACGGAAGTGCTGACTATTGAGCTGGTGATACTCTCAGGTAATAAAGACTTCCCCAGTAGTAACATCGACCCAGTGATTGTAAATAAACTCAATAAATGTCTGCATTAAATCAAATTGAATTTAAAGATTTGTTTGAAACCAGAACTTTCTTAGGTGATATCTATTTTTTTAAATAAGTCAAATACTATCAATAAACTCTGGGTTTGATAAAAGCTCTACATGTCATAATGAATCATTAGAAGTTGAACATGCTATAGAATTCAAATGTGTTATTAGGTATATATTCGATATGGAAGCAAGTTAAGTACAAATAAAAAAAATATCTTACAAAAAATCGACATGTTAAAACTACCCTCTAACAGACCGTAAACATTGACACTTTTCGTCACATTTTTTAACAGTACATAAGAACATAAATGAAAAGTTAAATCAATGTTGTCTCTTGACTTCATGTTTATAGCATAAATATATCATTACCAAAATTGAGTGTTACGTCTATGTTATTTTATACCGTTTTAAAAAGATAATCACTCATTTCTTTACACATGTGATTTGAACAATTTAATTCAAAACGTCTTCAGAATAGCATACCAAATAAACTGTGTAGTGACATGCAAAGGGTTTATCCCACATATGATCTATTGTGAGCCATTAACTCCATTTCACATTGTTCGAATATACAAATGCGCGCACGATAGGCGCCCATATAACCATATAGAAAAATAGTCTTACCTATAGTTGTTAATGTTTGTGTCATTTTGGTTTTTATGGATAGTTGTCTCATTGGCAATCATACCACATCTTCTTTTTTATATTAGTTTTAAAAACGAACATGTATAGAACGTTATATTATGAAAATCGTTTTATTTCTCTGTTATCTGTGGAACCTTATTAATTGAATGGAAATAAATCGAGAAACTTGAAACAATTGCTAATTTTCCTACCTAATTGTATTTGCTCTGTGTTTGTCTGCATCAATGATATAACATCTAGTAGAAAAGCGTTTTCGTCACCAGTTTCAATAGAAGTTAAATGTCCACCAAGGACATTGCAGTTAGCCTACAAGAATGAAAATCAGTTAAAAGATTCATCAAACATACCATGTTCATCATTGTTTAAACAGGACTAGCATATGTCCAGAAAGACTCGTTAATGAATCGAAAATTAGTTACGAAACCGAAGTGCATTTCGAGATCAAAAATTCAGTTAGGTCTTGCCATTTACAGCTAATGTATGTTTTTCATTATTTTTATGCCAGACAGACAGTACTGTACTTATACTTCCGATAAAGAGTAAAAAAAACAGATACAATGTAGAAAAAAACAAGTTTTTGTTGCAAAAAAATCTAAATATTATATTCCATACCTCAGACGTAGACCAATATGCCATGTCACATTTGAATATATACTTTGAACCACGAAAGAAGGCTACCGTCTCAGGACATACTATTTTTGCTTAAATTATCAAAACAGTATTAATTGTTTCAAAAAACATGATCTGTAATCTGTTAAAAATTAATTTAAAATTAAAATTGCTGAAAAATATTCACTTTTCCACGACAGAAATGTCATTACAAATAGAAATGAAAATAGCCCCTCCCCCTATTCCATAAACTAAGTTGATACAATAAATTACTTACAAAGTGTCTTGAAATTTTTATCAAATGTTATCGGATGGTAACACTTCATTTATGTCTCACTTTGAAGTATTTCTATTATGTATAGATAATAATGTCTAATGTTTATATCTAGATTAATTAATGAGTTTGATTTCACATTCTTAATTAGCCGAAGGGCGTATTGAAACATGAACGCATTAGAACGGAATATTCCACTTTCGTGTGGTCGGTAAAATAGGATGATTAACTTTGTAAATCTTTATATTTTCATTTTATTTGTTATGGTATATAAGTCAGATAATGCATATTTAAATGTTTTTATTGCCGTAGACCACACCTCGGGTTGTCAGAATATCCAAAAGAAGGACCTTCCTACGGTTAGTTTTTCATTTGATCAATCATGACTCCGCTCGGTGTGTTCTACGACAAGAAAAACCTTAAAATAAAGCATATCAGAATGATCCTTTGTTCAGCGTCTTGTAGGTTTCGTGTTAGCGTTTCTTTTATTTTGACAGTGATACCAGGATTCATTAACGTTACTTAGATAGTATTTGCTGCTCTTGATAATGTGTCGGCTATTTTAGATACGATACCAACATTAAGTAAAAAACGTATTCTGGAATATTATAGTTGTTATATAATAGTTCGTTTCTATATATGTTGCATTGTGGTTTGTTTTTGTTCTGTAATTAATTTGTTTTGGGCTCATAGTTGCTGTGTTCCGTCCATTTTAGTTTGTAATCCGGATTTTTTTTTTTCAACCGATTTATCGACTTTTGAACAGCCAACGTGAAAATATACCATCTCATCCTGCTTATGTGCAAACAGTAGCGACTGATTGGTAAGTTGTTTTTTACCTTTATTCGATGGCATCATCGGCAACTTGTCTCTCTTCTTGTTTGAGTGATTATCCTATTCCACTCAAGCAGAGTATCTCTTCACTTAACTCAAAATATGATATGTTATGAAAATAAATATAAGATTAAATTACATTTGCCTAATGTGTTGTTAAGATAGTTAAACATTGTAACATTATTATTACATATATAACAAACAATCAAAGAACAAAAAGGTTAGTGTTCTTACCACATTGTGGAATATCCCCATTCCAGCCTGATGTTGTGCACGTAATAGATTTTCTTCCAATCAGGTGGTGTCCTGTGTGACAGGAAAAAGTTGCCGTTGAGCCAACATTTCTTTCCGGTACATTGACAGTTCCATTTGTAAGACTGCCGGTTGGAATATCTTCACACTGAACTACAAGAATATCTGCAGTTTTCAAGTTATTACTTTCAAAAAATAAAAGAACAACAAACAATACTTGTATATATGTTTTGGAATTAGTGTGACGTTCGTTTTAATTGAACTACTCCACGTTTTGTTCGACACCCTTTGGGTGTTGACATTTTTCTATTGTTTGCCGTCGTCTGTGACACATTCCTAATTTCTGTTTCCATTCTCAATTTGAATGATATATAAATACTGTTTATAGTTATAGGAAGATGTGGTGAGAGTGCCCATGAGACAACTCTCCATCCAAATAACAATTTAAAAAGTAAACCATTATAGGCCTTCAACACGGAGCCTTGGCTCACACCGAACAACAAGCTATAAAGGGCCCATAAATTACTAGTGTAAAACCATTCAAACGGGAAAACCAACGGTCTTATCTATATAAACAAAACGAGAAACGAGAAACACGTATATATTACATAAACAAACGACAACTACTGTACATCAGATTCCTGACTTAGGACAGGTGCAAACATTTGCAGCGGGATTAAACGTTTTAATGGATCCAAACCTTCTCCCTTTTTCTGAAACAATAGCATAACATCACAACATAGAAAAACATACGATAAAATATCAATTGGCAGACTTAACTCAATCAAAAAACGTATGATTTACCATATGTTAATAGAAAATTCTACGAGACACATAAGTATTTTATCTTGATTTGAATAAAAACAATTATTTGTCAATTTCCTGAAAGTTTTGACCGGAAGTAATCAAAAGTAAATATTAGATAACAGAAACAAAAATTGAAAACAACACGTTTAATAATTTCTTGCGTCCGAATCGCTTTTTTGGATTTACCTTCATGAAGAACGCTCAAAGCCAAGTATTTGAAATCCGAAATTGTATCAGTACCGAAACCGTTGAAGAGCTATTTTTTAAAAAATACATAAAATAAATAGTTAAATTCATCTAACAATAACATAATAATTGCATAATGTGTTGTTGGGATAGTTTAACCTTGTAATACTATTGTTTGTGTGGTACATTAATATCAAACTATCCAATGGGAATACAGGTAAGTATTTGGTCTTACAGCGACATTGTGGAATATTCCCATTCCATCCTAAGGATGTACATGTAATAGAATCGTTTCCAACAATTGAATGTCCTGCGTCACAGGTAAAATTTGCCGTTGAGCCAATAATTCTTTCCGCTACAGTGACAGCACCATTTGTTAGATTATTGGATGGAATATCCTCACACTGAACTACAAGAATATCTGAAGTTTACAAGTTATTAACAACAAACAAAAGAATAAATAATACAACTTTAAAACTGTTAATATAGTTCATTTAAAAAAGAAGATGTGGTATGATTGACAATGAAACAACTCTCCAAAAGAGACCATTATTATACAGAAATTAACAACTATAGATCACCGCGTACGGCCTTCAACAATACGCAAAGCGCATACCGCAAAGTCAGCTATAAAAGGCCCTTAAATGACAATGTAAAATAATTCAAACGAGAAAACTAACGGCCTTATTTACATAACAAAATGAACGAAAAACATTTATGTAACACATAAACAAACGACAACCACTGAATTATACGCTTCTGACTTGAGACAGGCACATACATACATAATATGGCGGGGCTGAATATGTTAGCTGGATCCCAAGCCTCCACCTAACCTGGGACAGTGGTATAACAGTACAACATAAGAACAAACTATACGAATCAGTTGAAAAATGCTTAATTCATCAGATGGAATAGTTCCTTTTTTAATAAAATTTAAAAGACAAATCCACGAGAGACAATCAGCGCTATGTTTGTTGTTTGAAGACTGTAATTGTGAGATTTTAACTTGTATCGCTCAATGATCTGTTATAGTGGAAAAAATAATGTATTACTATTCTGTAACACTAAGATAAGGACGAGTATTTTATTTAATTTTAATACAAATTGTATTTGTTAATTTCCCTATTTTTTTTTATCGTAACATCTGTTTTTTGATAAATTGACAAAAAGAATGCTCTTTGAGAGTTTTTTAGGGTTCTTGTTAGAAATTGCTTTCATTTTGACAGTGATCCCAGAACTCACGTAACGTTGAACAGATTGAATATCGTCACACTGAACTAGAAACAAAGATCTCAAGATTAACAAATAAAATTCGGAATTTGTCTAAGATAACATTATATATCGATTTAATATGTTTACACTGAACTAAAAATAAATCTCAAGATTATGAAATAAAATTGATAAGGAAACTGGGGAATGTGTTAAAAAGATAACAACCCGACCAAAGAGATGAAAACAGCTAGGGACTACCAATGTATCGTCAATACAGCCATATAATCGAATCCGCAGCCCGAGGCGTGCTTAAGCGTGACCCTACACAAAACTGTGTACTAATTCAGTGATAATTATAGTATTACTTAACTCCGAACTATATAAATAACATGAGTTAAAAAAAAACATACGAGACTAACAAAAGCCAGAATTTCCCTACTTTTGACAAGCGCAAACATGCAGTGGTGTTAAATATGTTTTGTGACATCTCAAACTTATACACATTCATTCATCAAGCCAATGTATAACAACAAACACACAGCAATACGCATTTTAAAATTCAGTTAAGAAGAAGTTCGAGTTCGATAGTTCAGAAAAATGAACAATAGAAATTAAGCAAAAAGATAATGATACATACATTAACAAAGGACTATTAACAGTTACTGGCATGTCGTCTCAAGACCTCAATTTAACTAATTGAAATATTTTGTCCTCATATGAATATCAAGCATAATCTCTACCGTTAGAAGTTTAGTATCATACAATTATACAATGTATTAGAAAATTGTAACCGTATTATATGTTTAATTCAATTCTAAGACAGCCTTGTACATAAATCAAACCAGAAATGTACTTGTACTCTCTCTTTGATCTATATAACACATAGAGTTTCTTACGGATTAAACATTTCAACAGTCAGAGGAATTTAAGTTATTAAACACAACATATATTATATATATTTATATACCTATATGGAGTTATTTTCTTTCAGAACAACAGGTCATTCTTTTTCAGAATCAACCCGGACGATACCATGTTTCAATGATATAATGCTCCAAGGCATAAAATAATGACGTGTTTGAGGTCATTATTTTCCTTGATAAACATGCAATCTATGATTAACTTCAAAACTTTATTCGTCTAATAGTTTTTTGTTGCCGATTTGGAAATTTATTTGTTAAAGTTCGATCGATGATAGGTGTAACAGAAACTGTCATTTAAGTCCCGCATTTTAATTTTAGAAACAAAAAACGTGAAGTACGTGAAGTTTTGTTAATGTATCGCTACAATAAAGAAACATATTCATATATGTCAGATGAATTTTAATGTAGACTTTCATAAAAATAAATCAAGATTTAACATACATATTCGTGTGCAAGAGTTTGAAAATCTTATTGAGTCAAACCGAATAGGTTGATTGATTTTTGATTGCTTGCTTAACGTCCAGTGGCAAATATTTCATGCATGTTCAGAACGATACATACTGAATAGGAAATCATACTGTGACCTACATGTATTTATATTCGTCTTCGTGTCAGTTTTTAACTTTTTTAAATTTATGTATACCTTTTACTCTATCAAACGATCAACTTATAAAATAATCTTATATTCTATTGAATAACATTAACGTAACTCACGAAAGGGTCGGGTACGGAGTGTATATAATTATATCCGTATTATCTTTTAATAAAATGTACTGCTAGTCAAAAGACAATCTTTCTGAATTTTTCGTTCGATTCAAGTAAAACTGTTAAAAAAATAACCACTTTTCCGCGATAGAAATAACATAACAAATAGAAGAAAAAAACATACCCCTCCCCCTTTTCCATAAGCTAAGTGGTACAATAAATTACTTACAATGTGTCTTGTATTTGTCATACACCGTTATCGGATGGGAACAATACATTTGTGTCTTACTTCATGCAGTTACAGTAATATTTTTATTGTGTATGGATAATAATTTTTAAAAGGTTTATATCTAAATTATTTAGTGAGTTTTATTTCACATAAATGTGCCGTAGGGCGTATTAAAGCCTGAACGCATTAGAAAGGAATATCCCACTTAAGTGTTGTCGGTAAAATAGGATACTAAATTCTACAAATCTTTATAAAATTAATATTTTTTGACGGCATATAAGTCAGATAATGCATATTTTAAGGTTTTTCTTGTCGTAGAACACACCTCGGGATGTCAGGATTGTTCAAAGAAAGACCTCCCTCCGGTCGGTCTTTCATTTGATCAATCCTGACACCCCTCGGTGTGTTCTACGACAAGAAAAACCTTAAAATATGCATTATCTATAACATAGTTACCTTACCTCGATACATTTCTAGGAATATGATTGGTTTAAAGCGTCTGCGTGGTGACCGTGTATATTCAATATTAGGTTAGTAGGGAGCGGTGCTTAATTTAATACACGGTTAGTAATGTATTTACGACTTTGGCACTGTTTGATAATTTAAAAGTATTGAAAGTTCGATTTAATATTGTTATATCAAGGTTGTTGATTATACACAATTATTGTTTGCATTATTTTTTTAGTGCAGACCGATTGAAGAAGGTTCTTAATATTAAACACCTGAACACTTTAATATAGAAATCAGAAGATTTGTTATGATAGCAAATGAGACAACTCTATTCTTAATTCAACAAATAAAGATGGCGGTAATGTGAATTCGTTAAAATGTTTTAGTGACCTAATATGCTCTCACGTGGAATTTACTGACCCCGTATAAATCATATTAGGTCACTAACACACTATGTAACTAATAATATTATCTTTACAGAATAAGTAAAATCAATACACTCGACGATGAGATGTTGAAGTACGACACAATATGCTTCTGCTAATTGTAGCTAAGGTCACTATCTGAATAATCTAGCTAATATGAACGCCATTAATCGTAAATAAGTGTTAGTTTACAAGGACCTGCATTATTGTATACTTACACACGCAACACGGTCTCCTTCGGCAACAGCTGCCTTTTTGTGTCCATCCAGAACCAAAACTACTTTCACAATTGGAATTTTTAGTTAAGGCGCATCTTCCCTGTGAGACTATACATTGACGAGATAACTCTTAAAAATTAAGACATCATATTTTGAAACGTCTGTACATCATGCGATTGTTACATTTTCAACAGTATATCATGTATTATGAAAAGTTAAAAGGTGACAAAGATAGAGGATAAACATAATTGTTTCCAAAATTGATTCGGAAATTCAAATTGATTTTTTTCAAAAGAAGGGGAGAAAAAAAATGATTATTATTTTAGTCAAAAGCAATAGAGGTAATACATTATATGTTTTAGATCAAGGTAATATAAGTTCATTGCATTTAGATGAACAATAATTGAAATACATTTAGTTTGGCAAATTTTCTACTTAAAGTCTTTGCATTCATGTTTGTACCTTCACCATATGTATTGTGTTCGACCGATATATTTACCATAATGAACAATGCACTATTAAAAATTTAAACATATTTTGGTTATTATTATTTGTTGTGATCCTGTATTACAGTTAAGCCATGTATATAAAATGAAAACTTACCTTCTGCATTCGTCTCATGGTATATGCTAAGAGCAATAACAATCACGTACCAACAGTTAAACATGGCGCTGAAACATTTACATTATTCAAATTTCATAAAATATATATGATATTTGCATTATTCATGTTTCATGAAATATATATGATATTTGCATTATTCATGTTTCATGAAATATATATGATATTTGCATTATTCATATTTCATGAAGTATTTCAAGTTCACAGTATTATTTAACATTAAATATAACATTTAGTATTCATTTAATATGGAGAATGACATTTCGAGCATTCATTTAACAGGAGTTATTAAATGATTTGAACAAAATTTGATAAATCAGCCTGTGCAATACTGATGATGTGCCATTGTCAATATAAATCAAGAGTTAATATTGCTTTTCGAACTTGGCCAATACGGAACCAAACATATTGGTCAATGGGGTACTACAGGACGTTCACTTCCGGTTTAAATTTTCTTACACCTTTAATTAAGTTACTTAACGTTAGACGTATCTTTACGCATAAAACATTTGTAATATCTTGTTTCTTAAAATCATAGAATATAAAGGTTAATGTCTTGAGACGAAAACATTCACAGCCTGTTCGAGTTAGACTTCGATCATTTACATGTTTCATTTGTATTGATCAGTTTTCAGAAGGCAGATATTAATATACTTCAATTAGTTTACAGTATTCCTTAAGAAAAGTATCGAAGATCGTCAAACAATGACCAATCCATTAGAAAGTGTGTATCTGTTTCAGCGCGTTTTGATTTGCACAATATTATCTGTTTAATGGAGTATCTTCTTGTCTCACATAAAAGTGGAAGTGAACCGGACCTAAA
The DNA here is from genome assembly GCF_036588685.1 of Mytilus trossulus. NCBI lineage: Eukaryota > Metazoa > Mollusca > Bivalvia > Mytilida > Mytilidae > Mytilus > Mytilus trossulus. The sequence continues at coordinate 51,159,097 of NC_086385.1, read as the reverse complement.
TAGGACCTTTGTACGTCGCAAAGTTTTGAAATTTTCAGACGGACTTTATTTGTATTGCCTATAATTTCTTAATTTGGTGACTATGTTAGACGCATCTATCCCATCGAACTAGATACTAAATACAACAGATACAGCTGAGTCCGCCTCATATCATGACTTACATCTAGTAATTGAAAATGAGGGTCGGTTAAAACGCAACTTTACGACACAAGAGATGATTTCAGCTTTCTAATTGGGAACTTTCAGTTCTAAGTAACAACATTCCAGCAGTATCTGCATACCGGGTATATATATCCTAATTGATACGATATTCCCGTGCTTGCATTTCCTATTATAATTTTCTTGATAGAGGGTTGCTGCACACAGGGAAGCTTTTAAACCAAGAGTTTTAAATGGTGAAGTTGAAATCATCCCTTCGTAAATTTTACGGAGCCACCATGAGTTGCTTGACCGTAATGGAATAACCATTTCACAAATGATATCGAATATGATCCTTATGTCGAAACTACAATCCCCTTCCCTTTCATGAATGTGACCTACCGAATAAGACTATTTATCGGATTTGTTATCATATAAGCAACACGGCGGGTGTCACATGTGGATCAGGATCGGCTTACCCTTTCGGAGCACCTGAGATCACCCCTAGTTTTTGTTGGGGTTCGTGTAACTTGTTCTTTAGTTTTCTATGATCTGTTATTTGTTCTATTGTTTGTGTGTTTGGTTTCTTTCGTTTTTAGCCAGGTTTTGTCAGTTTATTTTCGATTTGTGAGTTTGACGGGTATTTTTCGTCCCTCTTTTAAGATAAAACCTTCTAAACTTACAATAAAAACTGTCCAAAATGTGTTGATGCAAACTTAAATTTAGAGTAAAGGTTATGTAGGGATTTCTTAATTGTATTTTTAAACATAGCGAAATCGACACGCGTTTGCAAATAGGTAACAATACATATGGATTTACGTGGGAGTAAATTTTTTCGAGCCATAAGTATGTACATCCCGGAGTCTTCGCTAAATATAGATATATCGAGAGTTGAATAACGGTGTTTTTTACCAAGTGAAATAAGCATGTCATATGTGAATTTTATCGGTAATTCGTATATTTTTCCTTTGACCTCACTGCCTAATATTTTCGAGTATCAACGTACTGGCTGTATCACTCAAAATATAAGGCAATACATTGTGAGACGTCATAATTACAGATTCACTGAATAATAGGTAGTTTTGTTTTTGATAATGACTATATCATGTGGAATATCGTAACTACCTATTATTCTATATTTTCTATTATATAGAATTTTTCTGCTACATCACTGCCGTCCATCATGTCCATTAGTGTATGAAAAACCGTGGTTCACTTCAATTTATTTTTATTGACTTTACTTAGTTCTAAAGACTTTATAGTTTTATAAAGGATCCAATAATATTTAATTTCACACTATAATGTTGAAGCAGAACGTTTACATACCAAACAGAAAATTTGTATACGATTTAGTGATTTATTGGGATAATATGTTATTGTCTTTCATTACATCACATTTAAAAAGTAGAGGTAGTTATTTTTATCAAAATGAAGAACACCTTTTTCTCATTTAAGTTTTCCTTAAAAAATCTAGATCATTTGTCTAAAGACTCGGCCATTATCAAACACTGATTTTTTTAGGGTTGAATACAAAGAAATTGTGCCTCTTTATTTTAATTAAACAGGCAATATATTCATACTAAGATGTTAAGTCATGTGAAAAACTAATAAATAATAAAATAGCAGTAAATTGACATAATCTTAAGTTTAATCACTGTAAAAAAAATCGTGGACTAATTCACACGATCCTTTAACTAGCTCAAACAAAAATGACTATAATAGATAATAATAAGACGATGGTGTTGAAATGGGAGCGAAACATTTTTTTTCGGTTAAATATTGCAACACTAAAATTTCTTTGTTCATATTTTAACAGACAATACTTGATATATATTTAATGGCATTTTACACTATTTCCCTTTATAAAATAACGAAAACAAAATGTTCATGTACATGAAGAACACTTAGAATACTGAAAGTTTGACCAAATCATACAAACCTGTGTCGTCCTTGGTCAAGAAGTAAATATGTAACTGAAAGCAAATCACAATAATTAATAAGAAATTGATCTTAAATTGCAGCAGGCAACTGCTGTCTAATTGCGCACCTTCTGTTTTGAATAATTACACACCTTCTTTTTTGAATAATTACATACCTTACGCAGTACATCGATTTTATTATAGACATATGTTTTCGTCAACACAATCTGTTTCAGTCTTTTCCATTTATATAAAATTTCTATTCAATTATTTTTTTCGGTGATCAACGCTTTTAGCAAAATGTGATTTCTTTAGGCCGTTCTTCTGTTCTGTAGCATAATAGTATTCGTTTATTGTTCGTGTAAGTTAGTATAACACAGCTATTGTCTACAAAAGAGAATGCTTTTACAAGCTTACAGATTAGAAGAAAAGGACATTTTCTGTTTACCAATTGTGACGTGGATGGAGCGTATCATTTTCATAAAACAAATCGACAGTCTATAGATATAGGAAGATGTGGTGTGAGTGCCAATGAGACAACTCTCCATCCAAATAACAATTTAAAAATTAAACCATTATAGGTTAAAGTACGGCCTTCAACACGGAGCCTTGGCTCACACCGAACAACAAGCTATAAAGGGCCCCAAAATTACTAGTGTAAAACCATTCAAACGGGAAAACCAACGGTCTAATCTATATAAACAAAACGAGAAACGAGAAACACGTATATATTACATAAACAAACGACAACTACTGTACATCAGATTCCTGACTTAGGACAGGTGCAAACATTTGCAGCGGGATTAAACGTTTTAATGGGCCCAAACCTTCTCCCTTTTTCTGAAACAATAGCATAACATCACAACATATAAAAACATACGATAAAATATCAATTAGCAGACTTAACTCAATCAAAAAACGTATGATTACACAAAGAACGAATAAATTTGATCTGCGATATCTGAATACAAATGCACAGTTAATTAAATATTAGAGACAAACAGTCATGACCAAAAGGTTATCAAACAAATTCAAACACACTGAGAAATATTTAACCAATCAATGTTCACTTTAGAAAAAGACCGGTTTTTTATAATCTTGAAGTTTATACAAATGTTGTAAGAATAAGTGAAAAATTGAAGATATTACAAATAATCAAAGCTGGTATACAGCCAAGATCCATATAAATAAAAAAATGACAAAAAAGCATTATAAACAGTATCGACAGGTCGAATTAACAAGAAAATACCATTTGAGAGTACTCGCAGTTACTGACAGCTAGTTAAAAGCCAAAACCAATTAATAGTAAAAAATCATGCATCAGAGACTAAAATCGACTAAAACACTACACAGAAACACTACAGGGAGAAAACAGCCAGACAAACCCGTAAACAATGAACTTCTCATCAAAAAGACGTTAAGGTCATCCTTAAAAATTGTGGTATCAAAATTAGGTCCATAGTATTGTATAGATGAAGAGTGCGTTGTTCTTTACACAGCCAGAGTTCTTCTTCGTCGAAATGAACTCCCCATTACCCCAAAAAATCTTTATAATCGTAAACACTGAGTTGTACTAGAAGTGACGTGTTGTTGATTTACATGATTAAGGTCTAGTCAATCGATAAATTCATCCACATAGTATCGTTACAATCATTATCTACCAGTTCTATTGTAAGAGACAAAATATTGTACTACCCATTGATCTTTATTTAATGTATTTTTATACATTTGTCAACTTAAAACTACTATCTGATCAGTTGATAAGGGCGATTTAAGACAGTTTAATCAAATTTAATATTTTGTGGAAGAGCAGACAACAGATTTTTAGATGTTGAAGATTATTTAACCTAAAAAAAAAAAGAATATTTTTCATGTTATGCAATTTTACGATCTTAAAAAAAATGTCGTCTAGCACTAGAAAACATTTGTTATTCAACACACCTACTATTTTATGACTCATTAGAAATATATTTCACAAGACCCATTATTTCATGTTTGTACTGTAATTTTTTAATGTCATTGTATCGATCTATAGCTTCAATACTGAGTCAATGATGTAATATTTTTTTTTGTTATGTTTTCAAGATTGTATGGTGAATTTGCACCTACCAAAATCGACTGGTTCTTTTTCTAAAACATTGTCTGTAATTTGATAGTGTGCATATATCTCAATGCTCGATTCAACAATATAAGATTAAACACGTACATAATGTGCATAAAATTCTAAATAAGGCACATACATAAAAACATGGTATGTCCTTTTATGAAGTAGAACCATTTACGAATCAAATCGTGACCCTTCTGGTAATGTATGATCAAAGTTGATATCTTATGCCGTTTTGTGCCATAAGTGAACCTTGTCTTTTACAAACTTCGCCTTTTTAACCCACTCTAAAAAAAAACCTATTCGTGCCATAAACAGCGCAGAATAATAATCTAAGATACCTTGGACGATTGCATTTCATAATGAACCACTTGTGTTTACATATTGTACCCCCAACTTATTAACCCAGTGTTGGTCAAGATTAAATTTATCAAAAGTCAATCAGGCACACCCTCTTAGAATCAAGGGATTCACAATAAGATCCGGAAAAAACTGCCAGAAGATATATCATTTACTCATAGGGGTCGTTGTTAATTGCATATTTTAGGCGTTCCTCCTGTATTAAATCAGAACAAAACCATAAGAATTTGCTTCAGGTTGCTTCGATGCGTCTCGTCGTGAATATACATGACATAGCTGTCACTGAACATAAATAAAGAAATTTGATAATCAACCGTGTCTAGTGATTCGTGCCAAAACTCATATATTAAAGGTGTGTCGGAGGGGTCATGATCTCCCGAAATCCCCCCCTCAATAAACCGCAAAAAGACAGAAGTCTTGTCTGGGTTACAACATTTGCATTGTTTTTACATCTGATATGCTAACTGTAATAAAATCAAATATGGCTACTGCCCGTTTCATTTATATAATTTTTCAACTTGTTTTCTTCTATCTACGATTGCCCAAGTAAGAGTTGCAAAAATGTGTTTACATAAGCTTTGCGAATTATTGGAAAATAAAGCCGACTATTTTATATTTTAATCATTAAATATGTGTGCATAGATTGTATTCCCCCTTTCGAAGGATTTTCAAATGGTTCTTTAGGGTTTGGATAGCCTGCAAGTCTCCATACACGAGGCATCGGATATACGACGTTTCTTTTTGACCATACGAAGCTGCATATTTATACCTCTAAACAGTCAAATCGAACGCAGCCATGTAGCAAAGGTATACAGTTGAAAGGGAAAGGTCCAGAGGTATAAATATTCTTATACCCAAATCAATTTTTTGGGAGACAACAACCTAACGACACAGACAAATCCAAATATAAAGACTAAATATAGTCTTTTGTTAAAGAAAGTTGTGTATATAGGATAATAGGATCAACCCGTTTTATGACTGAAAAAATACGAAGTTATAAATATAGCTCTATAATATCCATAAAGGAATCTCAAAAGGTACATTTGATTCAATGTAAATAACCGTAAAATATATCAAAACAAGGTACACTTGTTAGGGAAAAAATATTAAAACAGGCGCAGGTGTTAAAATGTAGGGTAAAACATATCAAAACAAGGCGCAAGTGTTAAAATATAGTGTAAAAAATATCAAAACAAGGCGCAAGTGTTAAAATAAAGTGTAAAAAATAACAAAACAAGGCGCAGGTATTAAAATGTAGGGTAAAAAATATCAAAACAAGGCGCAAGTGTTAAAATATAGTGTAAAAAATATCAAAACAAGGCGCAAGCGTTAAAATGTGGGGTAAACAATATCAAAACAAGGCGCAAGTGTTAAAATATAGGGTAAAAAATTACAAAACAAGGCTCAGGTATTAAAATGTAGGGTAAAAAATATCAAAGCAAGGCGCAAGTGTTAAAATATAGTGTAAAAAATAACAAAACAAGGCGCAGGTATTAAAATGTAGGGTAAAAAATATCAAAACAAGGCGCAAGTGTTAAAATATAGTGTAAAAAATAACAAAACAAGGCGCAGGTATTAAAATGTAGAGTAAAAAATATCAAAACAAGGTGCAAGTGTTAAAATATAGGGTAAAAAATATCAAAACAAGGCACAAGTGTTAGGGTAAAACATATCACCTGTCTTTTTTTAATGAAATCAATGTAAATAATAAACAGCTGCGCCATGAGCGCATCATACGCCCAACGTTTTGTGTGGAAGTTTTATGCAATAAACATAAATAGTTTCTGAGAAAGTTTTAAGCAATAACCATATATTGTTTTTGAGACACGGCGGGACATGTGAAACCCCCAACCCTGTTTTTTTAACAAAAAACTAAATATCACTAAAATAAAATTTTGAATCAAAACCAAAAAGTATACAGATCTTTAGATTAATATAACAAAGAAGTGTGTAAAAGTTTTAAGCAATACTCATAAATTATTTTTGAGATACGGCGCGACATGTAAAAAAACCTCCCCTGTTTAACAAAATACTCAATAAATCCAAAATAAAGTTTTAAATCATCACCAAAAAGTATACAGATCTTTAGATTAATATAACAAAGAAGTGTGTAAAGTTTTAAGCAATAATCATAAATTGTTTTTGAGATACAGCACAACATGTAAAAAAAACTCCCCCTTTTTTAAAAAATACTCAATAACTCAAAAATGAAATTTTGAATCATTACCAAAAAGTTTACAGATCTTTAGATTAATATAACAAAGACATGTGTAAAGTTTTAAGCAATAATCATCAATCGTTTTTGAGATATGGTGCGACATGTAAAAAAAACCTCCCCCTTTTTTACAAAATACTTATAAACTCAAAAGTAGAATTTTGAATCATCACCAAAAAGTATACAGATATCAAGATTAATATAACTAAGAAGTGCTAAAAGTTTTAAGCCATAATCAAGAATCGTTTTTGAGATAAGGTGCGACATGTGAAAAAAAACAACCCTGTTTTAGTTACAAAGTGCCGTAACTCAAAAAGTTTTAATCTTATTTTCACAAAAAAGTATACACATCATTTGACTATCATAAGAAACAACTATGTTAAGTTTCATGAAATTTGGATAAGTCGTTCTCAAGTTACGGTGCGACATGTTTACGCCGGACAGACAGACGGACAGACAGACAGACAGACAGACGGAAGGACGGAAGGACGGACACCGGACATTTGTATACCATAATACGTCCCGTCAAAATTTGACGGGCGTATAAAAACTACCTCGACCAAAAACTTTAACCTGAAGCAGGACAGACGGATGAATGAACAAATAGACGGACGCACAGACCAGAAAATATAATGCCCATAAATTGAGCATAAAGATGAATGTTGACAACAAATGTTGAACGTTGAAAAAGAATGTTGAAAACGAATGTTGAATGTTGAAAACAATTGTTGAAAAAAAGATCAACAAAAAGTTAATAAACAGCTGCGCCATGAGCGCATGATACGCCCGACATCTTATGTGGAAGTTATATGCAATAATCATAAATAGTTTCTGAGAAAGTTTAAACCAATAACCATATATAGTTTTTGAGACACGGCGGGAAACCCCCACCCTGTTTTTTTTAAACTAAATATCACTGAAATAAAATTTTGAATCAAAACCAAAAAGTATACAGATCTTTAGATTAATATAAAAAAGAAGTGTGTAAAGTTTTAAGCAATTATCATAAATTATTTTTGATATACAGCGCGACATGTAAAAAAACCTCCCCTGTTTAACAAAATACTCAATAACTCAAAAATAAAGTTTTAAATCATCACCAAAAAGTATACAGATCTTTAGATCAATATAACAAAGAAGTGTGTAAAGTTGTAAGCAATAATCATAAATTGTTATAGAGATACTGCACAACATGTAAAAAAAACTCCCCCTTTTTTACAAAATACTCAATCACTCAAAAATGAAATTTTTAATCATCATCAAAAAGTATACAGGTCTTAAGAATAATATAACAAAGACATGTGTAAAGTTTGTAACAATAATCATAAATCGATTTTGAGATATGGCGCGACATGTAAGAAAACCCTCTCCCTTTTTTACAAAATACTCAATAACTCAAAAATTAAATTTTTAATCATCACCAAAAAGTTTACAGATATTAAGATTACTATAACTAAGAAGCGTTTAAAGTTTTAAGCCATAATGAAGAATCGTTTTTGAGATACAGTGCGACATGTGAAAAAAAAAACACCCCTGTTTTAGTTACAAAGTGCCGTAAATCAAAAAGTTTAAATCCAATTTTCCCCAAAAGTATACAGATCATTTGACCATCATAAGAAACAACTATATTAAGTTTCATGCAATTTGGATAAGTTGTACTCAAGTTACGGTGCGACATGTTTACGCCGGACAGATGGACGGACAGACAGACAGACAGACAGACGGACGGACGGACGGACACTGGACATGTGTATACCATAAAACGTCCCGTCAAAATTTTGACGGCCGTATAAAAAGTGATGTAACCTAAACCAGAAGAAGAAGAACACTTTACTTTATAGTAAGATTATTAAGGTAAAATACTGGTAAATTATGGTATTTCATATCGGATAATGATTAGCTTAATGTTTTGATGCGTAAGTTTTAGTGATGTTCATTTTGAAACATGTATCGAATATTCAATTGTAGTTGTGGACAAACATGAAATCTTTCGATCTGCATGGAACTAAATTTGAATTTTTACTACATAGAATTTTTCTGATCGTCACTGCTGTCCATTTATGTTTTAAATTCTGGGGTTCACTTCAATTTATTTTATTGACTTTGAATCCAAAAGCAGCAATGAAGTTAAAACGACTAAGAGTCCCCTGCACTAAGTTCAAACGACTGTTTTATAAAGGATCCAATAATATATAATTTAACACTGGTCTAAAAAACCCGCCTTTATTAAACACTGATATTTTATGGTTGAATACAAAGAAATTGTGCCTCTTTTTTTATTAAACATGCAATATATTCATACTAAGATGTTAAGTCATTTGAAAAACTATCAATATAATGAAAAAGCAATAAATTGACATGATTGCAAGTTGTATCACTATAAAACAAAATCGTTGACTAATTCACACGTTCCTTTAGCTAGCTTAAACAAAAACGAATATATTGGATAATAACAAGACGATAAAACGGGTGCAATACATTGAAAATTTTCTTCGGTTAAAAACTGCAAGCAACACTAAAATTTCTTCGTTCATATATAAAACGAAAAATACTTGATATATATCTAATGACATTTTACACTATTTCCCTTTATACAATAACTAAAACAAAATGTTCATGTTCACGAAGAACACTTAGAATACTAAAAGTTGGACCAAAATGTACAAACCTGTGTCTTCCTTGGTCAAGAAGTAAATCTGTAACTGAAAGCAAATCACAGTAATTGATAAGAAATTGATCTTACATTGCAACACGTAACTGCTGTCTAATTGCGCATCTTCTTTTTTAAATAATTAACAACCTTCTTTTTTGAATAATTACATACATTGCGCATTCAATCAATAATAGTATATAGACATATGTTTTCTTCAACACAATCTGTTTCAATTTTTTCAATATATAATATTTCTATTTATGATCAACGCTTTTTGCAAAATTGTATTTCTTTGGGCAGTTCTCCTTTTTCGTTGCATTGTATTTTTTATTTGCTGTTCGTGCCAGTTAGTATAACATAGCTTTTGTCTACAAAAGAGAATTCTTTTTCGTGTTAGAAGAAAAGGACATTTACTTTTTACTAATTGTGACGTGGATGGAGAGTTCATTTTGCTAGAATTTGACGGGTAAATGTTAACCATAAGTATTAGTTTCTAATAAAGTACAGTCTTTCAATATACTGGTTATTTGAATTTGATGATAATGAGATCAAAGTTAATAACAAAGGAAAATAATAAAAGCTATCTGATTTGTATAGTTCGTTCTTATGTTGTACTGTTATAACACTGTCCCAGGTTGGAAGAGGGTTTGGATCCCGCTAACATGTTTAACCCGCCACAATATATATGTATGTGCCTGTCCCAAGTCAGAAGCCTGTAATTCAGTGGTTATTGTTTGTTTATGTGTTACATATTTGTTTTTCGTTCATGTTTTTATATAAATGAAGCCGTTAGTTTTCTCGTTTGAATTCTTTAACATTGCCTTATCGGAGCATTTTATAGCTGACTATGCGATAAGGGCTTTGCTCATGTTGTTGGTGTGACCTATAGTTGTTAATGTCTATGTCATTTGGGTTTCTTGTGGACAGTTGTCTCATTGGCAATCATACCACATCTTCTTTTTTATAGTAGCATTATGATAAAATAGACAGTCTACGAAACGCTACATAGAAACACTACAGGTAGAAAAGGGCCAGACAAACCCGTAAACGATGAACTCCTCAACGAAAACACCTCTAGTTCATCTTTAAAAGATTGGTATCAAAATTAGATCGAAAGCATTGTATAGATTAAGAGTGCGATGTTCTTTATACAGCCAGAGTTCTTCCTCGTCAAAATATCTCTCAAACACATCAACTAATCTTTGTAATCGTAAACATAGATCCGTACTAGTGATGACACGTTGATAATTTATATGATTGAGCTCTACTAAATCGATAAATTCATCCACATATACCATGTATACTGAGCCAATAAAGTTTAGCAACACTTTTTTTTCTTTTTTTTATTGTTTTTACAGTCGTACTTTTTTCCAAGTGATTGATTTCGGGTCATTTCAGCTTTGCACGTGTAATTGATGTTTTACCTTTTGAACCTGTTCTTTTAAAAAAAAATCTGTTTCCCTAACGTTTAGAAACACACCATTGGTGGAAAAACACATACACCTTTGACAAAATCGCATAGGGCGTCAACCAGGACTCCCCGCAAATGACCCTCAGAAAGCTCTTAAAATTGTTGGTGCTGGTATGAGTGTTGCTGACATCGTGGCTCGATTTAATGTGCATCAGGCAACAGTTGAGAGACTAACAAACAAATATCAACAAATTGCAACTGTTCAGGATAGGTGGATATCTCTTAGACCAAAACAGCACGCAATGATGTCTAATTGCGCACCTTCTTTCCTTAATAATTACATACCTTACGCATTAAATCAACAATAGTATAGACATGTGTTTTCGTCAACACAATCTTGTGTCATTTTATATACAATTTCTATTTAATTTATTTTTGGTGAAGAGAAGGACATTTACTTTTACCAATTGTGACGTGGATAGAGAGTATCATTTTCATTTTGCTAGAATTTGACGGATACATGTTCACCATACATTTTAGTTTCTAATAAATTACAGTCTGCCAATGTCCTGGTCATTTGAATTATAATGACATCAAATTGGATAACAAAGAAAAATAATAAAATCTAGTAACATTATGATAAAATAAAACGACGTTCTCTAAAACACTACACAGAAATACTACCAGAAGAAAACAGACAGACAAAGCCGTAAACAATGAACTCCTCAACGACAAGACGTTAAGGTCATCCTTCAAAAGATTGGTAAAAATTAGATTAACAGCATTGATTGTATTAAGAGTGTGATGTTTTTTATACAGTCATTGTAACAGTTCTTCTTCGTCAAAATGAACTCCCCATTACACCAACTAATCTTTATAATCGTAAACATAGAACCGTACTAGTGATGACGCGTTGTTAATTTCAGGATTGAGCTCTAGTAAATCGATAAATTCATCCACATTTTATTACAATCATTATATACCAGTTGTATTTTAAAAGACAAATGATTATACTACTTATTCAGCTTTATTTAATGTACTTATATGCATTTAGTCAACTTAAAACTAATATCTGATCAGTTGATATGGGCTGTGTAAGACCGTTTATAATAATTAAAAAGAAAATATAATTTAATAGATGTTGAAGATCAATAATTTCATTTTTTAATCAAAAGATAAACACAAGCTGTTTTTTGTTAAATTATTTGTAATTTGTGTTTTATATAAATATTGTATAAATTTTACAAATAACTGAAATACTTGAAATGTTCATGAATGTAGAAAAACATCGTAAATTTTTGTTGTATATTAATCCAGTTTAAACAAAAAATGCACTATTTACGTTTTCAAGAAAATTGGTACACATTATCTTCTGATGTAATCAACCCAATTGTTATTTTAAAAGAGAAATCGTTTTTAAGTCAATTTGTTTGATTAATAAAAAAAACGGTCGAAAACAGAATCTTTTACCGAAAAGTTACAGTCTGACGTCACGAAAATAACAATTTACGTTAGCAAATTCATTTTCTTTCCTAAAACTGTATCGTATGCCCCTACGGGGGCGGTTCGGCGCCTGCAAACATGTTTGAACCCGCCACATTATGTATGTGTATGCTCCAGGTAAGGAGCCTATTATTCAGTGGTGTTTGTTGCTGCATATCATATTTGTCCTTCCTTTTTCGTTGCGTTGCATATCAACCAAGTCGTTACTTGTTCTGTTTAAATTGTTTAATGTTTTGTATTGTGGGCTATTTGTAGCTGATAATGTGGTTTGGGTTTTACTTATCTGAAGGTTTTACGATAACCTTTAGTTGTAAATAGTTATCAAAAGTACCAGGATTATAATGTAGTACACCAGACGCGCGTTTCATCTACATAGTGAAGTTCATATCAAAATAGTTATAAAGCCAAACAAGTACAAAGTTGAATAGCATTGACGATCCAAAATTCCAAAAAGTTGTCACCCAAATACTATGTTTTCCCATTTCACCAATGTGACGACCAATTCACCGAAGAAATGAGAATTAATAAAGAAAATATGTTTATACAAAAGTACAAGCCAAGCCTAAACAGATAAGACGTTACTTTTGTAAGGGTTACGTCCCCTAAATGCATTGTTACAGACTTATTATCGTGACGTTACGTTACTGGTAGATACATTCATCCATGATTATCAAAGATGTGAAACCGGTTGGAGAAAAATTTAGAGAATTAAAGGACTTTACGAGCATTTCGAAATTTAATTTTACTTATATTTCTACTAGTGTGGACACATAATTCATTTTTTAGTTTATATATATAAGCAAATTTACAGGTCTAACATTGTTGGGTTGATGTTTAGACGAGTTGTATATATATATATATATATACAACTCGTCTAAACATCAACCCAACAATGTTAGACCTGTATATATATATATATATATATACAACTCGTCTAAACATCAACCCAACAATGTTAGATCTGTAAATTTGCTTTCGCAAATTTTTGGTTCTTCCCTCGCCGGGATTCGAACCCATGCTACTGTGATATCGTGACACCAAATCGCCTGCACTGCAGCCGTCCCGCTAGACCACACGACCACCTGGGCTCTCAAAATAAAGAGCTTTCGCTGGCCATGTGTGACCTTTCCACGTCAGTTTTAATCTAGCGGCGTACTACAGTACATGATATATAAGACATGAAGATGTTATTGTTACAGATCAGCTACATTATCTATAGTAAAGGATCCTACAAATTAATGTAAGATACAGTCACAGAAAATAATTATATTCATAAGTACGTCTGAGTCAGTATATATATATATATATATATATATATATATATATGTTAGTTTGATATTATTCGATCTGAATTTTTAGGAGATATGTTGACGTAAATGTTTTATTGAATTGCAAATATTTTTTTAATATACTCTAGCTCCAATATGAGTATTTGCGTTATCTGTCATAGGTCAAGCAAGGATACCAGCATTATCAAAGACGACGAAGAGCAAGTCGAATGGATTCGAAATCATTCACACAATCTAGTACCTTTGTAAGCAGATTTGTATTTTTCTATTTACATTTATCTGTTCATAAGCTAACTCATAGTATTATTCACATTGATTAACACTTAGATATATTACTCACTCTGTAAATAGATTAGATTGGGATATTTCGATATTAAGTTTCTGTAATGACAATTATGGGATACTTTTGAAAAGAATGGTCTCAAAAATATTCTTGTGATCACGAGATTCTCCGAGTCGATAGCTTCTCTGTTTTTACCTTTGATATTAGAACGTTATCTTCAATTTCTGTTTTTATTGTTGATTCTATATAATTTTATATTTATAAAATGCAAAAAAAAGCTACTTCCGGTTTACACAAGGTCATATCCGGTTGGGTTTTTTTTTCAAGGTTAAATGGTTTGATACCTTTTGCCAAAAGTCTCATGGCTCTATCATGTATACATATGAGGTAAAAGCAAAGGTCAAAATCTAGAACGTCAAATTAAGCTATTGCCTTGAGATCAATTTCAAGGTCATAAACAAAGGACCTCAAATCAAAAGACCATAGGTCTTAATTATATTGGGTTAATGAGTTATATCACTATGCGCATATTTTTAAAAACAAGAGGGGAGAAACCTGACTTTTACGTTCAACGTACCCTTGCAATCAAAATTTACGTGTTACGACATGTCGCAACTTACAATGTAGTGAGTGGAAATAGGCCAAATTCAAAATTATAATATGACCTTGACCTTCGACCTTGACCTAATTTTATTTTTTTTGGACCAAGGACATCAAATCAATAGATCCTAGGTCTCTATCACTTTTAGTTTACAAGATATATATTTATATTTATATTTATATTTATATTGCTTCTGTCAAAATAGGACAAATCATGCGAAGGATATAACGAGCAATTTTGTAAAATAAATCTGTCGCTTTCTTTTATGGTTGCGAAGGAGTAGTGGACACAAGGAAAACAGTGTTTGGGGAGATAACTCCTACAAAGAAAAGTATTCGGTTACGCAGGGTAAATTTCGCATAAACTGTTCGATATCACATACCAAATATCTAAGCGACATATTGCGAAACAAATATTTATCGCAAAAACAAAATTAGGCGGAAGAAAAAAAAAATCAGAAGAAAAACAATAGGTCTTTCCACAGAAAAGTGGAAAGACCTAATTAATCATTTTCCTGACCACGTTTGGTCGAAATCGTTTTTTTAATACAAAAACTCTAAACAAATATGACTAATAGAAATCATGATGTCACATCTATTAAAGATAAGTAAAATTTAAAAAAAATTACTTATATCTGAGCAACTGTCATATTCCTGACTTGGTACAGGCATTTTTAAATATAGAAAAGGGTGGATTGAACCATATGTCAAAGCGCATTAAAAGACAAATGCTTCAAGTTTAGGTGGAGCTGATCATATTCTTTCGTTCATTTATATTTATTTGTTGCTCAACGTGTTGCTTTAATTTTAATTTTAATTTTAATTATTTTTTTCTCGAGTAATTGCAATTTGAAAACAGATCACATCCGGAGAAGGAATACACGTTTTGCATAACGAAAATATAGTATTGATCCTTTCAAATAATTCACAAATTGTAATAACAGCAATATCCAGTTTAACTGTATCCCTATTGTCTTTCTTAAGCCGAAATTCTGCTGTTATTCCTGACTTGTGATAACCTCTGATGCTAACATTTCATCAACAAAAGTAGCCATTAAGTGGTAGTACTATTCACGGTACCAATTTGATACTAACATTCCATCAGTAGAAATAGCCATTAAGTGGTAGTACTATTCACGGTAAAAATGTGCAATATTAAGACAAGGTTGTTTCTGTGTGACAACCAAATTAATAAAAATGAAATGAATTCTATTATTATAACATCAGCCTCTTAAAAAAAAACATATGTTCCATTACTTCCAAAGTGATTTGTAAATTTTATACACTGCAACAATTCATGTGTGCATTCATCATGAAATTTCAGTATTATTTTTGGACAATAATTTCTTGAGTTTATTTCCAAATTTGTCACTGTGTTTTGTATCACATTCTTAACGGTCACAGAGTGTATTGAAACCTTAACCCGTATTAAACTTTGATGTTGTATACAGAACTAGGAATCCTTCTAACTTTGTCGACGGTATATAATCTAGATAATGCATATTGTAAGGTTTCTCTTGTAGTAAAACACACAGTTGGGTGCTGGGTTGTCCAAAACGGAAGACACCCATACGGTCTGTTTTTCATTATATAAATCGTGATACTCCCGGATGTGTTATACGACTACAAAATCCAAATATGTATACCGATATTACAATCAAGACTATTTACTGCACAAAAAAGTTGCTTTAACACTCATTTCATAACATTTTATCAATGGCAAATAAATTGCTGTTCCAGGAAAACTAATGTGTCAGACTTATATAACTGCGGGCATATTTACAGCGTTTGTACTGAAATAACAAACCATATGCAGTAAGTAATGAGATAACATGTTCAACCGGACATAATCCAATATAAATATATTTTATGTGGTTCGCAATATTGGGCAATTTTGTATGTCTTCATTGGTTTTATAGTTTTTGTCATAGAGATGAATTTAAACATCCCTAGTTTTTGAAAGATTTAATTGAAAGTTGCTAGTGGAGGTTAATGAAGAAACGCCCTACGGAACGAGATATTAGTATAAATTTGGTACTGGCATGGGAAATATAAAATGTGGAATAATTGCCAATGACATATCACTACACACATGACACATGACACAAGAAAATATATTGAATAGAATTTGACTATACAGTAGGCTCAAAATAATTGATGTACAACAATTCAAACAAGAAAAGTAACGACCTGGCAGATTTTCAAAACAACGAAAGAAGTCCAAAAATAATATAAAGCAACAAACGGCAACAACAGATTTGAAAAAGTTCATGACTTAGTTCTTGTACATATAAAATCAGTTGTTTGAAACATGTTTGCGGGCCCCATGGTACAATGGTGTAATAGCACAACATAGGAACAAATACTTATTTCTGTTTAATTGCCAGGTGATGAAATAGATCAGAATTAAAGATTATCTATGTCTCTTTTCTTAAGGGTAACTATTGTCGTATTTCTCTATATTATCGAAGGTACCAGGATTATAATTTAGTACGCCAGACGCGCGTTTCGTCTTCTTAAGACTCATCAGTGACGCTCATATCAAAATATTTATAAAGCCAAACAAGTACAAAGTTGAAGAGCAATAAAGATCCAAAATTCCAAAAAGTTGTGCCAAATACGGCAATACGTGTTAACGTATTAATTCATCCCGGACTATTAAATTTAAAGTTCAATCATTCTCAAGAGAAGTTGTTTTATAAATGACTTCTGGAACTATGTAACAAAGAACACTTCGTATTTAGTCTCCCAATATTTTATTAGAAATGCAAATAACATATCGTCCTCATATAGTTCATATCTGGCTCCCAAATCGGCAAATAGCATGTCGTCCTCAGATAATGCATATGGCTCTCTCAGATTGACAGAAATTATTTCAATCTACAAAAGGATTAATAATAAAAATCAGATATGAATTCCTTATTTTTGTTAAGGTAGCAAACCCTTTTTAAAAAATGAAACTGTTTATGATAATTTTCATGCTGTATCGTTGCTACCTCCTTCTATCTAAAGAACGACGTCTTAGGACAATTAGTCACAGCTACATGAACAACCTGATATATGAAACATATATAACAATGAGAAATCATTTTAAAAAATTGTTATTATTGTGTGAGTCGATACAGAAATATGGTTGTTAAGTAATTACTTGATTTTTATGGTGAAATACGTGTGATATTTATTCCTTAATATAATGATATAGTACACAATTTGTCTAAATATCAAATAAAAAAAATAAGATATAGCAATTATTATACGATTATCCAAAAAAAGATAAAAATAATAGATTATAATAACAATAATAATAATAATATTTATACTATATCATGTATATACATAGAAATGAATAAATAGACCCTAAAACAAATCTTGAAATTTCAAAATAAATTGGAGTTTATCACATATCTTGATAATACCTTAGCTAGTATGTTTTTTTTTTACATTGACTACGAAATTCAATGTAATATTACGACAACGTAAGGGTTTCTTGCCTTTTTAAAACATTTTTTTGGAATTTTTGATGTTCAATGCTCTTCAGCTGTGTACATGTTTGGCTTTATAACTATTTTGATCAGAGCGTCACTGATAAGTCTTATGTAGACGCGCGTCTGGCGTTTAAAATTATAAACCTGGTACCTTTGATAACTAGTTACATCACTGGGTCGATGCCACTGTTGGTGGAATAAACCATTATAGGTCAATGTACGGTCTTCAACACGGAGCCTTGGCTCACACCGAACAACAAGCAACATGTATAAAATCCCCGAACATTACTTGTGTAAAATATGGTAATTTTTATAAATTGTTACAAAACTTTGAATTTTTCGAATAATTTCGGATTTTCTCATCCCATGAACAGATTACCTTAGCCGTCTTTGAGACAACTTTTTTAATTGTGGGTATTCAATGCTCTTTAACTTTGTACTTGTTTGGCTTTATAACTTTTTCGATTTGAACGTCAGTGATGAGTCTTATATAGTTGAAACGCGCAAGTCTGGCGTATTAAATTATAATCCTGGTACCTTTGATGTTCTAATAGTTTTTAGTGGACTACCTGTATTGTCAATATCACACTCAAAAACCGCTGTAATTCTGTAAGATATCGTGAGTTTTACATTTTACAAATCTTTTAACAGTGGTATACTACTGTTGTTTTTATTTTCTGAATACAGTTTTAGATTATAATAGCAAATAATGCATAATAAAACATATTTTTTATTTTCGTCTTTTATTCCAAAACAAATGAACTTTTAGTTCCAGTCGATGACCATTTTTAGGATGGAATTTCGAAAACTATTCATTAGATAGAACTTGACCTTTTTAAGTTACAACTGCTTGTTTAACCTAAAATATCTGAAAATTAAACATATTGAAATCACTAGTATTTTAATCATTTGTCAGCTCTAGTGTTCATAGTTTTATCACATTGTCTGAATTTTATACAACAATATTCAGATTATTTCAGATATTGTGTATGCATAAAATACAATTTCATATTTTTAATTTTTTCCAAAAGAGGCAGTTTTTAATGGGAGGATTAGGGTTTTTCTTAAAAATATACTTGTATGTAAAATCAGGGGTTACCGTGGGAATGATTTATTACTGGTATTCATGCTATGATCATGCTTAAATCAGAATCCTATTATGTTTTCAGTTCATATGAGTTTTATTTTCTAGCTATATATAAAGATTCGAAATGCATAAAGAAGCATTGAGCTGCTATATACATGTACTGTTTGCATTTGGAACTGTAGATTTTGTTCTTAACGTGTAGAGGGAAAAGAACACGGACACGATCACCAGTCAGTGAAAGGTATCTTAAAAATGAAGTGACGTCAACACTCACAATTATACTTAACTCATAAATCATCATCTTAAGTACACGCTTAGAACACGTTCAAATACGAAAATTTATTAAAGTAAATTGTTCATTTGAATGATTTGTATACTATAGCATATACATATTAACATTAGACATTGTATTTTTTCAACAAATTTTGCGGACAAATAAAGTTAATACTTATCGAAATTATTCACAAATATGTTACAGAACATTTAAAAAATCTACTAATTACATGAAATTAATTCCTGTTGTACGACGTGACAAATTTCAAATAATTCAATGACATTTAAAAGTACTTTATATGTACCCTGTACTTGTATTATGGTCCTACTTTACCATCAGTATTGTTTCAGCAGATTTTTTACATTTTTCAAGAATTATTCAATCCAGGACCGTTGGTTTATTTGATTATATCATATATTACTATTTTTTTAAGTATTGTTATTGGCAGGAGGTATTTTAAATTTTTGAAAAGGACTCTCTTGATGTAATAACCGTGACAGATATAAACGAAATTAAATTTCAAGTTATACCTAGTCCATATATCTTTTAAACATTTCAAAATCCTTGTACACCTACGGTTGTAAGTCGGGGTTATGGTGTAAAGCAGATCTATACAAGATTTCAATTTTAAAAACGAAAAAATGTTTCTAATTCAAATACAAATAATGAACGATTTTTTTTCTCTTAAATTATTTTTGATTACGACATATAAATGTATATAACTCATTAAAAGTATAAATTAAAATGTATTTATTAATCTATATTTTAAATAACTAACACATATAACAGGTATGGCTTTAAAACGATATTCGCCGTAGCGAGCGCCGTTTATTTATATCGTAGGTTCCCCCGTGATTTGACCATCCAGTATTCATGCAATTATCGGGTTTAATATCCTATCATTTTTTTCAGTTCATATGAGTTTTGTTTTTTACCTATAGTTAAAGAATCAAAATTTATAAAATAGCATTTGAGCTGCTATACACATGTAATGTTTTCATTTGGAAGTGTATATATTGTTCTTTGCGTGTAAGGAAATAAACGACACCGACACGATTACCATACAGTGTACGGTTTCTTAAAGATGAAGTGAAGTCAACACTCACAAGTAAACTTTACAAGGTTAATAAGAAGTCATCTTAAGTATATGCATAGAAAACCATTCAAATATCGAAATTTAAATGTTCATGTGTATACTATAACATAATCATAATTCATATAAACATTAGGCATTGTACTTTTTTAACAAATTTTGCTGACAAATAAAGTTAATAATTGTCATAATTATTCACAAATATGTTACAGAAAATTTAAACTAGAGGCTCTAAAGAGCCTGTGTCGCTCACCTTGGTTTGTGATCATACTTAACAAAAAACATACATAATACAAATATAATAGATGAGAATAGAATTCATGAGAAAATTATGTTATGGTGATGATGATGTGTTTATCAATCCTACTTTACTGAACATTCTTTCTGTTTACAATTTTCTCTATCTATAATGAACTTGGCTCAGTAGTTGTAAAGGCAAATATTTTCTAAATTTTACAAAAATTAACATAAAATTACAAAAATTGTTTAATATTTAATATAAAGAGCAATAACTCCTTAAGGGGTCAATTGACCGGTTGTTCAAGTTGACATATTTATAGATCTTACTTTGCTATACTTAATTGTTGTTTACAGTTTATCTTTATCTAAGTCAATATTAGAGATAATAACCAAAAACTGCTAAATTTTCTTAAAATAACTAATTCAGGGGCAGGAACCCAACAACGGATTGCATTAATTGTCTGAAAATTTCAGGGCAGTTAGATCTTGCAATAATGAACATATTTAAATGAATGAGATTTGCTCTTAACGCTTTAAATACTGAGATAATAGCCAAAAATTGCATGTTACCCATATGTATTATGTTTAGCCATTTTGGCCATCTTGGTTCATGGACGAAGGTCATCGGTCACATTATTGATACTACATACCTTTAAGATGATAGTTGCCAAGTTTGTTTAAAGGACAAGGTGCTATAAGGCCCGTTAACGTTTTTGGCCCCATATTTTCTCAATATTCAAATTCATTTTTGGAAAGCTACTTTTCATGTTAAAACATTCCTTGATATTTGAAATTTGTTTTGATATGCTTCAAAACCATTAATTTTCGCAACTGATTTAGGTGAGGGGTATACTTTCTGTTATTATTCAAATATTGTAACTATTATTCACTTTGAAGGTTTTCAGTATACAACTATTTTTTAGTTTTTAAGTGCTTACGCCAACGCGACCCGGGATTTTTTTTTTATTCCAATGTCATGAGAACTATTTTTTTTCTGTCTAAATCGCCATCATTTTCTGTGGGCCACGCAGGCGCACACTACAAATTTTAAGAAACAATTACCCAAAATCGTTATTTTTCCTTCTTTTGGCGTTTTACTGCCCTTTGATCCCTCTGACTTAATCCATGTTCTAAAATAAATGGGTTTGAAGTTCATCCTTACAAAATTCAAACTTAAATAATATTTTAACGTGATTAGTAGATTTACAAAACAAATTTTGAAAAATGAGAAAATAGGGGGCCAAAAACGGGCGTTATCGTCTCTTGTCCTTTGTCCAAAAAGTTTCAGATGAGAAGATGTTTTAAAACGATTAGTAAAGTTTTAGAAAAATGGTTAAAACAGACTTCAAAGGGCAATAACTCCTAAATGGGTAAAAAAGGACAATTTTGGTCATGTTCACTTATTTGAAGATCTTACTTTGCTAAACATTTTTGCTGTTTACAGTTCATCTCTATCTTTAATAAAATTCAAGATAATAACCAAAAACTGCAAACTTGTCTAAAAATTACTAATTCGGTGGCAGCAACCCAAAAACGAATCGTCTGATTTGTCTGAAAATATCAGGGCAAATAGATTTTGACCTGATAAACAATTTTATGCCTTGTTAGATTTGCTGTAAATGCTTTGGTTTCAGAGATACTAGCCAATATCTGCATGTTCTCTTTTTAACCATGGCGGCCATTTTGGTTAGATGACCGGTTCATCAGGCACATTTTTTAAACTAGAATGTCAAAGATGTTTGTGATCAAGTTTGGTAAAATTTTCCCAAGTAGTTTCACAGAAGAAGATGTTTGTAAAAGTCTATAGACGACGGACGACAGTCGCCATGTTATGAGAAAAGTTTACATGGCCTTTTGGGCCAGGTGAGCTAAAAATCTACTAATTACATGTAATTATTTTCAGTTGTACGAAGTGACAAAATTTAGATAATGCAATGACATTTTGAAGTACTTTATAGGTACCCTGTACTTAGGATGTTCCTCCTTCACTGTTAAGAATTGTTTCTGCAGATTTTTCAAATTGTTCAACAATTATTCAAATCACGAACCATAGGTTTATTCGATCATATCAAATATTCCCATTTACTTAAATTTTGTTATTGGCAGGAGGTATTTTAAATTCTTTAAAAGGAGACTCTTGGTGTAAAGACAATGACACAGAGGAACACAGCCACGATTGACCGGTCAGTGTTAGGTATCTGAAAGCTGAAGTCAACAATAACAATTATACTTGACAAGGTTAATAAGTCGTCAATTTCAGGACGATCATAGAAAACCCTTCAAAAATTAAATTACATAACAATCATTTGTATACTACAACGTTTTCATAATTCATATACACATAAGACATTGTCTTTTTTTTAGCTAAGTTAGTAGTTAGCAAGTTAATAATTATCATAATTATTCACAAGTATGTTACAGAACATGAAAAATAATTTACTAGTTGCATGTAATTATTTCCAGTTGTAGGAAACAACGTCATAAAATTTCAATAATTTAATGACATTTCAAAGTACTTTATAGGTACCCTGTACGTGTATGATGTTCATCCTTTACTGTTAAGTATTGTTTCTGCAGATTTTGTAAAGTTTACAAAAAATTTCAAATCCCGAACCGTTGGTTTATTTTATCATATCATATATTACTATTTATTAAAGTATTTTTATGTGCAGGTATCTTATGACATGTATGGCTATAAAACTGCATTCGCATTATCGAGCGCCGTTGATTTATATCTTAGGTTCTCCCGTGATTTGACCCTCCAGTCTTCATGCTATAACCGTGCAAAAAATCAAAAGTCCTATAATTTTTTCAGTTTATATGTGGGTTTTTTTCCTACCTATATTTAAAGAACAAATGCATAAGGTAGCATTGAGCTGCTATATACATGTGTTGTTTGTATTTGGAAGTGTAGAAATTGTTCTTTGAGTTTAAGAAAAAATGAGACACATACACTATTGACCAGTCAGTGTTAGGTCTTAAGCTGAAGTGAAGTCAACAATAACAATTATACTTGACAAGGTTAATAAGTCGTCATTTTCAGGACCCTCATAGAAAACCATTCAAATACTTAAATTTATAAAAGTTAAATCTTAATTTATATAAAACAACATATTCATAATTCATATAAACACTAGACAATGTACTTTTTCAACAAATTTTGTAGACAAAGAAAGTTAATAGTTTTCATAATTATTCACAAATATGTCACAAAACATTTAAAAAAATCTAAGAATACATGTTATTATTTCGATGTATACAACTTGACAAAATTCCAATAATGCAATGAAATTAAAGTAGTTTATAGGTACCCTGTACTTGTATGATATACAACCTTTACTAATAGGTATTGGTTTTGCAAATTTTATAAAGTTTATAAGAATTTACAAATCCCGGACTGTTGATTTATGTTATTATATCATATATTTCTGTTTATTTAAGTATTGTTATTGGCCGGATGTACTTGAAATTTTCGAAAAGGAGAAAAGTTTACAGAAAAAATGAATGAGTCGTCTCATAGAAAGAAAAATATGGTATCATACTAGACCAATTATATTTTCTGAATTGATTGTGATTTAAACATAGTCACTTATACGATTTCTAGAGTTATGCCCATTTTCAAACCAAACAAAATGCTGCTTTTTTTATATTTCTTTTCTTTAACTTCAGTTTGCCTCAAACAAAGTTTGAAACTAATGTGCAATCTGTATTACAACAAAATGCAGGTAAAGTATGTTTTTAGTGGCCTCGCTTTTCATGTTATGCCACTTTATAAATGCGGAAAGTATTGACTTTAACGGTTTGTTTTCTGATTTTAGTTTGCCTCAAACAAATTTATGGAAATTATACACAATGCTCATTTTAATAAAAGTTAGATCAGGTACAAGTTTGGATAGCGTCACTTTTGCCGTTCTTAAGTTATGTTCTTTTATAAAATTATATCGTAAATCGACTCCTTTTTACAGTTAACGTCCTTTGATGATGATTGGGGCCAAATTTTTGTGTATCTTGTCTGATATCTTAAATCAACAATAAAGACAATAAGAAAGCGACTTCTTATTGAAATTATTGCACTTTTATGAAGTGTCTTTCGCATTATTGTATTGTGAATAACATAGAACGTAAGTTCCAATTTTTAATCAATTAAGCAAAATTGACTGCAGAAATGCAATGAATTTTCATCAAAAAGAACAAATTTATAAGATTTGAACCTGTAATTAATATTAATATTTTTACCATCGTTGATTTTCAGTTTTTTTATTTTTATTGTTTTTGAATTAGGATTTTAGGGGAGATAACTCTGAAATAGTGCATTTTCTATGAACTTTTGCTATTTTAAACTATAGAAGGGAAAAAAAACGAACAATGACCTTATATTATCTACTGATTTTCTCAAATCATTTTCTAAAAGCTATCTTCTCGCTTTTTGTTTTCCATTCTATCAGTTAGTTTAGCTTCTGGTCACATTGTGCTGTTATTCCCCCGCATAATCCGTAATTTTGTAACAACCTGTAGCTTGTGAATTTCAAAATGTTCGGTTTCCTATCATATTAGATATTTTGAACAATTTCACATTACTACGTTTTGCCTAGTCTGAACAAATTCTATCATTTTTTATCTATACTACCATACTACCTTGAAGACGGTTTTCACCTTTTTTAGGCGTTTTGTCATATATTGTAGAAAATTAGAATAGATAAATTTACGCTTTAAAGCACAAAAATGTTCAGCAAATCTACAGTTACTAAAAAGTCAAGTGTTGCCGACATAGTAAAGCCGATTGTAAATCTTTATAGGAGTTATAGCTCTTAATTGAGTATTTGTTTTATTCTCTTTTGTGATTCAGACTTCAAGATAGGAGGAAACTAAACAGCACATGATCAGCAATACAAGATCAACAAAACAAATTGTGTCAAGAATTTTATTCTTGTTTGCAATGTTGGAGAATTTCCTTTGTTGAATCTGCACATAGACCTATGTGATCACAAAGGCTCTTGAGAGACCCTAGTTTATTTTTATTAGAAAAATGTGTAGTGGGTTGAAATTTTTTTTAAGACCAATATCGAATACTGTTCGCTTGATAGATTTGTTGGACAGACTTTAAGTACGGGATATTTGAACGAACGTAATTTGAGTTCGAAAGTTTTCTAACTCAAGTATGACTTTCTTGCTTTTACTTTCGACAAGTAGAGTTTATCTTATGTCATGATTTTGCCGCCCTTATTGTAAAGAAACTTAAACAAACAGCAGCCTATATGCCAGGTCTTTCTACAAACCAGTGACAAACAATTTGGGGCATGATGTAAGGATGTTTTTCCCAGGATGCAATACACTGTATATTTACCCTTTACAGTAGACCAAAATTAGTCAGACAATTTTGCAAATGGATCTTTAAAAAATAGATATATATATATATATATATATATATATAGGCCATGTCCAGGAAGACATAAAGTAACAAACGCCAAGCAGGACCGATGCATTTGTCTTAAACATCACCAATATTGATTCCGTATGGATTTCTTATTGACACGAGTATCCATTGGAGTTCTTTGAAAAACCTTTAGGAGCTATATCGGTTTCCATGGAAATTAATAAAGAGCACGGCATATTTTCTTTGGATATATATTAATGGCCGTCCGGTTTAAAAAAATATCCGTAACCAACAACCATCTTATGTGTACCAAAAGTCGTTGTTTGAAATCGATCTATTGTTTGAAATGATTTTGATATTGCTTTTTTAAAGATCATTTTTAATATAGATTTTATTTTTGAAAACGCATGTAAGATGTCATTATTTTGATATGCTTATCCGAGTCCAGGACTGCATTCCTGTGGCTTCATTCATTTACTTTTGTGTACATGTTTTACAGACTAATATTTTTTCAATTGTTTTACCATTATTTCATGTATCTATGACTTAATCATAAATCAGTATAAGAAAAAGAGACACAAACACAATTCACCAGTCAATGTTAGGTGTCTTCAGCTGAAGTGAAGTCAACAATAACAAACATACTTGACAAGGTTAATAAGTTGTCATTTTCAGGACACTCATAGAAACCCCTTCAAATACCAATATTTATAAACGTTCAATGTTAATTTATATACTACAATATATTCATAATTCATATAAACACTAGATATTGTACTTTTTCAACAAATTTTGTAGACAAAGAAAGTTGATAATTATCATAATTTTTCACAAATCTGTTACGGAACATTTAAAAAAAATTAATATTTACATGTAATTACTCCTAGTTATACAACTTGACAAAATTCCAATAATGCAATGAAGATAAAGTATTTCATATGTACCCTGTACTTCTTTGATATACAACCTTTACTAATAAGTATTGGTTTTGCAAATTTTATGAAGTTTACAAAATTCTTTAACTAAAGCTCTGTGTTTGACATTAAACATAGCGAATTTGAGCTTGTGACAACAGAGAAAATAAGTTGTAAGCCATGACCACTATAAAACCTTCATAAACACCACGACTATGTTGGAAATACTTTTATACGTTTGTTATCATTCTCAATTATACATTTAAATGCAGTCATTTATGTGTTACATATTTGTTTTTCGCTAATTTTTTTACATAGATAAGGCCGTTAGTTTTCTCGTTTAAATTGTTTTACGTTGTCTTATCGGGGTCTTTTGTAGCTGTCTATGCGGAATGAGCTTTGCTTATTGTTGAAGGCTGTACGGTTACCTATAGTTGTTAATGTTTATGTCATTTTGGTCTTTTTTGGATAGTTGTCTCATTGGCAATAATACCACATCTTCTTTTTTATACAATGGATCTGCGTATATATATGTCACTAATGTCGTAAACAGTATGGTAAACAGTATAATTTTTTATGTACTCTTTTGGCCTAAAATGTCACATGAGCTTTTCTCTTCACTTTGTGGCCGTCGTTGTCTATGAACTCTCTTGGCCTGAAGGGTCACATGAGCTTTTCGTATCACTCTGGGTCCGTTGTTGTTTATGAACTCTCTTCGCCAAAAGGGTCACATGAGCTTTTCTCGTCACTTTAGGTCTGTCGTTGTCTCTGAACTTTCAAATCAATGATCTCATCTGAAGCTACGTGTCTAATTAAATTAAACAAAACCCCAATCATCCTGGTGATATCTTGTTTAAAATTGTGTCTGATGATCTTGTCAATTAATTCAGATTTTTTTGGGTGAAGATTGCATGGAGCAGGATCTGCTTACCCTTCCGGAGCACCTGATATCACCCTTAGTTTTTGGTGGGGTTCGTGTTGTTTATTCTTTAGTTTTCTATGTTGTGTCATGTGTACTATTGTTTTTCTGTTTGTCTTTTTCATTTTTAGCCATGGCGTTGTCAGTTTGTTTTAGATTTATGAGTTTGACTGTCCCTTTGGTATCTTTCGTCCCTCTTTTGCATGAAATGTAATCAAAACTCTAGAGCACATATCTTCCAAGGTTGATTACTACCTTTGATAGTTTAAACAAAGAGTGCAGTGATGGCATCATTATGTGTTTCCTATCCAGTCAATGTCATGCAATTTATTAATGATATGCTATACGTTGATATATGTACATGTATGTTACAATATGATGTGTATTTGGAATACCATCATGATACTTGTTTTGAAAAAAAAATACATATGTAATGCATGGTGTATGAATCTGTTATAAAAATAGGTTGGACTACAAATGTACAATCATAAACAAAGGAAGACAACTCCATTTCATATTTTGAATCAACCTAGCAAAACAAAATTCAATATTTTAATTAAAACTTTACAAAACTGCAAAATAAAAGCAATCTTTATCCTTCATTGCTCATAAACACTTTGATTGACACATTGAAATCTAAACTTAAAGGTGCATTATTCTGAATGAACTGAAGGCAGCCAATAAAAGAACATTTAAATTGTTTTAACGTTTGATAGTCCAATGACTTGGTAACTCAATTGTAAATTAATAGAGGTTCTCATGTCTGTTTAGGTTATTCTGTAGTAGTTTCTCCTTTGGTAGTTGTAGACCGGAGGGTATCACCAGCCTAGTAGTCAGCACTTCTGTGTTGACAGGAATTATTATTGATATGGTAATATGGTAATACTTGTAAGTTAACAAATTATTTGAAATACTAAGGCTTTTCTACCTCAGGAATAGATTACCTTAGCTGTATTTGGCAAAACTTTTAGGAATTTTGGTCCTCATTGCTCTTCAACTTCGTACTTTATTTGGCCTTTGTAACTTTTTTGGATTCGACCGTCACTGATGAGTCTTTTTTAGACGAAACGCGCGTCTAGGGTAAGTACAAAATTTAAATCCTGGTATTTATGATGATTTTATTTCCTTTATCATCATCACAATCATCAGAATCATCTGCACCGTCATTAGGGTCATCATTAATGGCATTCCTGGTGACATTTGAGATGCAACCATTGGCATTCCTGGTGACATTTGAGATGCAACCATTGGCATTCCTGGTGACATTTGAGATGCAACCATTGGCATTCCTGATGACATTTGAGATTCAACCATTGGCATTCCAAGTGACATTTGAGATGCAACTAAAATATCATAAAAAGAGATATAATTATGAGTACTTATATTTTCATTTTAGTACAAATTCTTTCCATTAATTTACCTTAAATACACACCTTTTGAATGAAGCTATTCCTTAAGATTCTTTTTGGTCAAACAGGGAAAAAAGATCATGACACAAAGGGGTTGAAAAGAAATCAAGAAGGCGATAAAATCGTACCGTGTAAGATGATTAAAATTTAAAAATATTATTATTAACTCATTCATAAAGTTTGTATTTTTTACTGTCAGTCCTGAAAACTTGGCCGCTATGATCAAGATCTACCTACTGCCTATTTTCACCAAAAGTATCAAATGCATTACTCCTTCATGCGTAATTGTTAATATTTGAAAAACATCTTTTAAAGATTTGTCTATTATCTCATAAACTATATACGTTAGTTAGAAACTGTTCAAGCAAGGAAACGCCAGCAATATAAAATTTATAATGCAACATGACTGAAACCTTTGGATCAGTAAGGAGTTATTGCCTTTAAATGACGATTTAAGTATTTTGTTTTATTATCTCTAGATCAATGAAATATAGGTCGAAGCAAACTCAATATCATCAAAATAGCAAGACAATCTAGGCAATAGGAAAGCACCTTACATAGTTGGAGTCTTTCGGGGTAGACCTGCTGTATGGGAGAAAATCTCGAAAGATTTGTTAAAAACTTAATTGAAAGAATCTGAATTGTAAAATGAAGTTATAAAGTATATTTTCTAAAACTATTCCAGAAACTGGTTGATTTGTACTTAATAGATATAAGAAGTTATGTTATGAGTTTCAACGAGCAACTCTCCATCCAAGTCACAATTTATAATAAAAAAACATTGATTGTCATATGTTGCGGAGACTCCTCACTCATAATATAAAACTTTTTTGTGTTGGTTATTCTTTAGTTTTCTAAGTTATGTCATGTGTAATATTGTTTGTCTGTTTGTGTTTTTCATTTTTAGCCATGGCTTTGTCAATTTATTTTCGATTTATGAGTTTGATTGTCCCTCTGGTATCTTTCGTCCCTCTTTTATATGTCTTTTGGTTTTCAAACATAAACATAATTGTTAGAAAAGAAATGGTCTGAACATTTATTCTTGTACAATATAATGCTAACAGATAAGATACATTATCACAAAGAGAGTACTTAAGTAGGGACTGTCAAAACATTCAATTTGGCTTCTGGAGGACATGGAATTTTGTAGTCTTGGGGGACCAAGAATACATACTTCCTACTTATACCAAGCCTATTGTTGAAGTGTAGTTGGATTTGTACTGTGGGTAATAGCGTCAAACATGTCGAAGTTCTTGTAATTTCTGTTCGGAAGGTATCAGTCGTCATGCGATTTCAGAATCAATGCGAATACGAACCTTCCAAGCCTTTAAGGTAAAACCAATAAGGTGAATCATATTTTGAAATCTTATATCGAATAATCAGTTTTAGATTCCATGATTTACATATTATGTTTTAAAGATGTGTGTGTTTCATTCAAATACATTGATCCTAATCGATTCAATAGTTTAAATACAAATAAATATACATACCCATGGGAGTTCTAGCTGGAGATAATACCACAAAACGACTTAGTCCGCCATAATTGAATGGAACTCGAACCCGTCGAGCTATTGGTATTGGTAAAATACGTTTGTTGTCTTCGAACGTAGGAGGAAAATTTTCATTTCCAAATTGTCCACTACATTGATCAGTGTCGAATACCAATAGGTAAAAAGAAATAAAACAGATTCCATACAAGGCCTTCTGAAAAATAAACACAAATTTTCTTAATTTGCCAATTTTGACTTCACTATGTTCCTTGTGAGCAGCAACCCTCTATCAAAGAAATCATAAATAAATTCGTTAAAATTCTTATTAGATTTGAGCTCGAGGTCAATGCAGAAAAAGTGACTCGGACCACGAAGTTTATAATGTGTCATTATCAGTTAGGAGTCTCCGTAAACTATGCAATGACTTAGTCAAT
Source organism: Mytilus trossulus (assembly GCF_036588685.1). NCBI lineage: Eukaryota > Metazoa > Mollusca > Bivalvia > Mytilida > Mytilidae > Mytilus > Mytilus trossulus. Next base: position 51,127,903 of record NC_086385.1, on the reverse strand, counting down.
CCTAGTATTGAAGTCGAAAATTGACAGCGGAGACTACTAGTGTTAGAGATAGGGAATCTGTTCTCAATTCATATAACACCTTACAACCAAAATAATTGCTAATAAGGATATGTTTAGGAATAGATTACCATAGCCGTGTTTGGCACAACTTTTGGGAATTTTGAATCCTCAATGCTCTTTAACTTCGTAATTGTTTGGCTTGATAAATATTTTGATATGAGCGTCACTGATGAGTCTTATGTAGACGAAACGCGCGTCTGGCGTACTAAGTTATAATTTTGGTACCTTTGATAACTATTTATAACAACCAGATTATAATCAAATTAGCATTCGAAATTGGTTTTTCCTAATTATAAAAGATGTTTTTCACAATATGATATTATTCCAGCAGACAAAGTTTTTAATATTTTGTTTGTCTAAGCAAAAATAATCATTTAGATTATTCAAAAGTTTTTGAAAATATAGAAAGCATATATTTAATTGTTATGAAAGGATTTAAGTTGTTTTGTGAATATTCAAAAATTGAAAAATAATACATCATAGTTAATTGGCACACTATTCATAAGTTATTTTAAGTAATATCGTATAGCAATAATACATGTGTTTTACTCAAATGAAAATGTTATCCTTTGAACTATTTTAATTTGTTTAATTCACGTAATATAAAAGTTCACGATTGAAAAGAAAAGAAAAGAAAAATTAAAAACCACATATCCTCGGGAGTATTATCCATTTAGTCGAAGCAGATTTTACACCTGGTGTGATAAATCACTTGCATTTAAGTAAGTTGTCAATACATGTAATTAAAAGAAATACACGTAACAATTTTAGCTTGTGAGGCAATGCCATTTTTCCCGTACAGAATTGTATATGTGCATTTCGTTACGATTTTTGAATATAATAAAGAACGGAAAAGGGGAATGTGTCAAAGAAATATCAGAAAACTGCCTATGGCCACTAATGGGTCTTCAAAGCAGCGACAAAATTCCGTACCCGATTGACATGCTGCAGCTGCCACTAAACAATAATTCATGCAAGTTCTTTTGTCCGATGACCTTTTAATATTGAATTTAGTCATCAATCTCAACCCTCCTAAATGAAAGCGTTGAAGTTTTTATATACAAATTCAGTTCACTGTAATTTGTTTAGTACAAATGTGTAGGATTAATGTTATGATTTTTTCTATTTCTACAACAATGTTAAAGCATATTTTTTGGCACTAAATACTCCTCCGAGATCAAGCACATTTACATTTTTAAAACTCATATAATTAGAACAAGGAATTTTTAATCATTAAGTGTAAGTTCACAAACTGTAACCAACTTATTTATTGCGAGCGAATTATTATTGCGACTTTCGTGAAAAGAAAAAGAACGCGAAAATTTCAAAATTGGATGTTTCCTTATCTACCTACATCAAGTGAGTTAGAGAATCGCGAAATTAAATCGCCGCGAAGCGGGCTAGAAAGGGCTTAGCGCGAAATAAAGTATCCGCAAAAAGTTGCTTTACAATTTTACAAATAAACAAAATGCTTATAACATGTAAAATAGAATGACTTACTGGTCCTGCAGCGGAAAAACCCAAGTTTATTTTTCCAGTATAAACACACAGGCTGTTTAAATAACGATTCATTAGATAATTCAAAGCAAAACAGTTAACAGCAGTGTAATTTTTCTTTTTTTCTATGAATGTTGTTTAGACGGATCTTAACCAACATAAACCTACTTTTGTCATAAAATTACAGGAACAATTAAGCTATTGCATTTAACACAGTGGATGTCCATTGAAATATCTCCAATCTGATTATAGAAGTATTGACGAATTTGTCATCTATGGGATGAAAGTACAAATTTACGAATAAATATGAAAGTCCTTTTGATGCCTCTTGTGGAGCAGAATATTCTCTTCCGGAGAACCTGACTCCACATCCTGTTTTTTCGTGGTGCTTACATTTTACAGTTTATTTTGGATTTATGAGTTTGAATGTCCCTCTCGTATCATTCACCTCTCATTTATATTATGTTATCGGTTTATCACAGTTCCATGAGGTATATATACAAGTTTTACATTTTCATTACAGAAGCTGGCTTTGTATTAGTTTTATTTAATTTTATTTCGGAATTCACAATAAATATTATAAGTAAAAGAAAACAAGTTAAACTCGTGGCAGTAAATAAAAATGCAGTAAAATCGAATTCTTCAAAACGTAAATTTTAAACAACATGATTCTATATGAAACATCAATTCCAAACAACACAAACATAAAAAAAAACGGCTTTGATTCAAGAGGCTTCAATATTTAATACAACATGAATGTTTTCACTAAACTATGTTTAAATTGAACCTACCATCATTTAATAATAGTGCTTATATTGAAAGAACAGTTACACATTAATCTCCACCAATGCAATAAAGGTTTCCTTGATGAGCTCGTTAACAGTGTTCGTCTATATATGAACCTTTTATTTAAAAACAATTAAAAATTAAAACTACTTCAGACAGATTGCATAATAAAACAGGAATACATATTCTATTTAGATATTTCCTTGTCTGTGAGGTTGATGTATGATCGTTCTCTTCTTGCATGTAATATGATTACCGAGTATGATTAGGTTAGAATTATATGTGTTAAGTGTATAAACAGAGAGGCACGTGCGTCTTCTTTAATTAAGTCGTAAGACTTGCGACATAAATTTTACTTCTCCTGAATGTGTGGGCTATTTCATATGCATAAATTGCGTAAAACGAGATTTTGAATTCTATTTTATGCTGAAAACCATTAACAAAACCGTGCACAATATTTTCAAAAGGCTTATGTTTGCCAACGAGACACCATCAACGGAAGTTCAACGGACGTAGATAAAAATACGTTTTGATGATCGAACAAAGTAATTACAATGTGCCAACATCTTCATTAAAGGTAACTGGCTGATAATTTGGTACGACTCGAATTAACACAATGGGATTACCAGTTCCATTACTTATTTGACATTGATTTTTCTGAAATTTCTGGGATTTTTTCCATAGGGTTCTATGTTGAACTGTGTTGCATAGTGACAGATAACCTGAACCAAACACTAAAAGGTCAGAGAAAGGGAAGCTTGCTGATAGGACAAATACAGCAAAACGGCAATGCGTAAAAAAAAATAACAAAGAATACTTGTATATTGCTACAACATACTGTAAACTATATGTATTGTTAAAAAAAAATCCTTGGAGTTCGGTATATTGATTGTTTTAGTTTTTATATAACTATTGCGTACCATTTTTATAAATTGCAGTTTGTACATGTTTTTATTATGACTTCGTGTTTTTAATTATTTGATATCTAACTGATCTCGGAACTTTAAAAACAATTCAATGATGTTGCTAAGCTAATTAATATATAATGAACTTTTTTTTTAAATAATTCTTTCCTATTATAATTTTAACCTAAGTTTATTAACCTCAAAAGAGTTATTTTCATTTTCGTTTGCTAGTAAAGAACTTTGTCTTTTTTGCAATGACAATGTTTTATAGACAGGTAAACAGTTTTGAGCAGACTATATTTTTTACTCAGATATAAGAGAAGAACCTTTTTAATTATATTAATATTCTGAACATAACTTTTTATTTAACGCATCATGTAAATATAACGGAATTTGATTAGACTGTTATTAAAGAGAGAGGGTTAGCGCTATAGAACCAGGTTTAATCCACCATTTTCTACATTTGAAAATGTTTGTACCAAGTCAGGAATATGACAGTTCTTGTCTATTCGTTTTGATGCGTTTTGTTATTTGATTTTGCCATGTGATTATGGACTTTCCGTATTGATTTTCCTCTGAGTTCAGTATTTTTGTGATTTTACTTTTTAATGGATTTAACTTTTATGAAAAATTAGATTTTATCAAAAAATTTACTGTGATCATATTCAGGTTTTATTAGTCAAGACATAGCATCTTATGTTTAAACGTAAGAAGATAAGTCTGCAAATTTTTAATCTTTATTGATTCTATAAATGAACTTTTTAGAATTTTTAGTATCATGAAAAGTTTTATTATTCAAATATTTATTTTACCTAAAAGTATATATTTCTTAATTTAAAAAGGATAGAAATGCCTCATATTCTCAAAGGCAGGGATATAGTATGGCTTTAGAGATTTTTATATTGTATATGATGATGTATATTGGATCGTGACACTATAATAAACTATTTACTTATTTACTAGTAATACTAGTTTTCATTTTCTATAAATTTCTCATTTCAATTACATTTTGTTATTATGCATGAAGTTAAGATATGTCTTTCTTTATTAAAAATGTCTATCTAGCACAAAATACTTTAAATCCTTAAGGGCAAAACATATACATTTTCACCATGTATAATATATTAAGTTATTTCCCTCTTAATCGTTATTCATAATGTAATGAAGGTGTGATTTAACTTTAAAATCATACGAGACTAACAAAGACAAGAGGCTCCTGACTTGGGACAGGCGCAAAATGCATCGGGGTTGAACATGTTTTGTGAGATCTCAACCCTCCCCTATACCTTTAGTCAATGTGGACTATCCAATATTCGAACAACGTAAACGAAATTCAACAGTGACTATTACATCGAATACTTGTGTACGTTTAGCTATATTTACAACAAGTAGAATGCAGTCCATAATATGATTTAAACCATCTTGGGGTGCTATAAACAGTTTCGTATAAAAAAACTAGGGGTTATTCCCCGACTAAAAATAACCATGGAGGGAAACCCCTGTTTATTAACTCAATTGGTGCAAAAGTATCATTTTTTTTGTGTTTGATTGTAAAAAATAGTTAATTAGCTTTCAATTAAAACAGGTTGAATGATTGAAATAATTTTAAAAATTATATTAACTTTACATGTTTTGAGGGGAGACAACTTTGTAAACATCCTGTTTTTTTGACAGTGAAAATTGAAAACTTATGTGCAGCCACTGTAGCTCTTTTCGGAGCAGGAAACCGTACCCTGAAACAAGATTTTTTTGAAAGGCCAGGTAAAAACCTACAAATTTCATACAGTTTTGATTATGAAAAATGTGCATGGATCATGTCTTCATGTCTGTACACATGACCTGGTTTCAAGTTTTTTCTGTCTAAATTAGACCTTTTTCCCCCCATGTTCATTGGATGGAATGTTTTTAATATATTAAAAGTACACATTATTTTTATTTCATTATAAACTACAGAACATTCTGATTCCAGTGATATCTAGTTGTATACAAGTATCTTTATTAATCAGTCCACCACTAAGGGTCACTTATGCATGGTCCCTAAAAATGTGACGTCTTGGAAAAAACTCTTGATTGCACCCTTGAATGGGAAACCAAAAAACATTGCTGTAAATTTATAACTTTTAAAACGAAACACAAGGTTCTTCAAAATTTTCTAACACGTGATTATATTTGTTTGAAATATAAACATTCAATCTTGTATCAAAGATTATCCTATCATTTACAAAACAGCATATAAATACAATTTTTGCCGCATGAGTATATATTTGTGTAAATGTTATGCAACTCTGGCATTTCTAGTAAATAAACTCATCATAGATACCAGGATTAAATTTTGTATTTACGCTAGACGCCCGTTTCGTAAACAAAAAAAACATCAGTGACGCAGTCGCTCTAATTCAAAAAGATTAAAAAGGCCAAATAATGTTCAAAGTTGGAGACTTCAATCTGAATTTTCGTTGAAATCTGCAAGGTTTTACAACTTTGATCCAATCAGGCGGGGACTTGTTTTCAAAAAAAGAGTTTTCATCGTTTAACTCGTTTTCGAAAATTTCACTTGACATTCTTAATTGCAGATTAGAAAATAACCATAACTGGAAGCCAGTGAAATTTTTACCTATTTTTCACTGTTTATTTCTAGATCTATTTCACTTGACTGGGCGAGGCTTAATAAGTTCGTATATTTAATACCAGTCCATCTATAGACAGGAGTTTTGGGATAAAGTCAAACTCATCAATGAAGTGTCCAGTTATTCGTTCCATATCAAACATTCAGTTCTTTTGTATATGCATTTGGTGACACTGATTGGTGATTGGAATTAAAAATTAATGATAACGGCAATCATCCTTATCACACACATCTTCAAATAGACTAGCCTTGTGAAAATTAAAAATAAGCTCCGCCCGATCAGTTGAAATATCAATGGTAATACAAGCTTTGGTAACCATGTAACCTCAAGTTTCCAAACTATTCTATAGAAATACCAAATAAAAAAATATGAAGTTTTGAACACCCAAAAAACATGTATATGCCTCAGAATTTTTTTACTGCAATGAAACGTAGGATTAATTTTCTACAACTGTTAAATCAAGGGAATATATTGTTCGACCCTTTTTCGTATGCAACCAGATGTGACGTACTATGTTTTAGGTGTATAACACATTTATATGAACCTTTTATTGTTTGTATCAGGTTTATTTCATATAAGTTTTCGTGGTCGTGGATAATTTCCGAAAAAGGATACGAGACTATCTCAAATGCAAAATAACAGCCGAAAAAAATCTATAATATATAATTACGAAAAATACCAAACTCCAAAGCAAATTCAAAAAGGGGTAAGACCATAAAACAAGACAAATCAAATGTTATACGCAACGGAACGATTGGAAAACAACTGACTAATTCTCGAGTTGATACAGTAATATTTTTTTTTAAATAGTGGGTTAACCCGCATGTATAGCTAGCTATTCCTCCGACGATGGTTGTGTGACCCTTTATTATTACCCTAACATTTATTGTCACCGTGCAAACAAATGTAAATTTCACCAGATTTCTAACTTTAAAGACTCATACCTCCTACAAAAGAAAACAGCTAAACATTTCTTTAGGATATGCACAGCTAACTTTTATGTCCTCATTAAGTTTCATGACATTCTATTGTGTGGTTTCGGGGGAGCTGTGATAGTAGTATATGGTTGAGTAAAATAATTATTTAACTGCAACCTGTATATATATATATATATATACAACAACAAAAATGAAGAACAAAATATTTTGGATGAATTGCTTAAGTTATTAGAAAATTCAAAAGTTGAAGTAAAATAATTAAAAAGAAAAATAACAAAATTACCGAACTACGAGAAAATTCACCAATACGGAAAGTCCATAATCAAATGGCAAAAATCAAAATCTCAAACACATCAAGCGAATGGATAACAACTGTCATATTACTGATTTAGTACAAGTATTATCTTATGTAAATAAACGGTGGATAAAACCTGGTGTTATAGCTAGATAAACCTCTCACTGGTATGACCGTCGCATAAAACCCATTATATTGCCACAGATGTGTGAACAAAACAAACAGGCATACTAGGTAAAAATGTCAAAAATTGGGGTACAGTAGTTTACATTGTTTCAATATTATCATTATAAAACAAGCAAATATGTAACAAAGAATTTTCAGCGGATACAATTACAATCCAAGGTAAATTTGGTTATGCATTTTTTTTGGTTATATAGCAGATCATAAAAGGCAATATTTGGAAGAATATCATTTATATGCAGAGAATAAGCAGGATCTTTGTTTAGATATTAAGTGTAGTCAATAGTTGATTTGTCAGCGTTTCTATAATAGACGCATAATTGCTATTTTCAAAGACTCGTTTTTCGATTAAAATGTTTTATAGCGTTCTCGTTCGACTTCTAGATTGAAGTAACCAACTTCTTCTGTCGATTGCCGATTTTTGGCTCCGCGTTAAGTCTTTTCAGCTCGACACAAATTGTCAATTTTAGATTTTTAAATGTTTGCACATACTCAACTCATCAAAAGACAACAATTTTACCGTCCCAAATCTGGCCGGACGATTATGCGTACCTGTTTATCCATCACAGTCAAGCGGACACCCCACTCTGGCAAAAGTTGTAAAAGGTTATTTTACTGTGACAAGTAGCTTTCAAAAACAAAATTTGAAAAATGAGAAAATATGGGCCAAAAAACAGGCCTTATGGTTCCTTGTCCTTTGTTGGCAATAAAAATTCAAGCATACGAATCACTTGTTCTTCAATGTAGCATTAAACAGGTTTTCGGTATATAATCATGAAACATGGAAATTGTATTCCAAAACAGTGAATATGTAGCATACCATATCTAATGAATGAAAGTATGTTGAAAGGGTTTTCAATTTTCCATGCGAGATGGTGGGGTAAAAGGTAAAAAAGCAATTTCAGAAAATAAAAGTTTACAGAAGTTTTTCCGAGTTCCCAAAGATCCCCTCATAGTAAATGCCACAATGCAAGTAACCAGCATAACAGTATTTCTGCAATCCCTGTGTAACTAGGGACAAAACTTTGTTTAATTGAACTACAAATTCCTATGTTGAGCATGCAGATGAGAAGGCAGTGTACCATTTTATGTACATAGTTTGTGAAGTTTATGTATACAATAGAAACAAGGTGAGTCGTCATATTTTTTAACCATGGTTTGCCAAGATCTCCTGCTTATCAGGGATGTATTGTGTGGGTGATAGTAAGTCTACATTTATTAACACTTGTAGGATTTACAGACACACAAAAAATGTTGCTTACATACATTTCATTTAACGTTGATTGTTAATTGTCTCATTGGCAATAAAACCAGATATCCTCTAATTTTTATATTGTTTGAAGTTTTGTCCCCTTCCTTCAACAATAACAATAAAAAAGATATTACATTTGAGAAGCAATGAATTAACATTCAAAATCACTCACAAAAAACTTGGTAGAGTTAAAAAGAAATATCTTATGGTTTGGCTAGCCACAAAACCAGGTTCAACCTACCATTTTTTCTTAAAATGTCCTGTACCAAGTCAAAAAAATGGCAGTTGTTATCTTTAATATATTTTTGTGTGTGTTGCATTGTCGTCTGGTTTTTGTTGCACTTCAGAGTTTCTGGTGTTTCGTTGTTTACCTCTTATAGTTGATGTGTTTCCCTTAGTTTTAGTTTGTAACCCGTATTTGTTTTCTCTCAATCGGTTTATGACTTTGGAACAGTGGCATACTACTGTTGCCTTTATGTTTTTGTTTTCAGAGATTAATGTTAGATAGCTGCAACTGCATTGAGCCACTTAAAACTTCAGTAATACAGAGAAATAAGGCAACATTTAAATAAAACAAATACACATTTTTATATAATAATGATTTAAGTTTATTTTCAACTGGTATTTTTTCTGAAAGAAAATATTTTCCTATACAGCCCAACACCCACTTTTGGGATTAATTAATACATTATGTATAAAAATTTAAATCATTATGTACAAACAAACAACAACATATGACTGGTTTCTATGGTAACTCCTTCGGAAATAACTAAAATGCAAGATATGCTGCACTTTATTATATAACTAGTCAAACTATTCTTGAAATCATTCAGAATTTTAGATTATCTGTAGTTCACATAAAAAATCTTTGAGATAACCTCTTTCTTAAAAAAGTTGTTGTCCTTATCTTGTAACTTTTTTCATCAATTACTTCACACACATGAGCTACTTTCTTATGGATAAAACAATAAGTGCTTCATAAACAATATGTTTCATCCTTAGATGCTGATGTTTAAAATAATAAATGTAAAGATAAGTTTATGACCTCAGTTACTTCCCTTGGCTGCCATTTTGGATTTTTTTTTTGACTAACCAGATTGAAATATGCATGAAATATGCAGTACAAACACATTTTGATAGAGATCCCTACTAAATCGTAGTAATTGATCAAGCAAGGTTAAAAAAATTGTTCAGAAAACAACATATTTACAGTCTTTAGAGTTGTATAACAACTTGGATTTGGTGGATTTATAAAGTATTTCTGCACATCTACCTAAAACATGGCAACAAAAGGGAAGCAACTCTGGCTAAAATTTTGTCAATCAACCCCTATTTTTACAACTGATGATACAGGACTTTATTTTGTGTTAACAGTTTCTTGGTAGTTACCATATAATCCAAACATTACAGTAAAATCTGTGTTAAAAGAAACAAATGCTAGGCTGTAGCAAAAGGAAAAACAAAGCTTCATTGTTGGCTTACAGTGAACGTAAATGAAGTATTAAATGCCTAATCAAGATATCATCAAATCATTTAACCAGAAAATAATTGACATAGTATACGCTGGGTAATGACCAGTACAAGGTTAGTTCTCAATTTACCAAGGTCATTCATTTAACAAGATCATTCATTTACCAAGGTCATTAACTAAAACATTTTAGACTAATGATTAGGTATCTGGAATATCTGAAATTGGTTTCAAAGAGATATTTAATTTTTAAAGTTTCAGTAGTTCTTGATATCATTTCCTCTTGATATTTGATGGAAAGTTTCAAGAACTTCTGGCAAATGTTCTGCAATTTTGTTTTAGATAATCTTGACAAGACTTTCCAAAATACACCTATGACAAGGCTTTTCCAAATACACCTAGTGAGTTTTCAGAAATTTTAGACAAAAGTATCTCAAAAAGCTTCTTTAACTGTTGTATGTGATTTATATCACAGGGTGTCTTCAGAATCTATTTTTTTTATTCTACAACATGTGAAATAGCTAGTAGAAATATATCCCATTATTCAAGGAACATTAACTATTTTTTCACGTTAGATGTTGTGTAGGCCTGATGGTATTAACCTGTATAAAATTTATCAATTTTGAATATCATATGGGTAAAAAAAGGTGTCATATTTCCGTAGATGAAATTTTGTTAATCATAATATCTGGATTACACATAAAATAAATATTCATGACCTTTCACCAACATACTATTAATAAATCTATGTCTTCTATCAACAAAAGTCTATTTAAAAGGGGGTTAAAAGGGACAGCCAACATAAAAGCCCTGACTAGATTTCAGTTTTAAGATGCGAAAGGATGAAGTGCCTAAAACAAACATCATGTTTTCATTAATGAAAAAAACATGTCCTTTTTTAAGTGCAAGAAATGAAAAACCGCAAACTCAATTTATAATAATATAAAAAAAACTAAATGAATAATTAAAATACATCAATGACTCATATCTTGTTTTGTACTGGTTTTTTTCAAGAAGTTATTATATTATTTTCATCATTTTTAGATTTTCTAGCAGATCACTATGAGGTATCCTGAAGTGACTTTTGAGCAAAATTAGAACAGGGATTCAAGTTTGTAAAAAATTGTAGATATATGTACCATAATTTTGTTAAAAATTCACTGGATTCAATACAATTCATAATAAATGAACCTGAAACTTCATATAAATATCAGTATTTAAACACACATATATATGGATTTTTGTCAATTTGGTTTTCATATTTATTTCTCTGTCCTTTTAATAATTTTGTATTATCTTTAATAAAATGATGCATCTTTAAACCAAACAGATTTTTTTTCATATAAAACTGAGAGGAAGGTTATCTTGTTTCACTCCTTCTTTTAAAAAACAAATAAAGATAATAAATGCTTAATATATTTTTCATAGTTAAATTTCCAATCAGAACTTCTTTTATACAACAAAAATGAATTAGACATGAGTAGAGATATAATTTTGGCTGTGTGTACTGCTCAATAAGAAAACGCAGACATGGTCACATGATGTGTGTACTCTCCAATAAGAAAAGGAAGGCATGGTCACATGATGTGTGTTCTGTCCAATAAGAAAAGGCAGACATAGTCACATGATGACCTGAAACAAACAATATATTTACAAGTATACAGGGTATATTCTCTCTATATATATATAAAATTATAATTGTTTATGAGCATTCAAGGAAAATCATTAACTGTTCTGTAATAGTGCAATTGATAATTTATTCAAAATCTTTAATTGTTCTTTTATGGTGCAATCTATAATTTTTTCAAAATGATTTTCAAATTACAAGAATTTTTATTTTTGTTTCATTTCATATCAATTAATGCCCTTGCTATATATAGGAAGGTATTTCCAATATAAAACTATAAAATTAACTATCAATTTTTTTCATTTTTTGCTTCTTTGATATTCTATAAAAACTAGATTAAAATTTCTAAAATGTCTAATACAACAAGGAAAAGGGCTTATCCTAATTTTTTAACGATCTTGATACATTTTACAATATATTTTTTTAAACATAATTTATAAAAATGTTGTTATTTGAATTATCACCATCAACGTACTTGTAACAATTCATAAAATTTCCTTAAAATGCTTATAATTTGAAACTTTATATATATTTATATAATAATAGTATTATGGACGTAGCAAAAATAATGCTATTTCTATGTACAAATTTCATAGTGATTAACAATGCAATTATATATATGTTTACATAAACACTTTTGTTTACATTATCAGCAATAAAAGAGACATAAAATGTAAAACAAACATAAACAAACAAGAAAATAAACAATCATTTATCACGGTTTCCAACTGGTTATGTCACTATCACACATAAGGGTAGATAACTAAATGTCACCCATAAGGGGAGATAACTAATGTCACCCATAAGGGGAGATAACTGAGCTGTGATACATAAGGGAAGATAACTAAACTGTAATATATAAGGGGAGATAACTGACCTTTAGTAAAACATTTGATTTGGAAACAGACTTCAGTATGTTTAAACATCTTCCAAAAACAAAACTTTTCTATCCAGTATGTTGGCCCACCCTTTAACTGAAAGTTTAAACATGCATGTAAATCCACTATTATTTGAATTCAACATTTTTCAGGCTTGCCCCATCTCCTGTTCCCCAGCTGTGTTTAAGCATTGAATTATTTTACCCTGAATTACACACAAAAAGTTCTACAAGAACGAAAGTCACGGAAATGAATTGACTTATCCAATTCACACTGAATGTGCTTGCCATGTAAATTTTCCAGCTAAGTATGCTAAAATTTCACAAAATTCAACTGATTAATTTCAGATTGACTTGTTAAAAGCATCACCTCTTCATCCCTTTAAAATTTACAGTAAATTTGATAGGGTTGATTATATTCAAGTTTTTTTTCCTCTCATTTTTGCAGTTAAGGTGGTATGGGTGTCTTCCACCATCTTGGATTGTAAAAAACAGAGAATCTAAGGTCCATATTTTCTATCAAATTAGCAAAATTTGATGCAAGTATGCAGATTTTTCATGTGTTTTTACATTTAAAAGATCCAATTTATAAAAATATAACTTATAAATATAAATATATGTACAAGTGCAGATTATTTTTGGTTGTTTTTAAATATTTTGAAATTGTCATTTTAAGGGGAGGTAACTCTAAAATAGTGCATTTTCTGTTGGATTGTTCATGGAATTTTCCTACTTTGTATTTTAGCCAGAAAAAACGCATGGTGACCCAATCTTTTCTATTGATATTATCAAAGCATTGTTTGAAAGCTATATTTTCCTAATTTATTTTACAATTCTATCATTTCGTTTAGTTTCTATTCACAAAATGGTGTTTTTTCCTGTAAAATCCATACAAAATGTGTCATTTTGTCACGACCCGTAGCTTGAAAAAATGCACGGTGTCCTATCATTTTTATAATATTTTTCAACATGTATCAATAGATACTACATTTTGGCAAAGTATGAACAAATTCTATCATTTTTATTTTAGACTCCCATACCACCTTAAGTTGTCAAAGTTATAAATAATTTGAACAATCAGGTCTAAAATAGAATTGTCTAACATATAAATGCTGTCTAAGATTTCCTAGGGACCAAAGATTTTTTGTTTTTTGAAAAAAATGAAAATAAAAAAAAAAGAAGAAAGTGAAAAGAAGTAAAACAGCCATCAATTTCATGTTTATTTAGTAAATAATTAATGATTGTCTGGAGCGAGAATTAAAGGAAAAACTCTTACCAATATTAAATTTTCTAGTAACAGGACTCGGTTTTTTCAAAACAACCAAATACACTGAAAAATCATTACTAAAAGTGTTGTGAACTTTAGAAGTGGATACTTACTAACGAATTTTCAAAAATCTTTTAAATTTCTGAACTGATTTTCATGAAAATCTATTTCTTGCAATAGCGAGGCACACTATAATTTTCTATTGTACGCACACCAGAATAAAGCCTTCCTTCAAAATAAACAAAATAAAACTTCTATTCCTATAAAAAGTCCAAACGTTTTTTTCTTAATTAATTATACTAAAAAATAATTTTCTCTGGAATATACTCGAAACTAAACGAAGGAAGGAAAAATTTATTTGATATGCAATTTAACTTTTCTAGAAAATATAACTATTTGGAGATAAGTTTCATTCATCCTTGGTATCCCATCGTAAATTCACGTATGTTTAAAGTCAATATTTCTATAACTTGTTGACAATTCTTGAAGTTTGCTTAAACTCAGTCGAAAACATCTAAACAGGACAAATTTAACACTGTGACCTTGTGCACTCCTTCAGCAAACAAAAAGTTAACACACAAGTTAGAACAAAATTTTTTTTCAAGTTTGAGGTATTTTGTGGATGCCATTTTAAAAGGACTCTTAAAAAAATATAAAATTAGGGACTGTCTCAATAAATCAAAATATCGTCTTTGTTCACAAACCAGTTTTATCTATCTATAAAAGTTCAAGAAAATATATATGTCTTTAACTGCTCTCCATACATATAGAAACTTGACAGTAATAGAAATAGTCGGCTGATATGAAGATATTTCTCTTCACCAGGGTTCAGGCAGTCCCTTATTTTAAATTGAGCCAGTCCCTTCTTTTAAATTATAAACATACAAACAAATATTTTATAAGATAAAATTATATACAAATTAAGAAAAACAACCCATTATAATTTCATATGATAAATATTATGTTTACCATGGAAGCTGGGATCTGTGTTATCGCAAAGCTTTGATCTATGTTGCAATGAAGCTTGGATCTGTTTGAACTACTAACAAATCACTAAACTCTATACAGATATGTTTCTTAAGGTTATCATTTGTCTGATAAAAAAGTGAATTCTTGTCAGGCAATATTCTCCGGAAATTCATAAGGAATTTTAAACTAGGTGGTCATTTTGTAAGTTTTGGTTTAGAAGCTACAAAACTAGTATCTACACAAACCAGAGTTTGTTTTCCTTTGACAAGGATACTTCTATAGATTAGTCTGACATTTTAACTAAGCCTAAACAATGCTGATATATTTTCACCCATTAATTGGTATAAAGCCATTCTGTTTACAAATATCATTTGATTACAAACAAATATGACAAAGAACACCACACAAATGATCGATGAATATAACTTAAGAATTTTACAATCAGTACATAAGGCACCATCATAGAAAAGTAACTTACATTTAGCAATGATTTTAAAAACTTTCTGTGGTCAAATAATGCCACAATTAATAGATTTGTTCACACCATGATTTCATTAAAAAAATTAAAAAATAAGGAAAAAATTTGGGAATATTTTCAAATATTAAAAATTTAATTCTGTTCCGATACATATGTAGAATTTATAACTAATTGTGGCATAATTTGTATAATTCCCAGGGTAAATTGCATGGTAATCACAAAACATCAGTGTAATATTAAAACGGTCTTCTCAAAATTCCTCTAAGGACAAAAAGGGTTTTATCATAAATGTTTTCAGACACAATTCCATTCAAGAGAACTTGAAAGATGACCTTTACATACTGCTAATGCTTTCATCCCTTTCAAACCATGTGACATATTCTTTTAGAGGCAACAAAAAGTTTGAAACATAATTTTACACAAAACTACGCTTTACAGCTAATTAGTAACAAAATAAGGTACAGTTTTACAAAGTAATAATCTGTATACATAATTAGACAGAAAATAGGTTTAGAAAACTATCGCATAAGAACATGTTGTTAAAAAATTTATATAACTAAAATAGAAACATTATAAAAACTATTAAAATCACAAATTTGTTGAGGTAAAAAAACATCTCGGTACACTCAATCAATACAACATTCCATTATCAAGTGCAGTAAATTCTCAAAATATTCCTTTCCATCAAATCTATCAAAAAGCATTAAATTCTTAGGAGTATTTCTATTGGTCAAGAGAATCATCATCAAATTTGAATTTTTGTTTACTGGATATTTAATTTCTGAAGTTTGAAATTATCAAAATTAATATATTCCTTATTTTGGCTGACAATATTTTTTTAATTGATAGAAGGGGCAATTTTGACTGATAAAAAGACTTAAAGGATAATGACAAAAATATGGAAGAGTTCTTTTACTATTTCAAAACATGCTATAATTCTTCACATGCGTCTGAACTGTCTTGCTTTGATTTTTATTCTTTGTATTATGTTTCAAAAGTAACTTAAAAATGCTTAAAGCTTTTTATATAAATTTTAGAAAATGCTGCACTTAAATTTTAACACATTTGTAATCTGTAAAACAAAGAGCATCTATAGGCTTCCTTCCTGAGACAAACTGTGACACTTAAACCAAGCCTATTTCTGTCACTTAATCTCTAGCTCTTGTATAAATTAAAGCTGTTAACTTGTTCAACCCAATTTGTTAACTGTTATCAGCATTCTTGCATTTTTGTTAACTGGTTTGGCCAAAATCGAGGTGTTGTTAACATGTTACCGAACCCCCTATTGCCCCCTCATTAATATTGCAATGGGATTATTTATTTTCTTTATTTCAAAAGATGCTTGTAAAATTTACAAGGCAGAATTTTAGAATTTTGTTCTAGTTACTCCCCTTTGGCTGATCATTAGATATTCAATAACCTGAATTTTAATTTGGCTTCCCGTCAAATTGGTTTTCTTTACTGAATGTTTAAACCCTTTTACAGGAATCAGTAATCAGACCTAAATATAGCTAAACATATGATCTAAAAAATGTGCTATTCACCGTAATTTGATGTTTGAACTCTTAAAGATAGAAATGAGGCTTAGTAGATTTTGATGGCATATCAATTGGGTCTGATTTGACCAATGAAAACCAGCCTGATATAAGTACGGGAGTATATTATGTCTCAGGAAGGAATAGCTCTGTTTAGAAGATTGACATGTTTCGATGTATTCATCTATGAAATAACATAACTACATCACACCTCACATTTTTTGGCACAGTTTTAGTACCTGTCGCGCAGTGTGAATGCACCTCAACACTTTTTAATAACATGGATTTTGCTAATTGAAGCTCTGTCACATGTCACAACCTTTATAAATTCCTATCCAATTGCAGCATACTATTTACTGCAGAGCAGCTACTTCCTGTGATGGTAATTCTTCAGCAATATATAAATTTTCTTGCATATACAAAACTGAAAATAGCACTCAGTTCATTAATAGTTATCACCATGTAGTTAGGTTTTTATCCTTGATATCCAAGGTCAATTAGGGTTAATCACCTTAGTAACCACAATTAGGGGTGTCCACCTCTGTAACCAAGGTCAAATTAATTAAATAGCCTGTACTAGGAAGAGTCTGTATTTTGTGCATTTCGTAAAAATGTATAACAATTGTCCACTTTTGCTAAAGCCTCAAAAAATGGTATAAGGTCACGTAATTCTGTATCCTCCATATCATCAAACCAGGACTGTACAGGCACCTGTAAAAATAGGTTAAAGAAAGGATTAAAACTAAACCAAAACTGTACAGGCACCTGTCAAAATAGGTTAAAGAATGGATTAAAACTAAACCAAAACCATACAGGCACCTGTCAAAATAGGTTAAAGAATGGATTAAAAATGAACCAAAACTGTAGAGGCACCTGCCATTTTATATAAAGAATTACAATCATAGTATGTAGTTACTTCATATAGTAAAAGAACTCTTTTATATTTTTGTCATTTGGTCAATTGTCCTTTCTGGGTTTTTTTATTTTTAAACCAAGCTTTTCCAGAAACATATATGTATATATATCTGGTTGTGTGGTTGTTATTTTCATGTAACCCTTCTCTAAGTAACAATTTTTTTTTTAGATAAAGTAATTTGCTATTGACATCACAACAATTACTTCTTTCATCATGCTTCATCCAAAATTATTTAGATGTATGGTCAATGGCCAGTTATCTACAAATCTATAATCTTCTGGAGTTATCTCCCCTTCACCTTGATCATGTTTATAGAGTTTCCAGTGGCAATTAAACTTTTCTATCTAACAATGTCTAATAGATAAAGATAAAGTTTCAAATAACTTTCTTTGCAAACATCCCTAGATGACTTTTGTATCATGCAATATTTTTTTCTGTTTGAACAAACGGTTGTAATTTTTGGGGCCCTTTATTATATATAGCTTGTTGTTTTGTGTAAGCTTATTGCAAGGCTCCATGTTGTAGGAGGCAGGAGCATTGTCTACTATGTACTTTCTACACCCCCCCCCCCCACACTTAACAAATACTCACAGTATTGTCTGGATAGAAGATATAAGAGGCAGGAGAATTGTCTACTATCTCCTGTCTACAACCCCCCCCCCCCCCCCCCACACTTAACTAATACTCACAGCATTGTCTGGATGGAAGATATAGGAGGCAGGAGAATTGTCTACTATCACAACTTGGCTTAGTTCTCTTCCTAACCGACTTAAGTCCTGTTATTAATAGAAAGTTGTACATATTACTTCAAAAGTGTTTCTTTTTCTTAAATATGCAAATAAAGGAATTAAATCATGTTTTGGTTATAGAAACTATGCTCTAACATGTGTTGGTGTTTGTTTTTTCTCATTTAGTTCACATGTATGTTTTCTTTCTTTCTATCTTTTCTTTTCTTTTTTTTTGTTTTTAATATGCCCTCTCTATAGGATAGGCATTGCCTTTTCCTTCTGCCTTTTTATAACTTCTACTTGGTCTGAGAAGCCTGTCAATTTTTTATACAAAGGAACTAACATATCAAGTTCTCTACTTTGCCATGCATGTAACATTCTATCCACAATACAAAACTAAATAAATGTTGATACATAGAGATTGCCAGAATTCAACTATGAAACCTAGCTTTATTCATGGTCCGAGACCACAATTAATTTGTAGAGCATTTTTTTTAGAACATAAATGAAAATAAAAAAAATCCCACCTGCGCTTTTTAAATGAAATTTTTACAGTGTGTTGTACTACTTTTGGGACAAATTATAGGAAACTTCATCAGCTCTAACTCAAAATATGGAGAAAAAAATTGTTACGGGCGTCATGAAATCTTTTGACAGCTTCCGAAGTGCTCATTTTTAACCTTTTTCAGCGGGTTCGACGACTTACAGAAAAGAGCGACGATTTACAGAAAAGAACCGAAAAGGACCGAAAAGGACCAAAAAGAACCGAAAAGGACAGAAAAGGACCGAAAAGGAGATCGATTTTTTTATAATGGAAGAAAATTAGCAAATTGCAAAATTATATAAGTCTATTATAAATAAAAAGATATTGTTCACAAAAGATTATTATTATGTTTTGAAAACTTATACTGCGACAGGACTACATATTAGGCCATAATAAATAATAGGTTTTTTTGCCCAAACGCTACCTACCCAGAAAAAAGCTGCCTACTCAAATTCTTTTATTGTCCTGATTTGAAGAAGTTTTTTTTTAATCCAATAGACATGAAGACTAATAAACATCTGATACTTCAATTTCTTTTTTTGAAGAAAAAAAAAAGAAAATGCCTACCTACCTACCCATTGTCTCAACCTTTGGGTAGGGTTTGGGCAAACCAAAATATTTTTAAGTGTGGCCTTATAACTTACTGTACATGTGAAAAATCATAGGTAGGGTCGGATGCCTATCTTATGGAATAGAAAACATAGAACAGACAAGAAAATAAAAGATATTAATTCATTACTGTCAAACTATCGTTTTACGTGAATTATATTCATAAGCTAAGTGTCATTATTTTGTTCAATCTTGGTCGCTTATTCATTTCAAACATTACAACAGTTCCTTATATTTTTCAGTTTTGGAATGTATTCCATTCATCCGTGAATATATAAAACATGGACATTCGGACAATCGGACAAAACAAAATATAACAAAATATCGTTTAAAACATGACGGAAAACTTTACAGGAGTTATAGAATAAATACGAATATTTCGTTCCTTTTGTGTGTGTGTATGTGTATTACATATTAAATGAAAACATATTGTTACTTTGACATGTTAAACCTGTCAAGGATTTGAATTCGTCAAGGAAAAGTCCGTAAATTGAATTAAGAATCTGATACAGGAAAATCTAACTTTTTAGTTAGTCTACATATCCATATAAATGTACAATCTTAATTTGAAATATACATTTCTTTATTACGAGGGGGGAGCGAATTGATGTATATATATATACATTTTTAAACTTTAAATAATAATTAAATTATATGTATGCTCTTTTCGGTTCTTTTTGGTCCTTTTCGGTTCTTTTCGGCTCTTTTCTGTAAATCGTCGCTCTTTTCTGTAAATCGTTGGACCGTTTTCAGCTGGACTAAATCACTACTTTCCTTTGAAATTATGGACCCAAATTTTTTTACAGTGTAATTTCATCCTCCTACTTTCAATTTGAGGCATAAAACATGGAGAAATAAATTTGTAAGGGGTATGAAAAATTATTGGCAAGTAACCAACTGTCAACACTAGGGACTATATTCGTGAACAACGAAAATCAAGGGACAACAATTGTGGTCTCGGACCTCATGCCTTGTTCAAGCTTTTGAATAGCATGTAACATAACTATCCCTGATAGAACAATACGACACATATATATGTTGGTGCAAAGGGTTTTCCTTGAAATTCAAATTGTAAGCATAATTTAGGGTTAGTTCATGGCTTGATCCAAAAGAAAGGTCGGCAAATCTACAAAGTGTTTATTGATTTCAACATAAATTTGCAATTTTCATGATAATACATACCTTTACATAATTCCCCCGATGAAAGACACATGATTCCCTGAAGAGACGAGACCTAAAAACTCCCCATTTATCTAGTAAATCTGCTACTGGATCCGCATACTGCAAAAAAAAAAACTGAACTTTATCCAAATTTAAGTTTCCCTTTTAATTCGATTTTAAAGCTATTACAGATCATGCAAATTGAGAATAAAATAGTCCAACAAATGTTTGGTAAGAAATAACGGACTGATGTTTAACTTGTCTTCAATCAAACAATCTTTCGAAACATATCCATGAGTAGCTATTAAAATATAAAGATGTATAATGCTACTTTTATGACATTAAAGTAGGGTTTTAAACCGTTTTAACCATGTGCATACATAAAACAATCAAGAGTGTGATGATAACTTTATGAAATATGATTATTTATGTCTATGCACTGTTTTTGTTGTAACAAAAATGTATTTTTCAAATCAAAAGACTCATCTTTTCACTGTACAAATGCTGTACAAGTGGCATGAACCACACTTAAATTTATTTTGGTGGTTTGAGGTAGCTGTCTTACTGAAGTTTACTACATATAATATGACATAGCTTCTAATTATTGGTATTTTTAGTATTTATATGAAATAATTAGGGTAGTATTAACCATGTTTTAATTTGGTGTCTAGTCTTGTTATGCCCTGAGTAAGATACAGACATTTCTGAAGATTTGCCTCACATTCAGGGTGTTAAGAAGTATTTAATATGCTTGTCTTCATCTTATTTTGTTGTCCGGTATTGCATTTTTCAAATTTTTTGGGGGATTTGAAAAAAGTCTTAACCTTTTGATAAAATTTTAAGATGCCAAAGTTATTTTGATCACAATATACAATGCATCTTCATCAATGGTGCAACAATATATATATATATATCAAAAATCCAAAAGTAACAGATGTAAACGGATCAACTTATCCTAGCAGTAAAAGGGGCACAAAAACCTGTGGTGCAGTCATTTCAGAACTCCTCTGGTTTCTACATAGTTCTTACTTTTGCTAAACTTGCAGTAAATAACACACATTCAAATAGTTCTCCCATTTTCTTTAGGTACTCATCTACATAAGGCCTCTTTAAAACATATACCTGCAAATAAAGAAAACAAATATAAAATGTTTTTATGTAACTATTTTTTTGTTTCATATTCAAGTAAGTAGCCTGCTAAACAGTATGGGTTTTCTCTTTGTTGAAGGCCATACAATTGTCATTTCTAAGTCTGATGGATAGTTGTCTCATTGGTAATTATAGCCTATCATCTTATTTTTTATCCTGTACAGTAGATAATTTCTATCATGTGATGTCTGCCACATTGTTTCTGATATTTGGAGGATTGCTTTAGACTTTTTATTGTGTCTTTTATTAAAAAAAATAATGGACATGTCATGATTAACAACTGGACATATATATAACATGGACAGTGTCTATTGCTGACACAACAAATTGATCTTTCTGCTGGTTATTTTATTACAATTTAATTTTGAATGTAACGCGTCTTCTGATTGGCTGACATTATTTTGTTATTAGCCCATAGACATAATTTAGTCATGTGACCGTGACGTCATCAACGTTTTTTTATGGTTTTGTAGGGTTTAAAATGGAATTTAGAATTAAATTATAAGAAATGACTGTAATATTTTTTCTGTCTATTTGAAATAACATAAAAAATGTGGTGCACACTGTTAAATAACCCGCTACGCCCGTTATTCAGTGTGCACCACATTTTTTATTTTATTTCTTCATAGACAGAAAAATATTACAGTCATTCCTTAAGTGTCTTTAGTTTGTTGTCTCCTTATGTAAGTACTGTACACATCACATCTCTTCTATGTCAATCTTAAAATGTACACATCTTTTATTCATGCTTTATGTTAATGTACGTATACAATGTGTATTTTTTTTAACTAAATCATAGATTTCCTTGGCATGTCCTTATAACAATTATAAACATCCATTTTATTCACCATGGCCTTATTACAATTATAAACATCCATTTAAATGAAATAATACTCTTTCCTTTTATCCCTATTATCCAACAAAGAAAGTATAAAAACCACATTTCTCTGGTACCCATTGTTAATCAATAGACCGTAAACCAGATGGGATTACTGTATTATTCAATAGATGACACATTGTCTACTGATCCTGAACTGGGATTTACAAAAGTAACAGGAGATATCTACACTATATACCACCCCAGGAATGAACAAACAAGATGAATCTTGAGCCATGGTCACTAATTATTACCCCCACCCCTTTTTTAGGCAATAGTCAGTTAATAGGCCTGCATATATAGATATCAACAACATTTTCAAAAAGAACAAAAAAGTGAAAAAGTATATTTATATATAAGTACGTCTGAGATATATATATATAGCATGGTCACTTGAAAGGTGATACTTTATCTAAGGAAGCTTCAAGTTCATAGTTCTGAGATAAAATGCAACACAAATTGCATACATAGCCATGACATGTAGGAATATATAAGTATTCAATCAGGAAGTAATGGTAAGTGATGCTTGTGAAAACACATCACATAGTCATGATAGTATGGACTTATTTATGCTTACATGATGTGTGATAACAAATTTTAGAATGCTTCAATTCATAATCGCATGGATTCTTGAATTAAAGAGTGTGGCACTCTCTACATGATCGAGGCATTCGATTTAATATCCATATGCAGACTGAATATGGGTGCATAATTAAACAGCCCCCACAACCTAAACAATCACCACTTTGACAAGGGTTTGACCTCAGTGGGAATAATACCATGGTGAACATATTTCTTTTCCCCAATTACCCTTGCGGTACAGAGAGAGATTGTAAGAGGGTATCCAAATGATACACAGGTATATCTAGCAATTCTTAAAACAAGCTTAAGTTAATTCCTAACTTCCAGCTGTGATATAACTTCTATCGTAATTTACACTATGTTTTTATCAATAAACTATTATTATTATATAACATTTTTTTTTAACACAATTTTTTTCCTGAGGTCTAACATGAATTAAATCTTTTTTGGAGGGTCAGTAAAATACCAAACATTTTTTTCTTATGTGAACTATTGACTTATAGTTTGTATTGTTTATTCCATTAATCTTTGAACTAATTATGAAATGTTTAAAAGTTCTATTACCGTTACAGTCAACCCATTATAGAATCGTAACTCGACAGACCAAAAACACTATGACCAAATGTTACAACATGATATTTAAATGTAAAAATCGATTCATTATGTATAGACACTGTGAAAGCATTTGTATAAATATTGTGTATTCAAAAGACTTTCAATAGATACAAGTACATTTAAACTGGAATATCTGAATAATAAATAACTTCAGATTTGAGTTGTATTATATTTCTGTACCTCATTATCAAGGTATAAAATCTATCACAAAAGTTACAGAATCTGTATAATACACAAGCATGTGACAAGGGTTAAAATATTTGCATTTTAAATTACTTCTCCTTTAAATACAAATCTTTACCTATTATTTTACAACTAACTTTTCATATTCAAGTTTCTTGAATGCAATCTTTAGATCAAAAATGTTTTAAAATAGAGAAATATTGCCCAAAATATGAAAACAAGATCTAGCGAAAGTGCAAACACTTTTATTTGAAATCATTAATTCGCTGACGATTTCTAAATTTATTACACTCATTTCGTGGAGGAAGCATTTTTATGGAGCAAAGTGAAGGATTCAATTGTGCCTTAGCTGCTGAAATTTGCTATTGGAATCTTTATATCATGTATATAGGAAGTTGTAACAATTTAAATGAAATGCGGGGGAGTTTAATGGCCTTGACTACCAACGAGGGACTTGAACAAAGTCTGCAGTAGTTATAGAATTTCTAACAATAAAAGTCTGAGAACAAGCAAACATGACACATTCATAAATAAAACAACACAATGTGGTCAAATCAGCAATTATCTTTGATGTAATGTGTTGTCACTGTCAGGTTCTTGTACTGCCCTATGTATTTGGAAAATAGTCTTTCTTTTGATAAATATGATGTACTTCATATCCAATTCTTGAGGGGCAATTTATCCTATCCACAAAATGCGCGTAAAAAAAAATTGATGCTGTCATTTCAGAACTCCTCTGGTTTCTACATAGTTCATACTTTTGCTAAAAAAAATCCAAAAAATATAAGTTATCCGACCTGATCTAGATACTGGACAGTTGTTACTCATTGCTAGCACCTGTCACTGTATTAAGTAACGTTTGGACTTGTGCCATGGTTGGGGGTATTTAACTATGATTTACCTGGGAATATTTAATAGCCAATATTACACACTAGATCAGTCATTTAAACTGTAGAAGGTGGACATGTTCTACAAATTTCGTTATTTGTATTGCATGGCATAGCTATAGAGACACAGCTAAAGTGGCATTGATAAAATGTCATATCTAAAGTGGCATAGATAAAGTGACATACCTAAAATGGAAATGTTCTATGTAAAATTGTTCTGTTACATTTCTTAGGATTGAGTCAAACAAGAATGTGTCTATAGTATACAGATGCCCATGCACAATATCATTTTCTGTGTTCAGTGGACCCTGAAATTGGGGTCTTAACTCAAATTTGACATTATAGTAAGAAAGACAATATCATAGGGAACCTGTGTACTAAGTTTCAAGTTGACAGAAGGAAATACGGACCAACAAACAGACACACAGACAGAAAAACACAATGCCCCTAGTTGGGGCATAAAAACAAGATGTCTGTGTAAGAATCTCAGACTGAATTTACCTTATCAAACAAATAACACCTATTTAGTACCATAGCTAGGGAAAAGGGAATCATGAAAATTTCAATGTTAGGCCTTGAATCTGTCTTGTTTATTATCAAATGACAACTTGTATGTACAACATGTTCAAGGCCAATAACAGACAGCCATGACAGTGGTTGCACTCTCAATATCAAACAAGTATTATATCATCTAATTGACTCAATTATTGTTCTCAGGAAGATTTTTTCTGTTTGATATGGTTCTTTTCTTAGATAAATTTGTTCAACCCTACATAATTCCCCTAAGAATCTTTGTTCTAAACAATGCCATATTAATAAATGTTCCTGTTGAAACAATGATTCTATGCCCTTTATTTAGTCAGGAACAAGTTCTGTAATACATACACTAGTTTCATTTAGAGTGGAAATAATATTACAGATTATCTTCCTTCTCTATGCCTATATCACCCTGCTCTGTCGCTCCATAATTCTCGTATCAAGACTTCAAGGCATTATCAGCAATTTCACAATGTGAAAGGAGAAGTTATTGTTAACATCACAATGCAAGAGGAGACCTTATCAAGCTTGCTTTTGTCAAGCATAAGACTGTCTTATAAAGAGGGAATAGACCAGTAATAGAGCAATAAACAGATAATCAGGTTTTCTTTGTATAAATATTGTAAAATATCAGCTGCTCGACATAATGTGAAACCTTTTTTAGCTTGTTCGCTGCGCTCACTGGCCAAAAACATTCACATTGTGGCTCGCAGCTGATCAGGATATCAATGTGTAGAAAACCCGAGGATTCTATACATATTTTGAAATTATATTATGACCTAACTTTCACTTCATGACATGCTGAATACAATACACACTAAGTCAGGAATTTGTTGTTCAGTTGTTGATGTGGGTACTTGTGTTTCTTATTTCTACTTTTGTATATATAGATTAGACTGTTGATTATCCTGTTTGAATGGTTTTACACTAGTAATTTTTTGGGGCCCTTTATAGCTCGCTGTTTGGAGTGAGCCAAGGCTCTGTGTTGAAAACCGAACCTCAAATTATAATGGTTTACTTTTATAAATTGGGACTTGGATGGAAGGTGGTCTCGTTGGCACTCATTACACATCTTCTTATATCTACATATAAGACATATGACCTCTTGTACTTAAAGATTTGTTTTACACATTTTATTAATATGTTTCACTGCTGCTGGCTTATTTGCTTATTTATTTCATTTCAGCTTGTTACAGAAATATCATTTAGTCTACATGATAAACATTTGAATCTACAGGACAGAAGCTGAATTTTATAAAATTTTTAGTATAGATTGAGTGCGAAGACTAATATATTTAGATATATATAAATATAAATTTTCAACAAATTGCTAATTTTAATTATGAGTAAGCAGACTTTGGAAAACCATGAAATCAAATATCCATGATTTTTTTTTATCCATGAAAATTAGAAGCCAAAAAAAAAAAAATCCACATTAATACTAGAATGTTTTTAAAGTATGGTTGGTAAATAAACACACAAATAGTGCTTGTAAATGGACACTTCACTTCAAATAGTTCATTCACATACATATATCCTCTTCTACCTAATTCATTCAAAAACACAACCACAAGACTTTATAAAGAGAGTTAAAGAGACTAGTCGATTGAACCTCTTAAAAACCGACTGAAGGAAAAGTTTTAAATAGGTCTAAAACGGTCTGTAAATAGGTCATGTGTATTCTGAATCAAAAATATGCTGATCAAAATTCCCGACCTTGGAAAGTAAACATATATTACAAGGTCATCCTGGTCATAGGTTCATAATGGTACTTTTAATGTTTATTAAACTCAGTCATTAAAAATTTTGTCTGACCTACTTATTATTCAATTTGAGAACAAATGTATAAAATGTTAACTAAATTCATCCTTTTCATTTTGTCTGACCTACTTATTATTCCGTTTGAGAACAATTGTATACAAATTATAGTTTTACTTTAAACAGTATCTACTTATATATTATGTAACTTGTCCATGCATCTTTAAGATGTGACCTCAGTCTACTACAGTATCAAAGTGAGGCTCCATCAGGTCAACTGATACCTACTGAGATTCATACACTAGCAACTGATACCTACTGAGATTCATACACTAGCAACTGATACCTACTGAGATTCATACACTAGCAACTGATACCTACTGAGATTCATACACTAGCAACTGATACCTACTGAGATTCATACACTAGCAACTTAAACCTACTGAGATTATACCCTAGAAAATGGTAGTCGTAATGTCCCCCTTTTAATTATTTTCTACTAGCAAATGATAGTCATAATGTCCCCCTTTTACTTATTTTCTACTAGCAAATGATAGTCATAATGTCGCCCTTTTACTTAGTTTCTACTAGCAAATGGTAGCCGTAATGTCCCCCTTTTACTTAAGTTTCTACTAGCAAATGGTAGTCATAATGTCCCCCTTTTACTTAGTTTCTCATGTTTCTTAAAGTAGAAAATGGCAGATATTTCTATTTGCAATTTCAACAGCTGAAAAATGAGCTTTTTCTTACAAAAAACTGAATGTACATTTATTATGACACTTAGTTTTGCCATCCTTGTGAATTTTTTATGATATTCTAATCTGAGTATCTTCATGACCTTAAGACATTTTAAACCTGAGTTTCAAAACAAAAACAACCCTGAATTCTCAAGGCGAAAAAAATGGGCTGCAGACAATATACCATTGCTGACTTTACTATGCTGATTACAGATACTTACTTGGTGAACTGTTCCTTCTATTTCAACAGGAACTATAAAATCTGCATTGCTGATTGGCTGAAAAATATACAACTCATCTGTACAAGTAAGAAAAATAATCAAAACATTGCCAAAAGTCATAGTAGGTATCAGGTGAATAAATCACTTAAGCTGCCTGAACACACAGAACATATATATGATAGAATTCTGGAGATGGAGCACTAGGGTGTTACTTTATTTAAATGATATTCAAATCAAGATCTTTCCATTAATTTATTTTCCTGGAAAAATCTGACATCACAAAGAAAATATCTTCAATTCACAATACTATACTATGTGTTCCCCCTACTGGTCCTTAGTAAACTATATGGCAATGTAGTCATAAAACTGAAATTGGAAATTCATCTTTTTTTTAATTCAAGAAAAATATCTGTGGAAAATGTCTTCCATCTGAGTGTCCCTTGAAAAATGTGCTTCAGAAATGCAGTGTATTTGTAACATTAAAATTGACTTCAGAGGTGATATCCTTTATCACACACATTAACACTATACCATACACAGATAGTAAAAGTATACGATGTGCTGTAATTATTTACGGTATCTTGTTTTTAGCTTAAATCAAGTCCTGAGATTTTCTCCTTTGAATTGTTTCATATTTGTTATACCTGGGGCTTCTTTAGGTTATCAAACAGTATCACTTTTTCTCATTGTTGGAAGGCCATACCGTGACCTATAGTCATGATAGTTGTTTACAATCTCATCCTTTGGTTACTGATGATAAGATATCTCATTGGAAATCAAACTAGATATCCTAATTTATTTTCAAACTACTAATTAAATAACAAATATTTTTTTTTTCACAGTATTGTTTATTTTTAACATTTCTATATAAGTGGGAGGTTTGGCTAGCTTTAATGCCAGATTCAACCCACAATTTTTTTTTCTTAAAATGTCCTGAATCAAATCCGAAATATGGCAGTTGACTATATGTTATTAAAATCTTTTTCAGTGTATGTAGGAGTATACTTTTGTTGTAGTCGAGTGTTCCTATTGTTCTGTCATTTTCTGTTGTTTACCTCAGTTTTAGTTTTTTACTCGGATTTGATTTTGCTTAATCAAATTATGACAATAGACCAGCGATATACCATAGGCGGACCAAGGGGGGAGGGGGTGTTCCAGGGGTTGAAACCCCCTCTTTTGTTTGGCGGATCAATGCATTTGAATGGGGACATATAGTTGGAACCCCCTCCCCCTTTTAAAATGGCTGGATCAGCGTCTGGATACTACTGTTGAATTTATTTACAGAAGGTTCAGAAACCACAGGTTCATTGGCCTATTGTGTGTGTAACCTTATTAGTAGATATATATATTTATGTGCTTTTTATTCAAAGACATGTAATTTTTAATATCTAGGTCATGTAGGTCAGTAAATAATAAACTACCAATTAAGATGATATATATATGACAGGTATTCTTTAACCACTTGTAAAAGTCATCATGGTCATGATCACTGACTGCTCATAAACATGTCTGAGTTCATAGGCCTAGGAACTATTTTTCATTACCATTTTTATTCATATTATTGATTTTTTTTCTGTTTGGTTGAAATCTTTCCATTGATAAAAGTGATTAAATCTTCTCTTTATTGTTTACATATGATAAAAAAAATTATCAGCTAAATCAGGTAGATCAAGGTCTATGTTCCTGTTTTATTTGTTTACAATTTGGTCTTTTGATATACAGTGGAAATATTTATCTTTATTTAAATCATTTTATAGAGAATGATTTGTGTTGTGTATTAAAGTTTCAAGGTGCAAAACTGAAATGTCAATAGGTTGAACATCAACATTAAGGCCTCACCGAACAAATATGTGTGTCAGACAGTCAGGGTTTCTCTTCCTGTTGAAAATTAGGGTAGACAAGATTTGCTGTTTTTATTAATTGAAGTTTATTTTCCCTGCATGAATATATGGTTATCACCTTGAGTTTTGTAACTACTCCCTACCAAAAGTCAGTGGCAGTAAAACCTCTAAGGTACAAGCATTTTGAGGTTAATACCTCTAAACACAAATATGTTGTGCATGCCCTACTAATCCAACAAAATGTGATCGGATACAATATGACATGATACTAAAGGTAAATTGCATACAAAATATTGAGCTGACCAGGTCCCTATGAGTTATTTTGTAAAAGTCTGGCTCAATATTATATTTAGCATTCATTGTCCATTTCAATATTTTTTCTATGTAATAAAACATAGAGACAACGAGATCACTGTCAGCGTTATGCCATTAGCATGACAAAATTTCATTTGTTCCACATATTTTGATCTTATTATATGTCATGTATGTATGTCATTAGAGTCGACATTTCTAACATTATTTAAATACACCAAATATAGATAAAATCAGTATAGACAGCAAAACCAGTCTAAAGTATTATTAACCAATCTACCTGTACGTTTATATTAGTCCAAGATTGTTCTGACCCCTTACAACCTATTAGCTTAGTTAGCTCAGGGCCATTTGGAGTCAGTCTGACTTTGTTAACATTTGTAAACACAAGTGGATAGGGGGGGGCTGGTGGCCAAGTATAAAAAATTTGTAAGGGTTCTGCGGAACCCAGTGTCTCGCCTACTATTGCTGTAAATCACAGGCTCAACAAAAATGAGGAAAACAATCAATAAAAATATTCCTCTTGATACTATATTTTGATTGTAAGAAGCTTCTGTCCAAGTTTGGTAAAAATCTAGGATAGTTAATGAATCTAATAAATGTTTTGAAAACTTTAACTGCAGACTGTATGCAATGTTAACTGGAAGAAAATCTAAGTCCAAATTTACTTCTGGATACTATCTTATGATCATAAATAAGCTACTGTCCAAGTTTGGTACAAACCCAGGATAGTTTAAGAAAGTAAACTTTAACCACAGAGTGAATGTAATGTTTCCCCGCAGAAAAAACTAAGTCCATTTATAAGTAAAATACGGGAAAAATGGAATTTTATTTTTTCAAAATTTACTTCTGGATACTATCTTATGATCATAAACAAGCTTCTGTCCAAGTTTGGTAGAAATCCAGTATAGTTTAAGAAAGTTATTAAAATTTCAAAAACTTTAACCAAAGAGTGAATATTTGTGGACGCCGCCGCCGACGACGACGACGCAAAGTAGGATCGCTTAGTCTCACTTTTTCAACTAAAGTCGAAGGCTCGACAAAAAGGCTCTATTAAGACAACAGACCAGTCTTAAGACAACAGACCAGTCTTAAGACAAAATGTATGAAATGTTTAAATTAGGGGAAAGACTGCAGCAAAGTAGCAATACAAACAATCAAATAAAATTATTTTTAAAAATTATAAGACAGTTGTCAGTTTAGAATGTCAAGTTTTAAATCATGCTAAATGTCTGGTGTTGAGAAATTTGAATAAATTACGGTACCCCCCTTTTTTCAGCTGCCACCTCTAAATTTTTCACTTAATCAGGCAGTAGAAAACATGGAAGAGGAGTAATCATTTATACAGAAGAAAAAGAATGAGATTGTTTCCAATGATGAGCCCATTGATAGCATTCATGAACATTTTACTTGGTGACGACTGTAATTATCCCTATTTGAATCAATGAATGAATATAAAAATTTGTAAGGGTTCCACGGAACCCAGTGTCTCGCCTATTTTTGCTGTAAATCGCAGGCTCAACAACAATGAGGAAAAAAATCAATAAAAATATTCCTCTTGTTACTATTTTATGATTGTAAGAAAATCTAAGTCCATTTAAAAGTAAATTACAGAAAAAACGGAGTAATCTTTTTACAAACTTTACTTCTGGATACAATCTTATGATCATAAATAAGCTTCTGTCCAAGTTTGGTACAAACCCAGGATAGTTTAAGAAAGTTATTAAAATTTTAAAAACTTCAACCACAGAGTGAATGTAATGGTTCCCCGCAGAAAAACTAAGTCCATTTAAAAGTAAAATATGAAAAAAAAGAATTTATTTATTTACAAAATTTACTTCTGGATACTATATTATGATCATAAACAAGCTTCTGTCCAAGTTTGGTATAAACCCAGGATAGGTTAAGAAAGTAATTAAAATTCTAAAAACTTTAACCACAGAATGAATGTAATGTTTCCCTGCAGAAAAATCTAAGTCCATTTATAAGTAATATACGGAAAAAATGAAATTTTATTTTTACAAAATTTACTTCTGGATATTATCTTATGATCATAAACAAGCTTCTGTCCAAGTTTGGTACAAACCAAGGATAGCTGGATAAAGTTATTAAAATTCTAAAAACTTTAACCACAGAGTGAATGTTTTGTTTCCCCGCAGAAAAAACTAAGTCCATTTATAGTAAAATACGGAAAAAATGGAATTTTATTTTTACAAAATTTACTTCTGGATACTATCTTATGATCATAAACAAGCTTCTTTTAAAGTTTGGTAGAAATCCAGTATGGTTTAAGAAAGTTATTAAAATTTCAAAAACTTTAACCACAGAGTGAATATTTGTTGACGCCGCCGACGACGCCGACGCCGACGGAATGTAGGATCGCTTAGTCTCGCTTTTTCGACTAAAGTCGAAGGCTCGACAAAAATGTCACCTCTAGATAGTGTGTATATTTGACATATTAAAAATAACCCCAAATATTTTTCAGATGAAGAACTGAGAGCAAAGGGAAAGATCTACTCTGAATATCAGTAGATAATACAAGTCAGGACCATAAGTCAGGCTGTTTTCACTCAATATCACCAACAACCACCCATTTTCTACTCAACAACTGCAACTACATGTATGTGCAAGAGGGATTTTTATAGAATTACTTTTGTGTACAGTTTACCGTTCTGAGGTGGGTTTTTTATGTTAAATGTGCATAATTTGCATAACTTGTATCAAACTATCAGCAGTACATGTGAAGCAAATACATAAATATCAGAAAAATTTATATCTAAATGAGTCTGATTTTTATAAAACTTAACTGATATGTTACATATCTAGAAAGCTGATTGATACATATCACTGGCCAAGACATTATGGTTTTGTATGGTTCACCTGACAATTTTTGTATCCTGCCCTGAAGAAAATTTCACTGGACCATAAATTAATATACTTTATCCACTTTGTCCAATGTAATTATTATTTGAGTGTGTTTTACTGTGTACTGGTTTGGTACATCAGACATTTGACCTTAAGTGAACTCTGTCTGTAGTAAAATGAGATACTATTGAAGGCTTGATTAGTTGTTAATAATCAGGCCAAATTAAAATATATGTGTGGTTCCAGTTTCCCTTATTTTGAGTGTTCATAACAGCCTATCATAAAGATTTTTTTTTATCATTAAGCACTGTTAAAGTCAGAATGTTGCTCCCTTAGACTCAATGTAAAAAAAAAACAGCATTAAATAAAAATAAATCCCTACCCAACCTTTTTTTTGTATGCATACTATTTTATTTGCCCTCTTGTGAACTCTGTGCAGTAATATAAGATACTAATGAAGGCTTAATTAACTGTTAATGTTCATGCTATTTAGAGCACAAGAGATTTTAGAAGGTGATAATTGACTATTTTCATATTTCCCACATTGACTCCAGATTGTATAATTTATCGACAGGTTACCTTTTCTGTGGTTAGACATCCTGGTACTTGGTCCAATAAGAGCAACCAAAATAAGTAAAATAGAACATATAATTGGTGTATTTTGAGGGGAAAGTTTACTGTTCTACTATGATTTTGTTATTTAAAGAAACTAAGACACAATTAATTTTCCTCCAAAATGCACTGTTTGAAATTTTTATTTTACATCTTTCAGTTGCTCATGGTTGACAGAGTACCAGGATGTCCAACCAGAGAGAAGGTAACCTGTCGAAAAACTATAAACTCCAGAGTCAAAAGTCTGTTATATAACAAGAGATATTGACCTAAATAAAGACTTACCTTAAATGAGCTATGAACTAATGTTTCATCCAAATCTATAACTACACATTTTTTATTTAAATCCTGATTTAAAACAGGCGCTAACAAATATTTTTCTGCATTTGTCTGAAAAGATAAAAGGTTAGTTATATTAACTATAATCAATGCATCTACATCTATATATTTGAGGCTTATTATGCAGTGTACCTTACGTACACCATATGCATGATGTGCAGGAATTACTATAAATGATAAGTCCCACATTTAACCCTTAAATACCATAATAATTTTTCAGAGGTCTGTGAATTTCAAGTCTGTCAATCAGTTTTACAAACAAAAATCCCCTCACTCTTTTTTTTCAATCACCTTGTAAATATTTTATTCTTGCAGTTTATAACCCTAAGTTGTGATAGTTGAAATGATAATTAGACTTTCCGTAGCATTTCTGTTGGGTTTTTTTCTACATGAGATTGACAGTATGCTGTTTTGCTTTTGTTATAAGTCATATTTATTGATATCTCCACTTGTTAACACTTTGATTTCCATTTTGATTCTATCACAGGTGGTTAACAGTTTGCAGGGTGCACTTTAGAATATTTGTGATGTTTATTATGTTGTGTAGTTCAAAATTTTATTTTCATTTTTATGTCACCATGGTCATGATGATATTGTGATATTGTTCTCACAGGATATTGTAAATGTTAATTATGTATTTGAATAGTCTTATGCCTATGGGTATAATTTGTGCTTTTATTAAAGTATTATTTTGGTATTTAGACTTACCCTTGGATTCCCGTTTTCTTCAACCACAGGAGCCTGGCAGTTAGCTGTTGGGTTATTGTTATTATTATTATTTCCAAAACAACATAAAATAGAGCTGAATATATTGCGGTTTCTTGGTTTTTTCTGTTGGGTATTATTTACATTAGTTGTCGTCGTCGAACCTGCAAAAGAAGAAAAATTATAATTATTAACTATTGCAGTACAATACACTGTGTACAATTTGGAAATTAGTATGGCATATATATATTTGTTTAGCGGCCAGCTGAAGGACGCCTCCTGGTGCAGGAATTTCTCGCTACATTGAAGACCTGTTGGTGACCTTCTGTTGTTGTGTTTTCTATGTCAGGTTGTTGTCTCTTTGACACATTCCCCATTTCCATTCTCAATTTTACTGATACAAGATTGAGTTACCCTCTTTAAACAAAAAAATGTTATTATTATTATTGAAATGACTGACATATGCTGTAACATTTCATATATATGTTGTCAGTCTGTGAGTAATGTCTGACACAAGTGGTAGAACTTTTCATTAGAAATGTAGCATTGAATTGATGAAAATGTAGTTTGGACTAACAAAATGCAGACAGCACACATGCTACTACAACTAAACATATATACCAGTAGACATCAGGTGAAGGTTGTTTCAAAATCAGAAAGTATCAAATCAAATGATATTATAGTTTATGCTCTTATTAACTTGCATGGAATTCAGAAATTTAAGTAAACAGTGAGGTAAAAGGAACTTTAGTTCAAAAAAAGTAGAAGTTAGATTGGACATAAATGTAAAAATTATCCTAAGATCATTTTATTCACAACCAGCATCCAATAAGAAAATCAGATCATACCATTAAAATAACAGTTGCACTTTTCTGTCAGAATTGTTACAGAGATCGAAAAAACTGAAGGTCGGAGACACTTGTTGTAGAAATAAGTCATTATGTCTCCTCAATCATTGCATAATAAACCATACATTACATAACATTAATTAGCATTCCTCTATGATAGTCTGATTAGGGGAGAGAACAATTGGACCAATACTACAGAAAAGCAGCCAAATAAATGAAGAGAAAAATAGGTCAAAAAGGTTAACACTTGTCTATTACAAATACTTGCCATAAAGTAACTTGAAGATTTCTCGTAAAAATTTCGACAACCCTGACCAACAACCAACATTTTTTATCACAGTTTTCCTCATATTTTTCTTTTGGTGCGACTTATAATCGTAATGATTTTTATTAGTCATATGCTCTATAAATATCACAACATAATAACGTATTTTCTCAATTTTCTTGTCGACATATGGCTAATATTGTTTAAAGTTCAATAATTCAGTTTTTACAGTACAGTATGTTACATGTACATGTAATGCACTTACAGTACTTCAATAAATAATAAATACAAGTGTGCACAGTTTTATAATGTACAGGGTTTTGTTTTGTTGGCATACATTTAAATAAGATTATTACATCATAAGATGCAAATTAGGCTGACAACAGTTCATATATTAATGTATCTGTTGGTCTTTATTTTAAGGAGCCATCTTACATGTACAAAATTAAATTTCAGAATTAAAATTCTGCTTAATACATTCTAACAATGAACATGTATAAACTATATATTTGTGTATCAAAATTCTAATGATCGATCAATCAAAATTCTAATGTTGCTATCAAAATTCTAATGTTCAATCATTAATTTTATTTCCCAAATGGACAGAATTTTCAGTATAATCTTTTGTAAAAGCTTTCCACATGACCAGCAAAGGACATTTCCTAAAAATACCAAGATTATCATCTTATAAGTGGAATATAATGATATTAAAATTGATTTATACATTAATGGTTTCTGATAAATGCACTTAAAACGCAATTTAACCAATTTCTGAGAAATTTACAGTCGGACGTAATACATTACTACACTTAACTAGCTTAATATGAAGCTTCTTTCCATATTCTCAGCAGTCAGCACAATAAATATATAGGGATAATATCCTTATTGAGGAGGATTCTTATTTATAGGTTTGACTGTATTTAACATTTGGAACATCCCTAGGATGATCTATATACACAGGTTTGACTGTATTTAACATTTGGAACATCCCTAGGATGATCTTTATACACAGGTTTGACTGTATTTAACATTTGGAACACCCTTAGGATGATCTTTATACACAGGTTTGACTGTATTTAACATTTGGAACATCCCTAGGATGATCTTTATACACAGGTTTCACTGTATTTATCATTTGAGATCTAGACTCCGTCCCTAGTATGATTTTTATTCCTACGGTTTGACTGTAATTAACATTTTAGATATCCCTTAGGATGGGATCCTTATCACTTTAAATGAATGGTTAAATAATTTCTGTGACAAACTCTGATAATAATTCAACAACTGAACCCAACAATCCGTAAACATGTAAATATGGAGATTTAATTCACTGCGATACAAAGATATTTGAATTTTTAATGTACAATTAAGAAATATGATAGTATGGAATTAAATTGACAATATCTCTCCACTTCCATCGATGTTAGCATAGATTAATATCAGGTGTAGAGTTAAACTTTACCTATTTATCTATCCTTCAGGTAGAAAAAATAAAACAGGTTTACTAATTATTAGGTCTCTAGTAAATCCCTAGGATAAACTGGCTCCAGGATTGATGTTTTAGCCTTTCCTGTCTGTTTGACAAGATATGTGGTGGAAAGAACTTAGTATTTTCTGACACCTTTGAAAATTAAAAAGAATATTATAACTGATCAGGCCATAAAAAAGAATAGGTTTGTTTGCCCAAATGCTACCTACCCAGTAAAAAGCTGCCTACTCAAATTCTTTTATTGTCCTGATTTGAAGAAGTTTTTTTTTAATCAGATAGGCATGAAGACTAATACACACCCAAATACTTTAAGTTTTCAATTTTGAAAAAAAAAATGAAAATTCCTACCTACCTACCCACTGTCTCAACCTTTGGGTAGGGTTTGGGCAAACCAAAATATTTTTAATAGTGGCCTCAATGGGCAGGTTAAACTTTTAATTCTATTTTATTTTTTGGCCAAAAAATCAAGAGATGCATATGCACTGCAGTTTTGCTTTATAAAGATATTTACTAAGTTTTTACTAAGATATATTTGACTCAAATCAACACAACCCAAATCTCTCAATATATATTTAAAACAAATATTTAATCAAAAGCTCTATTTATCATATACCTGTGTAGATGATATCATATATAGAAGATAAAAATGTAATTTAATTTTTCTTCTGGTCTGTTTCAGATTTACCCAGAGATAATTCAATCGTGAATAATGTAAAATGGACACTGCTCAAATTTTGCAAAATGTAAAAAATTCTGAATCTTGATTTTTTTGTGATGATTTATTTTATGTATTTGGAGTGCTTACCTACACTTATCTAGCAAAAACTCGGATACATGTACAAAGTAAAAAAAGATAAAACCACTGTATATTTATCTGTATAATAGGAAATAATGACAACAATTGATGACCTACATGTAACCACTTCAAATTTGTATCTACTGCAACTTGTAATAAGTGTTAACTGTTTATATATGTAAGGGGCATAAGGGCACACATGTATTTCTGTTATTTAGAGTTACAACTTCTCAATTTCACTCAGGCAAATCACCAAATAATATCAGAATATAAGCAGTCTTCAAGCTTAACCGCAAGTCATAAAGCAATGGCTTCTAAAATTGTTCTATGCAACTACTACAAGCCAACAGAATCAAACTAAAACTTTCAAAATATTGAGCTTCTAAGAGAACTGGCTTTTAAACTCCAAAGTTAAATATGAATGCTGTATTAGGAGATCTATGTGGTATGATTGCCAAAGAGAAACCTAAATGTTCCATTGGAGTCCAAATGGAATAGATACATTGTAGAGCAACTGTAGGTGAATGTACAACCTTGAACAATGAGCAAAACCCAAACCTTACAGACAGCTATAAAGTCCATATATATGAC
Organism: Mytilus trossulus; assembly: GCF_036588685.1. NCBI lineage: Eukaryota > Metazoa > Mollusca > Bivalvia > Mytilida > Mytilidae > Mytilus > Mytilus trossulus. The sequence continues at coordinate 51,088,972 of NC_086385.1, read as the reverse complement.
ATCAATCATGTTTATTATTGTTTACATTGGTGCAAAGTCCAGAACTGACAGACTGATACCATACTTTACAGTACAGTGTAACCTGCCTAATCCGACACCTGAGCATTCCAACTGACAGACTGATACCATAATTTACAATACAGTGTAACCTGCCTAATCCCACACCTGAGCATTCCAACTTCCTGCTTTATCTGACATATTTTCATCAATGGCGGATCCAGGGGGGTTTCCAACCGGAACAATGCATTTGAATGGGGACATATAGTTGGAGCACCCCCTTTGTCCTAGGTTGGGAACCTCCTCTTTCTCAAATGGCTGGATCCGCCCCTGTTCATGGTCTAAAATATGCATATCACTGCAGAAAAACCTGGAGCATTCTGACACTCTGCTTTAAATCGGACATTTATTGGTCCCCCAGTGCGTCATAAAACACAGGTTTAATTGATACACTGTACATGTATGTACATATGTTATCCATATATTTAATTGATTTGTTTCGTTTTGATGAAGTACATGTTTGATGAAAAATATTTATCAAATAGATTAACAGTATAAACAACATTCAATGATTCACATGCTAGAAAACTGATATTTAATACATTTGTGATTGCATGCATGCATTACATCAAATGTATAAAAACAATTTAAAAATAAGTAATTTAAAAATCAATGCCTATATAAGGTTTTATAATTCTTTTCTCTTTATTTCTTGATAATTAACCACCAACCTCACCGATCACAGATTAAAGACGCTTTCGCTTTAAATACTGACTAGCATGCAAAACACTTAATTTTCCATTTGGATCTATTTTTACATTTTAATTGAAACAGACAGGGATCAGAAAAAAGCAGATTAAACCTAACACAATCTGGTTTTCCAATTTTAAAGGAGTTTTTGACCTTTAACATCAGTGTGTAACCTATAACATCAGCAACTTGACCAAATTGGCAGTTATAGTACATTTGTTAAGATTATTCTGTTATCATCATACCTCAAAAAACTCGTTAAACAAATGTCTATTATCAAATGAATTAGCAGATCTAGGGGGGTGGGGGGGGGGTCCAAGGGTTGGAACCCCCTTTTTTTTGGCAGATCAATGCATTTGAATGGGGACATATAGTTGGAATCCCCCCTCTGATCCCTTTTTAAAATGGCTGAATGGCTGGATCAACCCCTGAAATGTCATCAATGGTGCATCAATTCCAACCACTTTCAAGCAAAAAGAAAGTATAGTACAGCCTTAAGGGTAAAAAAATGCATTTTTATCTGTAATATATATACATTTCAAGTTTGTGGATGTCAATATTGATTTTACTGTTTTCCTTTACCTGTCTTTGGTAACCCATTGATATAAGATAAGATAAGATAAGATAAGATAAGATAAGATAAATTTTATTTTCCAAATTAGGTCCCCAGGGGGGCATACACACATAACATATATGATTGATACAACATACAGTATTTTACATAACATTGTAAAATAAACTATTGAAATAGTCATACAGGTATTATTTGTTAAATAAAAAAGTATTTGAGAGTTGCTACTCCAGAGATGTGGCAAACCCCACTTTTTTTTTTTTTTCTCACTTGATTTTATAATATTTTGCTGAAAATGTATAAATATAAAATATAAAATAAATGATTGTTTAGCTGCAACAGACACCAAGGGACGATGCTCTAGGATTGTGATCTTAAAAGCTCTAACAATCCTCCTCGTATCTGATGCAGAAAAACAAACACAAATGAAAAAAGTTTATGTATATTCACAGCAAATAACATATACTGCAGTAAACAGGTATTGAGAATAGTGTAGGTTTCCCTACTGCAACAGACACCAAGGGGCGGTACTCAAGGAGCTGTGGTATTTACACAGTCCTCCTCGTGTCTGAAGCAGACAAAAAGGCCACATAATTAACAATTTTTCGAAATAAATTTACATGCAGCAGTGAGAATAGACTTATCTTCTGTGTTCATAAGCCATATCAGTTTATCTCTTGCGTTAAGAGTTAAAAAGTTGGGGCAACTTTTAGTTATCTCTTGAAATAGATGATTACGGTCATCATTAAATTTAACACATTGGAAAAAAAAATGATATTCATCCTCCACATCTCCGGAGTTACAACGAGTACAAGTTCTGTCATTTAGGAGAGTACCCTGATACCTTCCAGACTCAATTCTTAAGTGGTGTGATGAAATTCTGAGCTTTGTTAAGCTTCGTCTCTGTTCAAAATTCCCAATAATGGAAAGATATTTTTCTCTTCCAAAAACTGATTTAAATGTAACATAAGTTCTAAGTTTACCATCTGAATGCTTTACCAATTCAGTGTTCCACAAGTCTATAAAATATGATTTTAATATTTTTTTCATATTAGCTTTGAAGCTATTAATTTTTGGTAATGGTGAAGATAGATAATTGATGTCTGGGATCATTTCAAGAATTGACTTCATAGAGCCATACCAAGATGGTTTTTTTGAGTGAGAAAGATTCTGTGATGTTACATAAGCATCTTTAAGAAGAGAAAATTGGGAATCAAGATTTTCCAAGCGATACCAGTAATTTAACATGGATTTAATCACATCATAATATAGTGGGAATCGTCCTAGCTCGGATAAAATTCCAAAATTCATGGATTTTTTATGAACACCTAAAACCAGTTTACAAAATTTTATATGTAGTCGCTCACATTTTAAACTGGAATAGATTTTTTCAAATGGTAAAGTTCCATTTCTGAATCTTGCTGAGAATGGATTAAAAGTTCCCCATATTTCAGACCCATATAGGAGTATTGGTTTTATGGTATGATCAAATACATGTAAGCTGGTATTTATGCTTGGATTAAGTGATAATAAATTCTTGTACAATTTATAATAAGCCTTCAAGGACTTTTTATACAGTTCATTTTGAGCATATGAAAATGACCCTGATGCACTAAAGTGCAAACCAAGATATTTATAATTATTTACACTCTTAATCAACATATTTTCATAAGTAAATTTTTCACAAATGTGTCTGCCTGCTTTATTGAATATCAGAACCTTTGTTTTGGTGTGATTTACACTTAAACACCAATCTTTACAATATTTTTCTAGGTTGTTTAGTCTTGTTTGCAATCCTTTAGCAGATGTTGATAAAAGGACCAAATCATCTGCATATAATAAGCAGTTAACTGGTTTTTCATTAAGTATTACAGGGTCTTCACTTTCTTTTAAATACTCTGGCAAGTCATTTATAAATAACTTAAATAGATTGGGACTTAAATTGTCCCCTTGTTTAACTCCAAGTTTTATTTGGAAAAAATCTGTTACTCTGGATTGAATTTTAACACAAGATTTACTTGATTCATACATGTGTTTAATAACATTATAAAATGAAGTACCCACGCCCGCAGATAGTAATTTCAACTTAATACCAATATGAATGACTGTGTCAAAAGCTTTCTGAAAATCCACAAAGCAGGCATAAACTCTTCCATCCTTTGAATTACAGTATTTATCAAAAATACATTTAATAATAAACATGTGATCTGAAGTTCTAGCTTTTTTTGTAAAACCTAATTGACATTCATGAATTAATTTATGTTTCAATAAAAAATCATCAAACCTACTATTTAGAACACTATTAAACACTTTTCCAATGGCACTGGTCACTGTGATTCCTCTATAATTGTTAGGATTTGTAATGTCACTAGATTTGTGAATTGTTGAGATGTAACCATCACTCCAGCACTTGGGATAAATTCCAGAAGAAAGACAAGTGTTAAAAAGTTTTTTAAGAATAGGTAATAGAATTGATTGACCATGTTTTAACATATTGATATATAAAATAGGTTGATAAGTAGGTAGACTAAATTAGTGACAATAAAATCAAGATTTATGTCTGTAAAACAGGTACTCTCTAACATCCCTAATTGGATTTCTAAGGAATAAATACTTAAATTTTAGAAACCCATATGATATCCAGGGACATTTTTATGCAATATAATATGTTACAACAATTTGGATTGGGTGACATCTGCTGTCAAATCCATGGTTGGGACATTAGCAAAACTTTATAAGGCAAATGCAGTTTTCAAGATATTTTTGTATATTTTTGTTTACCTTGTTCATTTGATTAGCATTGCATCATTGAAGCAATTGAAATAGAATAATGTTCAGCTCTGTGTTGTGGTTGCCAAATTGCCACCATCAATTTGTGATTTAACGCTGGCAACTCTTCAAACAGACTTAATTAATTCAGTACGGTTACACCAATTACACCAAGATGTCGTTAAATGAAATTGGAAACCCTGCATTTATCATGTTTTTTCAATATGGTTAATCGCTGAAATCCATATATCCTAAACTATTGAAAACTATCATTCTGCATTTTCATTAATTTTGTGGTGAACATAAGACACACCCAATGGAATTAACACCTTCAAGGTGTTTCTAAATTTCATATGATTGTTTAGTGTGCCAACTTGTTTATGAAATTTAACATGATGTATCTGCAAACATTGACTATGATAAAGTAAATTCCCATACACATAAAAAACAGTAAATGACCACTTTAACAAATTCATTTCTACAGCAATGGGATAAACAAATAGAAAATAAGAAATATTGGTTCTTCAATTACATTAGATAGGACGATTAATTTCATCCTAAATATAGAAATGATTTAATAAATGCATTGAGTGTTAAGGGAATTTACGTCTATTTTAATCAACAACAATGTAGTTTTTCTGATCATCAAACCTCATAAATACATCTCTATCATCTCTCTATATGTATTGAGTGGTTCAATAATAGTCCCCAAGGGAATTATCTTTATGTTGCCTTTCTAACCTTAGCGCCAGGAATACTGATAAAAAACTTAACACTTACTTCAATAATGTTAACCCAAGAAGAGGGTAAAGGCACACTTTTGGGATGAGGGATAATAGGGGGTAAGAAAAAGGTGGGGATGTGGGATATAGCTTTTATAGGATTTAAAAAAAAAAATCTGGAAATAATAATGGAGAACAAACTGGCAGAAGGGAATAGTTTTGATAAAATGAGTGTCACACCTCTCTGATAACTCCAGCAATTCATACCTCCTTCTGTAACATCAATTCCTTTTTATTTAAAATAAACAGTCTTAATCCGTGGCCACAGTCAAACTATCCCAAGATTTTCTATCAGGCCTGTATTAATTTCTTCTACCAGCAAAAATAATCCATATAACATTTATTCAAAATTTTCCAAAAAAAAATAAATGTTGATAAAATAAGGGTTGATTCAAATGTTTGTAGTCAAAATGAAAATTGTGTTTTTATTCATGTTCATGCCCCATGCCTGTGTTGCAGTTATGAATTTTGATAAAAAGTATGTCTAGGTACATTATTTCAGTTATCACCAAGTTTATCTAGGTAAGTGTTATTACTAGAAATGAACTTATGTTGTTATATGTTACATGTATAAAGTAAATGTATACAGTACAGCTGACTATGTGGTATGGGCTTTGCTCATTGTTCAAGGCCATGTGGTGACCTATATTTGTTAATGTCTGTGTCATTTTCGTCTCTTGTGGACAGTTGTCTCATTGTCAATCATGCCACATCTTCTTTTTTAAATGTATGCATCTTTTGACAGGTTGACTTTTCAGAGTAAAACCAAAAAATCTGGGATTTAGAAACAATTTAAGGAATGCAATTTGACAATTTTGACCACAAATGAAGATTAAAATGAACAAACTTTGCAGCCATGACTAGTGTACCCAGATACATTAAAGTCTGTAAACTAATCTAGGTCTTTCTTTCACTTTAGGGGTCCCTATTCTTTAACACTATTAATAATTTTTTTTTTATGGTAACTGATAGGTTAGGGGATGTTTAACTTTAAGGCTAGGATTAGGGCTAGTGTAAGGATAAGGTGTTAGCTATAGGTATGGGTTGGGGTAAGGTTTAAGATTAAAGATAAAATAATCTGGCTATCTATGGGATGTGACACCTTGATCGAGTGTCTTATATAACAGCCTTGCCAGTCAAAAAATAATTTTCAGCTGAGGCAGAAATATTAAGGATTTCAACAATGTCACAAGCAGTAAATATAAGTGTACACATTGTATCTTCTTGCATTTCTCTATTTACATTTTTACTTCATTATGTAATGGGAAGTTTTCCAAAACCTAAAAAAATAAACCACTTTATAGTCTAGCTGTGTCTCTGTTATCAACATACTAAGAATTCCTTAATAGTAAACATTAAGAATCAGGTAAAAACTGGTTAGGTATCATGAGCCAATATCTCTGAGAGGAATCAAAAGCATGAAAAGGATAATTATGAGGACCCTCTGGATTAATCTTTTCTATTTAAAGGGGCATTAGCTTCAGATTCCACAAAAACATAAAATCAAAAATAAGATTTTGTTTTTGTTTCAAAAACTTATATAAAAGCAGAATAAAGAAATAATATGTTACTATTAGCGTCAACATGGTTCAACTTTGTAACTGTAAGTACAGCTTCACCTCTTGAGGCATGAGGAAGTATGTGTGAGGTCAGTAGAAATAAATATAGAATACATGAGGGTCGATATGGAATGTCCTCCATTTCGATATTCTTAAATAATTGAGTCATTTTTTTTATATTCTTTGTACAAAATGTATACAGGATATACAAATGTATTCATACCCATTAGACATTATTCCCAATTCTTTATTCTTTTTTACTATTCTCTTCTCTTAGTATAAAAACCCATTATTCTCTATTCGGTAAACCCCATCCATACCCTCATACCATGTATACAATGTACATGAACATGCTTAACATGATGATTCTATTATTAGTACAATGATCTATCAGCACATGATGACCAGAACAAAATGGCAATTTGCTACATCTTGGCAACAATTGGCAGACTGATCTGATAAGTGCATGTATGTCAGGAGGATGGAATTCGTGCAATCACATAAACCTTCTTTATAATATATACATGCTCTCAGATCAATGAACTACTGTCAGTCTACATCAGGTACAACAGAAATGTGGGAAAGTGTAAAATAATAATAACATTTTAGACTGGACTACTGTAAAGAGGACTTGATATGTGAGGAAGTATACAAACTATGTGACCAAATTTCAGACTAGACTTTGTCAGAGAAGGATTTGACATGAAAAAGTGAAATCCTGGCAAACTTTAAGGCTGGACTTCTAAGAAGAGAACTAGAGGCTCTCAAGAGCCTGTGTCGCTCACCTTGGTTTATGTGCATATTAAACAATGGACACAGATAAATTCATAGCAAAATTGTGTTTTGATTATGGTGATGTGTTTGTACATCTTACTTTACTGAACATTCTTCTTGTTACAATTATCTCTATCTATAATGAACTTGGCCCAGTAATTAAAGTGGAAAATATTTTCTAAAAGTCTACAAATATTTATGAAAAATGTAATAAATTGACTATAAAGGGCAATAACTCCTAAAGGGGTCAACTGACCAAATTGGTCGTGCTGACTTATTTGTAAATCTTACTTTGCTGAACATTATTGCTGTTTACTGTTTATCTCTATCTATAATATTAAACAAGATAATAACAAAAAAACAGCAAAATTTCCTAAAAATTACCAATTCAGAGGCAGCAACCCAACAACAGGTTTTTCGATTCATCTCAAATTTTCAGAGCAGATAGATCTTGACCTGATAAACAATTTAACCCTGTTGTCAGATTTGCTCTAAATGCTTTGGTTTTTGAGTTATAAGCCAAAAACTGCATTTTACCCCTATGTTCTATTTTTAGCCATGGTGGCCATCTTGGATGGTTGACCGGGGCACCAGACACAAATTTTAAATAAGATACCCCAATGATGATTGTGGCCAAGATTTGTTTAATTTGGCCAAGTAGTTTCAGAGGAGAAGATTTTTGTAAAAGATTACTAAGATTTACGAAAATAGTTAAAAATTGACTATAAAGGGCAATAACTCCTAAAGGGGTCAACTGACCATTTCGGTCCTGTTGACTTATTTGTAAATCTTATTTTGCTGAACATTATTGCTGTTTACAATTTATCTCTATCTATAATATTATTCAAGATAATAACCAAAAACAGCAAAATTTCCTTAAAATTACCATTTCAGGGGCAGCAACCCAACAACAGATTGTTCGATTCATCTGAAATTTTCAGGACAGATAGGTCTTGACCTGATAATCAATTTAACCCCATGTCAGATTTGCTCTAAATTTTTTGGTTTTTGAGTTATGAGCCAAAAACTGCATTTTACCCCTATGTTCTATTTTTAGCCATGGCGGCCATCTTGGATATTTGACCGGGTCACCGGACACAATATTTAAACTAGATACCCAAGTGATGATTGTGGCCAAGTTTTGTTAAATTTGGCCCAGTAGTTTCAGAGGAGAAGATTTTTGTAAAAGTTAACGCCGGACGCAGGACGACGACGACGACGGACGACGACAGACGCCGGACGCAAAGTGATGAGAAAAGCTCACTTGGCCCTTCGGGCCAGGTGAGCTAAAAACTCAGTGCATGTCGTTGTAGTGGTTCTTTCAGTATATGTTTAAGAGTTTTTTTACACCCTTTGGTTTTTTTATTAATACTATCCATTAACCATCACTTGATTGAAAGATTGTTGATTGCTTAACATCCAGTGGTAAACATCTTAAATTAGGACAATGTGCATAATAAAACATGTTAACTGACCCAGTTGATCTCATAATTTATCTTTATAAATGTTTTTATTTACACTGTTTAGTGTTACTGTACTTCTGATGTTGCAATGGCAGTTGATATTTCTGGTTATCAATTTTTAATTCATGCTTTCTACATGTACATATCATTTCTCTGCAATTCCAATGAATCCATCCCTTAATTCCAGTCCATATTTTATACTATGCCCACATGCACTACGTAACATATATTTATTTCTCTGCATAAAAACATCTGACAACTATTGCGCAATCATTGTTTGTCAACAAAGTAACCATCTATCAAGCACAACACATCAGCTGATTGTTTCTTGTTGATAATATTTGGCAAGATACCACATCTTCTTCTTGTTCTAACGAGCTGTTAATATGATTGGACCAGCATGCCTCTAATAAATACTAACCCGCTACTGTCGCTTCTTATTAATTAAATACAAGGAAAGGTTACAATTCTATGTAGAAGTTTTTCTGTTTTCTTTTCTTTTAGCAATTGTATCTTGTAACACAAAGAATTCTTATTCCTTTTCCGTGTGTTATAACTATGGCAGGCAGAGTTCCAGAATTTAGTTAACTGATGTTTCTATTAAGCTTAAAACCAGGGACAAAATACTCAGACCTTTTAACCTTAAAAACAAACAATGCCCTACTGGTCCCTTCTAGAATACAATTCTTACCCACAATGCTGAAAGACAATCCAAACTTTACAAGCCTATCGTCAGGAAATATATAAAGGTTTTAATACATGTAATTTATACAAATACAGATACATTGTATTTCTGTTACTGTTTAAAAAAAATAACGAAAAAAAATAGTTGCAAAATATTAAACAGACTGCCAAAATAATATTTTAATATTCATATCAAGTAACATGTAAAAGATAGGGGCTTTAATATAAGAAAGACAACAGGTGTAAATGTACAACCAGCATTCACATCTACATCAATTGTGAAAATCAGAATCAAAAGTCAAAACAGTGTTTGTCAAATTGTTTTGAAAATTTTCAAGACATTTATTCTTATAGCCAGAAAACATATATAATTCCGGTTACTTTACTTTGAAATTGAAGCTGTCCATACAATATATAGGTGATGAGATTTTAATTTGTCAAAGATTACACAGTAGTCTCCCCTTACAGGTATATTTACCTTATTATCTCCCCTTGTTTATTTAAGTAATGTAAACACACCAATCAATGTAAACAGAGATCATTCATTAATGTCAACATAAACTAGGCTGAGAAATCAATTAATCTTTCCAAAAACACCTTTCATATCAAAACTTTAAGCTGTATTACATATTTTATTTGTACATGTTGTACATGATTGTACATATTATGTGCAAATAAAATTTACTTACGAACTTGTGATTTTACATAGTAAGAATAACCCTCTTGAGACCAACAAAACATGTTTCTCTTCATAGATTTGTATAAAATGTAAGGCAAGCTGAGATTTTGTTGTTTATAAATAAAAAGTTTCAGTCATGTGTGTAAGTGTGAAAATTTCCAGACACTAATAAACACTTAACTTGTATCATGAGTACATGAACAAGTATTTTATAATTAAACAAAATAATTACTAAGTGGCATTTTTGCTTAGTTGAATAACATTCAATATTAAAACTGGTAGAATGAACTGTACATATATCGTCAAGTTGTCAAGTGGATTAGAAATTATTTATACTGTGGATTCATTATAATTCGTTGGATACCAATTTTAGTGGAGTTCTTGGGAACAGAGGAACCACAAAATTAAATGTTCAACGAATATCAAATTTTCTATAGGCTTGTTTGCAGATTTCTCTAAAACCACCAAATTAAATTTCCACGAACATGAAAGTTTTTCTCAATCCACGAAAATTTGTACCCACGAAAATAAATGAATCCACAGTATATCTGATCTATTGTGTTTAGAGTGTTTAGAGTTAGATCTCTTTTCTTTGTGCCAGTTTTTGTCCATATAACATGTCTACATAATACATGAAAACTGGACTACAAATTATCAATACAATGATGCGCTAAAACAATAATTAGAACCAAGAGCTCATTGATTAGAGCTTAGAGATCATGGCTAAGGATAAGATTAACCTAGTGGATATAACTCAGCCTAGCTATATATAGATCTACGGCCCTAGAACCTGAGAGTTTGATCCAAAGCTCATTAATTACAATATAGAAATTTAAGATAGCCAAGGTTAAATTTTTGATAGATCCATTTGCTAAACTTTTTATGAATTAGGGAGTGAGCAGCCCCAATCTTTGGAATTCCCAAAAATAAGTATTACAAAAATAAATCTGATAAAGACCATTTCATAATTAAGAAGAAAAAAGACAACTGCACAAACAACCAACAATACTTGATTCAGACTTCTGCATTCATTTTTTCTTAAAAAACATTCAAATCAATTAATTTTTTCTTCAATCTGACAATATCTTGCATAAATATTGTTTTAAATTCAGCCCCTCCTGATTTTTCTCCTATTTACAATGACTTAAATGTATACGAAAGAAATGCAAAATGCTTGTTCAGTTATATGGTTAATTGAATGCAATCAGCAAAAATAAGAGTTGTTAAAATAAAACAAGATTAAATACAAATGTACAAATGATGTTGCTGATGAGTTTTGTAATTTTTGTTTTTGACATTTTGATTGATTGTTCAATCAGATTACTAGCTAAATTGCCATTTATATCTCAATTGTAAAAGTACATTGTAGCAAAAAATACCTACTGATCATTATAGATTAGGATAAGTTTATTTATACAAGATGGTTAATAAGAGAAAACGGAGAAAACGATATAGTACTAATCACTATATTTTCTAATGCATTTTTTTTTACATGATTTTTAAGTACATAACATTGATGTGTTTTAAATTTTTCAAGTAAACCCTGTCTCTTGTATCTTATGAAAAGCGCAAGTTGTTTATAAAATCTTAAAGTTGTGATTTAGAGCTAATATATAGAAAACTTTCTAGAGTCAGACAATCTCAGTCAGAAGTATATATGTACTAAGGACTCTAAAGTATGATGGTCACAATAAAGTGTGATGTTCTGTGCTAAAGAGTGATGCCTCCATACCCTTAAGTCATGAAAGTCTGATAGTCCACGGAAAATATAGACATAAGAAAAGTAGTTGGATTATGACAGAGTTTATTTATCAAGAAAAAAAATCTTGACTCAGGCAAAAAAAATAACATGTTTAACCCTGCCACATTTTTGCGCCTGTCCCAAGTCAGGAGCCTCTGGCCTTTGTAACATTTTGTTAGTCTTGTATTTTTTTAATTTTAGTTTCTTGTGTACAATTTGGAAATTAGTATGGTGTTCATTATCACTGAACTAGTATATATTTGTTATGGGGCCAGCTGAAGGACGTCTCTGGGTGCGGGAATTTCTCGCTTCATTGAAGACCTGTTGGTGACCTTCTGCTGTTGTTTTTTTATTTGGTCGGGTTGTTGTCTCTTTGACACATTCCCCATTTCCATTCTCAATTTTATAGCTTCCTACCCCTTGAAATTAAATAGTTGCAAAATATTAATTTAAACAGACTAAATGCTTCTTAAATGGTTCTTTCTTGAACACATTAGTCATTAATTCAAATGTTAACCAACAGCAATACATCTGTTCAGTGATCATTCCAGTATTTTAAAATATCTTTAAATATATATAAGACTTCAAACTGCACTGGTCCCCTTCAATTACATATATAGCACCAAATTTAATTTATAAGACATGGTGCTACATAGCCGTAGGGACAACAGTGGCTGTTTCAACTTCAGTGCGACATTGTTTTGTCCAAATGTCTTCTATCATGTCTATTATGAAAACTTTTAAAATTACATGATAACTGCAAAAACATGAAGTTCAAGTCCGAAGAAAAAACATACACACAAAACTTTATCAATATTGGAAAGTAGTAAAAGGTTTATATATGAGGGTACATGTACAGATGGCAGAAGGGATTTGTTCATTTTAGTATTCTTTATTTTTGGTGAATTTTTCTCTACTTGATATTGCAATCATTGCTATTAGCCAGTTCTGATAGTGATAGTACAACTTAAATGCACTGAAATTGGACAGAGAGAAGGGGGTTTTAATTACATAGACTACCTGAAACCCATTACAGTCTTGCAAGGTTGGTACTCAAGACTAATTCATGCACCATTTTCAAATTATTAGACTTAACTAACTTTTAAGTGTCAAGCTGACCTAAAACTTTATTCAGATTAAATTTTGTTCACCTATAAAATGGTTATTTTTCTGAGTTTGGATCCTTGATAATCTTGTTTCTCTGCTTACTTATATATATATCCATCAACTAGGATACTGGATAGTATCACTCATTCACTGCTCTACCATTATCACTTTGTTATTATGTCCTCCATCAGGGTTTGATATTCTGATGTCAACAATTCTCATGACAGGGGTTGATCCAGCCATTTTCAAAAGTGTGTCCCAACCCAAGGTAAAGAGGGGTTCTAACTATATGTCCCCATTCAAATGGAGGGTGCCAACCCCTGAAACCATCCTATTGGATCTGCCACTGCATGGGGACCTAATTTGGTGAATAATACTATTCTTTCTATTTTATACATTTCTATATCTATATAAAAATACTAAAATGTGGTATAATTGCAAATTTAACAACTCTCCACAAGAGACCAAATGACATTAAAATTAACAACTTTAGTACCAAACCCGCCTTCTACAATGAGTAAAAAACAATATCACATTGTCAGCAAAATATGCAGCCTTGCAACTTTTGTAAAAATTGTCTTATCTATAATACTAAAATTACGAGGTCCAATTTGTCAGCCGTCATCACGTGAAAACGACGAATCAAAGAATTCAACTTTATATACAACTTCTATAGTACAAAGGTGTAGATTAAAAATTACACGACTCCAGGACCTTTTGTTTTCCACGTAATTAATATTGCCAATAATTATTAAAGAAGTTCCGGGTCGAGTCCGATACCGATACCAATAGTATAATCACCTGTTACTTATTACCTTATCTGTACGTTCCGCATCTGACAGGGGCACCACCAAACAGTGTATGCAGGATTAATATGCTATATACACGGGTCATATTCACAGGGTTGAGACTACTAAATTGTCAAATTGTTACCTATTGTAGTATTTTAATCAGTTAGACTTTCCAAGATAACAATACGAATACTAAAAATATGGACTAACAATAAGGCGTATAGGTACAGTTTTCAATTTGTTACCGGGCAGGAGTGACGTAAAACAGCGAATCAAAGAATTCAACTTAATTTATAACTAATATAGGACAATGCTGTTGATTAAAAAATACTCCATTCCAGGACATTTTGTTTTCCAAATAATTAGTATTTATCATGATCAATAATTGATAAGTTCCAGTTCGACGGGTTCAAACAGAAAGATTTGAAAGCAGAGAAAACTGTGTATCTTATAATCGGCATGATTTTATCTGATGACAATACTAAAACTAAAGTAAGGCTTGCGCATAGTTATATACTTTAATTCAGTCACGGGTGTGTTCTAGTATAATATAAAGGTATTCATTTTATCATGATATATTGTTGTTTAATAATATTGTAGCAGGGTTGCTTCCCCTCAGTACAGGTAGAACATTTAAAGCCAGCCTTAATCAACTGAGCTAGGGAATGGATTCTTTGGCTCAGTGGGTTAACGCACTGACTGTCATGCAAACAACCACAGTTCGAATCCCAGTTGGTGACGATATGAATTTGTAGAGCAGATACTTGCTCTCCGGTTACATTTGTGGAGGCATAGTGTGGTGGGGTTGCTTCCCCTCAGTACAGGTAGAACATGTAAAGCCAGTCTTGATCAACTGAGCTAGGGAATCGATTCTTTGGCTCAGTGGGTTAACGCACTGACTGTCACGCGAGCAACCGGGGTTTCGAATCCTGGTGGTGACGATATGAAGATATGAATTTGTAGAGTAGATACATGCTCTCCGGTTACAATATGATCATTCCAATATTCAAATAAAATTATATTTAAAGTAATGAATGAAATCTTCTTTGGAAGACATAAGACATTGTATTTCACTAAAGCCCCACATTTGGGTATACATGTATACTTGGACGTAACCTGATTATCTCCCTTTATCCAAGTTCAGGAATTTTTAAACATGTAGAAGTGCACGCTATTAGTACAGCAGTTTTATCATTTGTTGCATAAATTGTGCAATGCCCACATGTCTATTTGTTTGAATTCTATAAAAGATAAGTAACCAGGGCCCTATGAAACAGGAATGGGATAGAAATGTTAACATTTTTCAGTTGGTAAACAGAGAGATGTTACCACCGGAAGTGACATTAATTAACAACCTTCTGTTGTATTTAAACATTAAACTATCAAACAAGATGTATCATTTTGTAGTACAAGATGTGTAATTGAATTTTAATAATTGGGAGTTACAATACTGCTTGTAAAATAGAGCCCTAAGTTGCTCGTTGAAACAAGGCGATAAAAGTTTTTTGAATTTTTTGGCAGGCCAATGTTTACACGACCTTCAACTTTTAAATTAACAATCTGGGTCATGTGCTTTATGTTTAGTATTCAAATCAGAAACTTATCAAATAAAAATTTCTCAAAACTGTAAAGGTCTGATGTAACGCGTACATATAACTTGAATTTTACATTTAAAGTAATGGACTATTTTGTTCCGCGTAAGAACAGGTACTCTCATCCTAAATCGCCATGTTGTGGCCACCTCGACGTAAACACTCACCTTTTTCCGATGGAGGAAACGTGTTAAGAAGTTCCTCATCTCGTCCGACTTGAGTAATTATGGACGATGTGTCCATCTAGGAGCTCGGGAAGTTCTTTAAGCGACGACGTTTTTAATTTTTATGTGTTAACTTTGCAAATAAAGTTGTAAACTGTCCACCATGGAAGAACACAACAGGCATCATGGCTTCTTTTCTGCATATTATGAATATGTATGAGATAGATATAAGAAATAGGTCAACTGAAAACTAATGTTGATTTAGGTTAGCAATACATTCACATTGTCACATTCCGATGTTTGTTGCCTTTGGTTTTTCTTTTTACATTTAATTGAGATTAATTAGGGTAATATATTAAATTAAATAGTTTTCAAACATAAACATATGTAAAACTGTAATTTGGCGGGATTATTTTAATTAAATAAAAGTACAGGAACCGGGCCTTAGTGTGGACCTCGGTGTGGACACAGTAATATGTGGAACACTTTCGTTTATAATATTTCCGATTTGTAAATACGTGATCATGGACTTCTGCCGTTTTACTATCAGAAGGAGGCACTTGTAATCGTAAATTTAATGTTGTCATTTATAAAAAATGGCACTATAGACGTCATTTGTAAACAATTAAAAAAAAAATATATATATAGTCTATATATAACTTGTTAATTGAATAATATTGTCATGTCAAATGTTAATGACCTTTGGCGCCCATTTACAAAATACAAGTATTCGTAGTTCTGTCGCACTGTAGGTGTTATAAATCACATTAAGCATACGTACACAGAGGCGTTAGATTGGTACTTTTTCACATCCTGGTCGACTGTTTATAGTTACAAGAGGGGGCCCGGGATACCCTTTTTTATGGTAACCTGTTTCGACACTTTTAAAGGTGTTGTTTTAACTGTTATCTGAGATCAATTTAAGCTGTTAGCTGTTTTCAACCCACTTTGTTAATAAGGTTGCATCTCGGGTCTTAAGCCTCAAAGATTAATAGGGTTCCGAACACATAATCAACGATGATGGTGTAGTAGCTAATGTGTCTGGCCGAAGCTCCAAGTATCTCACAAAGCTTGGAGAAAGGGAGTTGGTGCATCTTGTTCTGCTGTCCCCTTGCAGGTGTGCAGTATAAATTATCTTCATTAAATGCAGATTTTGAGCTGGTTTGGAAATAAGGTTTTGCACGTAAATGAAGTGTTGTTGTACTAGTTGCAGACGAAATGAGTCAACAGAGTCACTCTGCGCTGTCTTTCATCAAGATAGTTTCATGCCGGCCCCGGTCGCCAACAGTTAGGTAGCTTAATCCGGAAGACTAAAAGTGAAACGAATAGAACTTACTAAAATAGCTAGCCTACACAAACTAAGTTACACATATCATAAATGAATTCGTCATCCATGCATTAAGTGTTATTTTTTTTTAAATCAGTATCATACCATAACACTTTTTTGTCTGACTAAATTATTCAAAGTTAGGTATCTATCTTGATCGCTTCTATCCTCTGAAACTTGAATTTACACAAGGTGTTTAACAACCTTGACTATCCACGAGGGTTTCTCACAGGTCGGTTCAAAACGAAATAATGAATACAACTAGAGACATATCTATAGTACTTGACAGTTAATTCAAAAGTCTGTTTTCTATTTTTTTGTAATCACAGGGGCCACTCGGGCATTACAAATTTGGAAACGCTCATCCATTCTCTCATACACCTTTTCTCTGAGTATGATTAAATGACATAAATGATAAAGAGAGATAACTCTATATTTATAATTGACACGGGATAGTTTCATCAGAGACATATAATACATTGTATTATATTCTCTGGTTTCATCAAATATAAATTGACACATTAGAGATCAAAATAATAATTTAAAAAAAACGTTTGTCTACGTGTATTACTACTCGTTGTGATTGGTTGGTTGTTGTGTGGTTTTTTTTATGGGGAAATTGTTTTTTGATATCTGTGATGGTACATTTAAGTTCATCTGCTTTGGTTAAATTGCAGATTGAGGACATTGGTGTAAAAAATGTAAACCGTTCTCTACTTGGTTCAAATTAAAAAAACTTTCAAAAGTCGTTCTCATATGACAAGTTAGGTATATGACAGTTCTTGTCCATTCGTTTTTTGTGCATTTTGTTATTTGAATTTGCTATGTGATTATGGACTTAATTTCCGAATTTTCTGATTTTCCTCTAAGTTCAGTATTTTTGTGATATTACTTTTTTCTCGTACAGATAATGTATCTAATTTTCCTTGCTCTAAAATGTGACACCGTGATATGTTTGTTTTTAAGGTAGTAAGCAGGCATAATAACGATTTATATACAGTTTTGTTATTTTGCCGGTATTAATTCAAATTGAGTACTAGTGTATTGATAACAAACATAGAAAGGAATGTAGAGACATGCACGCTTTATGGTGCAGTTTTTAGTCTTGCATGCACGAGCATCATGCTTGATAGACATGAACTTGACACTTTTTGGGTAGAGATTTAAGAATAATTTGAATGAGAGACTAAACGCCGTTGTCAAAAAATCTTTAAATCAACGCCAGACTATTCGGTCATTGGTGAGCCAAGGCTCCATGTTGAAGCCGTACTTCGACTTATTATGAGTCACCTTTTACAAACAAAAAGAAATACTAGTATGTAAACTGGACTTGCTTTAATACTATAACTGCCCTTGAATTGTTACTGGATAACATTTTTGTTCGCTATGGAGATTCCGTATATCGTCGGTATTTTGGTATTCTAATGAGAACTAACTATTCACCACTTATTACAAACCTGCTTCTGTATTGTTATGAATTACAATGTATGACTTAAATCAGCAAAGACCCATCGAAACAACATCTGATACAAATATATAATAACAGTTTTAGATATTTGAATAATATTTTGGCTCTCATCAATAATGACGACTTCAGTATGCACACTAAGGTGATTAATCCTACTGAAATGACTTTCAAGAAAGATAACACTAACAGTGAGCTAAGATGCTGATAGACTACTATAAATATATATATAGATCAGGAAACATACTTTTGTATGATGCTGCTACACTACTGTAAATAGATCAGAGTGACATACTTTTTATATGATGCTCCTACACTACTGCAAATCATGAGATCAGAGTGACATACGTTTTGTATGATGCTATTACACTCCAATAAATGGATCAGAGTGACTTACTTTTTATATGATGCTCCTACACTACTGTAAATAGATCAGAGTGACATATTTTTTGTATGATGCTGCTACACTACTGTAAATAGGTCAGAGTGACATATTTTTTATATGATGCTCCTACACTACTGCAAATAGATCAGAGTGACATACGTTTTGTATGATGCTATTACACTCCTATAAATGGATCAGAGTGACTTACTTTTTATATGATGCTCCTACACTACTGTAAATAGATCAGAGTGACATATGTTTTGTATGATGCTGCTACACTACTGTAAATAGGTCAGAGTGACATATTTTTTGTATGATGCTGCTACACTTCTGTAAATAGATCAGAGTGACAAACTTTTTATATCATAATGCTACCTTCTGAATAGATCAGAATGACATACTGTTTGTATGATGCTGACACAGTACTGTAAATAGATCAAAGTGACATACTTTTTGTATGATGCTGCTACACTACCGTAAATAGATCAGAGTGACATACTTTTTATATGATGCTGCTACACTTCTGTAAATAGATCAGAAGGACATACTTTTTGTATGAAGCTGTTATACTACTGTTAATAGATTGGAGTGACATACTTTTTGTATGAAGCTGTTATACTACTGTTAATAGATCAGAGTGACATACTTTTTGTATGATGCTGATACACTACTGTAAAAAGATCGGAGTGACATACTGTTTGTATGATGCTGATACACTACTGTAAAAAGATCGGAGTGACATACTTTTTGTATGATGCTGTTACATTCCTATAAATAGATCAGAGTGATGCCTAATATATGTGTATGATTTCAGATGTGTTCTATCCATTCTATTGTATTTACACAATTTGTTGATGGAAAGAAAAACACATACACAAAAGATAGACATGGATAGAAAAAGAGTAATCTATGAGGATTTTGCATTTATAATGTGTGGCCCTAGTATGGGGTTTGGAGGAGATGAGACCCTAGTATGGGATTTGAAGGAGGAACAGATAGTGATTTTTTTTATTTTTTTTTTTGTTTTGTTTTATATATAGATTAGACCGTTGTTTTTCCCATTTGAATGGTTTTAAACTAGTAATTTTGGGCATACCCTGAATCTTCTGTAGACAACTGACAATCCTAGTCAAAGAATACCCTGAACCTTCTGTAGACAATTGAAAATCCTAGTCAAAGAATACACTGAACCTTCTGTAGACAATTGAAAATCCTAGTCAAAGAATACCCTGAACCTTCTGTAGACAACTGACAATCCTAGTCAAAGAATACCCTGAACCTTCTGTAGACAACAGACAATCCTAGTCAAAGAATACCCTGAACCTTCTGTAGACAATTGAAAATCCTAGTCAAAGAATACCCTGAACCTTCTGTAGACAACTGACAATCCTAGTCAAAGAATACCCTGAATCTTCTGTAGACAACTGACAATCCTAGTCAAAGAATACCCTGAATCTTCTGTAGACAACTGACAATCCTAGTCAAAGAATACCCTGAACCTTCTGTAGACAACTGACAATCCTAGTCAAAGAATACCCTGAACCTTCTGTAGACAACTGACAATCCTAGTCAAAGAATACCCTGAACCTTCTGTAGACAACAGACAATCCTAGTCAAAGAATACCCTGAACCTTCTGTAGACAACAGACAATCCTAGTCAAAGAATACCCTGAACCTTCTGTAGGCAACTGACAATCTTAGTCAAAGAATACCCTGAACCATCTGTAGACAACTGACAATCCTAGTCAAAGAATACCCTGAACCTTCTGTAGACAATTGAAAATCCTAGTCAAAGAATACCCTGAACCTTCTGTAGACAACTGACAATCCTAGTCAAAGAATACTCTGAACCTTCTGTAGACAACTGACAATCCTAGTCAAAGAATACCCTGAACCTTCTGTAGACAACTGACAATCCTAGTCAAAGAATACCCTGAACCTTCTGTAGACAACTGACAATCCTAGTCAAAGAATACCCTGAACCTTCTGTAGACAACTGACAATCCTAGTCAAAGAATACCCTGAACTTTCTATAGACAACTGACAATCCTAGTCAAAGAATACCCTTAACTTTCTGTGGACAACTAAGAATCCTAGTCAAAGAATACCCTGAACCTTCTATAGACAACTGACAATCCTAGTCAAAGAATACCCTTAAATTTCTGTGGACAACTAAGAATCCTAGTCAAAGAATACCCTGAACCTTCTATAGACAACTGACAATCCTAGTCAAAGAATACCCTGAACCTTCTGTAGACAACTGACAATTCTAGTCAAAGAATACCCTAAACCTTCTGTAGACAACTGACAATCCTAGTCAAAGAATACCCTGAACTTTCTGTAGACAACTGACAATCCTAGTCAAAAAAATACCCTGAACCTTCTGTAGACAACTGACAATCCTAGTTGAAGAATACCCTGAACCTTCTGTAGACAACTGACAATCCTGATCAATTAAAACTTAAAGTCAAGTGCACCTGGCCCGAGCGGGATTCAAACATACAACATTGTGTATATACTCTGTACTGTATCTTATGCATTGCAAGTAGTGAATATAAACAAATATTGAATCTGAATCTACAACATCGGCGTTTAAGGAGATGCATCAGATACAAACGTTGGATGAAAGGGTGACAAGCCATGATACCTTGTTTCCAATAAGCTGCCTGCTATAAGGGTTTCTTTGCTGTGTAATATTTCCCAGGAGTCAATATTTTGTGTTGACACGAATATCAATAATGAGGTCACTTTTATAAATTTCCTGTTAAGAAAACTTTCTAATGTCAGGCATAGATTATCTTAGTCGTATTTGGCACATCTTTTTGGAATTTTGAATCCTCAATGCTCTTCAACTTTGTACTTGTTTGGCTTTATAAATATTTTGATATGAGCATCACTGGTGAGTCTTATGTTGACGAAACGCGCTTCTGGTGTACTAAATTATAATCCTGGTACCTCTGATAGCTATTTACATTGAGACCTTGACCATTTTTGAAAATGCATATGAATTATATCAAAACTTTGGATAAGAATAATAATTAAAAGATAAATTTCTGTTTTTTATTGTAATCAAAATAGACAGAAACAAAGAAAATTATGCCAAAAAAAAGATGCATATTATAAGAAATATAAGTAATCACATAAATAAATGAAGCAATTTGACTGGTTTTCTTTTTCCTTATACAAAATACAAAGGAACCAGTTCTTGATCTAAAATGTATGAGAGCAATATAATAAAATAACATGTCTAAAGAAACAAGATGGCTAGCCATTTCATGTCTTCTAAGAATAAAATGGAAATATAAAAGAAATAATGTAACATTTATTCTATAGTTAAGATGAAGCAAGCTATATTTGTTGATATCCTAACAATTTATATTAAAATTTAAAAGCTTTATATAATACTTAATCTAATTAATAATGCTATGAAAATAATTTCATCATTTGAAAGAATTTTTTTTTATTAATACATTGTATTGAACAAGAAAAAGTTAATTTTGAACACAAATTGAATTCTAGACTAATTAAATTTGCAATAAATGAAAGTTTTGTGACTGTCCAGTTAAAACAGACTGAGCCATTTCCAATTAAAAAAAATCACCCCATCTTAAGAGAGGTAAAAATTAACAATAAAATGCCCTGATCAAATAGTAACCTGATAATGAGGTTTCAATGGTATTTTTAAACACCTTGTATATAGGGAATAACAGTCTGATATAAATGTTTCCATCATATAATATTAATCTTTAACAATTCAAAATAAATTTAATAAAATATATTGATAACTCATTTATTATTTTTTAACAAATGTCCATGTGACAAATGCTGAGCACTAACAGAATCATTTTGAAGTCTCTAGTACAAGACTTTTGTCGCAGGCTAGATAAAATAGTACCTCCTTTCCAAGGTAGCTCACATTTTCCCCCTATAGAGATATTGATAATTTTTGTTCTCATAGAAAATGGAAATTTATAATTAAATCTAACAAACATTTCTTAAAATTCCTTAAAAAGTATACAAAAATATAAATAAACTAGTAGCAAAAAATACAACTGAAGTGATATCACAAAGGTAAAAGCTTATGCATTCACTTTCTGTAAATTCAGGATTTTTTTACAATGTTTTCATTATTGCAAAAAATTGCAACAGAATATTTTTAAATAGGTTTTTCAAATATCAAAAATAGTATCTTAAGTGAGCATTTTTTGTATGCACCACTCCTTACATTGCAATAATACATCTCACATTTTGGTCAGTTTCTCAAAATTCGCAATAATAAAAACACACAAAACATTCTACATTTACAGTATTCAATCATTTGAGACATTTTATACAGACACCAAGAGAGTTGAGAATCACAAACCTAGCAACCTTTCATTCATATGTTTATCAATAATTATACAGTGGAATCCTATTTTTATTTGTTGGGGAAGCTATTTTTTCCCCTAATGGATCCATACAAAGCAAGATTTTTTTCAAATGTTCCAGGTGAAACTTCTTAAACAAATTATTAAATCAAAACAAACAGACAAATTTTACCCTGTTATATTCCAAGGACAGATAACCTATACTTTCATATTTTCCAAGGGCAGATAACATATTGTTGATAATGCCAAATACAGTAAGCTTATAATCAGTTTTAGCCATATTTTATTGTGATGGATGATACATGCAAATAAGATAATGTCAACAATATGTTTTGACCAATAAATATTTTGATCTGTCAAAGAGTTATAAAAGTATGCTTTACAACTTTATATGTGTATCATAATATTTATGTTTAAGATGGTACCTAACACTACAGGGAGATAACTCTGTAAAGTCAGCTAAATGGTGTTGTAAAAGGAATATTTAGCTTCTCAATGATCAAAATTGGTTTTTGTCAAAGTGCTATATAACCAGTGTAATTTTTCTGACAAAACGGTTGGTTCAAAATTTTCAAAATTTTTATATTTTTGTTTATTTACTTTGACAAAATTTTATGAAAATTAAACAAGCCAAATTAATTTTAGTAAAGTGTTGGGTACCACCTTAAATTACCAAGAACACAGTGAAGAAAGGTAAAACACAGTGAAATAAATACAGAACACAGTGAAAAACATGGGGAACACAATGAAAACACTTTTAGCAGATCATCTAATCAAAGTCACAACCAGTTTCTATTTTTTTTTATAGAACATGTTAGCAATATCACTTCAGCACAGGTAGATAATGTTCCCTGAATGTCCCTTAATATTGATATTGGGTCTGGAATGAGACACCCACCTAAGCTGTAGTATATCTATATATAAGTACATCATAAAAGATCCAATGCCAAGTAAGTACTATAAATATTGGAAAGTTAAAAGGTAAATAAGTAGTATAAATATTAATAACTTATAGGGTATGTCTTACTGTGGATTCATTATTATTCGTTGGATACCAATTTTCGTGGATTTTGTGGGCACAGTCAAACCACGAAATTAAATATTCAACGAATGATAATTTTTTCAATAGGTTTGTATGCAGACTTCAGCAAAACCACGAAATTAAATATCCACGAATATGCAAGTTTTTCTTAATCCATGAAAATTTGTACCCACGAAAATAAATGAATCCACAGTATTCCATAAAGCAAACACGTCAAAGATATAACAGCAGAGCCATACATTTAAATATTTAATGAGGGCCCAATATAATTCATAAAATACTAAATGTTGTAAGCAAAAGCAAACCAAATTCAAAATACATAACAATATTACCAAAATTTGTATGTAAGGAAAAGATAACAAAAGGAAAAAAAACAGTACCCTTAAAAAATACTATATCAATATAAACTATAATCTTCTAAAAAAATACATTATAACAGCATTTATAGTACCAACATTAAAAATACCTATCGTAATTCTTATTATGAAATGTATAAAATTCCATGAAAAGTGTCTCAACCTTGTGAAGCAAAACTAGAATTCATTCAATTCAAACAATCAACAACATGTGGTTTCTAAATAATTATAATGATATGGCTGTCTTGAATTGAACATTTTTAAAATTATCTCCCTTTTAGAAGTTATTTCCCATTAAAGAATAGCATGAACAACTTATACACATAGAAAAATATTTTAATTTCCAATAAAAAATTAACAATTTAAAAAGTTGGCAAAATTGTGGATCTTGCAGTCACTAAAACTACAGAAAAAATGTTTCTAAATCATGAAATGAAAATATTTTATTTTGGCTCTGACACATATAATCATTGAAGGGAAAGTAATTTGTTGACAATTGTGAAACAAATTAACATAGAAGATATAAAAAAACTGTGAATCAAACTGTTTACAGTGAAATCCTTAGTACAATGTTCTGTTACAAAGTATAATGCTCAAGTGTGTATAAAAAATCAATAGAAAAATAAAATTTATTTTGATCCGAGTAGCACTACTGATATTTGTCATGGTGGGACTACAGTGACATTACAGTCCTTCCCAGTCTATAAATAGATCAGTCCTCCCCAGTCTATAAATAGATCATTAAGACAGGTGGTATTGGTGGTAGGCAGCACTCCATATCTCACCGGAGTGCTTCAGACTCCTGAAAAGGAAAATTAAATATTTCATACACATGAAAGAAATTAAGATGGTTAGATATGTAAATATATGGAAAATAAAATGCTGAGAGAAGTTTGCTGTCAGTAACTGTGACTACTCTTATATCTGTATATAGTGTCTTTTGGTTGTTTGGATGTACTAGTACCCGTCCATGTCCACTCTGTGTTTTTATCAGATGTAGTTCTATTTGTATCCATCTGATGAGTTAAGCCTTTTTCAACTGATCTTTATAATTGGTTCTCATGTTGTACTTTTACACCACTATCCCAGGTTAGCGGAAGGGTTTGGACTCCTGTATTTCAGTGGTTGTTAATTATTTGTTGCTGTGTTACACATTTGTTTTTCGTTAATTTTTTTGGTACATTTATTAGGCCATTAGTGTTCTCGTTTGAACTATTTAAAATTTTCATTTCAGGGCCTATTATGGATGGTTACCTTCAAAAGAACGTCGCTGGTGTAATATGGTTAGATATTGGAACCGATTGATGGATATGGACAATAGTAGACTTTGTAAAAGGGTCTTCCTATGGGACTACGAATTATCTACGGACAATTGGTCATCAAGTGTAAGAACAATAATGTCTTTAGTTGGTATGGATGAAAACTTTCAACAAATGCTAAAATGTGATGTTAATAGCGTCAGAAACAAACTTATGGATATATATGCAACAAAATGGCATACAAACTTATCTAACTTTCCGAAACTTCGTACATATAGAACTTTTAAATTGACATATTCAACAGAAACATATGTTAAACAAAACTTAAAACGTAGAGAAAGATCGGTACTGGCCCAGTTTAGATGTGGCATTCTTCCGCTAAGATTAGAAACAGGACGTTTTGTTGGTAAGGCAGAATGCCAAAGGATATGTAGAATGTGCGACTCTGGACATATTGAAAATGAACTACACTTTCTGATTGAATGCCAATTTTACAATGGACTACATAATCAATTATTCTCTGGACTTGGTGAAACCGTATTAAATTTGAATAACAGTGAAAAGTTAAATTTATTATTGTCAGAATATCCTCGAAAAACAGCTCGATACTTAGAACATTCATTTACAAAACGCAGACAACACTTATATTTAAATAATTAACATGTATATAAAATTCCTGATGACAATCTGAATTAATAATATAGTATCTATTTGAAGTGACTTATAGGTCCATTGGGCCGGGTGTAATTTAATTGAAATATTTCAATATTGTACATAATTTGTTATACACAATGTCACTATAATAAACATATTTGTATTGTATTGTATTGTATAGCTGATTATGTGGTATGGGCTTTACTCATTGTTGAAGGCCGTTCAGTGACCTGTCCTCTTGTGAAGAGATGTGATTGGCAATTATACCACATCTTTTTACATTTAAAACTCTGGGAAATAGCTGTTAAAAGACCAATGCAGATCTACAATTATCTATAAAGTATTCATCTAAAGGTCATTTATATTTTTTAGGTTTTTGTTTATTTTTTTAATTTAAAATCAGCTAAAATAGTCCCTGTTGAAAATTTACATATATACAGTAGAGTTTTTTTACCACATACTGTTGATGTCCAAACTCTTGCAATATTTCTGTATGTATATATATTGTGTATCGAGAATATCATTTGTCTTTTTCAATATTGCATCCGTATCGACCTGAGACACCAATATAATCCCAAGAGCTCTGCTCGAGGGTTTATATTGGTTGAGGGTTAATATGGTGTGTGATATTGAAAAGCCATATCATATACACTTTTATACCTACAGTAGATGTTTTTTATGTGACATGACATCATACAGATAAGGAGGTTTGAAATTACGTCATACAGATTATAGGTTTGACATGACGTCATACAGATTTGGAATTTGATAAAGCCTTTGCAACAGTGACTGCAATCGATGACATGAGGTCATAGAGATTAAAGGTGTGATAAAGCTTTTGCAATAAAATTAACGGTACCAATTTTCTTGCATCAGATGCGCATTTCGACAATACATGTCTCTTCAGTGATGCTCGTGGCCAAAATATGTGAAATTTGCAACCATGCTGATATCGATATCATCACGGGTGGCTGATACAGCACGCTTGCCATTGATTGTATTACACATACAATTTATCTGTATTTACTACAAAGTATATATAGATATAACTTACTTGATAATATCAGCAAAAGACTGATAGAGAGATTTAACTTCATGAGGTATACCATGCTTCTTACATAGGGACTGAACTAGTGGTTGGATCTTGTACAGATTGTGTCTTGGCATGGTTGGGAACAAACTGAAAGAAAAAAATCACATATCAATGTACAGATTGTGTCTTGGCATGGTCGGGAACAAACTGAAAGAAAAAAATCACATATCAATGTACAGATTGTGTCTTGGCATGGTTGGGAACAAACTGAAAGAAAAAAATCACATATCAATGTACAGATTGTGTCTTGGCATGGTCGGGAACAAACTGAAAGAAAATAATCACATATCAATGTACAGATTGTGTCTTGGCATGGTCGGGAACAAACTGAAAGAAAACAAGAGGCTCTCAAGAGCCTGAATCGCTCACCTTAATTTTTTGGTTAAATCTCTCATCAATGATTATTTTGGCTTTTCTATTTATTTAAATGTTCTTTGAATCCTCCTATTTTCTTCAAAAAAAAAATAATCATTTTCTCCTCTGTTCTATTTTAGCCATAGGAGCTATGTTTCTTGACATACAAGGAAATGAAATATAAAATTTATACTAGATACTCTGAAACTCATTTAGCCTAAATTTGGCTGAAATTGATACAGCAGTTTCAAAGGAGAAGATTTTTTAAAGTAAGTCAACATGATGAACAAATTGTGAAAAAAAGTCTTTAAAGGGCAATAACTCCTTAAGGGGTCAATTGACAATTTTGGTCAAATTGACTCATTTGTAGATCTTACTTTGCTGATCATTTTTGCTGTTTACAGTTTATCTTTATCTATAATAATATTCAAGATAATGACCAAAAATTGCAAAATTTCCTTAAAATTACCAATTAAGTGGCAGCAACCCAACAATTGGTTGCTTGATTCATCTGAAAATTTCAGGGCTGATAGATATTGACCTAATGAACATTTTTACCCCATGTCAGATTTGCTCTAAATGCTTTCGTTTTTGAGATATAAGCCAAAAACTGCATTTGACCCCTATGTTCTATTTTAAGTAACGGCGGCCATGTTTTTTGACAGATCAAAAATCGAAGCGCACATTTTGTGCAGGATAATCTAAGGAACAATCATGCTAAGTTTTAACCAAATCCATTCAGTAGTTTCAGAGGAGAAGATTTTTCAAAGTTAGCAAATATGATGAACAAATTGTGAAAAATTGTCATTAAAGGACAATAACCCCTTAAGGGGTCAATTGACAATTTTGGTCATATTAACTTATTTGTAGATCTTACTTTGCTGATCATTTTTGCTGTTTACAGTTTATCTTTATCTATAATAATATTCAAGATAATGACCAAAAACTGCAAAATTTCCTTAAAATTTCCAATTAAGTGGCAGCAACCCAACAAAAGTTTGTTTGATTCATCTGAAAATTTCAGGGCTGATAGATCTTGACCTAATGAACATTTTTACCCCATGTCAGATTTGCTCTAAATGCTTTCGTTTTTGAGATATAAGCCAAAAACTGCATTTGACCCCTATGTTCTATTTTAAGTAACGGCGGCCATGTTTTTTGACGGATCAAAAATCGAAGCGCACATTTTGTGCAGGATATACTAAGGAACAATCATGCTAAGTTTCATTCAAATCCATTCAGTCGTTTCAGAGGAGAAGATGTTTGAACCAGATGCTCCGCAGGGCGTAGCTTTATACGACCGCAGAGGTTGAACCCTGAACGGTTGGGACAAGTATGGACACAACATTCAAGCTGGATTCAGCTCTAAATTTGGATTGTGATTAAATAGTTGACACAGCATAGGTTTCTGACACAGAATGAATGTGTTCTAATGAACTTAAAATTTTTGTTTTCTCTTAGAGCAATTCACTATGCTGTTGAATATTAATCCTCTCAAAAAAATGTTTGAAGAAATTTTCATTTTATTTATGAAATTTCATTTCAAATGAGAAAATTGAACCCAATTTTTTAATCACATCCCCCTTTCCCTTATTCCAAATTAATCTCAATTAAATTTCTAATGGAGTTTGCAACAATAACTACTCATTTAAATACATCATAAGATATTAAGATGTAAAAAAACTGCTTGTTATCACTGAATGGTAAAGATTATTTTAATTTATCAGTTGGTAGTAAAAAGTGAATATACATTGTATATAACAAAGATTTGAGTTGATTCTGGACAAAGAAAGATAACTCCAATTAAAAAAAAATATTGCTATTTCACAATATTGTGCAATTAGATATTTCTTGCTTACTATTCTGGACAAAGAAAGATAACTCTAATTAAAAAAAATATTGCTATTTCACAATATTGTGCAATTAGATATTTCTTGCCATTGTGCAATACTGTGCAATTGAAAAGACTTGCTATTGCACAATACTTAATATAATATTTTAGATCCTGATTTGGACCAACTTGAAAACTGGGCCCATAATCAAAAATCTAAGTACATGTTTGGATTCAGCATATCAAAGAACCCCAAGATTTCAATTTTTGTTAAAATCAAACTAAGTTTAATTTTGGACCCTTTGGACTTTAATGTAGACCAATTTGAAAACAGGACCAAAAATGAAGAATCTACATACACAGTTAGATTTGGCATATCAAAGAACCCCATTTATTCAATTTTTAATGAAATCAAACAAAGTTTAATTTTGGACCCTGATTTGGACCAACTTAAAAACTGGGCCAATAATCAAGAATCTAAATACATTTTTAGATTCAGCATATCAAAGAACCCAACCGATTAATTTTTTGACAAAATCAAACTAAGTTTAATGTTGGACCCTTTGGACCTTAATGTAGACCAATTTGAAAATGGGACCAAAAATTAAGAATCTACATACACAGTTAGATCCCGCATATCAAAGAACCCCAATTATTCAATTCTTGATGAAATCAAACAAAGTTTAATTTTGGACCCTTAGGGCCCCTTTTTCCTAAACTGTTAGGACCAAAACTCCCAAAATCAATACCAACCTTCCTTTTATGGTCATAAACCTTGTGTTTAAATTTCATAGATTTCTATATACTTATACTAAAGTTATGGTGCGAAAACAAAGAAAAATGCTTATTTGGGTCCCTTTTTGGCCCCTAATTCCTAAACTGTTGGGACCTAAACTCCCAAAATCAATACCAACCTTCCTTTTGTGGTCATAAACATTGTGTTTAAATTTCATTGATTTCTATTAACTTAAACTAAAGTTATTGTGCGAAAACCAAGAATAATGCTTATTTGGGCCCTTTTTTGGCCCCTAATTCCTAAACTGTTGAAACCAAAACTCCCAAAAATCAATCCCAACCTTTCTTTTGTGGTCATAAACCTTGTGTCAAAATTTCATAGATTTCTATTAACTTAAACTAAAGTTATAGCACGAAAACCAAGAAAATGCTTATTTGGGCCCTTTTTGGCCCCTTATTCCTAAAATGTTGGGACCAAAACTCCCAAAATCAATACCAACCTTCCTTTTGTGGTCATAAACCTTGTGTTAAAATTTCATAGATTTCTTTTCACTTTTACTAAAGTTAGAGTGCGAAAATTAAAAGTATTTGGACGACGACGACGCAGACGACGACGCCAACGTGATAGCAATATACGACGAAAATTTTTTCAAAATTTGCGGTCGTATAAAATTTGTTAATGACGACAGACTACGACGACGACGACGGACGCCAAGTGATGAGAAAAGCTCACATGGCCTTTTAGGCCAAGTGAGCTAAAAATCACATATCAATGTACAGATTGTGTCTTGGCATGGTCGGGAACAAACTGAAAGAAAATAATCACATATCAATAGTCTATAAACTTCATTTTCTTGAGGGATATAAGTCCTTTTTTTTTAAAGAGGTCAGGTCTTTTAAAAACTACAAAATAATAAAATTGAGAAAGGAAATGGGGAATGTGTCAAAGCGATAACAACCCGACCATAGAGCAGACAACAGACGAAGGCCACTAATGGGTCGTCAATGTAGCAAGAATTCCCACACCTGTAGGTATCCTTCAGCTGGCCCTTAAACAAATATGTATACTAGTACAGTGATAATGGACGTCATACTAAACTCTTCTTTTACCATGCTTGTTTTGTAGAAATAGGTTGATTTGGTTGATATCAGGTGGCTTACCCTTAAGTTGCAAATATTACATGCATTAAGGAAATTGCACAGATTTCTCACATATTTTTAACTTAGCTGCTGTATCTACATGTATATAAGAAAAGATCCTAGCTTAACCTGTTTAAGGTGGTAGACCTAGGTTAAGGGAAATTACTCTTAAAATCATCAGTACGTTTGTGTCAGCCATTTTCATTAATATGTTCTAAGCTTCTAGGATACATAGATTATTTTCAATCTGTTCCAGGAAAATGCTTAAAATACATTAATAAAACTTGACTATTACAAACACATCACTGAATTAAAGAGTTATCTCCCTGGACCAAGGTCTACCCCCTTAAGACAATTTATTTCCCCACAATTACCTAGAAAACTTAATCATGCTTGAAAACTAGCTGAATCACATATATTATAATCTTGAATTTGACAAGAAAAGATCAATTATTCTCTCTGACAATAAGACAGAAGGAAGCAAGCCAAAGAATGACTGGATTTTTTGAGTTTTTCTCTTTTATAATACTTGAATATGAACACATCTTTAAAAGTAATGAACCAATGACTTACTGGTGCTCTATCTGGAAGTTTAGATGTCCAGTAAACCAGTCATTGAAGAAAGATTTCTCCACATCACAAGTGGCTGCCATCTGTAACTTCAGCCATGGTTTCTGGTCGTCATGGTCAATATTCATAGGGATATGGTTAGACTGAGCAACCCACACAAACCAAGTGGATTCAATTATCCTGAAATTATAAATAATGGTCTCCATGGTCAATATTCAAAGGAATATGGTCAACTGAGCAACCCACACAAACCAGGTGGATTCAATTATCCTGAAAATATAAACAATGGTCGCCATGGTCAATATTCATAGGGATATGGTAAAATTGAGCATGAAATGATAAATATTGACAATGTTTTAAAGGGGCACTAGCTGTCAAATTCATTGTAACCGATTTGACTCAAATTCTCATATTTGGTTTATAACAATGTAAAACATTTATCCAAACTATCAAAAGTCTAAAATAAACAGTTTACAGAGCATGGGGTAGATAATATATAGGTTCGTTTCGTGTGTATTTTAGTCCAGATGCCATCTAATTAACTATCGATTTGACCTCAGATGACCATATAAGCGATGTAAACAAAAATAAAGATACGAATAGATTAAAACAACACGTGCAATTGCATTTTTATAGGTCTGTTTGATTTTATTTTATAGATTAAAAATAGATGTTTCTAATTGTTTTTAACCATATAAGAATGATTTTATGTGCATCGAATTAGTAATCAAATGATTTACCGTAGTTTCAATTTCATTGTTGACATTCTTTTTATTTAAATAACCAGTACACGTACAATGCATGCGTTGTCAATCTCTAGCTAGGGGTTAACTTGAAGTTCACATGAATACCGGTTAGAATGATGATGACGTTTTCACTTGCAAGCGAATCAGTCAAAAATTATGTTTAATCGCTTATTTCAACAAAATTAAAGGAAATTGATTGCTAAAAGCAAATTATTATTTCATTATTCCAATTTGATTAATGATTGATCTAAAAAAAATCATACTTTATTTTTTTATATATATCGTAGCTAGTGCCCCTTTAAGTAGGGTAACAAATATACTGATAAAAACACCAAACAATTAAAATATGTGTATCATTTGCTATGTTTAATCATAATAAAAATTTGAGAATGGAAATATGCCAAAAAGACAACATCCCACCCAAAGAGCAGAAAACAAAAACCCACAAAGTATAATATACCTTCACCATTTTCCCCATCATTTTCTTTACTTCATGCATTATAAAAAGTATATATCATATTGTTGTCCTTCTTTAGTTGTGTATGTATTAAAGAAGACATTATTACTGTAAATTCAGAAATTATTGCATGCATTTAGTATTGCGATTTTGTCATTTTAGACTTGAACACGACTTTTTTTTTTTCGATTTTGAGAAAATCATGTTTAATTCATATAAAACATTTCAAAATGCGAGTTTAAATTATTGCATTTACAACTCTGTCGCATTTTTCGCAATAATAAAAACCTCGCATTGATTTCTAAATTTACAGTAATAAGTTGTAAACTTATGTTTCGTCTGTCTGTATAGTTTACTTGGTTTTGTCTCATCTTCTCATATACTGTAGATTTGTTATTATTTGTTGGCTACCAAATGTAGGGGTGAAACCAGACATTCTAAAAAGGGGGGTTCCCAACCCAGGACAAAGGTTCCAACTATATGTCCCCATTCAAATGCATTGATCGGCCCAAAAAAGGGGGGTTCCAACCCCCGGAACCCCTCCCCTGAATCCGCCAATGAAATGTACTTAACTTACCTAAAAGCTTCATAATAGAAAAATGTCCATCCCCATCCAACCAAAGGTACATAACTTACCTGAAAGCTTCATAATAGAAAAATGTCCATCCCCATCCAACCAAAGGTACATAACTTACCTGAAAGCTTCATAATAGAAAAATGTCCATCCCCATCCAACCAAAGGTACATAACTTACCTGAAAGCTTCATAAGGCCACGGTTTTTTAATTTGTTGGTTTACGGATTTTCTACATGAAAAAGTCGGGTCGGTCAGTCGGAAAAAAAGAAAAAAAAAGATCTTTCAAGACAGAAAACTGATATGCAAAATAAAAATATATTTCATCTTTCTAATAATATGTTTGTCATACTATTTTGTCATCGTTCTTGAATTTTAGTTTGATAAATATTATTGCTCAGCTGTAAACATTGCATGCCATTGTCTAATAATTTCCCGTAATTTCCCGTTAAAAAAAGGGGGGTACACGGACAAAGACGAAATTAAATCGTCATTTCACAAACAAGAAAAAACAGATTCACCTCAGTTATTTGACTTAGCTTTTAATCAAAACTTGGTGAAAAATAATAAGCACGAAAACTGATGAAGAAAAAAAAAGTAAAAACGTCGTACAAAATGTTTCAACACACGTGGAAAAAACGTAATAGACTCGTCCACTGGAAAAACGAGAATATCAGATTAAATAATCTGTTGTCATGCATTCCCGTTTTTTATCCAAATGGGCGATATTTTTTTAATATTCATGACAAGAAAATATCAAATGATTTGTTAAAATTCAGTACTTTAACTTGATGTCTTGAACTTCCACCTTTCCACATTTGGACAAGTCTATTTCTATGAGAACATGCATCTTACGGACTGGTGACAAATAAGGGAAACGAACTTATTGTGTAATGGGTTTAAACACAGGTTTCGTTCCGCAAAATTATTTGCGCAAACTACATTTCAAGGTCATTAATAATTGATTTGTCTATTTTTAGAAACGTAAACTGGAAGTTTCATTTTTTCACAATAGAAAGTGTCATCACTTCTGTTAGTGATTAATGCATTTCATTTCATAAAAAAAGGATATTTTAATTATTTTTCAGGGATAATGCATTTGTTAGGGTCGGCGAGAATAAAAAAAAGCCTGAAAATTCGATTTTATTTTTATTCTCGAAATCGGAAAAATCGGGTCGGCGGATCCGTAAACCAACAAATTAAAAAATCCTGGCCTAATAGAAAAATGTCCATCCCCATCCAACCAAAGGTACATAACTTACCTGAAAGCTTCATAATAGAAAAATGTCCATCCCCATCCAACCAAAGGTACATAACTTACCTGAAAGCTTCATAATAGAAAAATGTCCATCCCCATCCTACCAAAGGTACATTACTTACCTGAAAGCTTCATAATAGAAAAATGTCCATCCCCATCCAACCAAAGGTACATAACTTACCTGAAAGCTTCATAATAGAAAAATGTCCATCCCCATCCAACCAAAGGTACATAACTTACCTGAAAGCTTCATAATAGAAAAATGTCCATCCCCATCCTACCAAAGGTACATTACTTACCTGAAAGCTTCATAATAGAAAAATGTCCATCCCCATCCAACCAAAGGTACATAACTTACCTGAAAGCTTCATAATAGAAAAATGTCCATCCCCATCCTACCAAAGGTACATAACTTACCTGAAAGCTTCATAATAGAAAAATGTCCATCCCCATCCTACCAAAGGTACAAAACTTACCTGAAAGCTTCATAATAGAAAAATGTCCATCCCCATCCAACCAAAGGTACAAAACTTACCTGAAAGCTTCATAATAGAAAAATGTCCATCCCCATCCAACCAAAGGTACAAAACTTACCTGAAAGCTTCATAATAGAAAAATGTCCATCCCCATCCTACCAAAGGTACATAACTTACCTGAAAGCTTCATAATAGAAAAATGTCCATCCCCATCCTACCAAAGGTACAAAACTTACCTGAAAGCTTCATAATAGAAAAATGTCCATCCCCATCCTACCAAAGGTACATAACTTACCTGAAAGCTTCATAATAGAAAAATGTCCATCCCCATCCAACCAAAGGTACATAACTTACCTGAAAGCTTCATAATAGAAAAATGTCCATCCCCATCCAACCAAAGGTACATAACTTACCTGAAAGCTTCATAATAGAAAAATGTCCATCCCCATCCTACCAAAGGTACATAACTTACCTGAAAGCTTCATAATAGAAAAATGTCCATCCCCATCCTACCAAAGGTACATAACTTACCTGAAAGCTTCATAATAGAAAAATGTCCATCCCCATCCAACCAAAGGTACATAACTTACCTGAAAGCTTCATAATAGAAAAATGTCCATCCCCATCCAACCAAAGGTACATAACTTACCTGAAAGCTTCATAATAGAAAAATGTCCATCCCCATCCAACCAAAGGTACATAACTTACCTGAAAGCTTCATAATAGAAAAATGTCCATCCCCATCCAACCAAAGGTACATAACTTACCTGAAAGCTTCATAATAGAAAAATGTCCATCCCCATCCTACCAAAGGTACCAAGAAGAAACAGAATCTAAAGAAGTAGGAGCCCATGATAATAACGTCCTGAAAATAAAAAAAAAAATTGTGGTAACACAAGAAAAAACATGAAAAAGCATACAGTCATAATTACAATATTCTGTAAATAAATAAATATCAGAACTCTTACTACAATCATTATACTTAAAGCTTGAACTCCATATGATGTTTGGTTTTATTAAATGGCTTTTTATTTGTGTCGGTGAGTTAACATTGAAATTTAAAAAACTCAGAAAATATATTTCATTCTTGTTCATCTTCTAAATTTTTAAACCATGATCAACATATAAGTATAATATTGTGTAGGAAATCTCTGACTGCCAACATGGTCTAATACAAAACTGTGTCAATGTCTGAGGAACAATAATTTAATATCTTTGTCATGGGTCTTTGAATCTCACGGTAATTCAAGACATTTTTGATACAACCAATAATTCTATGGGTTTACTGTAAACATGGCAACATTCTGCGATAAAGAGCAGGGTTTCCAAAACGGTCATATATTCCGGACAATTTTATAATGTCCGATAAAAGTCCGGCTGGGCAAAGCATGAAACGGTCATATACTTTTTAGTTTTCAAGGCTTTTTCGATCATTTTAACATAATTAACATAATTCACGATCTTTTTCACCCAATCCTTTGCCTTTAACATAAACACATTTCCTGTCATAAAAGTGACATGATGTTTAATTACCATCAAAACAAGTACATTCTAATTTTAATCAAGGCTAATTAGTAGTTGGACAGCTGAAGTCTACCTGTTCAGTTGACAGGTGAACTATTTTCATTACCGGACATCGTATAAATTGATCGGTTTATTTACAATTATTTTCTTACATTTCATCAGCGGTTTGTATGTAATTGATTTAGTCCAAAAGATTAAAATTATAAGAAATTAGTTTATCAACATGATTTGATGAAAAATTTAAACAGATTTTAAATGAAAAATTGTCAAAACTACGTCTTATGAACTAGAACATGTGTGCGCATGTGCACAGATGGGAAATTTAATTAAATGCAAAAGCAGCATCCTACATTTCTTCAAATATATGCTAAAATTATCATTGATACCTGTATCTAATGTTCATTTCAAGAATTTTGTTGAAGAAGTAACATGAAAAGAGCTTGTTCACTCATTCGTGCTTTGTAAACATACACAGATTTTACGTTTCCGTTTTTGGTCCATGTTTTACCATTGTCAAGTCAACATCCGGTTAGAAAAATGTGATTTTTTAAAAACAAAAGTAAAAGTTTTTGACAATGTCATTTTGCACAAATAAAAAGTCTAAGGCAGATATGAGCAGGCTGATGTGCACACTATGAATGATGCACTGCCAATTTAACAGTTTACATCTGAACATCAAATTCATATCAAAGTAAAGTTTAAAATTGTATTTTTTTAATGTAATGTCAATCATTGGAATGGCCATCTGATTACCATAATTGCCTTTTGTGACTAAGTCTTAAAGGATTAAAATCGGGAACAGATATAAAATGTCCGGCTGGCTCAAATATTTTTTGGAAGCCCTGATAAAGAGACAGTCATTAGGCATATTATATTTTTATCAGCAAACATGGAAATAGTTTCTGATTCAGATTTGGTGTTGAATCTTAATATATTTTCTGTTATGCAGCCATTTGTCAAAGTTATTTTGTCAATTTTATTTTAACCTAGTTTTACACAAGACTTGTGGTCAAGATTTGTCAATTATCCATCAGTTAAACAAAAAGAACATCTCTGTCAAGAATAATAGCATAAAATATAATTTGCTAATTTTCAATGAAAAACAATTTTATAAGGTTGATTCTTCAGAAATTAAAGGACAGAGGAAGTATAGTAAATCAAATTTGGGAATTGATGCCATAAAAATTGGTGACTTTATCCAATCAAGAATAAGTTTAATACTCACTATCCAAAGCTTTCTGGTGTAAACATGTCTGAACAACATAAACTGGAAATACAGAGGAAACAGCAAAGGGGGAATAACTGTAAAAGAGAAATATAATTATTCAACATTTTGATTTGTTTTAAATTATTTTTTTACTCTTCGGTGTGTATCATACCCGTAGCCAGGGGGGTTCTGTGGGTTTGGACGAACCCCCCTTGAAAACAAATAAGCACTGTTAAAGTCAACTTTCTGTTAGAATTGTGACTGTTAACGTTGAGTTAGTGAGTCCAAATAACCCCCCTTGGAAATTCCTACCTAATAATCCAATTAGCCTATGATTGCTAATATCAGTGCAAATGAGAAATGTTGACTGCCAAAAACTAAGTCCATTTATCAATAAAATACCCCAATAATTATAACAGTTTTCTTCTGATGTACCTTCTTGAAATTACTATTTCCAAGTTTCATAACATTTCAGAAAAAGTTTGTCAAAGTTATTGATGTTTAAAAAAATGTGTTCTAAGACTGAAGTGAAGGCAAATGTTTACTGCTAAATAATTTGTTTTTCCTTGCTTTGTAAAAACTCATATATTTTTAATTTATGTAATTGAGTATGTAAATAACTTGCAATAATGTACGTTTGAGTTTTTTATCAGTAACTTGCTCTATATCATAAAGTATATTCCAATAAAATACTTTTGAGTAAGTTGCTAAATATCCTTGAGTATTTGATTTGCTTGCTATAAATCACTATAGTTTGCTCTAAATCCCTCTAAAAAGCTCTAAAATTTAATAAGTAATTTCTTCTATTATACTTGAGTTTAAGAGTAACTTGCACTTAATATACCTGAGTATATAAGTAATGTGCTTTATATCCATAATTTTGAGTATATGAGTAATATGCTTTTATCCTGATGAATACAAGTAACTTACTCTGACTGGCAGGCTTAACTTAAATACTTACAGAATGGAAAATACTTGTGTTGCTGATTATAAGGAAAGGATGATTTCCCTGATTTGGCAACCTGGAAAAAACCCACAATACATTCAAAGAAATGAAAAAAACTCATGACAAAGTTTAAAACTTTGATTACAGATTTTGAAGCTGTAGAAAAGATAAGCAGAAAATATTGATTATTTTGTTGTACAAATGTAGTAACTACTATTACTTAAACACCGCTGAATTTGGTAAGTTAATAAACATGAATAAAAAAAGGATGTTGAGTACAAATTAAATTATATGCATTAAAATCAAACTTTAACTGAATTCCTTTCAATGGCACAGAAGTTGTTAAAGTGCCAGTGGCCAAGTGGTCTAAGTAGTTCTACTGGAATTAATAGTCAGTCAACACTGAGGTTTTGTGTTCGACCCCTGTTGTTGGGTGCACTTGACTCCAATCTTAATGTACTAGGATTCTTTTAAGTTTTCCTATTGTACACTGACAACACTTTATAAAATCTTAACCAAAAAAATCCATTTAGCATTGCAGCCATAAAACCCATTGATAAAATTATTACTAAGACAATCACAAATAACATCACAAGTAAATGTTGTAGGTCGGTGGCATTAAAACACAGAAAACCTAAAATAACATACCTCCACTGGCATGACATCTCCTACAACAAATAGTTGTTCTACTCTTACATCAGGATCTTTATCCAACTGAAAAATAGTATAAAATAATTAACATAGTTGTTTAGTAATACAAAACAAGTTTTTCTGTTTGAATTTATATTCAGAATTTTCTCAGTTTGCATTTGAACTACATACTGTTACAGCATAGCTATGTCTAGCCTTTTGATGTTTTGATAGTGAAAATGTTGAAGTTAACATGTAGCAATACTTTAACATGTAAGTTATTCAAATATTCAAAGTTGATGGACCATGACTGAAGGTACATGGCTGAACAATCTCCATGGAAATGAGATGTGCCAATGTTAATACAACTGCATACCAAATACTATTTACTTACTATATTAAGTCTTTCCCTTTAATCAAACCTAAACACAAACATTAACTTGTAAACTATGTATAAGATTCAAAGTCAATGAACCATGGTGGGGCTCTATTGAAATAAGTCTTAAGACTTGCAAATTTGGCAAATATCATTGCCTCAACATAAGCACCTCTCAAACTGATCTAATCACAAACTAATACATATAAACTAAGCAAATGTTTCAAAGTATGACTAAGGGGGTGAAGCAAAATAATTTCCATGGTAATGAGATATGCTTATACAACTGCATACCAAATATTATTGACCCACCACTGGTGATTCCCCATAAACTGACCTAATCACAAACTAATAAATGTAAAATAAGCAAATGTTTCAAAGTCAATAGACCATGACTAAGGGACAGAGCAAAATAATCTCCATGGAAATGAGATATGCCAATGCTTAAACAACTGCATACCAAATACCATTGACCTACCACTTGTGGTCAACATAAACTAGGTCTAATCACAAACTAATACATTGTTGACGCCGCAGCCAACTACTCTAGAAACAGCATACCTATGTCTTGCTTTTTGACTTTGTCAAGGCGAAACAAAAATGGAGGGAACAAACAACAACAAACAATACATGGTCCAGACAGCCTAAATTGGTACCTGTTTCAATGGTTTTACACTTAATATTTTTGGGCCCTTTATAGCTTGCTGTTCAGTGTGAGCCAAGGCTCCATGTTGAAGACCATGCTTTGACTTATAATTGTTTAATTTTACAAATTGTGACTTTGATGGAGAGTTGTCTCATTGACACTCATATCACATCTTCTTATATTTAATAACTATACGTTGTGAGATTAAATTAGTTCTGTGCTCAAACTTAACATGTGATACATTCTATTCCAGAACTACTTTTTATAGAGGAGCATATATAAATAAGAACTGGAACTGCACAGATGTTTATATATATAACTTACCACATTAGGTTTGGCATGATGCTGGTAATGCATGTGGTTCCACCAATCGGGTGAAGCTCCCTGCAGGAGAATTTGTATTAAATAATCAATATTATTAAAATTGGATATATATGCATAAGAAATATTTGGGGCAATTTTCTATCCAACGCATCTCATATTATATCATTTAACTATATTAAAGGTGAAAAATAAAGATTAACATACACATAACCATAATATGCTATTTTTTTTATAAAATTAAAACAAATAACAATAGTCGTGATAGTGGAAAACAACAATGAAACCTGCAATAGATAATGATATTCATCCTCAATGTGTATAACTAAATGTAGCAACTGATAATGTGACCCATCTAATAATGGCTAATTTTTTAAATTCAGGTTATTTTTCGAATTGCTGCACAGAAAGGTCACCAGCGATCTGGTTTTTTTAACTTTTGAAAGACAGTTGGTGATAGCCAAAAAATTGTGCATCATTTAATTTGTTCAGACACAAAAAAATTAAAATAATTCAAGTTTTTGATCTTATTTCATTGTGTACCAATCACAACATTTATAGATATACTTTTTAAAGTTCCTGAAATGGTGAATTCAGCTGCATATACTTATTATATATATATAATGTATAGATTTTTTTAGATTTGCATGATCAATCACTCTAATTTTGTCAACTGACAATAAAAACTTTGTTCCTTACTTTAAACACAACATCAACATTTGTTTAGTTTCAATTTTTTTTAACAATTTATCTATGTGCGGATTATACCTTTAAGAATCCTAGTACAAAATAATGAAAAAAATGGTCCCATTTTGTGTTGTGAAAGACAGATAAATGACCAAAGTCATGCTGTAGCCAACCGCCTTGAGCCTGAAAAAATAAATCCCTTATATAACAAAAACATTAAATACAACAGGGTTGGTTAGAGCATACAAATTAACATGGACAGTACATTGCCAAATATATCAAACCGCTACCTAAATCTGAAGATAAAATTTGATTTTTCTAACAATCTCAATTTTAATGTCAAAACAATTTTGATATATTGAACATGGATTTCACATAAATTTCAACAGACGCAAATCACAATTGTAAATTGTTTATGCAAAATACTGCTATTATTAAACTGTATGCTCTAATTGTGTACAAAATAAAATATAACAAATATATAACAAAACGTATGAACTATGAACTATGAAATAAAAATACACCTCAGTTTTTAACATTATAATCAGAGAATTTTCAGCTCAGATACTACACCATTCATTTGTGATGACGGCTATGTCATTAATTTTATTAATTTCAGTATCATTTTTCATTATATATTTATAACTGGAAATAATATATAATTACGAGGATAAAAAACAATTTAAGAATTAGAATTTCGTTTCAGCTCAATTTTTTATGACACAAAGTCAAATTTAGGGCTCTTTCCTGAGAAGAGCTAAGTGGTTATAAATATTAAAAGGAGACAAACTTTGTGCAAATGGCAGTTTTCAATTCATTATGGAATAACAGGGCTAACTGGGAACTGTTCTGTCATTACTGTATCAAATTTCTATCATTTCAATCAAGATATTTTTCGTCTTATCTTCTGTTTCAAAAGATAATCTTAAAATGTTTAAAACAGAGACAAATAGACAATTCATGCATAAAACAACAGTTCATACAATTTACAATAAAAAATTGTGTGTTGAAATGAAAAAAATCAGTTTAATGACTAAATAAACTCAAAATTTTCTAAAAAAAAATGAGTGCTTAAAATTTCAAATAAAATACAAATAAATTCAATAATGATTATTTTTAAAATTTCTTAAACCACTTCTGACCTAACAACAAAAGAAACCTCTCAAGTCACAAAGCAATCAACTTTAGGAGTAAAAAGCCATCAAGTAGCCATAAAATGTTTCCATATACCAAATATAGTTGACCTATTGCATATAGTATTAGAAAAATAGACCAAAACTCAAAAACTTAACTTTGACCATTGAACCATGAAAATGAGGTCAAGGTCATATCACACCTGCCAGCTAGACATGTACACCTTATAATCACTCCATACACCAAATATAGTAGACCTATTGCATACAGTATAAGAAAAACAGACCAAAACACAAAAACTTAACTATAACCTATGAACTATGAAAATGAGGTCAAGGTCAGATGACACCTGCCAGTTGGACATGTACACCTTATTGTTCTTCCATACATTGAATATACTAGACCTATTGCTCATAGTATCTAAGATATGGACTTGACCACCAAAACATAACCTAAACATAAATGTTCACTGATCCATGAAATGAGGTCCAGGTCAAATGAAAACTGTCTGACGGGCATGAGGTACGCACATACCAAATATAGTTATCCTATTACTTATAATAAGAGAGAATTTATCATTTCAAAAAATCTTAACTTTTTTTTCAAGTAGTCACTGAACCATAAAAATGAGGTCAAGGACATTAGACATGTTACTGACAGAAGGTTCGTAACATGAGGCATCCATATACATAGTGTGAAGCATCCAGGTCTTCCATCTTCTAAAATATAAAGCTTTTAAGAAGTTAGCTAACTCCACTGCCGACAGGCTCGACAATAACTACTTACACAATTAATTTAAATTCAAATATAACTCATTAAAACTTCTAACATTCCTAACTCCAACCAGACCTTTTTTACTAATTAATTTGGTGCACACACATTTGATCATTTAACAATTATGAATCTGCTACCAATAAAAATTTCAAAACAAGCTTGATTGTTACAAAATCCAGAATTTAAAACAAACTTTACTGGTCTGAGATAAATAAAAATTAAAATGCAAAACTGAGGTCTATTTCTACATCCAAAAAGAGTTATCTCCTCATTGTAGGGAAGTCTGCTAGAGCTGAGGTTATTTTAGTAGTGCTGAACACTTTTTTGTGCTTACATTTTCCAAAAAAAAAATTTCTTCAATATCACACTTTCTAAACAGTGGTGGTTAAACAGGTTGTTATCAAATTTAAAAAAAAAAATTTTGGGTATAAACTAAATTTCTATGTTAAAAATATCTGAGTTATTATACAAGTATAATTGATAAA
Source organism: Mytilus trossulus (assembly GCF_036588685.1). Classification (NCBI taxonomy): domain Eukaryota; kingdom Metazoa; phylum Mollusca; class Bivalvia; order Mytilida; family Mytilidae; genus Mytilus; species Mytilus trossulus. The sequence continues at coordinate 51,044,731 of NC_086385.1, read as the reverse complement.
ACTTGTTAATAACTCAATTTTATTTGCTTTTTGTTCAACTTAATGCTATTTTTTTGTGTCCCAACTAACCTAACCTCTAGCTACAGGCAGTCATAGTCCTACACAAAGGGAAATAACTCTTCCTAAATTATACAAACAACAATGTTGTACCTTGAGAAATCCCATTGTAAAATAATGTAAGACATGATTTAGTCTGGTGCTACTGAACACGGACAAATGTCCAAAGTCATGCTGTAGCCAAGCTGCTTGTGCCTTCAAAAACAGGTCAATATTTCCGTTATTTCAAATAAGATAATTTTCAAGTTTAGTGTCCTCACTCTTCCTCCAATGTTTGAAGTTCTATTTTCGATATATATTTTTTTAATACTTGTATATTTTTCTTGAATTCCTAGCATTTTTAATGGAATAAAAAAAATTAATAAAAAATATTTTTATCTTCACAATAGGTTGGTATATTATGAAATAATTGACATTTCTAATCCCAATTTTTTTTCTGTCTCATTTATATATACCCTAAATGAAATCTAGAATTGAAATCGGCTCAGAAATTATAATCAGATGTTTCGGTAAATATTTTTTTTATTGTCAGCTTTTAATTTACATGTGTATATATGGAAATAATGTAAGAATTTGAAAACACTTAATCCTAAATTACGATCTTCAATATAATTTATCATATTTAGATTATATTCCATAATTGTAACAATAATAAATATCACTTGGTTCACTTTCGTTTGTAAATAATAAATATCGTATAAAGTGTAAAGTTCAAGTTTACCTGTGATATTCCATAAAAAGCTAAAGAAATCAGGAATGGTGCCCATCCTACTCCAAAATATATAAGTGTAAAAGCTGCTAAAAGTTCTAATACCATTATATGGCCTAGATATAAACCAAAATATGTATAACTTGGCTTAAATAAACCCTGAAAAAGAAAAAGGAAAACAATTTAGCATAATATGGCCTTAAAATACTGATATACCTAAATATGAAAGCTTGCCTTCAACAAAATCTAAAACAGAAAAAGGGAAAACAGATGTTACATTATATTAAAAAGAATAAGTACTACTATAAGTGTGCGGAGACAAATGGCTCCTCAAAATCTTTACAATGTTCCAAGATAAAATTGGGCATAACTCTAGAATGGTACATGACTCACTGGCTAAATTTTAACTCTGTCTCCAAGTGGTGGTTCTGAACACTGTGAATGTTAAATATGGTTGAGACCCACTTAAATTGGAAAGTGGAAACAAAATAATTTGCTATTTTCCAAGTTATAAAGGGGCATAACTGTAGAAATTTTAATCACTCACAGTCTATTTTAGATCCCTGTCTGCAAGTTTTGGCTATAAGCATTAAGTATGAGATATATAAAATTTGGATGAGAAAAACTTTAGTTAGAGTGCAGACATGAATGGCACTGACAGATAGACAGTCAAAGATAACACATAACACCCTGTTGCATACAGCTGCATGGGCATGAAAATAAAAAGTTGTTCCTATTCATTTACGATGCTCACTTTGACAGGGAATGAAAAAGAAATTTAAAATATCAATGACCTCAATGCATTACATAAATCTGAATGTAGATTAAATATTTACCATTTGTTCAGCTGTTGATCGTAGCTTCCTAAAATCTTCATCTATAGTTCTATTCTGTGTGTCTTTAACAGAACCTACATGTAATGGCTTTAAATATTTCTTCACGCTGGCTACATCATTGTGGAAAGCTGTAAACGCATCCTGTAACAGAAGAAACAGTCACCTTTAAAAATCTTGCCACTTTTAGTTACTGTAAATTCAGAAATTATCGTAAGATTTTAATTAATGCCACTAATGCAATTGAATCCTATCACAATAATAAGAAGTCACATTAAGATATCTGATTCAGGTGTTGTAGACGAGTTGTCTCTAAATTGAAATTACGCTTTAATCTCTCATTTTTGTCAAAAATTGCAATAATTCAGAACTGGTTGCCATGTAGTATACATGTATAAACTGGTATGTTTGTTCTGGAGGTTTTACTCTACTTATATATAGACATACTATAGTAATAGCAATCATTACTTGTTACTGAAACCTTATGGTGGTACCTAACACTACAGGGAGAGTCATAACTCTGTTATATCAGCTAGACGTTTTAACTACGTTGCGTTGTGAAGGCAATACAAAGCTTCTCAATGATCAAAATTAGTGTTTGTCAAACTGCTATATACATAGTGTAATTTTTCTGATAAAAGGCTTGGTTTAAATTTTTTGAATTTTTTATATTTTTGTTAAAAGGTCAAAGTAAATACTTTGTCAAAATTTTATGAAAATTAATCTAGCCAAATTAATTTTAGTGAAAGTGTTGGGTACCACAGTAATGCCTTTAAGAGTAAGACACAGTACCATCCAGACACTACCTTAGCAAGTATACATTTTGTAAATTCAAATGACGAGGCAAGATTTAATCTTTACTTCAGTGGTGATTAAAATATTGAGTGGACATTTCTGTATATCAAGAAATTGAATTACATCTAGCTATTTGAGTTCTGATTAGAATCATACCACATCTTCTTATTTCTATAATTATATGTATGCTAATAATGTAGCATCTTAATCATTTCATAGTTCAGCCTTGAATTATAAGCAGATTGTAATACTCTTAGTATAATTAATTTCATATAAAATAATAAGTTTCAACATGTTAAACCTTGTAAAGTTCATATAACAGTTTATAATATCTTATATAAACAACAAATCGATGGAATTAAAACTCAATACAGGATAAGTCCGGAAAAACTTGTATCAATCTTGTTTTACCATTTACAACATTGTACAAAAATTAATTATCAATTTCGATCAAGCATGATTAGGTCAAACTTTCCAGTTCATATACACCTAGCTGCCAAAACACTTATGTACAGAACACTTCTTACTAGGGATTTAAACAGATATTTTTTAAATTTCAAAATCAATAAATTGTATTATTTTTATTCTTAAACATGTAATCGGCAACACATCATTCACATCCTAGGTCATTTAAGACATTTGGTCCAAGGACACAGTTATCGTCCTTTGGTTTTCGTTGTCTATGAATATAGTCCCTAGTGTAAACAGTGTATAACTTGCATGTTTTATTTGATAAACTTTCCCAATTTATTTCTTGATATTAAATACATGCACTATTAAGTAGGGGGATGTAATTACATGTCAAAAAAATTTGGGTGCTGAATCTTTATGTTAAGTATTGAATTGGTCCAGTTCTAAAAGGTCTAATTTTATAACGTCTGAAGCTGTCAAACTGAATTTCACACCCCCTTTACACAGAATTGTCAATATTTTGAGTTAGAGCTGGTAGAAGTTTCTTTAATTTTGATATTATTTGTCTCACTGGTAGTACACTACACTGTAAAAATCTTTTTGAAAAAGAGCAGGTGCGATTTTTTTAATTTGAATTTATTGTCTAAAAGAAATGCACTACGAGATAACTGTGTTCTCGGGCCATTTTCTGAACTGTAAAATATAACTGACTTGGCCTTACAAGTCATATAATATGATTTAATTTTAACGAATCTGATTCTGAGGCTTATAAATTGTAGCCTGGTACTTTTATGATAACTATTTGGCATGTAGGTAAAATAAATTCAAGAATACTGCATATTTCAATGTTTTCAAAGCTTGAAAGCAAAAAATACATGGACTTTTTTACTTAGTTTACTACTTAAAGATTTTGTTTTAAATTATGAAGGAAATCAGCAAGAAAATGAGAAATCAATACAAAATAAGTGAATATTTTATTTCGAAAAAAACACCCTGATTTTCCGCATTCCAATGTTCATAATGTATTTGATATCAAAATTCATATTTTTCCTGAAGTCTGATAATACATATCATACATGTCATAACAATGTACTAGTTTATCTTGACAACCCTGGTGTTTACTTATCATGCTTATTGAGCCCAGACAAAGTGATCAATATGTAAACAACAGTTATTATGCAATCACAAATCTTTTGGAATGATTTTTTTATTTTATTTATCCCTAATGTTTACACACACCAATTTTTCTGTGTCATCCTGAACATGGAGTATTTCACGTATTTCACATATTATATATATTAAAAATCTCTTATGCCAGAGTGTTCTAGTTTTCTTCAATACCTAAGAATATTTAACAAAAAGATAATTGATTTTTTTTTCTTTCTGTTGTATTCTATTTTTTGAACTTATATTTTCTAAATAACAAAAATTAAATTTACAGATTAACAACCACATTTAGCAAACTTTTAAGTATCATTACATGACCATGTATATATAATCATGATAATACATGCAATAGTCTGAATAAGTCTCAATTCAATTTTATACATGAATATTTTTTAACATTCCACGACCTGAAGACAATAATCAATAATCATTTACTGTTATTAATTCAAAATCTTAAATCAAAATATCATGAATAGTGAATAAACTTACAATATAAATTTTCTAAATAGAGCAAAGCAATCAATTTCAAATATTTAAAGGGAAAAATACTTTAAGTTCATGAACATTCCAGTACACATGTACATGATGTACAAGTATACACATTTTCTAACTTTGGATTAAAAATTGAGTATGATTTTTTTTGGGTAATAGGTTTCATAATGAACCTATATCTGTACTTAGAAAAATAATAAATACAAAACAAAAAACTGTCAAAGTTTGATTACAGTTTTTTTTTCCTTTCAAAGTCAAATGATTTTGAAGAATTCCACAAATACAAATGTAAACATGGTACATCATATATCCAGCTCAACATGTTGGTCTATAGCTAGTACAAAGCAGGGTTCAGATTACATTAACATGTACTCATCTTGGTATGACATTAAGCACCAATTCATCATTCATCATTCTCATCATCAGATATATGAGGCATTGGCCACATCTTTAACCAATGTTTAGCAGCAATAGCCACATCTTTAAACAATGTTTAGTAGCAATATAGCCACATCTTTAAACAATGTTTAGGAGCAATAGCCACATCTTTAAACAATGTTTAGTAGCAATAGCCACATCTTTAACCAATGTTTAGCAGCAATAGCCACATCTTTAACCAATGAATAGCAGCAATAGCCACATCTTTAACCAATGATTAGCAGCAATAGCCACATCTTTAACCAATGTTTAGCAGCAATAGCCACATCTTTAACCAATGATTAGCAGCAATAGCCACATCTTTAACCAATGATTAGCAGCAATAGCCACATCTTAATGTTTAACAGCAATAGCCACATCTTTAACCAATGACTAGCAGCAATAGCCACATCTTTAACCAATGTTTAGCAGCAATAGCCACATCTTTAACCAATGTTTAGCAGCAATAGCCACATCTTTAACCAATGATTAGCAGCAATAGCCACATCTTTAACCAATGATTAGCAGCAATAGCCACATCTTTAACCAACCAATGTTTAGCAGCATGGTTTAGTATGGTCTTTAAAAAGATAAAACAAGGCTGAAATCTGATAAGACTTGGGATTTTAACCTTAACACCCTGTGTGTACAGTATTTAGATAACACTCCTAACATTTATGCCACCCCTAGTACAACTCATCACTTAACTCACTGTGGCATCTTGTTCAGAATAATGACTGATGACCTTAGTGCCACCTAGATGTTTATACATTTGTACCATTCCCTCTTGTTGCCACCCTTATGTACAATTTATTACTTTACTCACTGTGGCATCTTCTCCACTATAATGACTGATGACCTCGGTGCCACTCTTCTGTACAATTATCACTTTAATCACCGTGGCATCTTGTCCAGAATAATGGCTGATGACCTTAGTGCCACCCTTTTGTACAATTATCACTTTAATCACTGTGGCATCTTGTCCAGAATAATGACTGATGACCTTAGTGCCACCTAGATGTTTATGCCATTCCCTCTCGTTGCCACCCTTATGTACAATGTATTACTTTACTCACTGTGGCATCTTGTCCACTATAACGACTGATGACCATAGTGCAACCCTTATGTACAATTATCACTTTACTCAACATGGCATGTTGTCCAGTATAATGGCTGATGACCTTAGTGCCACCTGGATGTTTATGCCATTCACTCTTGTTGCCACTCTTATGTTCAATTTATTACTTTACTCACCGTGGCATCTTGTCTACTATAATGACTGATGACCTTAGTGCCACCCTTATGTACAATTATCACTTTACTCACCGTGGCATCTTGTCCACTATAATGACTGATGACCTTAGTGCCACCCTTATGTACAATTATCACTTTACTCACCATGGCATCTTGTCCACTATAATACTCACCGTGGCATCTTGTCCACTATAATGACTGATGACCTTAGTGCCACGCTTAAGTACAATTATCACTTTATTCACCGTGGCATCTTGTCCACTATAATGACTGATGACCTTAGTGCCACCCTTATGTACAATTTATTACTTTATTCACCGTGGCATCTTGTCCACTATAATGACTAATAACCTTAGTGCCACCCTTATGTACAATTATCACTTTACTCAACGTGGCATGTTGTCCAGAATAATGGCTGATGACCTTAGTGCCACCTGGATGTTTATGCCTTTCCCTCTTGTTGCCACTCTTGTGTTCAATTTATTACTTTACCCACTGTGGCATCTTGTCCACTATAATGACTGATGACCATAGTGCCACCCTTATGTACAATTATCACTTTACTCACTGTGGCATCTTGTCCACTATAATGACTGATGACCTTAGTGCCACCTGGATGTTTTCTGGCCCAGTTTGTGATATTATAGACCTCCCCCTGTATAACCATCCACCTATCTTCCCTCTTGTCATGTTTAGCTATTTCGTCCCATGTATAAACTGCCTTTTGCTGTTCTTGCTTGCCACCTTTCCCCATCTCTAACCTAATTTGATTTTAATCTGTGTCTATCAGAGGTATAGCTGAAATAATAGAAAACAAATCTATATTGTCATGATTGTATGGACAACAAACGAGATAATGATTGGTGACATGGTGTGTGATAATGAATTCCGAGCTGAAACCTTTTTTTTTTATTATATTAATGTATAGTCCCTTTCTCAGCAGGATTTGCACATATCAACCCAAAAATAAAGGCTGTGTTTAATGATACAATAACCTGATCATTACTATAACTACATAATGATATATTAGGGGAGGGTTGAGATCTCACAAAACATGTTAACTATTTCTCAGTGGTTTCCAATTTCTAGCTTGAACTCATAAAGGGTTACCATACATCCATATGCATTTATAATTAAAAAGTCAGCAAAAACAGCTAAAAGATTGTAATGGAAGGACAGATAGTATAAAGGGGACATTTGATGCGTCATCATGTTTGACCTTAATCAGGTTGGGCACAACCCACCAAATGGGGAACTGTTCCTCAAATGAGTAACAACCCCTCATTTGAGTAATCATTGTATAGTGCTAAAAAAAAAAAATTCTAAACTGAGTCTTTTTTTCGTAAAATGGCACATATTCATGAAAAAATCAGCACTTTTTCTTAAAGATGATTATCCCTATCTTGATTTGCTGAAAAGATACAAGCCTATGAAAACTTAGAAAATTTGACTAAAATACATAATAAAAATATAGTTCTTTGGAAGAAGTTGTTCCATTTTCTATAAATTTGTGCCATTTTAACTAAAAAGACCCATTTTTAGAAAATATTGTTTTTAGCACTATGAAATGATTACTCAAATGAGGGGTTGTTACTCATTTGGGGAATAGTTCCTCACCTCTTACATTTATATCAATTCATCTAAAATCATCTTATTTTTCAATCAACAATAAAAGTTTTTGTTTGCATAAAATAAGGATAAAACGTACCAAGAGTGAAGATCAAAAGAAATAGGCAATTAATAAATCTATCATCCTTATATATCAAACATCTAATATATACATTTGTGTATTCAAAAAATAACGGTCAAATACTTGTATATTGAATTGATTATAATTGTATATTGATGGGTATGTATAATTATGTAAGACAGAGGTTGAAAGGTAATGTGGTCAATTTGATTGACAGTTTAGGAGGTGGGGCATTGTAATTAAAGGTCTACCTTGTCTCTGATTGTTTGTTGATAATCACAGTTGTCAATCATACTAGAACTGAATCAATACCCAATTATCTAATCAAAATGTTTGAAAAAAGCCTGCACATAAACACACCTTAATGACATACATTCTTGAATGAACTGCTCCAAAAATCTATCCATTTTGTCAGTTTATATGTGTATTATGTGCACATACATAAGAACTATATTTCAGTGTGAATACATTTAGTAATAGTAGCTAACCTGTCATGTTGTTAGGAAGGCCAGTGCCTAAGTAATGATTTAGAACAAGTTCTAATCTTTCCAAAAAAAATTAAATCATGTTACGTACAATATATATACAAAAATGTATAATCATAGTAGTTTAAATGTACTGTTGACAGTAGAATTTTACAGTTTTTATTATTCGTGTACAATTATCTCAAAGATTTTTTTCTGTATTAAAAAAATAACATTTAAATTCTGAGTTTACCTGCAACATCCAATGGGAAGTTTTTAAAGACCTAAACTGGCGATATAGCCCATGCACGGTCGGTAAAAGAAATGTACGCAATATTTATGTCATTAAAAGCTGCATGAAAACAAAATAATTTTTGCATGTGTATTGTAATGGTAATGCACGTAAACATAATGCACTGATTAATTTAATGACCATTAATGATTTATCTGATGACCAGATTACCTGTAACAACAAATTCAAATGTACATGTAAGGACACCTTTTGTATCAGGTGATTTGATTGAGGTCATAAACTTGTCATCAGGTAAAATTTTGAAAAAAAAGTTTTTTTACACAAGTTACAAATTTAACAGTAATGAAATTGATTGGAAATAATTTCATCATTTAGAAAATTGTATCATATTTGCAGTTTAAACCATTAGCCACTAGTCTGATTCCCCAAACTAAATGTAGTAAACATTGATTAAGTCTAGTGAAAATTTCAACATTATATCAAAAAAGGAACAAGTTTTGATACGTTAGTTTCTAGATGATGTCATTTGTTTTGGCGCAGACTGTAATTGGCCAAAATGGAAAGAGCTAGCCAAATCACTGGTGTATTGGACAAGTACATTGCAGCTTTTACTTACATTTAGTATATATTAGTAATTACAATCAAAGAAATCTTCTCATCTGGTCTTTGTCATTTTTCGAAAAATAAAAAAAACATCTGACATACACATATACATGTACATACTAAGATATATACATGGTATAGGAAGATACAGTATAAAATGCCAATGAGAAAACTCAACATGTACTTTTTACTGGTCAGTTTTCCAAGAGAACTATTTCATAAAATGGTAGGTTATCCTCACATACATGTACATAGTAATTTGTGTGAGGACCATGATAGCTGGATTAGATACAAATGTAACCATGGTAACAAGATAAACAACTTAATAAATGCATTGGCTGATTCAGGGGGGGGGGGGGGGGGCAGGGTTTGGACCCCCCTTGTCCTGGGTTGGGAAACCCCTCTTTTTAAAATGGCCGGACCCGTCCCTGATTTACATTGCACAGCTAATTTATATTTCGTAACATTTAATGAACCTAACATCCCGTAACATTAAGTGAACCCATCATAGACCAGATTTGAAGATAAAATGTACTTTTAGATACTGGTTGCTATATTTTATCTAACTCTGTATACATATATAATCTATATGACCATGTCATTATGACCTTCCGTATAATAAAGTAAGCTGTGACGTGTGTTACTGTATGTTTTTTCTAGTATTTATCAGGATCAGATCAAAAGACCCATTCACACTGAGAATTTTTCTAAAATAATGCTGAATACTTAAATTTATGAACTTATCCTGAGACTTTGAATGTAGTAATGATGCATATAAGTTGTCTTACATATATACATGAAATAGGTCCAAGACTTATCCAACTATTTTTTCTTCTAGTACAGTCATGACAGTCAAATAACTAGTATTCATAGACAACTACATGTATCAAATTCAAGCAGTTTCCCAATCCAGGATTTTTAGGGGCCCCAACCTAGACAAAGTTTAGAGAGGAACAGACAGGGAACAGAATAAAATTGAGAATGGAAATGGGGAATGATGTGTCAAAGAGACAACAACCCGACCATAGAAAAAAACAACAGTAGAAGATCATCAACAGGTCAGGTTAATGTGGACTTCTCGCACATACATGAAACATTGTGAAACAGGTCCAAGACTTATCCAACTATTTTGTCTTCTAGTACATGCTCATGATAATATTCAATTTAAAACAGTCAAGTTACTAGTATTCATAGACAACTACATGTATCAAATTCTAAGCTACATCATGTACATTGAAGACGGTCTACAATGTATATGATGTAGCGAGAAGTCCACATTAACATGTCAGATTAAGGTTCAAAGGCAATATTTTGCCCAAATTTTATGAAAATTAAACAAGCCAAATTAATTTCAATCAGGATGTTAGGTAACACCTTAAACCACTATATTGCTTTTTGTCCGGCAAGATTGGACATCACTTACGTCACTGAAAAATTTTGTAGAAAAATCTAACGCCATAATCATAGGCAAACCCAGTCATTTTCCAGTGGGGCTGGGGGCTAAGGCCCCCACCTTTTGTGGCAAAAAAAAATGGTTGTCAGATCATGCTGATAGGGAATCACTGAAGCAAGACTGGATCAGGCCCCCTTAGATCAATCAGAGCCCCCCCTCTCTTATAAACAGTTCTTGAACCGCCACTAACAATGTCAATGGAAAAGTAATTGTCGTATGATGTCAAAAGTTCAAGCGTGACAGATTCTCAGGTCAAGCGGGACAGATTTCCAAACAGTGATACAGTGTATTCAGATTGGTGTATATAATTTGTACATGTACTAGTATATGTCAATGTATGTGCAAAACAATATTTTGGGACCTTTAAAATACTGTTTTTTACCATGTTTATCTTCTATTTATGTTAATTATCATAATTCTTTGACAACATTTGGCAGAAGGTCCATATTAGCCTCATGTCTGACATTGTCTGTATAACAGGGTGGTTTTAATCAATGAAAATCGTCTCTACCACGTCTGTACAAGATATGACTGGTTTCTATGCAAACCATTACATCAGAAACATAAGATGATAAGTCATTGCATATTGTCAATCAATTTTTATCACATAAAGGACAATTTATATACCTTGACATATCTTTAAAACTTAGTGTAACAAAATCAACGACTTAAAAAGCATACCAACAAACTTTAAAGTTATTGGCTTCGCTGAATCTTCATAATCATAATTACAGTGAGTTGCACCCTTTGACAGCAACGGAATTTTCGCGAGGTTTCTACAAATAATATTTTATGAGTTCCACGTAACGTTTGTCTGAACTTACCTTTTATAATATTATAATGAGTTGTAAAATTTCACTATAATTACCTCTGTTTTGGCCAAATCAGATTATACAACTTGGTTTCCACGCACGGTCTATTTTATAACCAGCCGGTAGGCAACCGGAAGACAGGAATTAAGGTGAAGGTCTTATCTAATAACTAAACACAGAAAAGTGTGTGTCACCAAGGACGTGCGCTTGGGCGTGTTATTAAAATATTGGCTCAATATTATCATCTTTATATTGAGCCTTGAATTTGAGGTCGGATAACTTAGCAAAAATAAGATAATTTTATTAACCAATAATGTAAATGTTTCCACATGTATTTGGGGCATGAACCCCCCTTTTTTTTGGACCTCACAAAAAAAAAATTGTTTGGTGTTTTTTTTATTTATTTGCAATTTTCTACAATGTATAAACAGATATCAAGTCTCAACAATCAATTGCTAGTCGATTACAATAACTTTTTTACTTTCCATATGAGCCCCAAGTGAAAAAAAGAAGCTTCGTTCACTTTGGGCTCGTACATTTTGTCGTATGGATAGTAAAAAAGTTGTTGTAATCGACTAGCAATGGATTGTTGAGACTTAATATCTGTTTATAAATTGTAGAAAATTGTAAATAAATTAAAAAAAACACCAAATATTTTTTTGTTTTTGTAGGTAAAAAAAAAAGAGTATCGGCCCCAAATACCTGTGAATGTTTCCAATAATCAATAATGTATCTTTCCAAAATCTCCAATCTCAGTAGAGCCGGCTAGACCCTGACCAACTAATTTAGTTTACCTGTACCTTAAAAAATATGCTATCCGTTCATTAATTTGAACTGAAAGATAAATCATAGGCCAGTAGTTATCTTAGACGTTTTATACAAATACAAATATTTTATTGGCACAAACACAATTACAATAATTGACAAAGGCCCATATTACAGTGCATTACAACAATGAATACAGCATACATTTACTAGTATTTAAATATGTTATAAATAAGAAGCTAAAATCTCGTTTCTATACATCAGACATTTATGTATATAAGAACTAGTCACTTTCAGGACTTTTAAAGAATTACTATTAATACAACTATTAATATTTAGCTGATTTTCACTACAACATGTAGGAAGTATATTTAATATCTTATTTTTAAAGTTAAATCTATAGTTTGAAAAAAATTCACATTTCAGTAAAAAGTGATTTTCATCTTCTACCTCACCTGATTTACATACATTACAAACTCGTTCGTCGGTGGCTAAACCTAGATATCGCCCCTTTTCAATAGCAAGATTGTGTGCACTCAATATTTGAAAAAAATGTATACATTTGATAAAACATTACACAATGTAATAAAGATTCTGAAAACATGCAAAAAGCATGTCTTCAAAACCCAAAAGATTTGATAAAATTTGCATTTGAAATAATAGTCAAACACAAATCTTTTTACTGGTAAACTGTTGGCTGCCGCTCACTAAGACTTGGCAAAATAGCCATTGCTATAGAAAATATATGCTATTTTGCCGGCTTAAATTTTGTCGGTGCATGCTGACAAATTGCCGCTGCCTTTAAAATATGATAAAATATGACATATTAACAGTGTGTGATCCAGAACTTTTTATAAGGGGGGACCACTGACTGACCTAAGGGGGCCGCTCCAGTGACTTCCTATATAATCAACCATTTTTTTCCACAAAAAGGGGGATAACCCGCCCCAGGCACCCTAAATCTGTCGATGCATATTGAAGGGTGGGGTGGGATGACTTGGGATACTCCATTTCAAAATTCTGCTTCTTGCATTTTTCCCATTTTTTCAATCTTTTTCCGTTCGCACAGTCACTTTTCCCCGGCTTCGCTCATCCAACTTCTGAACTCCTAGTATATCACACGCACTGATAGTATGTCATCCCATGTACTCGTCTTATATAACTCAGTCGTAAACTACTGCATCACATATATAATATCATAGTGCAACTTCTGAAGCAAGGTTGTCGGTTGTCCGAACTTTCACGAAGTCCTGCGTTTAACACCGATTGTCGAGTTATAAGCTTAGAACTGTCTTTGATTGGAAGTTGACCATAGTGCTGCTGACACTGACGGGATGACTCGTAGACATGTTATTTTTTTTGCCGTTGTTTTTTGCTATAGTTATCATATGTTTATATTAACTGATTTTGTACTATATGTATATATGTATATTTATTTTTGGCTGTTTGTTTGGTCTATATCAACCACACTTGCATTATAATGCATTAGATGTTCAAAATAGGTTCTTAATCTACATCTTACTTTAAGAACTTTGTTCTCAATATATAAAAAAAGAAGATGTGGTATGATTGCCAATGAGATAACTATCAACAAAAGATCAAAATGACACAAACATTAACAATTATAGGTCACCGTACGGCCTTCAACAATGAACAAAGCCCATACCGCATATAGTCAGCTATAAAAGGCCCCGATAAGACAATATAAAACAATTTAAGCGAGAAAACTAACGGCCTTATTTAAGTTATATTCTATCTCTTTGTTTGTATCAGTGGCGGATCCAGCCATTTTAAAGGGGGGGGGGGTGAACTATATGTCCCCATTCAAATACATTGATCGACCAAAAAAGGGGGGTTCCAACCCCCGGACCCCCACCCCCCTGGACCCGCCAATGTGCATTGTACGAACATTATTGATGTTTTAATGTTTATGCCCTATGGGGCCCATACAATTGGAACAAAAAACTTCTTCATTTTTTTCATAATAGTCTCATGCAATTGTTTAAAAAAAAAACACACACCATGACGTAATGCAACAAGCTGTAAGGGTATATAAACTGTTTTTAGAGACTAACATAGCTACCAGTATATATACTCAAGTTGTGCTACAGGCTAGCCTGCGTCCAAATTCAAATGATTTTATACAGAAATTTTACACGATACATTACTATGTCCTTTCAGCACCTGCTCTTGGTGGCTCCTGTTTTTGGATAACCACATATTAGTCTTATTCATGTGCATTAGCCACAAGGAGGACTATAATATAGAAATCTTTTCAAGTGTTAGTTTATGCTTGTGTGGTCAAGTGTTAGTTTATGCTTGTGTGGTTAAGTGTTAGTTTATGCTTGTGTGGTTAAGTGTTTAAGTTTTCATATTTCTGTGTAACATTGGCTTGATTGTCCTTTAAGCACATGCCCTTGGTGACTCCTGCATATGAACAACACTCAGAACTATTTGTTCATGTCCATCAGCCACAAAGAACTTAACTCAAAAGCTTTTTCTATTATAGATCTAATGCTGCTTCTGGTGCATGGCCAATAAGCACTAAACATACTGGTTTATGTGACTTCATGTATTATTAACTCAATTTATATTTCATGTGTTTTTTCAGTTGTATTTCTATTTTTTATTTTCTTGTGTATTGTCTAATATTGCAATTGTGTGATAAAAAACCGTGATTATGCCAGTGATGTTGTTGGCTTTTTTTCAAAACTACCTCTACCCTTTTTTATTGGGAAAATATGCCTCATTTTCATCAAATTGGGAAAATTCAAATTAACCATGAATTTGACTGAAACTTAAATTTACAGACCCATTTTCAAGAGTCAAACCCTGCTCTAAAATAACACCTCATTTTGTCAGTGATGATACAGAAATAGACCCTCAGATCTGCAAATATAGTCATTTTAGGCATGAAATATGTTTAAATGAGTGTTTTTTCAGTTTGTATTCATGCACAATTTCTACTGTGACAGCACTGTTTGGAAAAAAAATCGTATTTTTTGGGAATAATTCTAAGCAATTTGTTTTCAAATTGGGATTCCTCTCCAGGGGAAAAAGCCTTTATTCTACACAAATTTAAGGCAAACAATATCACTGTATGCCTATATGTTGGGTCCTCTATTGGAATTAAAATTTATCTTATCTTATCTTATACTCTATATGTTATATATGTTATACCGCATAGAGGGTTATTTTCGCGGGGTGCAAATTTTCGCTTATTTTCGCGGAAAGAACTAAATCGCCAAAATAAATTCCGCCAAATCAAAGGTGTACATACAAAGGTATTAATAAAAGTTTTTAATCCGCCAAAATGATAACCGCCAAAATATTTCGTATACCTTGTTCAATGAAAATCGCGAAATTTTACACCCGCGAAAATAACCCGCTATACGGTATTGTAATGTCTTATTATGACTTAATTACTTCAATCAGTGTACTTGATTTATATGCTCTTTATGGGCCCTGTAATTTGGAAAATAAAATATTCTATTCTATTCAATCTATTCTATATTCTAAAGCTAGTGCAATTCCCGAATATAGAAAAAATAATGAAAACATTTACCTCTTTTTTAAGATCTGCCACCAATAACCAAATTCCCAAAATGACACAGATAAAGATATACCAAAACAACCTACGTACATATTACCGTATCTGGACGAGGAAGAAGATCTGACCTCTACACAGTCCTAGGGACATCCAACTGAACATGGTTATCATTGCAATTTATACCATAAATCTCTCACATAATATAAATATATTAACCAAATATATATTTGCCGACTGCCCAACGTAAACTAGAGGACACCGGATTTATAACAAATAAATAAACCATAGGCGGATCCTGGGGGGGGGGGGGGGGGGGGCTGGGGGGGCCCGCCCCCCTTTCGTGGGAAAAATTTGTTTGATTATATAGGGAATCATTGAAGCACGACTGGAGTAGGCCCCCTTATGTCAGTCAGCCCCCCCCCCCCCCCCTTTTTAGGAAAAGTTCTGGATCCGCCACTGTAAACATGATGACATGTGAAATATAACAGCATGTGTGATATAACCATACAGCATATAACATACTGAGTTGTAATAAATAATAAATCATCCAAATTTCTCCATGATCCTAAACGAGCCCACCGGCCAGGAAAAACCAACTATGTCGATAGACAGCGTTGGAAACCTGTGTCCAAACCCTAAATTAATCGATTTTAGCTAATTTGCTCGAAAGACCGTATAGTAAGTATACTTAAAGATATGGCATATAACAACAACACAAAATGATATAAAGGCCTTAGGGGAACATGAAACTTTAAAATAACCCTACGTGCATCAGTACATTCAAAAAAACGTATAGCTCATAAATCGAAAATAAACTGACAACGCCTGGATAAAAATGAAAGTAGTCAAGCAGACAAACAATAGAACACATGACACACCAAAGAGAACTAAAGAATAATAAACACGAACCTTATGTGCTCCGGAAGGGTAAGAAGATCCTGCTCCACATGTGGCACCCGTCGTATTGCTTATGTTATAACTAATCCGGTAAATAGTCTCATTCGGTAGGTCACATTCATGAAAGGGAAGGGGTTTGTAGTTACGACGTAAGGAACATATCCGATATCATTTGTGAAACGACTTTTCCATAACGATCAACCAAATCGTGATGGCGTCCGTAAAATTTACGACAGGAATATTTCAATTTCACCTTTAGGAACTATTGGTTTTAATAGCTTTATTTTAGTAGCAGTCCTCTATCAAGAAAATCATGATAGGAAATGCAATTGGGAGACATATACCCCGTATGCAGGTGCTGCTGGAATGTTGCTACTTATAAATGGAAAGTTCACAATTGGAAAGCTGAAATCATCTCTTTTGTCGTAAAGTTTTGTTTTTAACCTACCCTCATTGTCGATTTCTAGATGTAGGTCAAGATAAGAGGCCGACTTAACTGTATCTGTTGTATCCTTTATCCCTAGATCGATGGGATAGATGCGTTCCACATAGTCACAAACTTTTGAATTATTTAGTGAAAGAACGTCATCTATATAGCGGAAAGTAGAGTTAAAGGATATTGCTAACTTCTTATCTTTTTTCCTAAGAAGTTCCTGTATGAAGTCAGCCTCATAATAATAAAGAAACAAATCGGCACGAAGAGGGGCACAATTGGTTCCCATTGTAATACCGACAGTCTGTTGAAAAACACGTCCTCCAAACGTTACAAATATGTTGTCAATGAAAACATCAAGCATCTTGATAATGTCAGTTTCAGAGAATTTTTTTGTTTGAATCAGAGTGATCCTTTACAAAGTAGGATTTATCCCTCCCTAAGACAAGATACTTGTATCTACGTTGGCCATTCTTTTTTATGAAACAAAGCAATACCAACTTTTTCAATTTGTCTTTTAGTTTTGGAATGTGGAATACTTGTATAAAGTGTAGAAAACTCAACAGTTTTAATATTATTGCAAGATGAAAGGGAGTTAGATTGTATGTACTCTAGAAGATCTTTGGATTTTTTAAGTATCCACATCTGATTCACGTCACCTCTAGAATAGGCAGTTTCACAATAACTTTGAAGCCCTTCTTTGATTGCTGATAAAAAAGATGTTAATAATTTAGAAAGAGGTTTCGTGAAGTACTTAGAAGACCCAGAAATATACCGTTGTTTGTAAGAACACTTATGTAGTTTATATAATTAGGTATCCAATACAGTGATGGAAGATCCAGTTCTTCATCTTTGGTTGAAACTCCAAAGGAACATAGAACATACCTGATTATCCAGGATTTCCTCTTTGGTAAGTGTCGTGAGGAGTCAATACCTAATTCGTTTATCAAGTAGTTAATGTGATGAGTTTTACACACAAACACGATGTTGTTTTGGGCTTTATCTGCGGGGACAACAACATATTTGTTTTGTTTTGGAAGTAGAATAAGTGTTTTGTAGTCTTTGGGTCTTTAAAGATTGACGTAGCATGGACATTGATAGACCCATTCAGTTTCTTAATTCTGATCCAACTTTGATTTTGGTCCGCAGCAAAAACTCAAAATAAGCTAGGAAACGAGCACATTGAGTGCATAATCACACCTTTCTACGTGAATTCGAAGTGATTTATTTAAGCTGTATTTGGCAAAAAAAATAGGAATTGTGGGTCTCAATGCTTTTCAACATCATACTTTGTTTGACCGTCTTTACTTTTTTTAATGGAGTTTCTATGGTAAGTCTTTTGTAGACGAAACACGCGTCTGTCGAAAATACAGATTTTTAATCCTTTTATCTATGTTGAATGTATGATTTTTATTTCAAAAATGTGAGATGGTATATCTGAAAACCTGCATGTATGTATTCTATATAATTATGTCCCTTTGTGGTGGTCATTCCTTACTTGATATACACATAAGCAAAGACATTTGTTTACATTACAAATAAATCATATTCCAGGGATTTCATAATCACAAATTACTTAAAACCTTTACTAACTTCTTCCATAAATATAAAGATTTTGTTTTGAAGTTTGGTTGTATCTGCAGAAAACTTATTTTCAACGGGAAAGCACATCATCGTTGTTATGGAAATGTTGTTTACAATTGCCCGGAAATTTAGAAACGATCCGGGTAAACTTAAATCGATCCTTTAAATAAACTTATCATAAAAGGTTATCAACACTGTAATTAGATCATTGAATATCATTTTTATTGGTATTACTATTGATTTTGTTATTAGTAAAATAAAGCAAACTAATTAACCCATCGGATGTTGGATGTGTACTGATTGATAAGTTTAGTCTTATATGCATGATTTTTCATTAGTTGTTAGTGGCTTTGAACTAGCTGTTAGTACCTACTAGTACTCTCAGATTTGTACTTAGTTTCTTTTTTATTGTTGGGATATACAAGTACCCGTTCAAGTCCACTAGATGTGTGGTAGTTGTATTTAAAATTGAGAATGGAAATGGAGAATGTGTCAAAGAGACAACAACCCGACCAAAAAAAAAAAACAACAGCAGAAGGTCACCAACAGGTCTTCAATGTAGCAAGACATTCCCGCACCCGGAGGCGTCCTTCAGCTGGCCCCTAAACAAATGTATACTAGTTCGGTGATAATGAACACCATACTAATTTCCAAAATGTACACAAGAAACCCAATTTAAATAATACAAGACTAACAAAGGCCAGATGCTCCTGACTGGGACAGGCGCAAAAATGCGGCGGGGTTAAACATGTTTGTGAGATCTCAACCCTCCCCCTATACCTCTAGCCAATGAAGAAGAGTAAACGCATTACAATACGCACATTAAAATTCAGTTCAAGAGAAGTCTGAGTCTGAAGTCAGAAGATGTAACCAAAGAAAATAAACAAAATGACAATAATACATTAATAGCAACAGACTACTAGCAGTTAACTGACATGCCAGCTCCAGACTTCAATAAAACTGACTGAAAGATTATGATTTCATCATATGAACATCAGGCACAATCCTTCCCGTTAGGGGTTTAGTATCATACCATCATAACATATATGAGAAGAACATAACCCGTGTCATGCCAATAACTGTTTTTTAAATACATGTATTTAGTTCCGATGCAAAGACCCTATAAGTGAATCAATATTAACGCCAAAATATGCAATCTTTAATGACCTGACAACAGTATCGTAACTATATCCCTTCTTAATAAGTCTATTCAAAGGTTTTGTTAGTTTAAGAGGTGAATACTGACACCTTTGTGCTTTATAAAGAATATTTCCATAAAAAATGGATGTGAAATACCTGAACGTATAAGAAGTCTGCATGTTGAGCTATATTTACGAATGATGTCCTTATACCGATGATAAAATTTAGTAAAAATTTTGACTAGTAAAAAAGTTTTGTATCCATCTGATGAGTTAAGCCTTTTTCAACTGGATTTTATAGTTCGTTCTTATGTTGTACTGTTACCTCACTGTCCCAGGTTAGGGGAGAGTTGGGATCCTGCTAACATGTTTAACCCCATCACACTCTGTATGTATGTACCTGTACTCAAGTCAGGGGCCTGTAATTCAATGGTTGTCGTTTGTTCATGTGTTACATATCATTTGTTTTTCATTCAATTTTTTGTATATAAATTAGACTGCTAGTTTTCTCGTTTCAGTTGTTTTACATTGTCATTTAGGGGTCTTTTATAGCTGACTATGCATGTGGTGTGGACGCTCATTGTTGAAGGCCGTACGGTGACCTATGGTTGTTTATTTTTGTGTCATTTGGTCTCTCGTGGAGAGTTGTCTCAATTGCAATCATACCTGACATCTTCTTTTTTTTCTATATTTATATAAAAATGAAATCCTGATGCATTACACGAAAGCTTGGAAGACTATTTTAGAAAAATAGTGGCGCTATTCTGGATTATTTTTTTAACTTCTCTGTAACCTTTGTACTTGCATGGTTTTATGAGAATAAACTATCAATCTATCTATAAAGGATTCCAAAACAATCAATCCTTCTCCAGTTATGTTATGTTTAGTCGAGTATTGTACACATATACATATAATTCTTGGTTTAGTCGAGTATTGTACACATATACATATAATTCTTGGTTTAGTCGAGTATTGTACACATATACATATAATTCTTGGTTTAGTCGAGTATTGTACACATATACATATAATTCTTGGTTTAGTCGAGTATTGTACACATATACATATAATTCTTGGTTTATTTGATCGAAAGTAATTAATGATCTATATACTTTCGGTAACCTCAATGGGTCCCCGTTTAGTATTAAAATTCCGTCTTGCAGCAGGTTTCTTGGTTAACTGTTTGGGTGTCATATTGAATGGTTTTGTTCTATACCTTGTCTCAGTCACAGAATTTTGCGATTCAGAAGTTTTCTGTTTTTGAAATCTTGAAATCGGAGATTTAGAATCCATTGAACTAGTGTTTGAATAATTGGTTCCTTTAAATATCTGAAATTTTGGTAAAGAAGCGACATCAGATTCAGTGTTGACGTCATCGGATTCAGTTTTCATGTCATCGTCTGCATTACCGCGTAACGGATTGTCATCATTATGGTCATTTGCCGTCAAGTTTTCACTAGCGCTTTCTACATGTGAACTTACTGTAATCATATTGTCCGTGTCATCAGTTTTGGACAGGTTTGTATCTTGAGTCAGTGTTTTTTCCTGACTACCATCGATCGATATGTTGCCATTAGAAACACTAACGTGAGATGCTAACACTTTACTTCCGAGGTGACTATTACCTCGACTTTGAATATCATGAAGTTTAGGAACTTGAGTAGTGACACGGGAACTTCTATTTTTTGAAGAATAAATACTACTTCGTTTGTAATTTTTGATTGTTTTAGTTGATAAACGTGGACTGCTCATTGAAAGGGTTTCATGTTGAGAATTCGCTATAGATAGGTCAATGCTATTGGCATCAGCAGTGCTTTGATTTCCCTGAACACTTTGTACACTTGAAAATGCGTTTTTAATATCTTCATTCCTAAATGAATCAAGTTCTAATTGCGATTGAATGTCAGTTGCTTGAATAAAGGAGTCACTGATTTCTAAACTTCCCGTTTCGGTTTTTGGAAAGCTTTTATTTTTAAAGTGTGCTAAAGATCTAGCTTTCACGTCGGTATTCCATTTCACTTCATATGTAGGGTATATTTTAGAACCACCGCCAGGTTCGTGGTCCATGTTTGCAAACGACTCCACTTTAGATGCCACATCTGCATATTTTCCTGTCCGTTTAATAGGGGGAAGGTATCGGACGTTAAATTTTTCGCTTGGATCAAATACAACTTTATCATAATAACCCTGATCTTTCATTGTAAAATGAGGGTTCCTGTTATGATAATGCGGGTTGAAAGAATTTTCGACATATTTTCTGTCCGACGTTCTATTTTTCGTCTGAATCTGAGTTCTCGGGTTAAATGACCTTTCAATATAATGACCGCTAGCTCTTGGCGTGTACACATATTTTTCATTGTACGACTTTTCAGCAAAGCGAACTTCTGCCTTTCCTGGTGCATATGATGGATTTCCGCCAAATTTGACTCTTGAGTTTTTTTTAACATGAACACCGTTTCGACTTAATTTTAATGCGTCTACAAATCTACCGTGCCAGTTTGCATTTATACCTCTTGAAATGGGATCACCTTTAAACGAATGTTTCCAATCATCTTTTAGCGCAGGAGTGTGGAAGTCAAGCACACCGAGAACACGTTCTTGAACACGTTCTTCGTGTTCTCTGATGTGTTCTTTCGTCGGTTTATCCGTGCCATAAATTTCGAATGGTGATTTGTCTTCTAAAACCATGTGATTTGATCCAAATTTTGGATGGCTGGACAGAACCGGATATTTTATATTGGCCATAAACGGTGACCTTAAATCCATGTTTCCAAAGGTTACTTTGTGATGTTTTTTCATAAAGAGGAACGGTTTATCTTTTGGTTTTGCACACTCCGATCTGTCCATAGTCATGATGTAATTTTTCTTTGGTGGCAGCTTTGGCAGGAAGTTGCTTCCACAAGAAGACGAAGTTTCTTCTGCACATGCGTGCTTCTTGTGGGGATACGGATTTTTTTCATTCTCTTTTAATATCACGATAAAATCCCGTTTTGGAAATTCCTGTTTAGCCGTATCCATTTTCTATACTTCCTTTTTCGTTTGTGTACTATCTGTTATATTTCATAATCATGTTTTCATGGCCATGCTGGTGGAGTGTGAACGTGTCACACAAAGTATGTGATCCATATATAAACACTTTTTTGTTTTTTTGAAGTTTTCCCTTTTTATCAATGACACACAACACTCTATATATCCTATATTGACTTAGGTTATAAACTCCTTTTCGGCAAACTAACAACAAGTTTGAAAAATAAGAATGAACGAAAGGTTATTTTAAAATTTTAATATTTATAATTAAACAATGTTACTAATTGATATTATAAAGGATTTATGTACCGTGAATTGTTTAAAACGTACTATGGTATCAAATTACATTCAGGTGAAATTGTTCACGTTAATTTCTTTTAAGTAATTGATTTCCCTAGATCAACAATGACAGTGTTCTTTATCATACCGTCTTTAAGAAACAACAATATGTAACATGTAGTCTTATTTGGGAGCCCGGGGGAGTGCGCCTCAAAATTTGCAAAACAAGGTTTATCCTTATGGCTTCGTACATACTATATATACGGGCGTATGACATTTGCGCCGATTTTGAAAATTTTCATTCTTTCATTTGCGCCGATTTCATTTTTTCATTTGCGCCGATTTTATATTTGCTGCTAATTAGATTTACAGGTAAGTTGACACTTGTACATGCACTTTACTAAAGTAAACCATTGATACAATCTTGTTGTTCATTTATGTTTAAGGTTATTTTGATTGATATTATTCTGGAACTTCGTTGTACATGATGGACATATTACACACTGAAACGAGCCGAGGAGTCAATTTTCTAACCATTAGGCTGTGGTGAACGTATTAAAATGTTGGTACGCATTACACTAGACATTTTGGATCTGGTGAAGGTAACAAAATGTTGGTACACAATACACAGTCATTTTAACTAGTGAAGGTATTCACATGTTGGTACACAATACTCTTCTCATTTTGGCTGTGGTGAAGGTATTAAAATATTGGAAGTCAATACACTAGCCATTTCAACTTTAGTGCAGGTATAATTTATAATAATGGTACACAATACACTTAGCCATTTTGGCTGTGGTGAAGGTATTCAAATGTTGGTACACAATACACTAGCCATTTGGACTATCGTGAATGTATTTAAATGTTGGCCCACAATTCACTTTCAATTTGGCTGTACATAGTGAGGGTATTAAAATTTAGGCTGACAATGTAAGGGGCAGTTATTTGATTCATAATACACCTGCCATTTTGGCTGTAGTAAAGGTATTTAACTGTTGGTTCACAACACACTTGCCATTTTGGCTGTTTTAAGGTTTTTAACTGTTGGTTCACAATACACTAGACATTTTGGTTGTATTAAGGTATTTTAAAACTGTTGGTTCATAATACACTTGCCATTTTGGCTGTAGTGAAGGTATTTAACTGTTGATTAATAATACACTTGTCATTTTGGCTGTAGTGAAGGTAGTTAACTGTTGGTTCACAATACACTAGACATTTTGGCTGTAGTGGGAGTATTTAACTGTTGGTTCACAATACACTTGCCATTTTGGCTGTAGTGAAGGTATTTAACTGTTGGTTAATAATACACTTGCCATTTTGGCTGTAGTGAAGGTATTTAACTGTTGGTTCACAACACACTTGCCATTTTGGCTGTAGTGAAGGTATTTAACTGTTGGTTAATAATACACTTGCCATTTTGGCTGTAGTGAAGGTATTTAACTGTTGGTTCACAATACACTAGACATTTTGGCTGTAGTGGGGGTATTTAACTGTTGGTTAATAATACACTTGCCATTTTGGCTGTAGTGAAGGTATTTAACTGTTGGTTAATAATACACTTGCCATTTTGGCTGTAGTGAAGGTATTTAACTGTTGGTTCACAACACACTTGCCATTTTGGCTGTAGTGAAGGTATTTAACTGTTGGTTAATAATACACTTGCCATTTTGGCTGTAGTGAAGGTATTTAACTGTTGGTTCACAACACACTTGCCATTTTGGCTGTAGTGAAGGTATTTAACTGTTGGTTAATAATACACTTGCCATTTTGGCTGTAGTGAAGGTATTTAACTGTTGGTTTATAATACACTAGACATTTTGGCTGTAGTGAAGGTATTTAACTGTTGGTTAATAATACACTTGCCATTTTGGCTGTAGTGAAGGTATTTAACTGTTGGTTCACAACACACTTGCCATTTTGGCTGTAGTGAAGGTATTTAACTGTTGGTTAATAATACACTTGCCATTTTGGCTGTAGTGAAGGTATTTAACTGTTGGTTCACAATACACTAGACATTTTGGCTGTAGTGGGGGTATTTAACTGTTGGTTCACAATACACTTGCCATTTTGGCTGTAGTGAAGGTATTTAACTGTTGGTTAATAATACACTTGCCATTTTGGCTGTAGTGAAGGTATTTAACTGTTGGTTCACAACACACTTGCCATTTTGGCTGTAGTGAAGGTATTTAACTGTTGGTTAATAATACACTTGCCATTTTGGCTGTAGTGAAGGTATTTAACTGTTGGTTCACAACACACTTGCCATTTTGGCTGTAGTGAAGGTATTTAACTGTTGGTTCACAATACACTTGCCATTTTGGCTGTAGTGAAGGTATTTAACTGTTGGTTAATAATACACTTGCCATTTTGGCTGTAGTGAAGGTATTTAACTGTTGGTTCACAACACACTTGCCATTTTGGCTGTAGTGAAGGTATTTAACTGTTGGTTAATAATACACTTGCCATTTTGGCTGTAGTGAAGGTATTTAACTGTTGGTTCACAACACACTTGCCATTTTGGCTGTAGTGAAGGTATTTAACTGT
Organism: Mytilus trossulus; assembly: GCF_036588685.1. NCBI lineage: Eukaryota > Metazoa > Mollusca > Bivalvia > Mytilida > Mytilidae > Mytilus > Mytilus trossulus. The sequence goes on along the minus strand of NC_086385.1, from coordinate 51,019,100 downwards.
TGGTTAATAATACACTTGCCATTTTGGCTGTAGTGAAGGTATTTAACTGTTGGTTTATAATACACTAGACATTTTGGCTGTAGTGAAGGTATTTAACTGTTGGTTAATAATACACTTGCCATTTTGGCTGTAGTGAAGGTATTTAACTGTTGGTTCACAACACACTTGCCATTTTGGCTGTAGTGAAGGTATTTAACTGTTGGTTAATAATACACTTGCCATTTTGGCTGTAGTGAAGGTATTTAACTGTTGGTTTATAATACACTAGACATTTTGGCTGTAGTGAAGGTATTTAACTGTTTGATCATAATACACTTGCCATTTTGGCTGTAGTGAAGGTAATAGGGTAGTTATTAAACTGTTACACTGATCATTTAGGCTGTCGATGTAAGGGGCAGTTATTACACTGTTGGTTCACATTCAAAATATTTGATTATGAATTCAGATTTGGATTTTATCCCTAGTAAGAGAAAAAAGTCTTTGGCAAATAGTTCCTTGTAAGAACTCCACAGATATAAAATGGAAAAATACAAATGTCTATGATAAACTGGTTTAATATTAGATTTTCTAGGGTTATATTTTTGAATTAGATTTTGAAATGTTCCACTGGGTAAGAGGTTCCTAATATAAGTGGCATATCTAATCTAAAAGTTCTACAAAGTGTTGACTGGGGCAAAAATACTTTGCAGTGTAACTAATACAACAACATGTTTAGCTCTGTATATATAACATTTTATTTATATAGATTTGTAATACTACTAAAAAAACAAAGTAGATGTAAATAAGTTCAATCATATAACAGTCACATACAACCCTGCAAATAATAGGTAACAAAAAGTGTTAATATGTTTACAGCCCATGTAAGCCTCTTGTTTTCAAGAAAAATGTCTGATCAAGAACCAGGTTGGGCCTCTTTTTTAAGAAAAAAAACCTTGTAAACTGTGTAAATTATGCCAATAGAATAGGATGGTTGCTCCTAGGAAGAAAATAGTTCAGAATTAGTGTTCAAAATGCTGCTTGTGTGATACAAAGAAATGTTAATACATCAAGGTAAGCCTCTTGTTTAAAGGGAGATAAACCATTAAGCAAGTAAAAAAAAAGAAACAAAATTTTCACCACAAGATTCTGTTGGTTATAAACATTCTTTAAACTTATTTTAACTAATTTCTTCATAAATGTGTACATAATCACTTTCATTTCACTTAAATGAATTTATTATGCAATTTGTTTCGGTTTCTATTTGGATGATCATAATAGATATAGGAAGATGTGGTGTGAGTGCCAATGAGACAACTCTCCATCCAAATAACAATTTAAAAATAAAACCATTATAGGTCAATGTACGGCCTTCAACACAGAGCCTTGGCTCACACTGAATATGCTTATTTGTGCTCTCCCCTGATTCAGTTATATTTCGTTTTAGAAGATATGTTTCAGATAACCTGACTGGAATGTTAAAAGTGTTAAGTGCATATGTATATATTAGGAGCATGCATATCTGGAATGTTCTGTTAATAAAACTAAGCTTTGTTTAGCTGCATACACTTGTTAAAATAACATTTTTTTAAACAAAGAGCCCATTATATGCATGTGCAAAAGTACTCCACTTAAACTTTGTTCTTTTCTCGTAGAAAATTCTATTTACGTAGCAAATTAAGCAAAGCACAAAAAAAGTAAGATTCATATGTAACCTTCACAACATTTTAACTGATATAGGCCACACTAGTGCAGCTATTTTAAGAATGCTTATTAAAGCGTAAGCATGGAATGACACATTTCTAGCATCAAACACCCTTTCTATAAAATACTAAATTACATATCATAATAATTCCACTTTTATATCAATTAAATGACTTAGTGCTTCAGTAACCATATTTCTGTTGGGAATTCTTTTGTTTTTTTGCTTTTAGTTCCATCTAGCACACTACACAACAATTTTCCCATGATTTTAAAAATCAGTATGATGTGAGAGAATATCAGTTTATCCCATATTTGTGACAATTTATGTCATTTGTTAATGCTTTCATTCTTATAAAATATCTACAATCAAGATCCCAACTCCAGCATTGATATATAATATTTTAAAATGTGTACATACACTTAAACACATGCAAAAAAACAACATGTTTGATTTTGACGACTGGAATGTGATAACTGTTATTGCACATAATGATATGATTGTAATGAAAAGTTAATGTTCTTTTATCGGTAGAAATGCTTGAGATTCCAAATAAATATAGCTGTCAGTTTATACATGGGTCAAGGATATAGGGTATTGACCACTCAGAGGCCGAATATTAATTCAAAGTATCATTGAGGCTGAAGAGTAAGTTTGGATAAACTTCTACTTTCTTGTATAAAAGCACTTAAAGATTTATTAACCAATTATAGAAAAATACCCTGTTAGTTCTTTATTAGTAAAGGGCATTGACCACTTAGCGACCAAATACGTATTCAAAGTACAATGGCAGCTGAAGAGAAAGTTGGGATATAGATCTATTTTCTTGTAAAGGACTAATGAATTCAATTTAATACCAATAATAGCAAAATACCCTGTTAAAACTTGCTGTTTTATAAATGCATGATTTTTAAAATTTCTAATTGCTAATTTCCATAAATTACTAGCAGGCATGAGAATTATGTAATATGTTTATCATAAAAAAATTTCCTTACTTAGTTTGGGAGAAAAAAGTCAAGTTGTAGATATACCGGTAATGAAATCAAATTTCGGGATTTTATCTTAATATGTAATTTTATAAAAATTGGAGGCTTTATTTCTTTTGATATATTGCTCAACACATCTTAAAATATTTAATTGCAAACAAAATTCAATTTATCTTAAATACTATATTACTAAAATCTTCAAAAGTTTGCAAGGCAATTGAATTATATTTTTCTCCATTTTATTATTTTAGCAAAAATATATAAAAACAATATGCTTAGAAAAACTTAAATACATAGAATAAAATGATATTTTGTTTTAAATATTTGCATATATGTTGTATATATATAACACTCAACAGAAATAACAATTCATAAAAAGACTTACTTATAGAAAAATAACAAAAAAACATCACAAATTTGAAACATAAATTTAGATATGTATTAAGCAGACAAAAAGTCCTTTTTCCCTTAAAAAACACATATATCTAAGTATTAGTACTTCTTTCATAAATTAAGGTATATAATAAAACTTGAATATATTAGGACAATACAGATCAAAATTTGGAATGTCAAAAAATATAGACACATTTATCAACAAATCACCATTAAAGCACTTTAAATTTTACCTTGCATACAAGTAAAGACCAATTGTGTACGCCATGCATTCATATAGTTTCATACGAAATTATCTAACATGGCTGTTATTTTATCTAAAGTAAGGTATTTATATAAAACATTAGAAACAAATAAAAAGTTGCATAAAAATAAGATCTGCATTCAAATACAGAAAATACTTCATAAGTACTAAGTGATTTCACATTATTGCTATCCAGATACTGCATTATGGGTAGTGAACAAATTTGAAACATGATTGGTTGAATTTGTCACATGACCAATGAAAAACATAACAATCTGGATTACAGTCAGTTAAACGATATCCCATAATCCCAAGCAGTTCCTGGAAAATTAGAGTGAGCATGATAATTTAAAAGATTCCAAATTTCTTCTTTAATTCTTGTTGCTTCCACTGTGGTTTTGTAACAAAATCTTGGTATTTCATTTTAAAAAGTCTATCAAAGTCTTCTGGACTCAAGTGGATCTGAAATAAACAAATAATAAAAAAAACAAATTGGTTTTAATATTTCTGAAGTCTACACTTTCCTAGCTATAGTAATTTATTATATATGTTTATACAGAAATAACTTGAATACATTTTACACTTTCAGCAAAAGTGACCTCTGAATTTCGTTCTGCTTGTTTGTTTGCTTTGGGTTATATTGCTCCTTTCTTTTTATTTCTATGTATTCATACAATTCAGGATTTCAAAAGGGCTTTGGTGGCAGAGTCAACTAAGTAATTCATCTACTGCAACACTAAAGTATCAGCACTAAGGTTATGAATTGGAACCCTGCATGTGGCAAATGTGATCTATTCCAATCTCAATTGACAAGGGTTGTCAGTATTCCTGTTGAAGGTCTGTCTATTGGCAAGCCATTTTCTTTCACCAATAAAAATTGACTACCATATCACACTGTGCTGAAAGTGGCATACGACACCAACAATAAATAAAATCAATCAGGTGTTTAATGTAGAGTGATATAAGGTAAATTCAGTCACAAAGCTCTTATGACACAAGCAAATCATGAAATTGAAACTGATTTGACAGAATGTTATCAATTACTGTGATGTCATTTATTTTTTGTGGGTACCAATTTTCGTCGAGTAAGGAAAATTTGCATTTTTGTAGATATTTGATTTCATGGTTTTCAAAAAGTCTGCAAACAATCATACAGAAAACTTGTTATTTGTTGAACATTTAAATTCATGATTTCCTTGTATCAACGAAAATTGGTATCCAACGAGTAATAATGAATCCACAGTTGTATGGAATTTGAAATTATGAAAGTTTAAATATGATTAACCAATCTATTTATAGACACCTACCTCTTTACATGAGGGGTCCACACCACTTGGAAGTTCTTCTGCTGACACAGCTAATTGTTCTAGGGGGTATTTAGGTACAGAATCATAACTAAAATCTCCATTGACATCAGACTGAAACAAGGAATGGTCAACTTTACTACATGTATATCAAATCAGTATACCATATAGGGTCTGCATGGAGGTTTTCATTTGTATATTTGTTAAATTTTGGGCAAATTTCCTTTATTTTTGCTCATTCTTTATTCTTTACTTTGTGTCATTTTTTCTATATCATTTATTCAACCCCCACCCCCAATTATTCTCTATTCTGTATATCCCATCCAGACCCTCATTGGCAGATCCAGAAGGGGAGGGGTTCTGGGAGTTGGAACCCCTCTTTTTTTGGGCCGATCAATGCCTTTGAATGGGGACATATAGTTGGACCCCCCCCCCCCCCCTTTTAAAAATGGCTTGATCTGTCCCTGACCCTCATATCTCATATTAGTACTGATATTCTAACAGTAGTAAGTATAACACATTTATGCCCCTTTTTCGCTTAGAGGTTCTCATATCAGGCAAGTCAGGAGCCTGTAATTCAGTGGTTGTCATTTGTTGATGTGATACATATTTGTTTTTTGATTTTTCATTCTTTGTATATAAATTAGGTCGTTGATTTTCTCGTTTGAATTGTTTTACATTGTCATTTTAGGGCCTTTTATAGCTGACTATGCAGTATGATCTTTGCTCATAGTTGAAGGCCATACAGTGACCTATAGTTGGTAATTTCTGTGCCATTTGGTCATTTGTGAAGAGCTGTCTCATTGGCAATAATACCACATCTCCTTTTTTTTTTACACCAAAGAGAGGCTCTGTCTGGTATTATTTATAGGGTATGGATGACTTACTGCTTTCACTAATGTCAAGGCTTCATTTCCATCTCCTAAATGTTGCATTAATTCTTGGTATGATTGTCCTTTCTGAAAAAGAAGAAATTAATTTAAATAATTTTAAGACTTCTTATTCTAGCTTCGTCATTACAAGGGCTCTCCAAGCATGCTCATGTGGACATATCTTTTATGTGTTGTCAGTTTATTTTCAACTGTTGAGTTTGAATGTCCCTCTGGTATCTTTCACCCCTCTTCTACAGGAGAATGCTGAACAATATATCTATATATTATGATATGTCTGACTTGCTGCTTATAAGTAATAATTAACGTCAAATTGATTTTTTTTTATAGTATTTTAGCTGCAAAATATATGATATTGGAATGCTTTTTGTCATGTTTCTAAACTTGATAACATTATTTGCACTGAGCATTTCCTAGAATAGTAAAAACGATCATCTTTTTTTCCATTGTTACAATAGGATAAATAGAAGCAACATTTATAAATTATTTACAGTGCCAGATTTTGATGACTGTAAATTGAGGAATTATTGCCTGATGTTTATGAAGCAAAACATATGACTAGGTGAGTTTCTCCATAATAAACATCCACTCATGTGAAGTATAATTATATTATCGCAATTTTTTTCTAATTCAAATATTTGATAATTTTGATGCCATGAAATAATTCCAGTAAATCTTTTCCTTTTAATACTATAATGTGGTACATACACATTTTACCGGTCCAACTAAAAAGCGCCCGGGGAAAGAAAAAGCGCCTGGAGAAGGAAAATTAGCGCCGGGAGAGGAAAATTAGCGCCCAAGGGAAGAAAATAATAATAATTTATAACAATATTTATTTCCTTAAAATATAACTAATCAATGCTTGTTTTGTCCTTAATATGAATGGGGATATGTACGATGCTACATCTAAAGTGGTGTTGAACTTTTACATTTTAGATTTCAAAATTGTATATTAGTAAGTAAATAAATATAAATAAGAGTAATAGAAGAATCATGAAAGACACTGTCCTTGATCAAAATGTCTATTTTGTCACTAAAAATAATTGGTGGCTGAGGTCTAATATTTTCGCAACTGCATGGTGAACACTTTTTTTATACAGATGCTGAGATAGATTTATTATGACTTTTTATAAAACTAAAGCGGTACATGTATAGTAATGTTTTTTTTTGCTGATTTATTATGTGTACCTCTTTTAATTTTGATTAAATTAATATTTATCTGTGAAATTTGTCTTATACATTTTTCATTTTGATATCGTTTTTTGAAAAACATGTCTTTTGATGTCTTACATGTTATAAATCTTCCGCATAAACTGTGATCCATTATAATTCAGTCTTTCGAAATAGTGTTCATATATTATTGTTAAAATTGAAATATTAATTCTTGTTTTGTGCTTTATTACAAATGTCTGTTATCTGAATTTGCAAATTACTTGTCTAAAAATCAATATCCATAACTTAACAAAGTTGTCTCATGCCAATAAAATATCTATATATTTTCCCCGTGCACTTTTTCTGTTCTCCGGGCGCTCCCGGGCACATTTTAGTAGGACCCCATTTTGATCAAATTATCTTTCCTTTCCATAACTATTCTCTTTTCATATATATATAAAAATGAATTCACAACAATGTTTATAGTTATAAATAAATAGATATGCAAATATATTGGTAACATTAATTCAGGTATGTTTGATGTGCTGTATTTGTTGTAATTCTTGAAAATAATATAAATTAAAAAAAAAGAAAAATACTTACGCTCCACATATCTCTATCCCACGTTCCAAAGAATCCAGTAAAAGTGGGAGGTTCCAATCCTTGTTTAACCATATACATAGGTGTGTCTGGGTCCCTGCCTGCTGGATCTGTGTCTATGTATTCCTGAAACAGGTAACAGATTTAAATGGATGACAGTTGTTAATATTACAGTATATAGAAAACTTTATAATTTCAATAAGCCAGTCATGTTTGGATCTATATACTTTGTACTTTACACAGTTGCTGGGGTCGTTGAAACTCTTTATTGACTGCAGAAATATTCTGGTTTACTTTTCTGGAGTTATGGGACATTTAAAACTGTCAGTTTTGGAAAATTATACCACATCTCTTTTTAATACACCTAAATATATCATCCTGCAAGTTTTTCGGATTAAAATTGGGGGACATATAGTTTCCGCTACTGCAAAAAGTATGTAGCGATATTCCTCCGCTCGAGACTGTACCATTTTAATATTTTAGGCTTGTCAAGCTTGCCAAGCTTTTCAAATAAGTAAAATTAAGCTGTTAAGAGTGGAGAAATATCATAACACATGAGATTAATAGTGATGGAATCTGTTTCTGATTTTTCTCCCTCTTATTAGAAAATTCCTGAAAGATGTACATGTGTTCTTTAATGACATCATCAGACATGGTTGCCTTTTCATAACGCCATGATAGAAAGTTCAGAAGAAAACAGGAAAATATGACATTGTGATTAAATTTGGGACAATCATGTAGATAACAGACAATTCACAAGAAAAGAGAAATAGTTTTCTCACACAGTTGAAAAAAGGTGAAAATATGACGAAAACTAGAGAAAAATAAATCTTAATCTTCATGCCTGTGCTAGTCTTGCTGCTTCTTTTTTCTCTTGTTGATTTGCACCACTACCAGTCCAAATATAAACGCTATCCCATACGTCTAATATCATCACATCATCTTCTACTAAATCAGGCTGCAAATACAATAAAATACATTAAATAATATCACACACTACCAATCCAGATATAAACGCTATCCCACACGTGTAATATCATCACATCATCTTCTACTAAATCAGACTGCAAATACAACAAAATACACAAATCATATTCGAATAATTCTTATTTCTTCGAAACCAACTGAAAATCAAATATTTTAATTTAATTATATACTTCTTTCTGTATGTTCTTATTTGACAATGCCCGATTTCGTGTTGTTACATCTAATAGTCTATTTTTGTTGTGCATGTACAGATATTGTGTCATGAATGGATAACCCATATCCTTTGTTTTTCTATTATAGATAATTATAAAATCTTTTAACTGGTGAGGGTTCAATGATAATTGTTAATAACATGACTATTAACAATAAACAGAAATTGACAAAATATCAATGTGAAAACACATCAAGAGTAAAGCATGCTCACATGAACTCAATTTCAGGAAGCTCTAATGTGTTGTTTCTGAGTGCAGGGTCACTCAATGTCATTTGAAGGACAGACAGATGGAAACCATTATACCCCTTCCTTTTAGAGAGTGGATTATAAAATTGTGGAAATTATCAACAAACTTACAAAGATGCAGGTATTTTTTTGTGACAAGGATTAAGAGGACGATATAGTTTTAAACAGATTCATAATCTCCTATAAACTAAGGTTGCGAAAACAATCACTTAAATATAAACATCAATATTATTTCTTACCTGCGCAAAATCTGGTATTTCATCACAGGTAAATTTACCAGCTGCATTTGACAATTGAAATAATCTAGCAGGATGTCCACTGTCAGGTTCCTGAAACAGACAACATAGTCATTTAGACATTGGAATATTTAGCTATAATAACTTTACAAAACAAGAATGTGTCCAAAGTACACAGATGCCCAAATCGCACTATCATTTTCCATGTTCAATGGACCATGAAATTGGATAAACAAGAATGTGTCCATAGTACACTGATGCCCCACTCGCACTATCATTTTACATGTTCACTGGACCGTGAAATTAGGGTCAATACTTTAATTTGGCATTAAAATTAGAAAGATCATTTCATAGTTAACATGTGGACTAAGTATCAAGTTGATTGGACTTCAACTTCATCAAAAACTACCTTGACCAAAAACTTTAACCTGAGCTTCACACTATCTTTTTCTTTGTTCAGTGGACCCTGAAATTGGGGTCAATACTTTAATTTGACATTAAAATTAGAAAGATCATATCATAGGGAACATGTGTACTAAGTTTCAAATTGATTGGACTTCAACTTCATCAAAAACTACCTTGACCAAAAACTTTAACCTGAAGCGGGACAGACGGACGAACAGACGGAAGAACGAACGGACGGACAGACAGACAGACAACCGCACAGACCAGAAAACATAATGCCCCTCTACTATCGTACGTGGGGCATAAAAACTGTTTAAAAAAAAATACATCACAAACCAGATGAGACAATATTTTGAAAGCAGATATTGAACAATTTGAAATCTTGCAATGTTTTTATAACTGGTAAAAATTCAAAGGGATAGTTTTGCAAATAAAACTCACATTTTAAAAGTTTGTTAAAAATTCCTTCAACAGCCCCTTGCTCCATTCAGTATAGGTAACTGTAAGATTAGTGAAGTTTTTGGGCTTTCAAAGCGCACAATAATGTGTTGTGATTAAAAGAGGGAAGAAAGATACCAAGGGACAGTCAAACTCATAAATCTAAAATAAACTGAAAACGCCATGGCTAAAAGTGAAAAAGTCAAATGGACAAACAATAGTACACACGACACAACATAGAAAACTAAAGAATAAACAACACCAAAAACGAGGGGTGATCTCAGGTGCTCCGGAAGGGTAAGCACATCCTGCTCCACATGTGGCACCTGTCCTGTTGCTTATGTGTTATTCAATAAGTAAGTAGGAACACAATTGTTCCCTTTTATACTCAATCCACTAAAACTTACACATAATGTCCACGTGAAGGTACTAGATTTGTTATCCTATTATAATTTCAGTAAAGCATAACTCTATTATCAAAGTAAATAAAATGTACAAGCTTAAAGGTTTATAAATAGTTTTTCTAGTCAAGCAGTTAAAATTTTACAAACTGATTCTCCAAATCATTCAGACATGGAATAAATAAAAAGGTGGCTATATGAATCCCTGTTATACCTGTAATCTTTTATCACTAGAGTATGGTTTCTTTCCTCCTAAACATGTCCAGAAGTCTTCCTTCTCTTGACCTTCAAATACCATGGTAGGATTTCTGGGAAATAAATAAATAAATCACAATTTCATAAACAAAAAAAACTCGATTCATAGTTGTTGTCATATCTTAATTTTATTGCTTTAATTAAAGAGTGAACAGTTCTAATCATGTGGAGATACATTTTGACTATTCAGAGTTAATTAAGGAATGACTGTAATATTTTTTCTGTCTATGAAGAAATAACATAAAAAATTTGGTGCACACTGAATAAAGCGTGTTATTTAACAGTGTGCACCAAATTTTTTATGTTATTTCGAATAGACAGAAAAAATATTAACAGTCATTTCTTATAATTTAATTCTAAATTCCTTTTTAAGCCGTAGAAAACCATGAAAAAACGTTGATGACGTCACGGTCACATGACTAAATTATGTCTATGGGCTCAAAACAAAATAATGTCGGCCAACCAGAAGACGGTTTACATCCAAAATTAAATTATTCTCACATGTGTAAACTGAGTGCCTATTTTGTAAATTTTTATTTGGGTTTCCGAATTCTTCGCATACTTTGTTGTTTAAATCTCATTTTTTCATGTTTTTTCGAGCAAATTGGTAAAAAAACAACTTTAAATTATTTTGTTATTTTTTGTACATCATGTAATGATGATTTTAATTCCTGATTGTTGTTAGGGTACAAACCCTACTTTAAGCCACTCTATTTACCTAGGATGTCTAATTATCATTAAGAGTACTATTCTAAGAAGCTTTGTCATACCTGGGAGAAGCACTTGCTATTCTCTTGGCCATCTCTCTCTCATCTCCTGTACTACCCTATAAAATAATGTAAATAAAAATTCAGAACCAACTTATTTGACCTGTGTAAAATGGAAATGACCTTATGCAAATCTAAATCTGAATGATTTTGGAACATTAAAACAAAATTAGAAATGAAGTTTGGTTGGATTTGCAGGATTCTTTATAGTAACTGCTAAATTTTCAAACAGTTGTAGAATTTTCATAGATTTTTTTCAACCCTGAAACAGGTATCAAAATTATTGTAATTGCTACTCAACTTTAAAGTAAACTACCTTAAGGTGGTATGAGAGTCTAAAATCAAAATGATAGAATTTGTTCATACTTTGCCAAAACGTAGTATCTATTGATATATGTTGAAAAATATAATAAAAATGATAGGTCACCGTGCATTTTCTCAAGCTACAGGACGTGACAAAATATGGACCTTTGGTTCTCTGTTTTTTACAATACAAGATGGAGGAAGACACCCATACCACCTTAATAGCCTGAAACTCTATTTTCCTTGATAAAAGGTAGACTGACAAACAGTGGGATGCACAGACCAGAAAGCGTAATGCCCTTTTACTATGGCAGGCTTGCTATAAACATTTCCCGATAGTTAACTTACCTTTCCTGACCAGATATATATAGCTTTCTTAGAGAATATAACAAAAACATCATTAGAGTTTAGTGATTCTGCATCTAAGTCCACTTGTACTGCTTTAGTGTTGAGGGGGTTTGTACCTCGGACCTGTAACATGTATGTGTCACCAGGTCCATTCGTGCTCTTTTCTCCATTTTCCCAACCAGCTTTTCCTCCCTGAAATTGAAATAATAAACTAAGGTATTATTATATTCGTCAGATTTCATTTTGCTTTTTCCATCTTCCAAATTATCTTCCTTTTAAGATTTGTTGTTGCAGAGTTTTTGGTGGTGTAGGAAAAATTCTAGACAAACTTTGAGCCTTTGTAGGGGCAGGTAAACCTTTGCAGTGCATGTTATACATTACATTACCTTTTACAATGCATATTAATAGACAGTTTAATATCTTGTAAAAGATGCCAAGAATAATCATTTGATTATTTACTTTTGGAAAATACATTTAGTAGGTATAATGTCATCCTCTGTGTGTTACTTAAGTTACCTTTAATAAATGCCTTACCTCAAAGATTATCATTTTGCCGTCAAATATAGCCATAAAATGTACTGGTTCTTTCCCTTGTACTACTCGTACCTAAAATCAAAAGTCAACAATAAAATAACAGTAAAACCATATTAACATAACATAATTTTTGTAAAACACATATTTTTTTGTTCATTTTCAGTGCCATTCCACCCCAAAAAAAATTTGCTGGACAGAAATTGTGGAAAAATATTAATGTATTCTACTTTATATAAAATAGAATTGTAGCATTGCATGCTTTTTGCTATAAAAAATCGCAATAATTATTTAAAATTATTCTATCACAAAACATTTTCAACTTTTTGACCAATTATGTATAAATAGAAAAATATTACTCTGCTCATGTTAATATTGAAAAAAAATATATTAGTAGATAAAAGACTGATGTGACCAAAGTGACAAAATACTGATTGAATATTTCACTGTAATCTTGAACTTTATACATTAGTGACATGTGGTACATATACATACTTGTACAGCTGCTCCACCTAAAGCATCATCTAACTCTACAGCTTTCAATGCTGATGTACCTCTCTCATCTGTTGTAGATTTTGCTCCCTGAAAGATACAATAACAGACACTCAAAATAAAGATCTACAAAACAAACAAATTTTATTTGCACTTGTTTGTGGGTCTCATTGGGGTCTTAGCGTGACGCGGGATTTTTTGTAAGTGTGACACATGAAAGTCAAATTATTGTGTCGTGAATACGGGAAATGAGGTCTTGCGGGACCCGGGAAATGACAAAAAAAATGAGAATTGCTTACATACATAGCATAAGCGGGATACGGGAATCTGACAAAACTGTAAGCGGGATCTGGGGTTGGAACCCCCCAATGAGACCCCCTTGTTTTAGAATCATAATACAATTGACTTTGAATCTTCCATCTTTAAACCAGTTATGAGCAGTAAATGTAATTACTATTTTTTCAAGAATTACATAATTTAAGTCCTTTTCAGTATCAAATGGAATCCTGCTTGTAAAATTATTGAATTTTATGCATAACATAACACACTTAATGCAAGCCTTGTACTACAAACTAAAGATAAGCATAAGAAGCTCTTTGGAAGTCTTACTTGACAATAATTTGTGACATGATTGTTTTTGTCAGGATCATTGTTATTGTCAAGATGTGGATACAAGTATGGAGGGCATTACTTGCCAATAATAGATGACATGATTTGTGCTGTTTTGACATAGACATTAGTATGGAGGGCCTTACATACCAATAATAGATGACATGAGTTTTGCTGTTTTGACGTAGACATAAGTATAAAAGGCCGTACCTGCCAATAATAGATGACATGATTTGTGCTGTTTTGGATGAGGATTTAGGTATAGAGGGCCTTACCTGCCAATAATAGATGACATGATTTTTGTTGTCTGGATGAGGATATGAGTATTGGATAACATAGCAATCGCCTCCAAAGAATTTTCCCATGTGATGTTTCTCTTGTGGAACCAAATCAAAGTTTTCTACTCTCCAAACCTACAATGTATCAAAATAAAGGTTTTAAACACAGTAGAACAATAACTGAAGGAAATACTATTTGTCATTTATACCTTTTAGATTTGTAATAGATGTAAAAAAAAAAAAAAACATGCATACATGACATAATTTAGAATGTATGGATTTATTGGTTCAATAACTTTGATAACAGTATTATTGCATGAAACTTGTTTCATATGACTTCAAGAAAAGTGTCAAAAATCTCCCCATGAACCAACACACTTTTTTGTGTAATTTGCATATATTTCAAATGAAACATGCACCTATAAATTTAATGACCATTGAGCCTGCTAAAGAAAAGTGTAGCAAAAATAAATGTGAAAAAAACTTTTGACCTTTCCAAAAACAAATTAAAGAAGAGTATGTCAAGTCAAGAGCCTGTAATTCAGTGGTTGCCAATTTGTTGCTGTGCAACATATTTGGTTTTTGTTCATTATTTTGTACATAAACTAGGCGGTTAGTTTTCTAGTTTGAATGGTTTTACATTTGTCATTTCATAGCCTTTTATAGCTGACTATACAGTATGGGCTTTGCTCTTTGTTCCACAATTTGTATAATGTTAATTTCTGTGTCATTTGATCTCTTTTGAAGAGTTGTCTCAATGGCAATCATACAAAATTTTATCTTTATGGAGATGATGCACCTGCTCAAGCTTTGTAATTTTCAAAGTTACAATGGGCAATAACTCTAGAATGGTAAGTGGCTCACTGACCTAAATCCAAACTCTGTGCATGTGTGGTTGTTTTGAGAATTGTGCTTCATAAAATTTGTATGAGACAAATTATTGTTCAGAAATGAAAATACTTGCAATTTGTCAAGTTATAATAGGGAATAACAGTATGTGACTCACTGCTCAAATTTGAATTCTCTCTGGGAGTTTTGGTTCATACATGTATCATTTTGAAGAAGTTTCAAAAAATTTGGATGATAAAGTTAGTGCGAAAAATGAAAACAGATAGCAGGACTAATGAATGAAAAACAGATGGTCCCGGTTAACACTTGCTGCTCTGCTGCCTACAGCGAGGGCATACAAATCTTTTAACTGATTTGAAAAAAAAGTTTTTTTCCATTGAGTTTAAACTCCAACTAATATTACCTCAGCTCTTCCTGATCCATCATCAAACATTTGTGTCTCTGCTGCTAGTTGTCTGTTTTCATGAAGTGTTGTAGCATCAAACTTTGTCTGAATTGTTTTTGCTGAAAAGAATCAAAAGCATATGTTATTAAAGACAGTTTATGTATATAATTGTTTCCCCTGCTATTCAACACTATCCAATAATATTATCATACTGAATCATATATGTTTTCAGAATCCATGCAATTTTCAGATGTGGGGTTCTTATTTGTTTTGTTTTTTAATCTACAAAATTTAATCTTAAGGTCTGGATCTACATATGTAACAAGACATTGAGATTTGAGCTTGTCTTATAATGTGTGGTTGTCTGTTCCATGTTGAAGGCTGAATGGTAACCATGAGATGTATTTTTTTAACTTGTATTTTAGTCAAATATGTAAATAGGAATCAGGAAATAATGATGAAATTAATACACAAATATTTTTCAAATTATCAATTGTAATCTATTTATTTAGCAAACTTACCAACTCTATTCCTACTATATACTTTTCCTTCAACTTTAGGTTGTGGCCAGTCTCTAAATAAACATTTAAAATCTGTGGGTTCTCCACCCTCTACAACTCTTGTTACACTGGTATTAGGATCTAACCCTTTCTTATTTATAAAACCCTAAAATTAAACATCATTTATTAGTGTGGATGCACATAAATGTCTCTAAATAAACATTTTAAAGGTTCTTCATTGTATACAACTCTGGTTACACTGGTGTTGAGATCTAATCCCTTCTTAGTTATAACCCCCCCCCCCCCCCCCCCCAAAAAAAAAAACAACCCCCAACCCAACATCATATTAGTGTTTTTACACATATATGTCTTGTAATAAACATCATATATTAGTGTGGACACCGATAAATGTCTCTAAATAAACATCATATATTAGTGTGGACACATATAGATGTCTTTAAATAAATATCATATTTTAGTGTGGACACATATAGATGTCTTTAAATAAATATCATATATTAATGTGGACACATATAGATGTCTCTAAATAAACATCATATATTAGTGTGGACACATATAAATGTATTTATATAAACATCATATATAAGTGTGGACACATATATATGTCTCTAATAAACATCTTATATTTAAGTGTGGACATATATAGATATCACAAAAAACATTTAAAATATGTAGGATTTCCATCCTCTACAACTTTTTTTTTCTATTTTTCCACCATTGCAAAAATGAATGCATATACAAATTTCGAAATTTGGAGTACCTTTATTTTAAAGTAGTGCTTAACCAGAGTTTTTTTTATAGAGGAAATCAATCAAGTTGCTACTAATCATTTTAAGTACCAGGCTATTTCTGAAAACCACAAACATTACATACTATTGCATTTCTCATTGCTTCTGATCTTTCCTTCTTAGATGAATCTTTACCAATCCAGGTCCATAAACCTTGGCTACCATTGTCTATAATGTAGGAGTCCTAAAAAACATATAAACAAAATATTTGAATTAAAACTCATATCTCTCATCGTATTTATATTAATTAACAATAATAAAATTGCATTAACAGACATTTTTCATGATTAATTTCAAAGCATTTCCAAAAAGTGCTACAAGACAAAACTAGTGTTGTCAAAATGTACACTTCTGCCTAACCGGTTACTCAGATATTTGTTTGAATGATTAACCAGTTAACTGGTAGTTTAAGATTGAAAAAAACCATCTTGATCTCGTAGAACTGTCAAATTAATTACCACGACAACAATTTTCAAAGAAAACATAACTTCTTAATGATTTCAATACAAATTTATATCAAATCTATCAAAATTAAAAGAAAAAGTACAGTTAACCGGTTAGCGTTTTTGGTATTCAGTATTCATTTGTTCAAATGGTTAACCAGTTATACGGTTAACTGTTGTCAGACAACACTAGACAAAACCTATGATATTCTCTCAATTTTTTTAACACTTTTTCAGTAAATTGATGCATTTTCAAAATGTATCTTAGTTTTAACAGTGATCATATAAACAATATCCTAAATCATATCAATTGTCCATCTTACCCCAGAACTCATATCTTTCCTGGACAGGGGACCAGATTTAACCTCAGATACTTTAAGAGTACCTTCATCTTCAGAACACCTGTAAAATGTAATAATTAAATTATTTACTAGGTGTATCAAATCATATCAAGAAAATTATTATTTTTCCTCAATCAATACTGTATTAACTTGAACATATATATTGATGACATGTGTAATTACACATATAATTTTATGACATTTGTAATTACACATATAATTTTATGACATTTGTAATTACACATATAATTTTATGACATTTGTAATTACACATATAATTTTAATTACGATTATAGTTTGACAATATTTTAACTTACACACATAATTCATACCCGTAGCCAGGGGGGTTCTGACGACCCTCTTGAAAACAAATAAGCACTGTTAATGTCAATGTTCTGTTTGAATTGAGACTGTTAAAGTCGAGTTTGTGAGTCGAACGAACCCCCACCCCCCCCATATAATTTGATGAAGTGTGTACTTACACATATAATTTGATGAAGTGTGTTCTAACACATATAATTTGATGAAGTGTGTACTTACACATATAATTTGATGAAGTGTGTACTTACACATAACATTTGATGAAGTGTGTACTTACACATATAATTTGATGAAGTGTGTACTAACACATATAATTTGATGAAGTGTGTACTTACACATATAATTTGATGAAGTGTGTACTTACACATAACATTTGATGAAGTGTGTACTTACACATATAATTTGATGAAGTGTGTACTAACACATATAATTTGATGAAGTGTGTACTTACACATATAATTTGATGTACTTACACATATAATTAGACGAAGTGTGTACTTACACATATAATTTGATGAAGTATGTACTTACACATATAATTTAATAACATGTTTCCTGTCCATTTTGTCATCTGATCCTCCAGCTTCTTTAGATTGAATTTCATTTCTCTCATTTAATGGAAGATGTTGTGCAAACATCTGAAAATATAGAGACCACTTACAGATTTGTATACTGTATTTTGAGAAATTTTGCAAAGATTTTTACTGCAAAATTTACACCAATTTTTAACTGTCAATTCAAATGCTTTCAAATGAAACATAAAAAGTGAACAAAGCAGAAATTTGTCAAGACCAAAACTGTGAAGAAACACAGAAACAAACAAAAAATTACTAAATGACATACATTATATGAACCTATGAATATCTAAATTGTGTTTTGATAAGTAATAGCTACCAATCAACCATCATATTCACCAGAAATTAAAATATACATTTCCTTGGATACCTTAGGCCTAAAAAAAAAAGATATGTGTTTCCGATAACATCATTTTGAAAAATAGGGTTGGTAGGTCGGAATCCTATTTTTTTTTTTGACATCGTAAATGAAATCTGGAAAATTATCATGGTTTTTCCAAGTCCGGATCAGTAATTAGTTTAAAAAACCGGAAGTGTGCCATTTGCAATGTTTTTGAAGCACCTGTTGTGCAAATTTCTTGGATTTTAACCTATTTGGAATACCTTTTGACGTTAATAAAATGTTTTACTGGCTTTCTATGCAAGAGGAAGCAAGAGAGAAAAATATTATGTCATCTATCAGAAGCCTGTGTCAAAAACAGGGTCGGTTGATAAATTATTTTTTATTTTTTTTGGAAGATCTAATAAAAAAGTTAGGGTCGGGGCTAAAAAACAGGGTCAGTCGGGTTACCAGAAACACAGGTCTTTTTTTTCTCGGCCTTATTGTATTCAAAACAATTTTAAATTTGGGTGTATAATCTGCCAGTGAGTGTTGGTTAAAGCAAAATACATCTAAACTGTGATGCATACTGGTAACAAAACAGTATTGATATTCATTTGAGTAAAACATCTGATTTAATGGCTACTGGAATCTTTGATTTATATTAGTAAGATTGTCACATGTTAATCATATGACCATTATACATTTCATGACAACATTTCCCACACAAATATCAACTGTCAATGAAATTTCTCAAATAAATGAAATTACTTTTAATTCGTCTGGGTCCATTTTATCTTCAGTTCCATCTTCTACGATGATTATGTTGGTTTTCATTTTACCTGCTCTCTCGTCTCGTAAACTGCTGGCATGCATACATCCCTAAACGTAAATATATTTAAAGGTTAGAGACACATAAAATATAACAGAATCATGATGTAAAACAAGAAAGTGTATGTATAGCCCTTTTCACAAAAAATCTTAAGTGTAAAATTTATCGTAAGTCTAAAATATTCCTTAACAATTCAACTATATATTTTTATCGAAGAGTAATTTTACCCTTTTTTTTGTGAAAAGGGCTACAGAATACTAGCACATTTCTATGCTCAGTGAACTATAAATCAACATCTTTACCCAAATTCACATTGTAATGAAAATGACTGTTCTAAGATTCAAGTTGATGGAAAGTAACAACGTACTATTGGTTTAACTATTTTTCTTTAAGGGTATTATTTTTTGTAGTGAGTGAAATCCTTATATTTTGATGGGTTTTTAAGAATCATTTTCAGACTGCATGAGAAATATGTATTTCTTTGAGTACCACAATCAATGGTCCAGTAAAGCGTAAATTGCAATGAAAAAAGTAGATCCTGTAACCAAAATTCTTTAATAGTAATAAAATGACAAATCTTTTTCTTTTTATATACTCAAATTATTTTTACACCAAATTAATGATGCAACAGAATTTGTTGTATAAAACGTATTTTTTTTACAGCTTTTTACTTACCATTCGTTTTTCTGTGACACTAGCCTCTTTTCCATTCCATACAAACAGAACACGACCTAAATCTAGAATGAACACATCACCATGATTCATGGCCGACCACTGCATACCTGCTGCCTAAAAATACAAATAAAATTTGGTAAAGAGACTGAAAAATCATTTCTCCCTTTTAATCGCCATACATCTAAATACATTTGTATTTTGACATTTCATTGAATAATAAGGGTAATACAATCATGTAACTGCATATACAAAATCTTGACAAAAATTGAACAATAAATGGGTGCAATCCAGTGTAACAGTACAGTATACTTTTTTTCACTTACTTTTTACCCTTCAAGCCTAGATTTTATAATTTTTACAAAATGCTTTATGGCTTATGTTTCAAATTTTTCTATTCAAAGATCTGATAATTTGTATAATATTTTTACATTCAAAAACTTAATTCTTTATATTTCTTCTCCAAAATGTATCAACAATTTATTAATCATTTTCACGAATGTTAATGTCTACTTCAAGAAAAAAAGTGTTTCGATGTAAACTATGTTAAATAACCAGTAGTATTCTAGCAAAAATCAAAGAGTCAAAGCAAAGCAAAACTTGGTATTTCCTAACATTATTAGAAAGTATAATAACCATCTGATCAATACAAAATCAACAAAGTATTAGGATTATTGTTTTAAAACTTTATTCAAATGATTTCAAACAGCATACACAAATAAACACTTGTTTAAAGTTTTAATAAACTGGAAACATAAATTTCCAAGCAAAAACCAAATTAAAAAATTTTGTTTCCAAACATTCTAGCGTTAGTTGAAAACCATTCAGTTAAAATGTTGTCATCAAGTATTTTATTTAATGGTACATTACAGTAGTTGTCTCTGTTCTTTGTAAGTTGTTCTTATAGCAAAGCTTTTAAAAATAATTCAACAACTTTTAAACAAAACTGCAACAAAACATAGATGTATACTGAATTTCATATGCACACAAAACATAAATAAAAGGCATGGCCATGAAAATTATTCCATTCCCAGGTAGATAGTCAATAAACATTTCCTTTTATCATGTCTGCACAAAGCATTAGCATCTCCAGAGAAAAAAGAAAATGAAGCAAGAAAAGAAGCCATTCTTCTGAATAAATAGCAACTCCACAATTTAACTATTCTTTAATAGTTATTTTTGCTAAGAATAGAAAAACACCACAAACAGTAAAGCTATTTAAAATATCTTGACTGATTAAAGATTGAATCCTAGCTGGTTATGAAAAAAGATTGATGTATCATTCCATGAGTAAGACCAAACTAAATTAATAAGCCAGTTAATGCCTTATGGGTTCCCTATTGATGTCCTGAGTATTTCAAATACTGCAAAATGCCCACCTTCAATTTTTAATTAGTGATTATCCTTTTTCCTGAACCTTGGGGTAAACAATCTTCCTCTAAAAGTTTTCTCGTTTGAATTGTTTTACATTGTCTTATCGGGGCCTTTTATAGCTGACTATGCGGTATGGTTTTTGCTCATTGTTGAAGGCCATACGATGACCTATAGTTGTTAATGTTTGTGTCATTTTGGTCTTTTGTGGATAGTTGTCTCATTGGCAATCATCTTCTTTTTTATATTCACCTAAAGTTTTTCCAATCAGTGAGCGTGATATTACACAACACCTGAACAGGTAGGATTCTGGGGATACTTTTAACACCATTAAACATGCAATAAGGAAGGTCTTCAATCACATGCATATCATAGGTGTAATGTATTTCATATACAACTCTAAAAGTTACTTTGTATTAAATTAATTACAATATATAACATCCTCATATTTAAATATTCTGGTATATCCACAGTTTGAATTATGTATCTGTATTGGACAAAATAATCTCATTTTAGAACTTTTCTATTCAGAATTCAAATTTTTGCAACAATCATAATATTTTTTAAGGAATATATGTCTCACAAGTAATGTTGAAAATTTATTTCAAAATTGAATTCAGAGTCCTTGATTATTTCAGCAAAGTGTAAGATTACACTTTTAAAAGATGATTGAGAAACTGAAATTATACATAAACAAACAAAAATGAGTTATTTTTTATAATCCTGTTGATCCTTTTTAGCCAGACCACACTATATTAGTTTAAAATTGCAGATACAGAACCTGTACAAACAGTACATGAATATAATGAATGCTCTGTGTTACAACACCTGACCTTCCAATAACATCCAGTACACTCAAGTCTGATATATACATTTCATTAACATCCAGTACACTCAAGTCTGATATATATATATATATATGATGCATGTACCCTGAAAACTTCTCCTGTTTATATTGCCTGCAGTAAACTGTAGGTACTAAACAACTTTGCCCATAATGATTGAATGATGCCAGTGATTTCAATGTGAGATACACCCAACTTGGAAAAAAATCTAACCTATATTTTAGTTTGGGGAAAATTTCCAATCTAGCTCAATACTTAAATAAATATAAAATTAGCATTCTAATAAACTAAAAATATCACTATAATATTGTCATTAATTACTCCTAGCATGATAATTGTTATTTTGTTCTTTCTTTCTATTTTTTTTCTATTTTATTAGAAAATAGTTGTTTCCCATTCTTAATGGATAAACTTGATAGAATATGATAGGAAAATAAAGTTTGCTTCAAGCTTTTAGTAACTAATTCATTTTTCTAGCAAACACACAGAGCAATGACAAAGAATGATGCAATCTTAATTTTAACAGAGAAAATGTTGACAGATCTATACAAAAAATCTCATCCTAAAATCTAAGGAAACAATTTGGTTCTCAATCATTAGAAAAATAGCTTTATAACTTAAACATATCTCCCTTCTTCTACCCAGTACAGGGATAATAATTCACTCTTTTAACTAGGGCAATAAAAAAATCAAAGGATTAAAGGTTGTCTCTCCTACAAAACAGGGTAAAGGGAAATAACTCTCTTTCTGAAAACTTTCCCTTTCTGTATCCCAAACTAAGCCATAACATCAAAGTGACCGGTAGCATGCATGATTTAGCCAATCTGTGTATACAACAAAATCATAACTTACTTCCAGCTGGTAATCAAAGTTTTAAAATATATATGTAAAGATATAACATTATTATGTCTCAAATCATATGTGAAGCAAAACTGTGGACACAGATTTATGCCTTGCCTGCTAATTTGCAGGTAATCAAAGTTTTAAAATATATATGTAAAGATAAAACATTATTATGTCTCAAATCACATGTGAAGCAAAACTGTGGACACAGATTTATGCCTTGCCTGCTAATTTGCAGGTAATCAAAGTTTTAAAATATACATGTAAAGATATAACATTATCATGTTAAAATGCATGTGAAATAAAATTGTGAACACAGATAAATGTCTTGCCTGCTTATTTGCAGTGGATACATGTTTTTTAAACAAAATAAATAAGAATATATATCATAATGTTCCAAAGCGTATGTGAAATAAAATTGTGGACACAGATTTATGCCTTGTCTGCCTATTTGCAGACAATACAAATTAACAAAATATAAACAATGTAGATATGTGAAGTTAAGCCAGATATATCACAAATATTAAACTGCGATATATGCATTGCTTGATTATTGGCAGGTGATAAAACATTTAAAAAAACATACAATGCATTATGTCTAAAAGCAAATGTAATGTTAAATTGTGGACATAGATATAATTTTGTCAGGTCTCCTTTTTTTGCAGTTGATAAAAGTTTAAACAGAATATATACAATGTAAATATAAAGCATTATGTCAGAAAGCTCATGTGATATAAATTGTGGACACATATATATGTTTTGTCTGCTTATTTGCAGCAAATAGAAACAATCCATTAACTTGATTGACTGTTCCTTTTTGTATAAGTATAATTTATTGACTGATCCTTATTGTATATGCTTATTTAGTTCTTTTTACTTTTGAATTTTTTAATGACAATTCTAACCGAGCCATATTTTTTACTTATTGTATACAGCTATTAAAATAATATATGAACATTTTGTTAAGGGCTTTTCCATTAAAATGGATGAAGACATGGTAGAAGGGTATGGAAATTTGTTTTATCCAGATATTTGGGTTATGGGTCACTTATTGATATATACGTCTATATGATGCAATCAGATTTGCAAAGTGATATAGAAAGCATGTTAGTTGTGGGAGGATTTCAGAAGTGCCTTCCAACCTTCCCATATCCATCTTTATTAATGGAACAGCCCTAAAGTTAATTGACAATACACAAAGTAATCATACAACTACATTATAACGTACCTCAGTCACTCTAACATGGTGCTTTCCTTTAACGTGTAATAACCTCTGTCTAAATTTATGTTCCACATGGTTGAATCCTGAAGCATGGCCACCTTCAAGATATCTGAAAAATAAACAATATAAAAATTTCAAAATTGTTCCTGTCTTGTAGAAAACGAGACTAAAGAGCCATATCATTTATTAACTATTGTAATTGTTAAATTTATTGAGAAAGGTAAAAACATGACATAAGTTGAAATACATGTATAAAGAAATATTTACAAATATTTTTTAAACACAAAGCAAAACAAAAATTATAAACAAAAGGGAGGGGTCCATTCCCCAACCCCTCAATTATCTAATATTCCCTAAAATAAATTTTACCTTAATCCATAAAAAATACACAAATTAACATTCATAATAATATCTATGCCAACATTTTCAACATGTTAAAGCTTACTTAATGCCTCCTTTTGGTTTGAAATAATTCATAAACAATTTAGATTCATGTCCTTCCACTTCTCTGTGTTGAACTGGTCCCCCTCCCATATAATCATCCAGTTCAACTGTCTTGTAGGCTGCTACACCAGCCTCATCCTAAAATATAAAGGTTAAAAGTAACAAGAGTGCACACACTGAAATGTCTCACCTTCTTTACTATTCATTGATATTATGTTGATAGTCCTAAGTATAAAGCTTTATTACAACTGTCACATAAACTGAACATTAACCAAGATAACTAAATAAACCCCAATGAACATTGAGAATGAGGTCAAGGTCAGATGAACCATGCCAGGCAGACATATACAGCTAACAATGCTTCCATACAACAATTATAGTTGACCTATTACTTATAGTTTAAGAAAAAATAGATCAAAACACAAAAACTTAACACTTGATCAATGAACCATGAAAATGAGGTCAAGGTCAAATAAAACCTGTGCCACTGACATATAGATCATAAAACATTTCTATACAACAAATATAGTTGACCTATGGCTTATAGTATTAGATAGAGAGAACAAAACTCAACCAGATGCTCCGCAGGGCGTAGCTTTATACGACCGCAGAGGTTGAACCCTGAACAGTTGGGGCAAGTATGGACACAACATTCAAGCTGGATTCAGCTCTAAATTTGGATTGTGATTAAATAGTTGACACAGCATAGGTTTCTGACACAGAATGAATGCGTTCTAATGAAATTAAATTTTTTGTTTTCTCTTAGAGCAATTCACTATGCTGTTGAATATTATTCCTCTCAAAAAAATGTTTGAAGAAATTTTCTTTTTATTTATGAAATTTCAAATGAGAAAATTGAACCCAATTTTTTTAATCACATCCCCCTTTCCCTTATTCCAAAACTAATCTCAATTAAAATTTCTAATGGAGTTTGCAACAATTACTACTCATTTAAATACATCATAAAATATTAAGATGTAAAAAAAATGCTTGTTATCACTGAATGGTAAAGATTATTTTAATTTATCAGTTGGTAGTAAAAAGTGAATATACATTGTATATTGTATATACATGTATAACAAAGATTTAAGTTGATTCAGGACAAAGAAAGATAACTCCAAATAAAAAAAATTCTTACAATTAGATATTTCTTGCTTACTATTCTGGACAAAGAAAGATAACTCTAATTAAAAACAAAATTGCTATTTCACAATATTTTGCAATAAGATATTTCTTGCCATTGCGCAATACTGTGCAATTGAAAAGACTTGCTATTGCACAAAACTTAATATAATAATTTTAGATCCTGATTTGGACCAACTTGAAAACTGGGCCCAGGATCAAAAATCTAAGTACATGTTTGGATTCAGCATATCAAAGAACCCCAAGATTTCAATTTTTGTTAAAATCAAACTAAGTTTAATTTTGGACCCTTTGGACTTTAATGTAGACCAATTTGAAAACAAGACCAAAAATTAGGAATCTACATACACAGTTAGATTTGGCATATCAAAGAACCCCATTTATTCAATTTTTGATGAAATCAAACAAAGTTTAATTTTGGACCCCGATTTGGACCAACTTGAAAACTGGGCCGATAATCAAGAATCTAAGTACATTTTTAGATTCAGCATATCAAAGAACCCAACCGATTAATTTTTTGTCAAAATCAAACGAAGTTTAATTTTGGACCCTTTGGACCTTAATGTAGACCAATTTGAAAACGGGACCAAAAGTTAAAAATCTACATACACAGTTAGATTCAGCATATCAAAGAACCCCAATTATTCAATTTTGATGAAATCAAACAAAGTTTAATTTTGGACCCTTTGGGACCCTAATTCCTAAACTGTTTGGACCAAAACTCCCAAAATCATTACCAACCTTCCTTTTATGGTCATAAACCTTGTGTTTAAATTTCATAGATTTCTATTTACTTATACTAAAGTTATGGTGCGAAAACCAAGAAAAATGCTTATTTGGGTCCCTTTTTGGCCCCTAATTCCTAAACTGTTGGGACCTAAACTCCCAAAATCAATACCAACCTTCCTTTTGTGGTCATAAACATTGTGTATAAATTTCATTATTTTCTATTTACTTAAACTAAAGTTATTGTGCGAAAACCAAGAATAATGCTTATTTGGGCCCTTTTTTGGCCCCTAATTCCTACACTATTGTAACCAAAACTCCCAAAATCAATCCCAACCTTTCTTTTGTGGTCATAAACCTTGTGTCAAAATTTCATAGATTTCTATTAACTTAAACTAAAGTTATAGTGCGAAAACCAAGAAAATGCTTATTTGGGCCCTTTTTGGCCCCTAATTCCTAAAATGTTGGGACCAAAACTCCCAAAATCAATACCAACCTTCCTTTTGTGGTCATAAACCTTGTGATAAAATTTTATAGATTTATATTCACTTTTACTAAAGTTAGAGTGCGAAAACTGAAAGTATTCGGACGACGACGACGACGACGACGACGACGACGACGCCAACGTGATAGCAATATACGACGAAAATTTTTTCAAAATTTGCGGTCGTATAAAAACTAAACTTTGACCACTGAACCATGAAAATACGGTCAAGATCAGATGACATCTGCCCGCTAGACATGTACACCTTACAATCATTCCATACAACAAATATAGTAGACCTATTGCAAAAAGTATGAGAAAAACAGACCAAAACACAAAAACTTAACTATAATCACTGAACCATGAAAATGAGGTCAAGGTCAGATGACACCTGCCAGTTGGACATGTACACCTTACAGTCCTTCCATATACCGAATATACTAGCCCTATTGCTTATAGTATCTGAGATATAGACTTGACCACCTAAACTTAACCTTGTTCACTGATCCATGATCTTTATGACACATTCCCCATTTCCATTCTCAATTTTACATGTCTGTATATATATAAGTTAATTACCTGAGTTGTGTCAGAACCTAACCAGAAATGTATATGAACATCAAAGACGCCTTTGATTTCTTTCATCTGAAATAAAAACATATATTGTTATTAATACAATGATTCTGAAGTAACCTGATAATACTCAATACACCCAGTCTGAAATCACCATATCATTAAATTTTATTGTTCATATATCATTTAGTTTACAGATATCAACAGGTTTACACGTGTTTTAATTAAGTCACATAAGCATGAAAGTACTTTATTTAAAAATTATTTCTTGATAGTCAAAAGTCCAGTTTGGTTGGATTATTCTGACTTGTACTAACAATTTGAATATGCTTAAATAAATATGAACTTTAATCACTAATGACTGGATTCATTTATTTTCAATGGGACTTTATGCAACTATCAAACAAGTGAGAGGTTTATCTAGCTATAAAACTGGGTTAAATGCACCATTTTTACATAAGAAAATATATATGAAAGTTTTTATCTATTTGCTTGATGGAATTGAGCTTTTGATTTTGCCTTTTCATATCAGACTTTCCTTTTTGTATTTTTCGTTGATATTTGATTTCAAGGTTTAATAGCCTATGACTGCATTACAAGCTAGCTATACGTTGAACATTTAAATTGGTGGTTCATCTTTATCTATGAAATCCATGAAAAAAGGGAATCCTGGATATAATACCAAATCCACAGTATTTAGATCCTACCTCAAATTATGTAATCTGGAAAACATCTGATTTAAACTACATTGTATCATAGTCAGAGCTTTAGAATTTTAGACCAGCAAAAATTACCAAATATCTGCAATAGCCACACACAAACTTAAGAAATAAAGGAAATCTAATAATTTGGATTTTTCTCAGTTTCTTCAAAAATGTTAGATTATATAGAAATAGAATATGTAACAAAAAACCTACTTCAGAAAGTTTTTCCCCTTAATTATCGAGTTTATATAAATTACAGCAATGGAAGTGCCTCTGCATTTAGTTTTTTCAAGTACAAGTAGGAATTAATGTTACTATCAATTAATTCATTGATTGGAAAATTTACCATGAATTTCCAGTGAAATAAAATCTGAAAATTTCACATGTGAAATAAACTTGGTTATTTCAATCCTCTGAATATTTTCTAATTTATTAGAATTCCTGAATTATATATATATATTTATAAGTTATTCTATAATTGGTAAACCATGTAATATCTTTTCATTATATATATATATCATCTATAAATCAACTGTTAGTGTAACTCCTGCAGACAAATCGATAAAAAACAAAAATTATTATACAGCAATTTTATTTATATTTGTGGATATCAATTTTCATGGATCTATAGAAAACCTTTTATTTTCCTAGATATTTGATTTCATGGATTTGACAATTAAAGTCTGTAAACTTACCTTTAGAAAATATGCACCTTGTTGTAGATTTAAATTTGTGGTTTACCTTAAAACCCAAGAAATCCACAAAAATTGGTATCTCACAAATAATAATGAATCTGCAGTAGTATGATTACACTAGTCCCATTGTCTACAGTTTAAAGCTGGGGAACTTGTAGAAAGAAGCAATTTAAACATCAGTACTTTTGCACATGTACATTTTGTAAGTACTTAATTGGACGACAGAGCTACTGAAAAAGTCCCTAAACTTTGTAATACTGTAGGTATAAGTCTAAGAGGATCAAATCTGTACTTTTGGTCAGAGATCATTATAAGTCATAAACATATGAACTATAAAAGTACAAAAATGTACCAACCATACTTATGGTAGTTCCTTTGAACTCTTCAGTAGTGTAATGTTATTCAAATTTTTACAGAAAATGTAATAATCAAGGTTCTGCAAATGTATAAAATGTGTGTATAAATAATCATATCAATGGGTACATAAAAATTGTAGGAATATTAGGTAGTACAAAACTGTACTGTAAAATAAAGGTTCTGAAATAGTACCATTATTTGGAAGTACTAAAAATCAGAAGTTCACTATTCAGGGATATTCTCAATTTCTCAATACTTCAAATCTATAATACTAAAAAATGTACACATGCAAAAGTATAATCTGTGACTACCCTGTTAGAGGATTCATGGTTGACTGCCGCTCTATAAAAAAGCTTTTTGTGAAAAGATGAGCTTAAAAAAGATACCTGACCAAAAGCATATACTACTAGAAAAGGTAATCATGGTAATGGGATAAAATGGTAAATGAAAAATATAATTAATCTACTTTTTTTGTTGTTGCTGTGAATGTACTGATTTTGTGTCATGATTATTATACTCGATATTTTTGTTTGTCTATGAAAAGTTTTTCGGTTTAACACTAGACAATTTTTTTTTTGTGTTTAAAAATATCTAGACATATAAGGTTTTTTTTTTATTATCTAACAATAGAGTGAATTGAGGCATCATCATCATCTAGACAAAAAGAATGTGTTGAAGAAAAAAACAGTGAATAGAAGTGATAAAATGTGGACATACTTAGTCAGTAACAGAACCTTTGAACAACATTCTCCAATGTAGATTTATATAATCATAAAGTGAAAAAACTCTTCTTAAAAAAATTTGCTTCATCTACTGTGAAAGTACTTTAATTCGTGGGTATCAATTTTCGTGGTTTGAGGAAAATTTACATGTTCGTGGGTTTTTAAATTCGTGGATTTTAGTTTTCTAAAAAAAAAAAAATTAAAGCCAGGGTACAAATAATCTGGATTGAGGAAATTGCAAAGTAAACATTGATCCGTGTAAATCGTAGTGATAACACTAATTAACCCATGATAAAGTGATCAACAGATTACAGACCATTGAAGGTGTTAATTAGGCCATAAACATGTCACCTAAAGAAAACAGTAACATAAACAAATGCTATAAACGTATCTTGAATTGTCAAATAATTCTTATCAAAATCAAACCCAGCATGAAATTATAATCAGGCGCGTAGCTCCCTATACGCCAACACGCAGTTGCGTGCACATCGATTCGGCATGCAAAAAAAAATAATGGCGAAATAAAAACTTATAAATTGAATGTTAAAGGAAACATGTTGTCACTTTTTTAATTGTTGAAATATCATTGAATAACGGCATTTGGTTTCAAAATAAAAGTTTTATTGGAATTGATGGCAAAATCGGACAGTAACTTGTATCTTTTTCAAGATTTGAATTTGTAATATTCAGTCTAAGACATGTAGTTTTGGAGCACATTTTACAGTGTACGGGTTCAGCAGTTTGGATTGAGATGTACCAATCGGCATTTGAATTATCAGGTCCCCTCGATATAATTGAAAATATGCCGAGGCGATGTGGTCGACAGATTACCGGAGCCAATCACCCTGCAAACACGCCAAAACAGTATTGGAAAGTCTCATTATGTTTTGCATTCATAGACCATATGATAAGGGAATTGGAGAGTGAAGTCGCGTCTTGTATTATCAGAAAATCGCTTCTTTGTGCTGAATCTGCTTCATTGTGTTGTAGGAAATATAGCAGACGAACAAATCTCAACATTGTCTGAGACATACGAAACTGATCTGGCATGTAATTTTGACGAATTTAATTGGGAGATCGCAATATGCCGAACATATACGCTGGTTTATAACATCTTGCGAGTGCTACCATAGAGATATATTAGTGTATTACGTATGTTGATAACAAATGTACGATCCATGAACAATGAACAACGACATGCAGTTACTGCATATTCATTCAGTGTGAATATTGACAAAAGCAGTTTGTTTCTGCCTAGACCCGAAGAGAATATTTTTGACGATTTGAGTAAATTCTGTATCAAAAATATGTTTTGTTTAAGTATTACTCTATTCAGAAGATTTATTAATAGTTTTACAATCATAATTTTTTTATAGGTCCTGACTACATATAGCGCCTCTTTTATAACCGTCCTATGACCGAAAACCGAAAAATAAAACATTTTTCTGCATAAAAGAGTTGCTTGCACATCGTTTCCTTCTAGCTACGCCCCTGATAATTTCCCATATGTACGAGAACTACGAGGATATAAAATGAACACTTTATCATACTAGCATATTAATACTGGACATCTGACTTTCATCCATTCGATCAAAAATATTTTTGAGAGAAGTAAAAAATCAAAAGTTGTACAGTTTAGGTATTAAAGATTAAATAGGTATAATTATGCATGCGGTTGTAGTTCTATGACTGCTTTTAAAGAATTCTTAGATTTGGCGTTATTCAATATATTCTCTAGATCATATCAGTAATCAAACCTACCGATGGGGATCTTCCCATGTCTTGATTCGCTCAAAGGTTGTTTCATTTCGTTGGACACTACAATTCGTGGATAAAGTCATCCACGAAAACCACGAAAATTGGTACCCCACGAATAAAAGTACTTTCACAGTATTAAGTTCTCATTTTGAAAAGAAATGTTTTAGGAACCTCTAAGGCATAATCATGATAATCCCAAGAACCATTTCAAAATCATTATTTTTTTAAGAGTTATTTAATGTTACATTCCTGTGGAAAAAAAGCCATATTAGAATTAGAAATTATCCACATCAATCAACTAATTTACTACCACAAATACTTTTTTACAGCCTACTATAGAAACCTTTAAACTCCAGTTTGTGACAGTAAAATATATGACTGTTGTTTGCAAATTCAGTTCTCTAAATTCTGACAGTAAATTAAAAATATATGACTGTTTTTGCAAATTCAATTCCCTAACTCTGACAATAAAATATATGACTGTTGATTGCAAATTCAATTCCCTAACTCTGACAGTAAAATATATGACTGTTTTTGCAAATTCAATTCCCTAACTCTGACAGTAAAATATATGACTGTTGTTTGCAAATTCAATTCCCTAACTCTGACAGTAAAATACATGACTGTCGCTTGCAAATTTCAGTTCTATAAATTATAATATAAGTATAAAAGATGGTGGGAGCTATAGATATAGATATTGGTGGAAGCTTCTATTCAAACATATATATGAAAGCCTTGAAAATGTCATCTATATTTTAAATATTATCAACCACTGTCCTAAACGCAACTTCTTTAAAACTGAAAAGCTGTGAAGCAAAACAAAATTATTGCAGTAAAATGACTGATTGATCGTGGCAAAAACAAAGCTATACCTTCACATTACAACCTCTCTCGTCTCCCTCCTCAGCGATCTGATTGTAAAATAGCATGCATTTCATAATGAGATAATACAGTTTATTTTATTTTTTGGTTAAGTGCACATGCAGTAGCTATAGCATCTGTTATGTACTGCAAATTGATTTTTAAAATTGATTTCTGTATTTTAATCTCCTGTGACCACGTCTTACATTGGCAAAATGCATATTTTTTCAGCTCTTATGAAATCCATGATAATTAATATGAACACCAAAATATCACTAATTAATATGAATAAAAGTAGAGTTCTTTCTTATGCTCATGGAAATATACCCTCAAACTAAAGTTAACTTGTCATTTCACTATTGCATCAACATTAAAAAATCAAACTTCTAAGAAAACTAGAGAACAGATAGTTATCAGCAAACTAAATTTATACTTGGGTAACAGTTTATACACATCATAAATTAACAAGATGAAACTAGGCTAAGATCAAAACACAGTAGAAAGTTAAACTGATACAAATACAAGGAAAACTTGCATATACTAAACAGACATACAACATTTATATATATGAAAACTTGAGTATGAAAACTCTATAGCCTGTATATTATGGACAATTCTATGACTGTTGTTGTTGTCCATTATACACAGGTATGACCTATACTTACAGATAATACTATGTATGAATCTCCTTTATAGAAGTTACCATACTGTTCTTTGGGTACAGACACCACATTCATTTTCTACAACATAGAAATGGATAATTTTAATTATTGCAATCACTGACAGCCATGCTGCCCCACACACCCCAAAGCTGGAAACCGTTTGCACATGTTACATAAGTCAAGACAATTAAACAGATTAAATAATTTTTTCTAGTATATATGTTGTACTGGTATTATATAATTATTTAACATAATAGTTGCTTCTTTATGTAAGTATCAATAATACTGAATTGATAATTCTATGGGGAGATAACTCAGCTCATCAATAATACATTAATCCTGACATTATCATCATCATTATGGCATCCCCCATTGATAAAACCATAAATAGTCGCTTAGCTTTTATTTATGTGAAAAAAATAAGGTCTATAAAAACTTTTATGTATTTCCAATGCGTCAGGTGTATATCAGACAATTTAAGGATGTAGGCTGTTCAGAAAGAAGTAATGGACCCGTCAATGGTTTTTAAAACTAACCAGACTCTAAAATTTGCTTAATGCCTAAAAAAAGAAGTAGTGTGAAATGGATTTATTTTTAAGGTTTATATGTCTTACTTTAAACATTGTCAAGGTAACATAAAAAACGACAGTGGGAAAAGAAGATTGTATGGTTGAACCTGTTGATAAAAAAAAACATTACACATCTTTTGCTTTTAGGCTGCCAGTAAAAGAATAGAAGGTCATTACAAATTTTGTTTTACCTGACATTTAAGAAATAGAAAGGTCATAACAAATTTTGTTTTAGGCTGTAAAATAATAGAAAGGTCATTACAAATTTTTTATAAACCACCCACACAATGACTTTGTTTTGCTGAACTTTATGCATCGATGAATTAAGTCACTTTTTAAAGCTCCATCATATATGATAAACAACATTGAAAATTAAAATGTATCCCCCTAAATAGGTATTCCACAAAATAATACTGTTAGTTCAGAAATTATTGCGAGGTGTTTATTAATACTATAATCATGATAATGCAAATAATGCAACAGGGTAATATATCACAATAATTTGAACTCACAAATAAAGTGTGATAACTGAATTGCAGATCTTTAAGCAAATTTTTTTGTAATCACAATTAAATTCGCAAAATTGTTCATTAGTGGACAATCGCAATAATAAATGACACAAAATTTCTGTATTTACAGTAATGAATCCACAACTGTTGTCTTATTGCCAGATCTTATTTTATCATACATGATCTTTCATCTCCGATTGCCTTAAACCTACATGTGTATATTTAACCCTCAAAATTACAAGCAAACTTTACATGCATACCTTTGTTTATCATTAACAGTGGCAGATTCAGAAATTTTCACAAGTAGGAGCCCACTGACTGCCAAAGAGTGGGTGCTCTAATCATGCTCCAGTGATTCCCTATATAATCAAACAAATTTTTCCAACAAACGGAGGGGGCCTCGTCCCCCTAAAAAACCTCTTAATATGCCTCTGATTAAACATTTTATATAGCATTTGTGACAAATTTAATTTTCATTCTTAAATACTGGTATGTCTTAATTATACAAAAGATTATAAGAATGGGTTGAAATATTTTGTTAGCTTATAGCTTCTCCTTGAATGTTTGTGATTCAAACAAACCATCCTTTATAATTTAAATTACATCTGATATTCTGAATGCATTCCAAAACGATTAAAGGTAAAGGGGAAAATAACTTGGGTAGAGTTGATTTAATTTAAAGGCCATTAAATTGAATACAAAAGTCCACTTCTCTTTAACGAGTTTAATATCTTTTTTTGACAAAAAATTGTACAAGACTCACAGTGATGAGATAGCCAATGAGACAACAATCCCCCCAAGTTCAAACAAAGTGGATGATTAAGCAATTAAGGCAATCCTACAGCCTATTATATACTTTTCTTACAAGCTCAGGATCAGTTCAAGCTGATTTTTTTTATTGTAATCATAAGACCTCGAAATGTAATAAAAATATATAAGACTCTTTAAAAAGTTATTAGTTACATATATATATACAATCAGCTGATTGTTTATACATGTACATGTATTTTCATTTTAATGAACAATGCATATTTCTCCTATGTTTATTGTGCATCTATTGGTTGTGTGTCTCACATTGATGTGTATACCCCACATCTATTTATATCATTCATGATTCAGAAACATAATTATATTTCCTTTTACTGTATTAGGTAGCAATTATTTTTAACATATAAATAGAAATGTCGACTAAACAGAAATTTAAATGACTTCCATTTGCACCCAGTTAAACTCTGAAAGCATTTCAAATTTGATCAGCCCACATACCCAAGTTCATAGAAATGTAAAATTTCTGTCTAATAATTTGATGTTTTGGCCTGATTTTAGATACTAGATATTCTAAACCTAAGGTTCTTATTTCTCAGTTGTAAAATGTTTTGAGAATTATTTGTCGTTAAAAATAAATCTGATATGTCTTACAACAAACATTTATGCATGTTGTGATATAATCAGCACATTTTATTCTTTAGGCATTTTGTAATGAACCTTTACCATTCTGGAATATCATGAATTGATGCTTGCCAAGTCCTATAATTACATGTATTACAACACTTTATCATACTAATACTGAGAAGTACCACTAGAATAAGCTTAGGGACTAAAGAACAGATTGCAACTGTCACCATAACCCCTTGAGTTACATTTTACCCTTACCCTAACCTTAGCTACCTAACCCCAAAAGTCTACAAACCCACTTAGACTCACTGTGAAGAGGCAGCTGAATAAACCCATCTAACATGCATTCAAACAACTGTCACTTAACCCCCATGTTCTATCTTGTCCTTACCCTACCCTAATTGAACCCCCAAAAATCTACTCACCCAGAATGGTATGGGGAACCAATCTAGGACTACATGCATTCATAATACTGTTGCCTAACCCCCTTAATCTATCTTATCCTCACCCTTACCCATGATCCCCAAACATATACTGACCAAGCAGTCCTAAAAAAAAATTGGCTAAGGGGACCTGTATATATATATATATATATATACCCATCTATGACCTAACCTTTACCTACTGAAACCTAAATAAACTGACCCCCTAAACAAAAGGGCCAATACACTGGATACATGCACCTTCTTTCTATAGGTAGTCCTAATATTCAAGATAAAAGAGGCCTCGTATAATATAAACCTTCTCTGATTTACTAATCATTACTCTTTACCTAATCAGTAATGATGACCTGTACCCATGTGATTTCTATTATAAATTGTTAAATCGATTTTAAAAGTTCAGAAATTAATGGCATTCAATGGTAGTGAGCAAATATGAAACACTTAATCAAATAGCCTTATACATTTGTACAATGTATTTATTTAAATTTTTATGAAAACCTGTTTTATTAAAATCCATTGACCCCACCTTTGACAACTACCACTAAAAAATAAAGATTTGTTCTGCAACTTTAATATGTATAGTAATCAATGCCACGCCTCATATTTCAACTCACCGACACAACTATTTTTACAAATTAATTCACACTAAAGCTTGTTTAATTGAAGAACCTCACATATAAACTTTACCTCAATTCTCCATATATGAAACACTGACTTTTTACTCCTAGGGTCAATCACACGAAAGGCTGCATCCACGTTAGCCATTTTACTAAAGTTCTTCTATATTCCAATTCTACAAAATAGTTAAATGTGATAATCATAAACTACCGGTCAAAGGCGTAAATATTTTCATAGGTGAATGAATTATAAATAGATTGTGTTCAATGAAGCATGGTGTTACAGAAAACCACCTTGTAATACAAGTAACACTTGTATTTACCTGTGCGTACAGGTATTTAAGGTAAACCATTGACTTAACCAATCAACCAATTAAGACTATATAAGGAATGTGTAAAGATGAATTGTCAGATAAACAGTGGTATTTACATTTTTCACTGACCACTGGTCAAACAGTTGATTATGTCATTAGGTCTTAATTTAAATACAAACCTAATATCCTTGGGTTATTGAGCAAAGTGTTGACAAAAGTGAAGTGTCTAGATCCCAAGAAAAGCTCAGTTTGATATCAATTCATTAAATATTTTAACTCATATGGTCATGAATGAAAGGAAAATCAATAAAACTTACAATTAAGCATGACTGCAGCTACAATGTACCATACAATATATACTTAATAAGTTCATTGATAAAACATGCTTATGTTGGCACTGTGCGTTTTCTTGCATGAAGAATTGTACAACAATTTGCCAACACCTTGCCACTCCCCCCTTTAAGTAAGTTAAATCTTTAGAATGTAAATTGTTTTTTCAAAAGTTTATAAAGAAAAAGAAGGTAGATAAATGAGTCAAATTGACCTTTTATATCTTATCAGTCAGTCAGGGCTATTGAAAACACTTGACACTGTACTAGCTACATGTATAAAGCATTAAAATTCTAACCACCTACATTAACAGCTAATTAACTTTTCTAGACTCAGGTCAAAGTATAGCAAAACATGCTAAGAGACTAGTTTATTGTTGAAGATTGGAACATATACAATTGAACAAATAAATCAGAAAAGTTTTTGTGATGTATTCTTATAACTTATACATGTTCATCTGTATTGCATTGAAAGTAAAGCCATACTTTTTAAGTTGACCACATTAATTGTGACTGTTAAGTTTTCTAAAATAAGTAATTTAATCACTTTAAAATTCCGCATGCAAAATGATGCTGATTTGAACAACAATTTTGATAACATTCAATGCACACACATTCCTTTCTGAATTCATAGTAATCAAAATGGCCTATGAATTTAAGTGCATAATAACAATCACTTCTAAGTCATTTGGCCTCTGGTAGACAGATGTCTCATTTGCAATCATTCCATATCTTGTTATTTTCATATGTAATTAAAAATGATTGTTTCAACTTTTTTTTTTGAAAGGTCAACAACATTTAAACATTACTGTGATGACCTTTCACACCTGAGGACAGGTAGATTATCTATAATATAAACAAAAAGTTAGGTCTCCAGGTCTAATGTGACATTTTGATGGGATTTTTATGAACTGTGTCTGGCCTAGTTCAGTCTAGGTCGGTGTTGGTCCAGTTTTTAAAATTAAAACCAATGAATAATGGAATACAGGCATTGGCGGATCCAGGGGGGTACGTGGGTAGGTTCCGGCGATCTTGATGATCAATGCATTTGAATGGGAGCATATAATTGGAACCCCCCCTTTTCTCTGGGGTGGGAACCCCCTTTTTTAAAATGGTTGGATCTGCCCCTGACAGAAGCAATGGTCTTTTCTGTCCAATTTAAAGTTTGACATACAGTACATCTTGAATTGAACATCTTAGAAACTATATAATAATACTTAAAAGTGGGACAAGACCTCCTTAGAATCTTCCTTCATGAAAATCTCTAGTGAAGAAATCGACAAAAGATGTTGATGATTTTTCTTTCCAATAAAATTGAACCTTTTTCCTTCAACATGTTCAAGAAGAACATTACTCTATATATTAATTCAAACTTTATCATATTTTTCTATGTTCCATGAGGTTAAATACTACCCAGTTAATAAACCATGTAAACCTTAAATTGCCATACGATTTATAATATATATTTTAAGAACATCAAATTTCTACTAATTTTATATACACTATAACAGAACATGGGGTTGTTGAAATTTCCACTAGGCCAGTACTAAATTGTACATGTACCTTCAATTTTTAAGACGTTGTTGTATTCATATCTAATTATTGGGCCAAAATTAAAAATATGTTTGTTTCCCCTCCCCCAACCCGGGTAAAAAGTAAGCCCTCAGGTCATAAAATTATTTTCCACAAAAAAAATGAAATTATTTTTTTCCTGAAAATAATTTGTTTCCATTTTTGGAAAGTGTTTGAAAGCAGAAGGATTGATAATCTAAATAAATACACTCAAATTGAGCACAAACAACTGATAAGTGGCCTAGACTGGACAAGTCAAACCATTCATATGACCATGCTATGACAATCACATCCAGTTAAAAAAAAAAAACTGCCTTCCTGGTCTATTTACAAAGGGTAGACCAGGGGGAGGGGAAACAGACATTCTTTTAAATGTGGCCTTGTGTACTAAGCCATGATTGCATATCTAACTACATGTATTATAATCAAAGATAAGCAAGGACAGTGAGGTTCAGTTGCTCATTAGGAGACCATCTATAAAGTATAAACTTCTCCCAATCAGGCCTCGGAAATTTATATTTCATTTCCTAAAATATATCATGATTCCTAGGCAACAAATTTATGAATTTTATATGATTTCAGTAAAAATGTTTTCTCTGAAATCAATATTCGCATGACATCATTATAATTCACAAACATGGTTGCTTAAAGCTCAATTTTCTTTCCTTATACAGTATATATTGTTACACACATTTTAAGAAGTAATGTATACATGTACATGTATTGTATCAACAGCCTAAAAATCCACTTACAATTCTAAAGATTATGAATTATTACAGTAATTATGACATCTTACATCATATATACAATTAATGATTTACTTAGGGGTTAAAATGTAGTATGATCTTAACAAATGGTAAAAAAAGTTATCCAATGAAATTTAACACTAGTAAAATATATTCCATTATAACAGGATTTAAACTTGTTTAAATAATGGTCCATTCATGTACACTTTTAATATTTATAAATGATCAGCCAGTTGGAACAAAATGGCCTCAGGATTTTTTTCATATTTGTATTTCATTTTTGTTAATGCAAACATTGAATAAAATGCTTGTTATATACATGTATGCTTGTGTTTTTAATATTATTAATATATATGTCCTACGTATACACGTAACATACATTAAGATTGAAAATCATTGAAGCATACTAACACATCCATGCATGCACAACTAATATAAACATCTTTTGCTAGCCAAGGGTTACGAATCACTCCCCCTCTCTCTTCACAGTAATTTGAAGAGAGAGCGGGAGTGGATTGTAACCCTTGGCTAGCGAAGATGAATAAATAAGAGTAATGGTCAAACAAAAGTACTGTTTTCTGACATTTACATACATGTACCAATATGTCAGTCTAGTTTAGTTTTATTAATAGTACATTTACTTGTACTTTGTACAAAAAAAAAAACAATTCTAAGAGCTTTAGTAAATAAAGGACCATGTTTGAGGCATGCTTCTGCTTGCTTTCTTTAACATACACCCTAACAGGTCTA
Organism: Mytilus trossulus; assembly: GCF_036588685.1. Lineage (NCBI taxonomy): Eukaryota > Metazoa > Mollusca > Bivalvia > Mytilida > Mytilidae > Mytilus > Mytilus trossulus. Next base: position 50,978,643 of record NC_086385.1, on the reverse strand, counting down.
GTAAATACTGACAAGTTTGCAATTGGTTTTAAATTTCCTAACTTGTATTTACTTTATAAATACCATATTCAAAGATTTTTTCTATGTTTCCATATAGATATAAGAACTTTAAAAAGATGAGGTCGTACAAGAGCCAATGAGACAACTCTCGATCCAAGTCAATATTTATAAAAGTAAACCATTATAGGTCAAAGTACTGTGTTCAACATGGAGATCACACCTAACAGCAGGCTTTAAAAGGCCCCAAAAAATTACATGTACACCATTTATTCAAAGAGTATTTTTAAGCTTCCAGCATGCTCTGAGCACAATATTGTTCTCATTATATGTACATGACACTGATTGTGCTGATAACAGATCTAGATGCTTTAGGCTTGCTTTCAATAATACACGTTGTTGTATATATATATTTGTGTTTTTACATATTTTAATTATATCATGTGATCTGGAGTATTGGTTCCCATATGCAATAAACAAGAAATGTAAATTATGAAGTCAAAGTCAAGTTAACCAGTGATGGTGTACCATGTTTCTTTAATCATACTAAATATAAAATGTATAATAACAACTGTAGCTTATAAAATAACATATGAAAGAGTAGGCATTTAAAAGTCTATAATATTTTCATGATACTTTTTGGTAACCAGATAGGGTATGCAGTTTGCAAGAAATCTTCAAATACAATATATTAATAACCAAAAATATGGATCCCTATAACTATCATGGTCAAAGAGACCTCAGTATCAGTTCATCACACAATATCTATAGTCAGAATATTGGCCCTTTTCCTTTTAAATTCTAAGAAAATGTCTCCATCATACATTATAAATATGTCAGAACTTAATCATTCAATTTTGGAAATGTTCACTTAGTTTCGAAGTTTCAGTGTCAGATATAAACTATTTTGTTATTTTGTTACATTCATTTAGTTTCAAGCAATATATATAAACCTACTACCAGAAGGATTACCATTCAGAGGGGGGATAGGAGGGGTCCTGATCCCGAAATCCCGGGCTTAAAAACACGAAATCCCGAGGTCCCGAATTTAAATAAAGAAAATCCCAACGTCCCGGAATCAGAAAAAAAGAATTCCCGGATCCCGAAAGGGTCAATCCCGAAATCCCGAGCTTAAAAACACCCGATCCTGGAGTCCCGATAAAGGTCCTATCCCCCCTCCATTCAGATAAAAAAAAAATGGAATTTCTACAGAGAATCAGCCTAAATCAAATAAATTACCATGGACCAATGGAACCAAAGATGACAAGCACTATCAAACAGAGCAATAGGTTCAATGTCCTAATATAGTTCTTTTACAATGAGATCACTAACATAACCACAATTTCCTTATATGGTCATCTTAACGATCTTATGATTAATTTTTGTATGAATCAAACCATCTGATCAACAACAAGAAAATTACCCTCAGTTTTTGTTCTAAAAGCTAATAAACAAGCCATGAAATATGTCCTTCAAACAAAAACACCAAGTATCAACATCCCACGGACGATTTCTCCAATCTTTAACAAGTTTACGGAATCTTGTTAGATTTTAATATTTACATATGAAACATTTAATGTCATCCATCTAAAATATGAAATTAGCCTGTCATAAATGATATATAAATATGATCAATATGGCTGAGTCAATCAAATTATTGCATTGATACAATTGTCAAAATAATGGTTTTTATTATGCCAAATTAATATGATAAATAAGTAATGAAAGGGTCATGGGTTAAAACAATAGAAGGAAAAACATATCTGTTTGATGACTGTTTTGTTAAATTATAGGTAAGATAAATTCCTATAAAAAAATATAGGTAAGATAAATTCCTATAAAAAAATATAGGTAAGATAAATTCCTATAAAAAATTATAGGTAAGATAAATTCCTATAAAAAAATATAGGTAAGATAAATTCCTATAAAAAATTATAGGTAAGATAGATTCCTATAAAAAATATAGGTAAGATAATTTTTTCATCAACTTCAAATTGAATTTTCAATTATAATACATCATTGTACATTGTTATAGGATAATTGCAAAACCTATAAGGGCCATGTAAAATTTAGGTATGGTAGGTAAAGCATGGTAAGTGTCACAGTACACATATGACTGATTGGTTAATTGATTAATGGCTGCTGATATATGTTGACAGCAATTGTTATATTTTTTTTTAAATTACTAACTAAAATTATTGTTTATTGATTTTTGATTGCTGAACATCCAGGGGCAAATATTTCATGTCGAAATTTTAACCGCAGCTGGAAAATGAGGTGATTAGGCAGTTGCAGATGCAGGTGGGTGGGTTCTGGGTATGCACTTTTTAGACAATGGTCCGACAGTGCATTTAAATTTGGATACCACAGCCCCCCCTTGTTATCCTAGGTTGGGAACTCACCATTTAAAAATGGCTAGATCCGCCCATGAAAAGAGAAGAAATTTTGCCTTACAACAAAACATCAGGGACTTATCTGAGAAAGAATTGCTGTAAGGGTTCCATTATGAGTACAGAACTGGTATTCACACCCTACATTAAACATTATTCTGATGTTGGGTGACAATGTCCAACCTTGCTACACAATATAAACTTTTTAATCCTGCATATCTTTATATAATTTAATTTTGGATGTAACGCGTCTTCTGATTGGCTGACATTATTTTTTTATCAGCCCATAGACATAATTTAGTCATGTGACTGAGACATCATCAACGTTTTTTCATGGTTTTCTACGGGTTAAAATGGAATTCAGAATTAAATGATAAGAAATGACTGTAATATTTTTTCTGTCTATTCCAAATAACATAAAAAATGTGGTGCACACTATTAAATAACCCGCTACGCACGTTATTCAGTGTGCACCAAATTGTTTATGTTATTTCTTCATAGTCAGAAAAAATATAACAGTCATTCCTTAACTAAATCACCACTGAATATCAATAGTTTCCACAACAAATTCTATTCATCCCCGACATCCATCTATTTTTCAAATCCCAAAAGACATTCACACATCACAAACATTAAAGTTTAAGGCTATAGATCTTTTGTTAATAATCTTAATGGTTTTAGGACAGACCAACTTGTCAACAAACTGTCAATCATATATAAATTATCATATAGAATTATGATAAAATAAACAAAGTTTTGTTGACAAATTGATAGCAAAGGTGATATGAAAAATAAATGTTTTTACACTGTCTGTTTACACAATAATGATATAGACAAGGTGTAAATACATGTACATATCTAGTATTACTATGCTCAACATGCTTTTAATGGTGTATATTTACATGTCGTATCAGTATAATTCCTTTTAAGATGGGTTTTTAAGCTTGGCTAAAGAGGGACCCAAGGATTATTGACAAAGGTCAGGCCTGTAGCCAGGAATTTCCAGGGGGGGGGGGAGGTTATTTGGACTCACAAACTCGACTTTAACAGTCACAATTCGAACAGAGAGTTGATTTTAACAGTGCTTATTCATTTTCATGGGGGGTTAGTCCGAACCACAAGAACCCCCCCTGGCTATGGGTATGAAGGTCATCCAAACCAGCTGGAACAATCAATTGCAAGAGGAAAAGTGGTAGGAAGGAGAGGGAGAAGACTTAACCATGTCCTTCCCTCATATAGGTATACTTCATGTATATTAAATGGGGTTATTTTGATAGGACAAAATGACAAATCCATTATAGATAAAACCACCTATTTCAAATATAAAATGGATGGTTTAAGGATCCAATTTAAATTTGGTACCAAAGATGTGATTTCAAAGTCTGATGATAGGTTTCAAGAGCCAAAAATGACGATTACAGTGGTGCAGATGAAAATAAATTGGATGTTAAACAAAGATGATGCCTCAGCTTGCATACATGTATAACCTTATATCCGGACACAACTCAAGAACAATAAAAGTAACACCACAGAAGTTCAAATTTGATCTGTGTTCTGTGGTATTATAAGCTGCATTGTATATAACATTCATAATTAATGTATAACATTTGGTTGAAGTTGCTGAAAACAGAAACTATAAACTCAGCATTTTTTTTCAATTTGTAAAGGGGCATAACTCTAGAAACTTCAAAGGTAAAATTGATGCAACCCAAGTTCAAGTAGAATCTGTGTTTTATGGTTTTAAGCAATACATTTGTAAGTGAATACTAGTTTCATAACATTTGATATCAAGGCAAACTTAATTAAGTTGGGAGAGCAGAAACAAATTTCTGGACGTCAGATTGAAAAGGGTTTAACTTAAATGACCCTTCTGCTACAGCAGGGGTTTAAAATCGAATGCCAATAAATGGAATGAGACAATAATCTATTTATATACAAGTTTGAACAAAGCATCATTAAAATAAGTTAAAGCAAGGATATTGTGATATTGCACAAGGTCATTTTTTCTCAATGTGTATTTTAAGACTTATACTAAATCCATTGGATGTGTCCTGATTGATCGTGTTGATGTCATAGTCATGGAAGCATTACTATTACTTTCAATCTATAGACTTAAAACTGGCTTTCAGATTGATGTCATGTGACAATAATGAATTTGATCTTTTTTAACTGATTTTTACATTGTATTCTTATAAAATATGTTGTGTGCAAATATATAGGCATGATTATAGAGGGTGGTAAAGGGTTATTGCCTGTAAAGTGTTTTGCCATTTTTATTTCACTTGCAGGCGTGAAAAAGGTTTGTTACTCACAGTATTTCGTTAAATCTTTAAAAAAGATCAAAGTGCAAGGAATCTTTAATTGGTCATTCATTGTGAAATGGCTACTTCATTTCGCTTTCTTCCGTGCATATACCCCCCCCCCCCCCCCTTTTACAACCCTCTTTCTAAATGGAGTTCATCAATAAGACAACACTCCAACAAATGTACATCAAATATAAGATGTTAAGCTACCAGCATACATCATGTAACATTGATTAACTTTTCAAATTTAAATGAATCAAATATAAACAGCAACTTTCAATGTTATCATTGGTTATCAACAAGTTTCCACAAATAAAACCAGATGCTCCGCAGGGCGTAGCTTTATACGACCACAGAGGTTGAACCCTGAACGGTTGGGGCAAGTATGGACACAACATTCAAGCTGGATTCCGCTCTAAATTTGGATTGTGATTAAATAGTTGACACAGCATAGAATTCTGACACAGAATGAATGTATTCAAATGAACTTAAAATTTTTGTTTTCTCTTAGAGCAATTCACTATGCTGTTGAATATTAATCCTCTCAAAAAAATGTTTGAAGAAATTTTCTTTTTATTTATGAAATTTCAAATGAGAAAAATTGAACCAAATTTTTTTAATCGCATCCCCCTTTCCCTTATTCCAAAACTAATCTCAATTAAAATTTCTAATGGAGTTTGCAACAATAACTACTCATTTAAATACATCATAAAATATTAAGATGTAAAAAAAACTGCTTGTTATCACTGAATGGTAAAGATTATTTAAATTTATCAGTTGGTAGTAAAAAGTGAATATACATTGTATATTGTATATAACAAAGATTTAAGTTGATTCTGGACAAAGAAAGATAACTCCAATTAAAAAAAATTCTTGCAGATATTTCTTGCTTACTATACTGGACAAAGAAAGATAACTCTTAATTAAAAAAAAATTTGCTATTTCACAATATTGTGAAATTAGATATTTCTTGCCATTGCACAATACTGTGCAATTGAAAAGACTTGCTATTGCACAATACTTAATATAATAATTTTAGATCCTGATTTGGACCAACTTGAAAACTGGGCCCATAATCAAAAATCTAAGTACATGTTTAGATTCAGCATATCAAAGAGGCCCAAGAATTTAATTTTTGTTAAAATCAAACTTAGTTTAATTTTGGACCCTTTGCACTTTAATTTAGACCAATTTTAAAACTGGACCAAAAATTAAGAATCTACATACACAGTTAGATTTGGCATATCAAAGAACCCCAATTATTCAATTTTTGATGAAATCAAACAATGTTTAATTTTGGACCTCGATTTGGGCCAACTTGAAAACTGGGCCAATAATCAGAAATCTAAGTACATTTTTAGATTCAGCATATCAAAGAACCAAAAGGTTTCAATTTTTGTTAAAATCAAACTAAGTTTAATTTTGGACCCTTTGGACCTTAATGTGAACCAATTTGAAAACGGGACCAAAAATTAAGAATCTACATACACAGTTAGATTCGGCATATTAAAGAACCCCAATTATTCAATTTTGATGAAATCAAACAAAATTTAATTTTGGACCCTTTGGGCCCCATTTTCCTTAATTGTTGGGACCAAAACTCCCAAAATCAATACCAACCTTCCTTTAATAGTCATAAACCTTGTGTTTAAATTTCATAGATTTCTATTTACTTATACTAACGCTATGGTGCGAAAACCAAGAAAAATGCTTATTTGGGTCCCTTTTTGGCCCCTAATTCCTAAACTGTTGGGACCGAAACTCCCAAAATCAATACCAACCTTCCTTTTGTGGTCATAAACATTGTGTTTAAATTTCATTGATTTCTATTTACTTTAACTAAAGTTATTGTGCGAAAACCAAGAATAATGCTTATTTGGGCCCTTTTTTGGCCCCTAATTCCTAAACTGTTGAAACCAAAACTCCCAAAATCAATCCAAACCTTTCTTTTGTGGTCATAAACCTTGTGTCAAAATTTCATATAGATTTCTATTCACTTAAACTAAAGTTATAGTGCGAAAACCAAGAAAATGCTTATTTGGGCCCTTTTTGGCCCTTAATTCCTAAAATGTTAGGACCAAAACACCCAAAATCAATACCAGCCTTCCTTTTATGGTCATAAACCTTGTGTTAAAATTTCATAGATTTCTATTCACTTTTACTAAAGTTAGAGTGCGAAAACTAAAAGTATTCGGACGACGACGACGCAGACGACGACGCCAACGCCAACGTGATAGCAATATACGACGAAAATTTTTTCAAAATTTGCGGTCGTATAAAAACCTACAATAAACCATACAGATCAGGTGACAAAACAACAAACGTCACTCACACTGACAATCAAGTACATTTGTACATTTAAGAATGAGCCAAACCATGTGTTTAACAAGATTACAATTTGTATCTCTCCAGCACACTCAAGGGTTAAGATAAAATTTAGAAACAAATATTGATAGCATAAAAGTAGTCTGCACCAAAAACTTTTTCAACTACTAGTCCGAAGACCAATATTCTGACATTTTTCTTCTTTGTCCAAACAAAGTTTAGCAAAAACTTACTAGTCCGAATGAAATTTTACTAGTCTGGGGCATCTGACTAGTGGCTATACCATGCAGACTGTTAAAAAGAGATATTGCATTGTTAACTTATGCAGAAAAAAAAGCGACCAAGTTTCATTAGGCATATTGAACTTTGTATAACATGCATACAAGCTTAATTCATTTGCATTATCTTTAATTTATATTTTGAAAACGTTTTCACTTGAGTATTCATGGTATTGCATTGATAACCATGAATGTAATATACAGATACATGTATATATGCAGCACATTAGCTTTCTTTAAAATCTATAAATCAACTTATCTTTATACAAATCCTTACCTGTCAGTAAAAACCTCTTGACCACCAAATCACTCTTATGATCTAGATGACCCTGAATTATAAATCTGACAGCTAGAATGTTACCTGAGGTAGGCCTAACTACCCCACCTGACAATGAAGGCATGCAGAGGTGATCTAATTGTAACTGTTTTCATTGTGGCTAAAAAGAATTTTCCCACAATCTTAAAATACAATTTCTTACACAAATAAATGGAGGATTTGGACAGTGCCCTGCATTTCAGGATGCACCACAAGGACATTTTTTTTTATAGGAAATCAACTGTGTAACATACAAACAAGTACATGACATACATGTAGGTACATGTGAATATGCAGTTGTATAGCGATTGAGGGTCCTGACCCTTAGTGATTATCACCTACATTTGTATGAAGAGGATGCAATTGTACTGAGTGTACATACACACCTTGTATACATAAATGTCCAAATGACCTGAATGTAATCAACTACAAATCACAGTACGGCCTTCAACAATGGGCAAATCCCTAACTATATAATGATCAAATAATCTTCTATGGGAAAACTTAGAAGGCCTGATAATTGAGGGTTACATTAAGCCACGATAATTTTCTATAAATTACTATAGCTTTAAATTCATTAAATTTGATTGTGATTCAACACTGGTCTCAAATAATTATCGCTATTACTATTTTACATGTTTTAGGGAAAAAATCAATGTGATTCGTCAAAATCATTTTTTTTTATCTTTTTAAAGAAAGTGCACATTTTATTGTCATGCACCAAAAATTACTGTTAACATCATTTGGTTAGAATTTCTACTGTTATTTGTAATGAAAGTAACCCATTACCACCCTCGATATATGACAAATCAATTAACAAATGAAAGTTCAACTGTTCTAGTCTTAAAGCTTTGCAACTTTCAAGTTTATAAAGGGGCACAACTCTGAAATGGTAAATCTGCCATAATTGAACCCTGTCTGCAAGTTTTGGTTCTTAGCATTGTATATAAGTTTCATTAAAATAAGACAAGACAAACATACCTTAGAGAATGGGAAATGAAAGATTTAGCAATTTATCTATTTAAAAAGAGGCAGATAAATCATGTAAATGTAAAAGAAAGGTAAAAGTGCCCAATTTCATTTTGTGTTTGATATGCATTTAGTATAAGTTTTATAACATTTTGTATAGGCAATTTTAATATTTAAAGAGAACAGAAACCAATTTTGAGGATGGATAGCTAGAGCGCTGGCAAAAGTAAGATAAAAAACTTAATGTTTTAAAATAAAATTTAAATGTATTTTACAAATTTTCAGTCTCCCTGATGCAAATAAAGGATTTACTTTTGAATAAACTTCCTACTAGATCATAAACATTTAAATGACTTGTATATAAATTGATACACTTATTTAAGTTATTTTTCTTTTGAACACCTTTTTTTGTTTATTTGATACAAGATACCAACATAATCTATGGACGCTCTACTAAGATGTCTTTTCTGGTAACTAAAAATGCATCTAGTAAGACTCGCTTTCATATTAACCGACTTTTGACTCTTAAATTCTTTTTTTTTTTTGACAGGTTACAACATTATGTACCTACTCTGTGGTCGGTGGTAGGACATCCTGGAAAATGAAGTTACACCCAAAGACAACAAATTTTGAAGACAATAAAATTGAGAATGGAAATGGGGAATGTGTCAGAGACAACAACCCGACCATAGAAAACACAAGTCTAAGTTTGCATCATTAACTGAATAAGACTATTTTCGTGTTGTTGTTTTTTCCCCATTTTTTTTTTTATAGTTTTTGGGGATTATCTTATATTAGCATTGCCAAATACTCAACATCTCCTTTAATCAAATATGTATATAAACAAAAGTGTTATCTTTGAAATATTTACATACAATGTATATAAATTAAAGATTTTAAAGAATTTCCTGATTAAATATTGACATTGTTATCATTCTCCTGGTCAGTGATTTCTCCTAGGCAGACACTGATTCAGATGTCATCTTATCATTCAAATCAAAACTTACAAGAAAATGTTTCTAATTATTACATTCTTTAACTAAAAATATTATTTACTGTAAATTCAGAAATTATTGTGAAAAATGTGTTAGAGTTGCAAACGCCATAATTTAAACTCGCATTTTGTACTATTATATTTGAAGTAACCAGGAATTTTTTCAAAAATCGTAAAAACTAAAATCGCAATTTAGTCTGAAACGACCAAATCGCAATAATAAATGCTCGCAATAATTTCTGAATCTACAGTATAAAGTATAATTTAAAATCATGTTTCTTGGCGTGTTTTTTTCTTACTTTATTTTACATGTTCCATTAATATATCATCCTTATACATAAAATTGAGAATGGAAATGGGGAATGTGTCAAAGAGACAACAACCCAACCATAGAACAGACAACAGCAGAAGGTCACCAACACGTCTTCAATGCAACGAGAAATTTCCGCACCTGGAGGGGTCCCTCTGTTCATGTTTTTTTAATATATGTCAAAAATAATGAAGTCCATACATGTGTTACAAGTCCTTATTAGCAATTCCTGAAAATTATTCAATTAAAAGAAGCAAATCAAATCTTTGCATGTACATGTATCTAACATTATATTTGGATTCAAATTGGTTTTTTTTCTATAAATTTATACTTAATAAATGGGGAATGTGCCCATGGGACACAGATGCTGCCCTCTGTCCCAAATGATGTTATACAGGGACATGAACTCCAGAATTGTAAAAGTGACGCTACCCAAATGTATAATTAATCTGAGATTTCTTGTTATAAGCATTGTGTATAGGTTTCATAACATTGAATTGAGGCAAACTTAAGTAAGAGTTATGACCAATGTTATTTCAACTGATTGGGCAGAGCTAACATTTCAATTTGCATAAGGACATTCTATTTGAAGATGTGTGTTATAAGGATGTTGGCCGTTATATAATTATAATTGATTTCTATTAAATAACCTATAAGTGCATGTCACCAAAGGAATAAACAATTGAACTGACTCTGAGTATTATAATGCTTTGTAACGAATAACTGGGCACTTCATTAATTTGTTTATCCCAAAACACCTGTCTATAGATGAACTGGTCTTAAATAAGCAAACCGGTTAAACCTCGCCCAGTCAAGTGAAATAAATCAAGCAATAAAGAGAATGGAAATGATAAATCCAGCAATTTTTCCGTTGGTTAAGGGGCATCACTCTAGAACTATAAAAGTAACTTCACCAAACTTCTAACTTGATCCATGTTTTAGTAATTAGTATTGTGCACAAGTTTCATTACATTTGATTGAGGCAAACTAAAGTTAGAGAACGGAAACAAAAAATTTAGCAATTTTCCATTCGTTAAAGGAAATAACTCCAGATTGATAAACGTGACCAGTTACACCACCAAAATTCAAACTCAGTCTGTGTTTTGTGATACATGTACATGTAATAAGCATTGTGTATAAATTTCTTAAGATTTGGTTGAGGCAAAATAAAGTAAGAGAATAGAAACCAATTTTGGGACAAACATCATGACAGACATACGGACACACAGATAGAAAAAGGTAAAACTTAATGCCCCCTTCACTACGGCATAATGAACTGCAAAAGCAGTGATACATGTACAATACATGTACATTGTACATGTATTATTTCAATATCTTTGTGATTGTCATAATGCAGGATAAAAAAGAAATAATGTACAATGTAGAAATGACAGCAGGGCTGATTATTAATTATAAGAATTTAATTTGCCGAATTATTTAATCAATATGGCATTAATTTTTTTCAAGCCCTAGCTTAATTAAATTGGGATAGAAGTGATGATGCCCCTAAAAGCTTAAAATGGGATAGAAGGGATGTCATGCCCCTAAAAGAAAGAATGCTGTTGTCTAAAACAGAACTTTTATGTATGATGGAAATGCAACATACCCTGAAGTGGTCTATTGTGTCAATCGTAAAGTAAAACTATCATGTACCTTAATCACACACAGTAAAACTATCATGTACCTTAATCACACACAGTAAAACTATCATGTACCTTAATCACACACAGTAAAACTATCATGTACCTTAATCACACACAGTAAAATTGTTGATGCTGTCAACAACAAACTTGTATAATTTCTATAGTGGTTCTCGTTGGGGTCTAAGCATGATGCGGGATAGCTGATGATTTGTAAGCGTGACACATGAAAGTCAAATTATTAACATGATTAATTGTGCTGTGAAAACGGGAAATTAAGTCTAGCGGGACACGAGAAGTTACCAAAAAATGAGAACTGCTTACATGTATGTACATAGTGTAAGCGGGATACAGGAACCTGACAAAACAGTAAGCGGGATCTGGGATCAGAACCCACCAATGAGACCCCCTCTATATAAAAGAGCAGTTGAGGTAGAATTCCACTGATTGGATATGTTGGAGAAATGCACAATATTTTTTATATATCGTATTGAAGTAATGCAAAAGAGTGTTATATATATGTTTAGATTTTAGTGTGAGTGCCCCTGAATCCACCATGCATTTTCAATGGTATGTAGAAATTTCTCTATGTACAAAATATACATTTGTACCCTGACATTTTCAATGATAAATACATGTATATATATAATTCAGTGCTAGGTTGTTGTTTGTTTATAATAGCTAGATGACATGCAGTGGCGGATCCTGAATTTTTCATTTAAAAGAAGGGCCCATTGACTGCCTAAGACATGCTTCAGTGATTCCTGATATAAGCAACTAAAATTTTCCCATAAATCTGCCTCTGACATGTCCATCCAGATAGCACAATTAGTAATTAATTCTTAAAACTTGAAGGCCGTGCAGTGACCTATAGTCATTGATGTCTGTGTCATTTTGGTCTTTTGTGGATAGTTGCCTCGTTGGCAATCATACCACATCTTCTTTTTATATTTGCAGTAGCTGCTTAACTGTAGCTCTTAGGTCCAGTAACATAAGGGGCTATCATAAGGACCAAGTCCATTTTTATGATATTTAATCATAAGGACCATTGTTATATTTAATCAAAAGGACCAAAGAGCTAAGGTTCCAAAGCTAGACTTGCGGCTGCTTGAAGTGATGCTGGAACCACAGGTATTACTATTGATAGTGCCCGTGCTGGAACTTTTGAACAAAATTAACTGATTATAATAGACATAATGTGAGTTCGTGGTCTAGTGGTTAAGACCGATGGCTACAGTGCTGAAGGTCCCGAGTTCGATTCTCACTCGGGGTGCTAAAAATATCAGTACATTAGAAGGGTAATTTTCACACTCTCACACACATCTCTGGTACCCAGACCGGAGTTTAAACTAGAATGGGTACGTTGGGGGCCTCGGTTGGTCAAAGTGGCCCTAGTTTGACCTGGAGATCAATCTTCTGATATTTCTCTGGTTTGTCTGTTTCCACCGAGTGGCCTGGTGGTTCTCTCTGAGTACTTCGGCTTCCTCCACCACAATAACAGACTTCCCCGTGTCCTAGCACTCCCTTTGTGTTGAATTGGGTGGGGATTGATTGTCCTTGTAAAAATAATTGTCGTATAAATATACGTTAGTGACACATCTCCATCAATCCCTTTAGGGATTGTACATGGATGCCACTGTACCCTCGCAGCTTTCGAGGGGTTCTTCGGATATCGGAGGCATTTACCAGTACATACATAATACAGCTCATTTTTAAGTTATACATTTGCCTACTTCATGTGATCAGAGAGTTTCATTGAATGTTGCCATATATAACCAAAAATTCACCATGATGTCATTGACAAGATGCTATCACATATTAAAACAATCTTATCTGCATTATTCATGTGCAGTGGACTGGGTCATGAGCACGGAGAATTGAAAAATACAGGATTTAAAAACATGCTGGGGAGATAAATACAAATTTTGGCTTTAAATGTATTTTGTTTTGCTGAATCGACAATAAATGCAAACGAAAGGTTAATGTGAAAGTCAATTTATACACACCTGGATGTACCTTTCTGTCAAACTAGCTCACCTTGCAAACCAACAGGTAAAATTTACCTACTCTACTTGTCTCCCCTTATCAATGCGGAATGATACTAAACGAAATAGTTCACCAATTTTTTGACATTTTAAAATAATTGAAATACATCCTGAAAGTGAGTTTTTTTTTGTGTAATGCAACTTAATTTATCTATTTAAAAAAAAGTCACAATGGACAACATGAACACGGATCTTTTAAACTAAATTATTATTTCCTTTGAGTTATCTTTCTTAGATCTGAAAATTTCATTATCGATCTTGTTCATAATTTTATTTTCTATTTTTTTTTAGAGACCATAAATAATTTTTAAAAATTTTAAAGTGTAAATCTTTTTAGTGTTTGTTTCTCCAATGATATCCAAAGAAATTTTGAATTTGAATGTCCACGGTATGATATCACCAAGGATTTGTATAGTCTAACTAAACAAATCCTTGATACAAATGTATCACTTCTAACATTTGTTGAAAAATATCTTTCAGCTTAGAATTTGAAAAAGTTCTGAATTGTTATCACGATTCTTGACACAAGAAAATGTAGCTCCTTTGGAAAAAATAGCTGTTATATTGTTATATTGCAGAGTGCTTTCATTGAGGAGTTCTGGTCTGAATATTGATACTTAGTTAAACCAGTGTTATATTTACATATTTCGTTATAACAGAGACATATACACACACAATTTCACTGTGTAATTAAACAAACTATTGCAAAGATATATGCCGTACCGAAAATTTTCTTGTAATAACAATTGAGCATTACCAGATTTGAAATTTTAATTATGAAATGCATATCATCAGAGTGTGTATATATGTCTCTGATATCATATAACAATATTTTTCTCAATAAATGCTGAAAGATAAATATAACATTCAAGTATTTTTAATTAGAAAAGAAATTATAACATGATCTGATATAATTTTCCCATTGCTTTTCTTGATTATCTATCGAGGTTATTCATCCCCGACTTGATTGCATGTTCTAAATTTTATCGACGAGAATCTCATTCTGGGCCGCGATCTTTAACGGGATTTCACGGAGTTGCCAATCTCTGTGTATATATGTCTCTGGTTATAAATAATGGTTGCTAGTTCACAGTCTGGTATCTGTATCACTCCGGAATCGGAAAGGGTTATTCCGTATCCGGACTGATATTAACGCTCTCTTTTTCTTGTTACTGCGGGTGGCAGACGTAATTTTTTATTGAGAGTAAAATATAACAACTAAATCTATTTCAAACGTATTTGTTTGTGTCCTTTATATACAAAAGTCCCCCAAGGATACAGAATGGTGGAGGTCCCTTAAAATAATGTAAAATTGAGACATTTACAGGGCTGTGATCGGTACAAATTATTTTACACGTGGTTATAAAAATTGAAACTGAGACAAACATTTCAAGGTCGCCATTTTTACATCGTTACCAAATAATATATTTGCCTGCTGAAAGTTGGTATGCCTCGAAGTAGATAAAGGGGTCAGATGGAATATCATACAAACGCCTTGTACACTGATTTATAACATTCTAATTTTTTTTTGGCGAGACTTAATATTGCTGTTGAGAATTTGTCGACGAGTGATGACCGACTGTGCATATTAAACAGTCTTTTGTGTGTATATACTATGTGTTATTAATAAAACTGTAAATAAAGAGAATTTTGCGTTGCTAGTAACATTGTTCCTTGGTCTAGAAATAAAGTGAATGTATGGGTGTAGATTTTACATGCTTGGTGAGAACAGTCTTGCCATGTTCATTCAAATATTTTTTCGGTGAGAACAGTCTTGCCAAATTTTGATATTATAACTTGCTTTACTAGTATGAGTTAAGATACCAAATCGTCTTTATTTATGGAAGAATCAATTGAAAATGGACCAGACTCGAATAAAATGAATCGGTGTCACAACTTTTTTTAAACGACTCATTTTTGAAGGCACATGCTTTAACATGTTAACTGGACTGTTTTCTTTACAAACTCCATCACACGATTCATTACATGCGCCAATAACTCATTCAACAGCAGTTAGACCAACAGTTAAACTTCCGTTTTCTGAACCTTATTCTATTCAAGAAAAACTGCCCCCTACACCAATATCATTTCAACCAGAACCTAGCGTCGGCGTGTCGCTTCCACACACATTTACTAATAAAATGGAAAATTTGGCTACGTGCTCTAAGTTTCACGGATATCCTCAAGATAATGGACATACGTTTTTGACTGAGTTTGAATCTTTCTCCACATTGCATGGTTTATCTGAATTTAACCTGACTGACAAGCGCATGCTAGCTGCTTTTCATTTACACCTCAAAGGTCCTGCTTTAACATGGTACAACTCATTAAGCGATGAAAGCAAATCCGACTGGAAAAGTGTCCGAATTCTTTTTAAGGAGAAATATGTAAATTTCTGTGGCCATGGGGCTAACGCACTTATGCATAGTGAAATTTTCCAGAACTTGTCTTTTGTCGTCCGGTCAAAGCGTGGAGGATTTTTATTGTCTAATTCATGAAAAGGGTAAATTACTCGCCAAGCCGGAACACGAAATGCTCTCAAAGTTCATCAGTGGCTTACCGGAGCAAATGTCATTTTTTGTTTGTGCAGGGATGCCTCAAGACATGCAAAACGCCCTCGCTTCCGCAAAAATGGCAGAAGCCTATGGTTATAGGAAACATGACGAGTCTGTTAATGCCGCGGGGTTGTTCAAAAACAAATTTCATGATAATAGAAGTACCGCCGCTGGGCAAAATACTAAAGTGCGCGATTTGAAACAACAAATTCAGGAGTTAAGCGAGCTTGTAAAAACCCAAAAGGAAATGAAATCCGACAAATTTTCTCCGGATGCTCCGACAGCGGCTTCATCTGAAATATCCGAAATGAAGGCTCAGATACAGACATTAACGTCTATGTTATCAAGCATGAATGTGCAGAATAAACCACAAGCTACAAATAACCGACAAAATACACCTTACCGCAATTATAATTTTTCAGCGAATGACCGTCAGGTCAACAATGAACGCAATAATTTTTCCGGACCGTGTTTCAAATGTCAAGGTAGAGGTCACCGACAGCGTGAATGTAATTGGAACGGTATGGGTCAAAGTCCATCGACTGCAAAATGTCAGTTATGCCAGCAGGAGGGGCATACAGCGAATTTCTGTGCACAGTTTGATTCGGGAAACCGACAGAACCCGGGAGACAGGCACGGTCGTCCGGGATAGATTATGAAAGTGCCTTCATAGACTTCAGTTCACAAAAGAAGCATCAATTTTTGTACATAAATGTTTTTTTCGATCAGTTGAAAGTGGCTGCATTAGTTGACTCTCACTGGCAGTTCCATAAATATCATGTCAAAATCTTTATTTGATTCTGTTTCCGACAAGCAAAAATTATCATTTGAACAGTTGGATTGTTCCGAAATTAGGTTAGCCAATAATGACACAATTAAAGTAACAGGAACGGCCAAAATTAAAGTGTACATAGAAACAAGAGGGGAAATTGATATTGATGTATATATTCTCCCAGTAACTTCACATCCGTTCATTCTAGGGACGGATTATTTGATGAAAAACAATGTTGTGTTAGATTTTAGCAAAATGTCATGTCAGTTGAATACCGCAAATGTTCAAACTCATAAGCGACTTAACCTTGAACCAAATACAGAAACTATTGTTTGGGCTAGGGTTCCGAATTACATTACATTGGGAATACAAGGTGTGTTCTCCAAAAGCAAGTTTTCGTGTGGTAAAGGTTTACCTGTAGCTAAATCTGTTGTAACCGTACCGTACAATAGGAAAGTTCCGGTTAAACTTTTAAACCCAACAAGTGAGAATGTCGTTATTCCGAAAGGCCGTTCAATAGCAGAATTTAGTGTACTAAATAACGAATATGAATGTGCATCATTTTCAGATACTATACCGGAAGTACAGCATGTAGACGTTTCCGAAACTATTGAATCATCTCATTCAGAATTTACTTGTTCGAAACCCGACTATTCAAAAGTGAAGTCCCTTTTTACTTTACCCGAAAATTTGCAAGAAACTGAATCAGATAAACTAGCGTGTTTGTTGCATGACAATTTAGATCTTTTCGTCACGGAAGATAACCCGAATTTAGGCTTTACGCGTGTGGTGGAACATAAGATTTTACCGAAACCGGACGCGCTTGGCAAACACCAAAAGCCATATCGCCTACCCCCTTATAAGAGGGAAATTTTGAGAGAACATCTTGACAATTTATTAAAGCAAGGTATTATTGCTCCTGTGAGTGAAACGGAAGATTTGTTAATTACTAGCGCAATTGTACTTGTCACTAAGAGATCAAAGAACTCTGGTAAACCTTGCGCCCAAGACTTTCGATTTTGTTGCGATTTCCGTTTTTTAAATTCGCAAACTAGGGAATTCAAATATTCAATACCAGACTTACAAGAATTGACCGAATCGTTCAGCGAAGTAATACCGAATTTTATATCGTCAATAGATCTTTCTTCAGGATTTTTCCAAATGGGACTTTCAAACGACTCTAGCCAGTATACAGCTTTCAACACATGCTTTGGTACTTATAAATTCAGTCGCTTACCGATGGGTTTAAAAACTGCTCCAAATACATTTCAAATGCTTATGGATAAAGTCTTACACGGATTGAAATTTAAATCTTGCCTTTGCTATTTGGACGACGTTTTGATTTTTTCCGACACGTTCGAAAAACATTTATCCGATTTAAAGGAAGTATTTCAACGATTTCGTGCTGCAGGATTAAAATTAGGACCTAAAAAGTGTTCATTTGCAGCATCATCTTGTATTTTTCTTGGACATCTTATCTCGAAAGACGGAATCCGCCCGCCCCCTGACCGTGTAAAGGCGATTTCAGATTATCCACGACCAAAAAATATCAAGGAATTACGACGATTATTGGGTTTATTTAACTGGTTTAGAAAATTCATACCGAACTATAGTGCACTTGTTTTTCCGTTGACTCGACTTTTGAAAAAAGAACAGATTTTCACATGGCGGAGTGAGCAGGAAACCGCATTTAAAGATTTGAAACATAAATTGGTGAATTCCGACATACTTAGTTTTCCGAAGTTCGATCTAACTTTTCGCTTAAGTGTAGATACATCAGAACGAGGTATTGGATATATGTTATATCAGCTTGACCCCGATGACGAAACACAAAAACCACGAATTATTAGGTTTGGCTTTAAATCATTGAGTCCGTGGCAACAATCTTACGGTCCAACAAAGTTAGAACTTCTAGGAATGGTCGTGAGCATACTTGATGGTGCGGATTATTTGCGTGGGAATTCTTTTATAGCCGAATGTGACCACCAAGCATTGAAACCTTTGTACCAAAAACAATGTAAAGGGGCAATTTACGAACGTTGGATGTCAATACTTCAGCAATTCTCGTTTGAAATCATATACAAAAAGGCAGACGACATGCAAGTCCCCGATGCCTTATCTAGGTGCGAAAATAGCAAAGCGGAAGTTGTAGAGAGCCCTGTTGAAGATGATCCGTTTTTTCCGTTCGTCGAAGACGTTTGCGGTAAAGTGAAATTACCAAACGGTCAAAAATTTTCCGAACTGATTGCTTCAAAAGGTGCCGATGTACAAGCAGTCCATTTAACTGACAATGCGTATGACGCAGACACATTGATGAATGACCCGTATGATCCGGATACAGATGAAAGTGACAATAATGTTAGAAAAAAATCGGTGAGAAAAATTTCGAAACAGCGTCGAACAATGAACAAGTCAGATACCGAAATCGTTGACAAAACTTTAACAACATCTGTTTTTGAAAAGTTATCAATTTCTACCGAAAATATTAAACAACTGCAACGTCAGGATATTACATTGACAAAAATTATAGACTATCTCGAAAATGACACTTTACCCGAATCTCAAAAGGAGGCTAGGCGAGTTCTTTTAAAATCATCTGATTACGCCTTGATTGACAAAGTCCTATTTTATTCTCGTGTTGCTAAGGCTAAAAGAAACAAAATGATGGATCATTATCAAATTGTTATACCCGAGGCGTTAATTAATACTGTGCTTAAAGTTGTCCATGATTCACCTCTTGGCGGACATTGCGGGATTAACAATACTTTGGACAGGGCAAAAGAACACTTTTTCTTTCCCAGAATGGGAAAAATTATTCCAGACTATGTGCAATCATGTCACCTTTGCCAAATTCGCAAGGTTTCAAATAAGAAAACAAAACAGGAAATAGTGTCTTTCCCAACGCCGGCTGAACCATTTCAGATGTGGCAGATGGACCTATGTGGCCCCTATCCACTTTCCGTTAATGGAAATACATATGTGTTTACAGCGGTTGATATGTTCACCAAATTATTATTTGCGTACCCGTTGCGAAATAAGGATGCCATAACCGTATGTGAAGCAATATACAGGATGTTTACTACTTATGGTGTTTGCCAAACTTTAATATCGGATCGTGGTAGTGAATTTACCAATAAATGTACAGCCGAATTATGTAAATTGCTTGAAGTTACACAGGAGTTCACGCCAGCATTTGCCCATCATTGCTTAGGGGCTTGTGAACGCCAACATCGAACGTTAGCAGAACGTTTAACAACTCATGTTCTAAAAGGAAAATCATGGGAAAACGAACTACATTCCGTTACATTTTCAATGAACTCGTCTGTAAACAACAGCATTGATTTTTCTCCATTTGAAATACTCTATGGGAAACGCCCAAATTTTCCGCTCATTCAATATAATAGCGCATCTTTCAAAGACATACCCGTAGATATGCGTACGTATTTTCAGGAACTCACTTGTAAATTAAATACAATACATGAAATAGTATCCAACAATGCTATCGCATCCGGCTTACAAATGGAGGAAAAGGAGAATTTGAAAACTAATAACTTAAAATCATCAATTGGTGACTATGTTTATTTACAACGTGAACCTACTGGTGTAGGACGAAAATTTCAACCTATTTTGATGGTCCGTATGTAGTTATAAACATTCCGAGTTCACATCTTATCAAACTCCGCGACCCAACAAGGAAAAGAAAGCTGTCCGACCCCGTTCATATAAACAGACTGAAAATAGCGCATATCCGAGCACCCGACCCTGCGCATTGTTTAGCGCCTGCATATATTGAGAGTAACGAGTCCGATGAAAATGAAACTCTCAGTTCTGACAAGAATGACGATATTGAAAACCAACCGTCCGATAGTACCGACAGTGTTCAGCCTCCTGTTAGGAGGTCTACAAGAATAGTTAACAAACCATTGCGTTTCAGAGACGACAATTTTGTACGTGCTAATGACATTGAAAGTTCAACAGATGCCAAATCCGAAAAGGTTAAACGAATTTTGGCAAAGAAAAAGAACGGAAATCAATCATTCCTATATTTAGTGCAATTAGTCGGTGAACCATCACAAAATGCGCAATGGAGGACGTTATCTCAATTATCCCAAAAAGCGCAAGATTTGTTAATTTCACGGCCGCCGCCGCTAGTGAAATAATTTATTGTATCTACATTATGTATTATCTTGGTGATAACTGTATCGCCAATTTAAATATTCCGAATTTTAAATTGCAACAGTGTCGTTAGCGTTCAATGATAAGTGTATATATATAGTCGATGTGCGTGGTATTTCTTTTGAATGGTTATGTTTCTTCAAATTGGATTTAAAGGGTTTGGTGATAACTGTATCGCTAATAACCAGTGATTTTTTTTAAATGCGTATTCGAATTAGAATTAAAGTTCAACAAATTGCGAATATTATCATACTAGAATGGCCCATGTGTGGTTTTCTGCAAAGTTTGAAATGAAGTTAATGGTGTTTCATAAAACGGATTTGGTGAAAACTGTTTCGCCAAAGTGAACTACAGAATGGTGTTTCTTGTGATTAGGATGGTACATTTACAGTTTTTGGCTTGAATAACATTAAAGAACA
Organism: Mytilus trossulus; assembly: GCF_036588685.1. NCBI lineage: Eukaryota > Metazoa > Mollusca > Bivalvia > Mytilida > Mytilidae > Mytilus > Mytilus trossulus. Next base: position 50,957,154 of record NC_086385.1, on the reverse strand, counting down.
TTTGTTTTTATACGTTGTGTACCTAATGATAAAGTTTTATGATTATGTGTTTATATGATTGTGCGTCTGCTACCCATTTCATTTATGCACTTTTAATAAGTACATGCAATTGTGTATATTTATCTCTATGAGGAAGAACGAGTCAGAAAGTGGTGTAGGAGATGTAATGATTTGCTTAGAACGAAAACCTTTCATTTTTAATGCTGTCGTATGTGTTTAGACAAGCGAACGAGGAGTTTATGGTCTCCACTGAGAAATCGTAATATTTATTATTTAATCGATGGAATATTTAAATACTGTATCTCTATTACACTATACTTTATATTTGGTGCATTATTTGCAATATTTTCTAATTGACTCTATATGATAGTTACACATGAATGTTTGGGTGCAGTGGCGAATGTTTGAGAAAGTTTTAGGTTTGAGTTGTTTAATTAGTTATTTTGATATTGCTTAATTATATGAATATATGTATGTTGATTATAACAATATTGTATTCCGTCTGTGAAACAAGCAACCATTTAGAAATTTCAAAAATTTCTTTCTTTCGGGGCGGGGATGTTTACATATTTCGTTATAAATAATGGTTGCTAGTTCACAGTCTGGTATCTGTATCACTCCGGAATCGGAAAGGGTTATTCCGTATCCGGACTGATATTAACGCTCTCTTTTTCTTGTTACTGCGGGTGGCAGACGTAATTTTATATTGAGAGTAAAATATAACAACTAAATCTATTTCATACGTATTTGTTTGTGTCCTTTATATACAAAAGTCCCCCAAGGATACAGAACCAGAGACATATATACACACATATGTATATATGTCTCTGGTTGAACAAATTTAACTTGAAAACGAATGCAAATTGTGAGATTTTGTTGTGCAGTCATAACATGCATAATATATGGGCGTTTTTCATTAAAAATGTGAATTCTTGTCCCACCCACTTTACAAAAAAAAGTGTTTGATCTTTTGTTTAATTTTTTTGTTCAGTCGTACATTGTATTGGATTTAATATTTTTATGCAAAGAAACAGTTTGTTTTTTTTAGATCTAGAGGGATTGATAAGATATTGAATCCTGAATGGTTCGGAAAACAACCAAAATATGCCATTTTGGTTGTTTTAGACCGAGCCCTAGACCGCCTGTCCAACTTTCATACTCCAAAATATCGTAAAAAATTGAAGAAATAAATGTCATTTTTACTTAATATAAGTTCTTTAATAATTCAAAAGTATGTTTAGACTGCCAACATATTTTAATAAACAGCTTATAACAGACTAGGATTTTTAATTTCAGAAGGTGTGTCCCTCAGAAAATTACCACTACGAAACGAAATCATTAAAATTTGTTAATATTTTTTACCTTGTAAACATCAAAGGAATGCTAATCCAATTCCATCATCAGGTGGAGTCCTCCTTCCTTGGCTGTTTCGGCGCTATTCCTCAACAACCTCCAGAGGTGCGCCGGCTCAGGTGATCAATCTGAACCTGGAACTGGATGGCCTACACGGCTCCGATGTCTCAGCTGATGTCATTGCTGTTCTTCTGTAACTGAATGCTGTTCTGTATATCTGATATCTGTCCATTGATTATATACACAATAAATGTTCATTGTTCTATCACTTTTCACTTTTCCACACTTCGTCTCTTTTCCTCCAAATCCACTGTGATGCCACTTCTGCTTCTCTACACACTTTATCAGTTTCTTCCTCTCTGCTCCTACCACTCCCAAGGTCCTAAGTGCCTGCCACATTGACTCTCCTGCAAAGCCCCTGCATCCGACTTCTATTGCCAAACACCACGTCCTCCATCCCCGCTGTTTGCAATCCTCTACTAGCTGCTGGTATTTTGCCATCTTTCTTTCATAAGCTTCCTCTATTCTGTCTTCCCATGGGACTGTCAGTTCCAGCAAGACCACCTGCCTAGTTCCCTGTGACCAAATGACTATATCTGGTCTTAGCGATGTTGCTGCTATTTCTGCTGGGAAACTCATGCGTTGATGTATGTCTGCTGTCATCTGCCAGTCTGATGCTGTTCCAAGTATCCCTAAACCTTCTGCCTGGTTGTCTTTCTTTTCTCCAGCCCTCACAAAATTTACAAATGTGATGTTCTTCTGCATCTTTCTCTTCTTTTTCCTGGTGGTATCCAACTTTGCTGCTATTGTTTTCAATACACTGTCATGCCTCCATGTATATCTTCCATCTTTCAATGCGACTGGACATGCTGACAACACATGCTGTAGAGATGCTTGTAAACAGTTTTATAAAAACAATGTAATTTTGTTTGCAAGAGATATAAACATAATCAGGGTCTTACGTCTTATACGTGTTTCTCGTTTCTCGTTTTTTTTTATATAGATTAGACCGTTGGTTTTCCAGTTTGAATGGTTTTACACTAGTAATTTTGGGGCCCTTTATAGCTTGTTGTTCGGTGTGAGCCAAGGCTCCGTGTTGAAGGCCGTACATTGACCGATAATGGTTTTACCTTTTTTTTAAATTGTTATTTGGATGGAGAGTTGTCTAATTGGCAATCACGCCACATCTTCCTATATCTATTTACAAAAGAAATGATGCTTTTATAACTGCAGTAAAATTGTTGGTAAGAAAAATTGAGCACATCAAATGGACCAGAGTGATACCGTATTTTTGTTAATGTCCACTACGAAACGGGTCAAATCTACCACTACCATGCAGTCTTTTTTTAACTACTTTTTTTTCAATTATATTCGTGCAAAACAAATAACAAGGGTTAATTTCATGTAATTTTTATATCTTTATAGAATAGGGTTGATGTCAACAACAAAACGTTTTGTCCACTACGGTTTTGTCAACAACGAAACGCATCAAAATGTCCACTACGTACAATGAGTTGTACCTTCATATGTGAAGTACTGTCTAATCTTTCTAGTGTATAAAGTATTCAAACTGGAATGTCTAATCTTAATCAATAAAGAATGGTTCTCCATATCAGAAAAACATGAGATCTTTCTAATATATATATAAAGTAAACAAACTGGAATGTATATAGGAATCATTTAAAATTGCGATAAGATGTATGTTTAGAAGCAGTTTCGTAGTACACAAATTATGAAAATAATAGCATTTTAAAGAGTATTTAAAATTGCACGTTTTGTTTACGACAAACAGGTCTATAAAAGAGGTACATGCGGTATTCAAAATAACTCTTGAAATAAAATTTTAGACAAGTTGATTTTCCATTTTTTTAGGTCTGAAAAGCATGCTTTTATCGAAAAACGCCCATATATTCTTGTTTCAATTGGCTCTGATGAACCTGCTCTTGGATTCTAAAAAATGCTAATGACTAAATATATATTAAGTAAAGTTTACTGTTCGATGTGAGCCAAGGCAATGTGTTGTACACCGTACTTTGAACTGTATAATGGTTTTTATTTTACAAACTTTAACCAACAAAGAGTTAACTAAAGATTTCAGTCATGATTACCAATTTGTAGATCTTTTCTTAATTTGCCGATCACTTTTTGATAGGAAGTTTCTATCTTTCTGATATAGTTTTGCATGTTCCGTGAAACTTGAGTATACAAGTAAGTTAAATAAATGTTACAACAAGAGTGCACACACTGAAATGTCTCGCCTTCTTTACTAATCATTGATATTAAGTTGATAGTTCAAATTATAAAGCTTTATTACAACTGTCACATAAACTCAAAATTAACCAAGAAAACGAAACATTGATCAATGAACCATGAAAATGAGGTCCAGGTCAGAGGTCAGACTATGCCCGACAGACACGTATAGCTAATAACAATTCTTCCACACAACAAATATAGTTGACCTATTGCTTATAAATTAAGAAAAACAGTCCAAAACTCAAACACTTAACACTTAGCACTTAACCGTGAAAATGAGGTCAAGGTCAAATAAAACCTGCGCGACTGAAATATAGATCGTAAGGAAGCAAGACAAATTGCACCAATGGAAAATCGCCCATCACCTAATCGTCCCACTTTTGCACCAACTCGCCCCACTTTAAAAAAAAACCCGCCCCTAACTGATTTACCAAATCGCCCCACTTTTTAAAAAATCGCCCCACATGTGAAATAAGTTAAATCATGTTTAATATTACTCCTGCCAACTCGCCCTACTTAATGGAAAACGGTTATATCTAGATTAATATATAATTTGCATGTCTGCCAACTCGCCCCACTTAAATGAACACTAATCTACACAGAATACAAACAAACCGAAAAAAAACTAACCTTCTTTCTGTTTTATTTCAACTATCACTATGCAGAAGAAAGGAACAAAAAAAAAGAAGCATTTCAAACGTTCTCATAAGTGAGAACAATTGGAAAGCCAACACACATTACAGTGTAATTATTTTATTCGTAAGTGGAGCTAGTTGGTAGCCTTTAACTCTATTCATACTTGTACTTTTCATAAGTGGGGCTAGTTGGCATAAATCAATTCATCAGGATTTCTTACTACTATTTAAAAAAAAAGGAAAAACATAAAATGTTTCTATAAGGTTTCAATGGGATAGCATCTTTTTCCATAAGTGGGGCGAGTTGGCATTACTAAATTCATCCTGGTTTAAAATATATTTATCTATATATTACCAGTTTCCTTTACGTAGGGCGAGTTGGCAGGAGTAATATTAACGGAATTTCATCCATGTACAACGAGATAACATATTTTTCCATAAGTGGGGCGATTTGGCATTACTAAATTCATCCTGGTTAATAATATATTAATCTAGATTTTACCGTTTCCATTAAGTGGGGCGAGTTGGCAGGAGTTTTTAAAGGCAGTGCTTTAAGGCCTGACTTTTAAGTCATGAGGTTCATCTTTTCATACGCAATCTTTGCAGGGGGTCTTTTGGCCAGAAATAGACCCGGAAATGTTCGAATTTCTCCTCTTCTTTTTATGGTATAATATGGTTTTTGTTTCTTTCATTTACATTGGGGACTAAAGAAACGATCAGTGTGTATTGTTCGTTTTATAGAAATTGTTATTAGTTGTATTTTGCATTATAAACAGTCAACCTGACTACAAACTATCATTATGTGTATTCCGTGTGGAAAGAGGTCGGGTCAATTTCGAGTGTTATCTGACATCTAAAGATTCTTTAATTAGTTCAGACGTTGATATAACAATGAAAAGTCGACTGAACATGATTAATATTGCATCTTCTATAATTCAAAGCGGAATTCGGTTTATGAACGAGAAACCGTAAAAGCGTTTCTAGTTATGTATGTTGTCTACGTATTATCCTGGTTCCCCGTACTACGTTCCGGGTATTAGCTATTTGATATATGTGATGTGTAATATTACGATCGGGTACCAGCCAATCTACGTGTGTATGTGTATATGATTTCCCGCCAAAATGGCCGATTTACAGCTAAAAAAATAGTCCATAAACGTTCCGTATAATGATATGCAAATTCATGATTAATCGTAACTTTTTTTTTATCTTTGTATAATAAATATAACAAAATGGAAACCACAAAATTGAAAATAACATTATTTTACGAGGATTTCTCATATTTTTCTCACTTCCGGCGCAGTAATACGTATGTTTTGAAGAAGCTCGAAGGATTTGACAAAGTGAATTGAGAAGGAAACGGATAGATATACGTCCTTGCTATCAGGTAAAACAATTTAAATGTACAGAACAAAACATTTACTTCACGTAAATAGTACAGGCTTAAGCTTTTTACTGTCTTACACGACTGTAGTCGAGTGTTTAAACGACGGCGGTGACCTACAAGGTACGGGTCATACTGGGTCAAGTCTAAATATGTAAACATCTCCACGTGCTATTAGGTAGAAACATCGTAGTCCAAATAATTATGACGTCTGGCAAGGCTATTTTATTTTTTTTCTGGGACGCTTCCGTCCCAGAAAAAAAATAAAATAGCCGTCCCAGACGTCATAATTATTTGGGCTAGAAACATCGTAATGCAATGTCTACAATTTTTCCTCCTTTATACATCGTTTAACCAGATATATTTCTCTTTCAAATACTCTTTAACACGGATTGAATGTACGTATATTTTCTAGTGTTTTCTTGTCCTTATTAAAGTTCATTTGTTGATGTTTAAATATTTTTGAACGACTGAACACAGGAGTGAATGAATGCAACAATTATATATACTGAAGACTTGGGCTGTAAAATGATAGTGTACGTATATCATACTGATAATTATTCTAGCAGTAATTATGTTAATTTAGGATGTAATGACAGGAATTCACGAGTTATGCCTCAGGCTTTCTGAAAAAATATCAATGACAATGTAAAAAGGAACAAAACATTGACACGAATGATGCTCTCTTCTATGTTATAGTTATTTAGGTATGTGTGTTGCACAAGTTTTAAAAAAACTTAAGTTATAAAACTTTTTTTCAGGGCACAAACCCACTTTAAAGAGACTTGTCTACTGCCATACCCATCCTATTTTCATGCTCCATTTGCAAGCAAGAGACTGAATGGTTTGCAAAATTAAAAATCAGGACGGTGTCCAATTAAAACAAAAGAACTAAACTGGATGAATATTGTAGGAGAAATCTAGAGGAAAGTTTTGATTTGTGAAATTGGTTTTCCTGAAAAGTCATTCATCCTAGCCTGCAGAAAGGAACTATAACTGTCCACCACCAACTGACGAGCTAATGTTGAGCTTCACATATGGAATTACTCAAATACCATCAATGTCTATGTTTTCAGCACAGATTTCACAAGTTATGACAAAGCTGTGCTTTTTTTTATACCTGTTAAAGAGTTGTATACTAAATTTAATTTTTTTATCAATAAATATATATTGTGTCATTTAAGAACTTGTATTTTGTCAAAAAATGCATACTAATGAATGAAAGTGGTGCAGTTCATTTTGCTTTGGTATATAGAATTGAATTACAATTGTTCATGTTATTGGAATGCTTATAAAAATAAGGAGATGTGGTACAATGTATATGATATTTAGTGAGTTTATCAAGCAAAAGTGAATAAGAAATAGGTATAAGCAGTTACAGGTACATGTACTACTGTACAATCTCAAACTATGAGAAAAACTCATACCGTAAAGAGAATTTCATATTTACAAGTTTTGTTTTTGTGTTGAATAATTTTCTTCTATTGTTTTTATTGCAAATATGGGAAGTGGTTAAATGCTAATGAGACAGCTGTTATGGCCACAGAGCTTTAATTGAAAACTTCTTTTTCATTCATACCGGTAGATTTTGCCTGGAGTTAGAAACATATCTGCCAACTTCATATTGCACATGGGGGTTTTACGTGAAAGATGGTCAATATAGTCTTACAAAACCTTCAAGGGAGCCTTCAAATGGAAGCAGGACAAGTTGCCCCACTGGCTAATCGCCCCACTTTTTTAAAAACTGCCACAAACTGATTTATCAAATCGCCCCACATGTGAAATTGGTTAAATCATGTTTAATATTACTCCTGTCAACTCGCCCTACTTAAAAAAACGGTAATATTTAGATTAATATATACAATTAAAAATAAAAACTCGCACCACTTTAACGAAAACTAATCTACACAGAATACAAACAAACCAAAAATTAATTTAATTACTACATGTATTATTGATATATACTGAAATTATAATTCTAAAAATAAAACTGATTGTTGAAGAATAACTGTAAGTTTTGAAGCTTAGTTATTTGCATAACAGTTGAAAAGAAACCAGTTAAATGTATCAAAATGCAATATAAGGAATTTAACTTATATTTAATGGAATAACATCTTTTTCCATAAGTGGGGCGAGTTGGCATTACTAAATTCATCCTGGTTAATAATATATTTATCTAGATTTCACCCATTTCCATTAGGTGGGACCAGTTGGCAGGAGAAATATTAACGGGATTTATCACAGTTCACAAGTGGGGCGATTTGGTAATTCAGGTTGGGGCAGTTTTTTTGTCGAGCCTGCGACTTTTGTCGCAGAAAGCTCAACATACATTGTAGGGATAGTGATACGGCGGCGGCGATGTTAGCTCAGTTCTTAATAGATTTATATTTTAGAAGGTCCGAGACCTGGATGCTTCATACTTTGTTTATGGTTGCCTCATGTTATGAAGATTCCGTCGGTCACATGTCCAATGTCCTTGATTTCATTTTCATGGTTCAGTTACTACTTGAAAAAAAAGTTAAAAATTTTTGTAATGTTAAATTCTCTCTTATTATAAGTAATAGGATAACTATATTTGGTATGTGCGTACCTTGCAAGGTCCTCTTGCCCGTCAGACAGTTTTCACTTGACCTCAACCTCATTTCATGGATCAGCGAACAAGGTTAAGTTGGTGGTCAAGTCCATATCTGAGATACTATAAGCAATAGGTCTAGTATATTCGGTGTATGGAAGCACTGTAAGGTGTACATGTCCAACTGGCAGGTGTCATCTGACCTTGACCTCATTTTCATGGTTTAGTGGTTATAGTTAAGTTTTGTGTTTTGGTCTGTTTTTCTTATACTGTTTGCAATAGGTCTTCTATATTTTGTGTATGGAATGGTTGTAAGGTGTACAGGTCTACCTGGCCGGTGTCATATGACCTTGACCTTATTTTCATGGTTCAGTGGTCAAAGTTAAGTTTTTGAGATTTGGCCTTTTTTTCTAATACTATATGCAATAGGTCAACTATATTTGGTGTATGGAAATATTTCATGATCTATATGTCAGTCGCACAGGTTTTATTTGACCTTGATCTCATTTTTTACGGTTCATTGCTCAGTGTTAAGCTTTTGTGTTTTGGTCTGTTTTTCTTAAACTATAAGCAATAAGTCATTTTATTTGTTGTATGGAAGAATTGTAAGCTGTACATGTCTACCTGGCATGGTTTATCTGACCTTGACCTCATTTTCATGGTTCAAAGGTCAATGTTTAGTTTTCTTGGTTTATGTCAAGATTATGTGACAGTTGTAATAACGCTTTATTATTAGGACTATCAACATAATATCAATGATTAGTAAAGAAGAATAGACATTTCAGTGTGTGCACCCTTGTTTTTAAAGTGGGGCGATTTGTCATGGATTCCCTTCAAATATATTCTAATGTGGATTTTGGCTTCTTCGTACAAAATTTCCATTTGGGAGCCTTGAGCTCGATTGGGGAAATACTCTGCAAAAACTGACAGTTGACAGGTATGGTCATCAAAAAAGTTGACATGTTACTATGTACATTTACCATTATGTTACTTGATGTCCTTGCTATACACACAGTACAGAGACTAGTCAATCTTTGTGAACTTTTTTTTATGGGAGTCATAGAATATGTGTATACAATCAATAATTAAAAATAGTCTATTTATATTGAAAAGGAAAAGTTCTTATATGTCTAAAGAAAAGGGACGGAAGACACCAAAGGGACAGTCAAACTCATAAATTTAAAGCAAACTGACAAGGCCATGGCTAAAAATGCATTTCATGGGAGGCTCAGAAAATATACTGTAAACAGTAGACTAGATATAGGTGAACTAGGTACAAAAGAACTCTAAATCTTAAATTCTACAAACCACCTCTGTTCTATCCATGGAAGATAATGATATAACTGGACTAGAAATACACACAACCTGTAATTAACTGCCTTTACAGCGCTTTCGCGCTTTGATTTTTCTTTTCTTGTCAGGGTCTTTTTAATATATCATTAGATAGGAAAGGCAGATGATTTGAATAGAAACTGATTGACAATTCTTTGTTTACAATTACATGTTCAAACTGATAATTCAAACGGATTACATTCTCAATTTTATCTGGCAGCATTTTAATGTTTTTTTTTTTTTTTTTTTTTTTTTTTTTTTTTTTTTTTTTAATATTATTGACATGAAATCTGAAAAATGGCAATTTAAAATCAGTAACGCTAGCTCTCTTGTCCTGCTTTTAGCTAAATATAGTACCTTCAAGATTCAAAAATAATTTGTCATGCATTGTCCCATATCAGATTATAATATTTCTTTTGTTTAAATTTGCAATCAGTGCACACAATAAATTGCTTTATCCACTATTTATGACAATTTAGATAAAACCAAGTAGAAGTTCAGCAGCTAATATCATAGGGTTAGAAGGCATGTGTCATGTCTGTATTTTAAAGAATTGTTCTTCTGAAGTCATTTATTTTCATACTAGTACATCTCTAGTGAAGTTTTTTTTTCCCACCCATCCACATTAAGCTTATCAAATCTGCTGACTATGCATTATTAAAAGACGTGGGTTGAACCAACAACCTTTTACACGCATTAGGTATGAGTGGAGGAAGAGTGTTACCATTTGATTGCTTGGTGCTTTTTTGGAGAGGGGGCGGGGTAGGATGAAAATTGTTTGTTCTTCATTTGTTTTAGTTGTAATCTATGACCTGCATTTTTATTTTTCACTCTGTTCGGTCCTGCCTTTTACATATTGTTTTTAAACCTACACTGTAAATTATCATCCTGCCCTTTTTTTTGGCTAATATGCTCATCCTGCTGCTTTTTTTTACTCTTAAACTCCTGTCCTACTTTTTTCCTTAGATCCCCCACCCATAAAAATCAAATGGTACCTCTATAACCTTTGATTGAAATAGAAAATATGACCTAGCTGTAGTATATGGTTTGATAGTTGATGAACTAATCTGACAAGGAAGTGTCCTCTTAACTTATTGTTAACAACTTACCAAGACTGCCAACACTAAAGTTGTGAGTTTAAAAGCAAGCGCATTCAACTGCAATCTCAATTGACTAGATATTTGACTTTTTATGTGTTACATATTTGTTTTTCGTTCATATAAATAACATTAATTAGGCCGTTAGTTTTCTGGTTTGAATTGTTTATTCTAACATGACGTCCTTCAAACGTTTTGAGTACACACCCGTGGTAAAATATGAATATATTGCATTGGCTGTTCCAATCGTACTCCCACGTCATATGTTATTTTATGAATGAAGTACCCGACGTCATAGAATGATGACGTTATAATTTAAGCATTTTACGGGAAAATACACGCTTCTGATACCGAAAATCATCACAACAAGGAAACGTAAACAAACGATGCTAAAATGTGGTATATAAGCCCTTTTTTTTATACATAGAAGACATATAAGTAAATTATCATTTTAATTCATCCATTTCTATCTAAATAAGTTTTGTGAATGGTTTGAGTATGTTACTTTTTCTCTTTGCTCCGTTCTTTTATGACAATCTAAAAGTGCGTTAATTTATGGGTACGGCAAATAATGGCCTCCACATAGAGCGCTTCGATCCCCCAAAAATGCCGCATTTGTCCTATTAGAATCGAAATAATTCATGGGGGGCTTGAATATATCTAGATTTTACCACGGGTTGTCCCTTTATGCCGATATTTTACCCCTCGCTATCGCTCAGACGTCCTTATTACGCTTTGTAAACAAAGCCGTGTTCTAATGAGCATAAAAAATATGTTTGACACATGCGCACAAACTTACTGTGTATATTAACGTTATTTCCATCGCTATCCTTTATAATGTATATGTCGTGTACAAGTTGCGATTTTGTACAGGTTATAACATGTACACAAATATTGTACGTGTTATAACTTGTATAATGCAAAAATACAAGTTATAACATATACAAAAGTACATCATACATGTTATAACCTGTACAAAATATTGCTTAAAAATGGTTTTAACTTGTACAAAATTTAAAATAAATCTTTATGAAGTAAAATATACATTTCAATTTACCAATGCATAAAGGAACAACAATAAATAGGCCAGAAAGTGTCTTTTTCTGTAAAAAAATGATCACAAAGTTTCAGATATATATGTTTCATGACTTTTTTTGGCAAAATGTGTTTTCATGTAATTGTATGTTTTAGCGCGGCAGTCCATCATGGCTTAAATAAGTGTGAAACTATTTACTAAAAGCTTGCATTCTTCAATGACAATTATAATTAAATACTAGTAACTAAATTCTTCCAAAAAAAATAAGAACGATTCCTAATAATTTTGGAAAAACTCCTCCCTCTCGATTTTATAGCATGCAAAGACTAAAACAATGTCTTATATGCTTACTCTGTAAAAGCAAGAGAGAGCTGAAATAGTTTTCATTGGACCATGCTACATTATCAATATCTTTGGATCTACTCTTCAACATTTTTGGCCTTCAGCATGACTTATGTAAATTTATAACTCAATTTTTGTTTATAAACTATAAGATCATTGCATGAGGCGAACGTCATTTTGATGTTTTAAATATATATCCTCTACTTTGAAAGCATGTATTTGTTGCCTTTGGATCTGATGTTGTCTGCTCCATGGGCAGGTTGTTGTCGTTTAGACACATACCCCATTTCAATTCAAAATTTTATCTGTAGACATGTCTATCCTGGCTAACCTCTTATGTCTTTTAGTGTCAACTAGAATGGAAATATTTTACTATTGCCTTCAAAGTGGACACTCACAATTATAATTCATCAAATAAAGATATGTCCATAGCTATAGATCATAAGAGGATCATAAGACATGTCTAAGATATCTTATGACAGGTCTTAGGAATGCTTCGTAATACCGACCCCTAGACATTAACTGTATCAAAAAAGGACAAAACACACTAACATGAAGGAATAATAAAAAAGGTAAGAAAATTTTATTGAGGTCAATATCATCTGTTGCGATAATAGAAAAATATCCTAATTTTTCGATATTATACAAGTTAAAACCATTTTTAAGCAATATTTTGTACAGGTTATAACATGTACGAGGTACTTTTGTACATGTTATAACTTGTATTTTTGCATTATACAAGTTATAACATGTACAATATTTTTGTACATGTTATAATGTGTACAAAATCGCAACTTGTACACGACATATACATTTAAGCAGCTAGCATAAATTTTTATTATGTAATTTTATAAAACAATATATATTTACCCTGCTCATATTTTTTTTTAACTTATCAAATATGAAATGTAATGCACAAACTCCTCTGGGAGGAAACGGGAAAAGCCAAACATTTTTACGGTATTTTCGTACGCCTCGACCTATAAAAATACTGTATTTGTCCAATTAGAATCGAAATAATTCCTTCGTGGCATGCTCTATGTTCATATTAACATGGGTAGGCATTATATTTGACCACATTTTACACCTCGCTAACGCTCAGTGTAAAATATCGACAAATATAATGCCTACCCATGTTAAAATGAGCATAGAGCATGACACGAAGGAATTATTTCTTAAACATTGTCATTTAGGGGTCTTTTTAGCTGACTGTGCGGTATGGGCATTATTGAAGGCTGTACGGTGACACCTTTAGTTGTTAGTTTCTGTGTTATTTGGTCTATTGTGGAGAGTTGTCTCATTTGCAATCATATCATTTCTTATTTTCTATAGAATTGTTAGTTTTCCTTCCAAAGGTATGTGTAACTCTCCAGGTACTCCAACTTCCTCTACAAATTGAAACCAGTCGTCATGATAAAGTCAGCAGAGCTAAAAGTAACAATTATCACCAACAAAGAGCATAATAATCCTGCAACTTTTTAAAATCTCTAGTGGGGACTTTATAAATAACCTCCACCAAATAAAACTAGTCTTAATGATAAAGTCGGCTGTCAAATATGAAAAGAAAGTCTAAAAAAATGAGAAAAAAACAGACAAAACGCACTGATATATGTATTGAACTTGAAGTTAACCTAACTTTATGCATTTAGAATTAAAACTGGAGACTGCGTATCTCCAAATGTCCAAATAATTGACGTAGAATCGATACCGCCACATCTCCTTATATCAAACAGAATGGTGTCGTAACAGTACTTCAAATGTGACATTTTATCACCAAACACTGTATTACAAGAGGATATAGCTTACAATCATCACTACTTAAGGTCTTGTCTGTTTTTTCTCTCACTGTTTCTAGACTTTCTATGACTATTTGATAATATTGAATTGACTCAATATAAATGTTCTTGATGTATTGTTCTGTGATTGCTAAATCAATTGTAAATTGTGTAATTGAAACGGGAGACTACTCATTCTTCCATATGAATGTTCATTTCACCTGTTTATAGACAGTCTTACGGCATATTTTTCGTGCTGATAAAACTAATAACCTTCAGTTTGAGCGGCAGGAAATAGCCAGTTTCATGCCGGTCTTGGGAACGGTATTTCCTGAGTTCTTACCAGGCCCAACGTATTAATTTCCAAAAAAGATTACCACAATGCTATACAGATATCATTTACATTTGTAAAGGTTCGTCGGGATACTAGGACGATTTTTTTTAACCCTCACCCTTTTTTCCGAAATCCGGTATTTTTCGTTTTCTATTAATATAATGAGGACTTTTCTTCATTCATTGCCAAATCAGAAGATATTTTGTCTTATGTCCAGGGAACACAGTTATCGTCCTTTTATTTTCGTTGAGCTGTAAGCTGTACACGTCTGCCTGGTATTGGCCATCTGACCTTGACCTCATTTTCATGGTTCATTTTGTATATATATTTAATTTCTTGTTTAAGTCTGTTTCTTTGAAACTATAAGCAATAGGTCAACTATATTTAGTATATTGAATGATTGTAAGGAGTACATGTATTTCTCGTTAGGCTTATATGACTTAGACCTCATTTTCTTAGATCATGTTTAATTTATTTGATAGTTGTAGTAATAGTTTATATTTAGGACTATCAAAATAATATCAATGGTTAGTAAAGGAGGCGAGACATTTTAGCGTGTGCACTCTGTTAAGGTGTAATACCACCATTGATTTTTGCCTATTAGTATTTGTTAAATTGGCACTTTAAAAAAAATGTACAGTATTTACCTTTATTTCAACCAAAGAAATACTTTGCATGTATAAAGTTTAATCCTTTCCAGTGATACAGTGAAAATTTCACACTACATTTCATTGCATATAAGAAAGTAACCAACACGGGAAGTAAACAACCCAATTTTTACAGTTATTTACTGGTTACCTGCTTTGGTATATATGTAACCTTAACGTTCCAAAATATTTTATAAGACCATCAAATAAAAAAAGAATGATGCTTTCAGACTTCCAACATACATATTTAAGACTCAGAAAAATTTTAGTGCATTGAAATGCAGGGTTAATTTTCTACAACTGTCAAATTCAAGGGAATATTTTTTTAGGCCTACTTTCGTATGCAACCGGATGCGACGTACCATGATTTGGTGGTATTTTACCTAAAGAAACGAAAAGTAATACAATCTAAACTGTTAGTAAGTGTTATATTTATAGATGTTCAAAAGAAGTAATATACATATAATTAACATCTAACATTATGTTAGTTCACATGTTTGAAGCTCTGCATGAAGCCAGTATTAAAATATCATTAGCATATGATAATTTCTTTCAATATTTCTACAAATCCTTATTACAAAATTTGAAAAAAAGAATGTTTTGGTGATGCGTCTCATATTACATTATTTCAATTAATCAAAATAAACACATTAAAAAAGACAAGATGTATATAGGATATTGACCCAATCCAGGAAATTCAATTTCAATGTCAATTAATAATTTTTTCTCGTATACTGATACGGAACCAGTTCTGCTGGCAATTTATACCACCAACTTTGACGTTTTATCAAAATGTATTGCATAAGGTTTTTCTAAAGTATCAAAAATTTCTCTCCCTCTTTGTCCATCAGATGCTAAAGCAAAAATGTTATTTGATTTTTCTCCTGTTACATAGACACATCCATCTTCGTCTACGCTTACATCACCAAGGGATATTAAATTTGGATCCTGAAATCGCCAAGCAAGTTCGCCGTTCATCTTATAACATAACACTGTGTCATTTAAAAAACTTGAAGAAATTAAAAAATCATTTGTTGTACAGCAATGTGTTCTACACTTTGTTTTCAAAGTGCTTGTTATTGTACCGTCAAGAGTCATCCTTAAAAAGGATCCAGTTATTCGTATGGTTAAAATTTCATTTTCAAAACTTAAACCAAAACATGTGTCACCTGTACAAAAACTTGACAATTCTATACCAGTAATTATTTCAATTAGAACTACTTTTTTGGCAGACTGGCATGTCACACATACAGTTGAATTACTGATAAAGGTTATATCTTTTGGCGAAAATGACAAAAGTATGTTTCGCTTGAAACTACCATTGCAGTCACATATGATCAAACGCCTGTTACTACCATCAGTAAATATCAACAGGCCTGTAGACAATACAGTGCACCCTAATACATCAATGCCGTTATCTTCAGTAGGTAACTTAAACTTCGCTTTCTCAGAAAATTTGATATCTGACAATTTATCAACCGATGGCATTAAAAGTTGTGCTTGATCCTTCTATCCTACACCCAATTATAATTCATTATCTTTCCTGGATTGTGAAATAACAGCAAACGATTCGCTGCTTTCTGATAATGCTCTAAATGTAGACGATGCTTCCAACACGAGATCAACTTCATCCATTGCTTTGTTTGTTTTAAGTGTTTCCAAATATGAATGTTCCTCCTCTAGTCTAAGTTCTGACGGTCTCAGTCCTAAGAAGACTTGAAGATCAGTTGCGATACTAACAGCACCTTAAGTTCCTCCTGCATGATGATTATATTGCTTTTATGGACATTAAAATCCTGCGACAGATTATCCAAATCGAAACCAAGCTCTTTCACGTCCGTTTCTATTTTATCTTGCAAACTTTTTCCCATATCATCCAACTTGCCGTTGACCAATTCACGGAAACTTTGAAATTCTTCCATAATTACTGATTTCTGTGCATTTATTCTAGTTTTATTCTCCAGTCTGTTTTGTAATAAAGAATCTAAATTAATCATTAAACACTTCAAACCGTTTTCAATATCTTCTAACGCCGGTGAAGTTTTTACATCGTGTATTGTTTCTAGTTTTTCACAAGGAATATGTGATTCTATTAAACACGCAGTACAACACAACTGGCTATGACTACAACAATACAACTCACATTTCTGGTCATGCTCAGAGCAGTAGACACTTCTGTCCTTTATAAATGAAGGTAATTTGTCGTATTCGGCGAGTAAAATAGTTCTGTGGAATTTTGCAATTTTTGAAGCATCGTGATGGTCCTTACATTCCGTACAAAGAGCTTCGTCGCAATCTGGACACCATGTGACTGCAACGGTTGAAATATGGCGATGTTCACAATTACTGCACAATCTGAGAGTTGAAGATTCCATGGCGAGTTATATTCTGAAACGTTAAAAGTAAAAGTAAAGTATTACATGTTATAAAAAAGTTACCCAAATAATTAAGCAGTATATACCGAGGATCTACAATAAAAAAAGAGAATGGAAATGAGAAATGTGTCAAAGACAATAACTAGACCAAAAAGCCGAAAATATCCAAAGGCCAGCATTGGTTCCTCATCAAAGCGAGAAAATCCCACACCAGATGACCCCAAAACTATAACATTTACAATAATTCAGTGAACTAAAATTAAAAAAATCATACAAGACTAAAGGACAAAGGCTCCTGACTTGGTGCAGGCGCACACATACGACGGGGTTAACCATGTTAAGTGAGATCTAACCCATCCCATACATAGAGCCAATGAAGAATAGAATAAAGTGCTTCACTGAGCGTAGCCTTATACGACCGCAGAGGTCGAACCCTGAATAGTTGGGGAAAATTTTGACACAAAATTCAAGCTTGACACTGTCTGAATTTAGATTGTGATCAAATTTTTAACATAAAACTGGTTTCTGACAGACATTAAATTGTCAAAGATCGGACAAATGTATTTCGCAATATTGTGCAATTGGAGATTTCTTCTTTAAACTTTAAAAAAATTTAAAATTTGAAAAATTTGGAAAAACAAAATATGAACCCATTAAGAAAAATCCTCCCGCCCCCAAACTTTTTGAATACCCTCTTGGAGCAATTACCCCCAAACTCAATCCCAGCCATTCCATTGTAGTATGGAACCTTGTGGTACAATATCAGAGCGATCCATACACTTACACTACAAACTACAAAAAAATGCTTATTTTGGGCCCTTTTCCTTAACTGTTCACACCATAACCCCCAAAATCTGACCTTCATTTGGTGGTATTGAATGTTCCTAAAACAATTCATAGAGATCCATTTACTTTTACGAAATTTATTGTCCGGAAACCAAATGTGTCTCTGGACGACGACGAATCGTAGACAACGACGAATCGTAGACGACGACGACATCATACGATTCCCAAAATATTTAGCGTTCGTATACAATTCAAACACACAACAAAACGCACAGTAAAACTTAGTTTAAAAGAAGGCCTAGTCCGATATTAGAATAAGTAATAAAACATACTAAGCAAAATGACACTGATACATAGATAAACAAATAACTACTTGGCTAGCAGTTACTGACATGCCAGCTCCAGCCAGACGTACCTCAATTAAAATGATTGAAAGATTATGTCTTAATCCTAGGTGTCAGACCACCAATTACTTCTTTCAATTTAGGCCTACTCGGATAACATGTAGTGCATTTGATTTCATTATTTTCTTCAACTAACCACCAAATTTGCAAAATGAATCATTTGGTAAAAGTGACAGTCTATAACTGTCGGAAAAATAGGATAGCACTAAGGCATGGTATGTCAGCAAACACTCACTGCAATAGTGAGAGATGTGAGACGCAAAACCTTAGCACCAGCCCTACTTGGACAATCTGTACCGAACCATCAGTCTCAGCCTTTCTTTATTCTTTCCGCAGGTTCCATGCACTTCACTTTACTTAAACTAAACCGTCTGTCTGCTATAAACTATTTCCTTTTGAATCTTTCTGATGTTCACTGTCTGCCGTTTTCGGTACAAAATGACGACTTAATAATCTGAATAGCTACCCATTATTTATACTTCGAACAAGGACCTCGAAGAGAGCATCTCATACAAATCATAGCAACCAAGGATAAAATGATGATTTCTATGTTGTTCTCAATGATAACAGATCAAATGGAAAATTCATAGAGGTTTCGGAAAATATATAATTGTAGAAATATTATAACCTTCTTAAACTGTAAATTCATAATAATAAGATAAGACATCAGCACTGAGCTCATTGTTTATGATTAGTCGATGCGCAATTGTGATGATAATTTCAATTAGATCCCAGATTTATATGGTGGAAGAACAAATCAGGGAGGCACAATATTTATATAGCTCTAAATATGATTTCATTTGTGATATATATTGAATTAAAATGGGATCGATTTCTATAGATATATCGAGTCCACTGTGTGTGTATGACATCCATACGATGACATAAGCCAAAGTGCTACCCAAATTGTTTTGCTGATAAGCAGTCAAATTTATTAAAATATGTCACTGCAAGTTATTTATAAAATAAAGTAAAAAAATACCTACTATTACTTCGAAACGTTGATCAGCGACACACAATATTATAAACTTCCTGGTCCGTCGTACAGGTGTGCAATAGTACAAAGTCCAGGTTATTTATACACATTAAATTAATCAATGCTTTATATATGGTATTGTAACACAAGCCTTCCAACAATTTGAATGATCCACAGGTTGATTGATGTTATAAGCCAAAATGTTAAAAGTTTTAGTGATCAGTCGTCAACCTTGAATCCTCTCATTCTTACATTTGGTGATACTACCGAATACTTTCCATGTAATATAGGTGTTAGACAAGGAGAAAATTTATCTTCTATCTTTTTTCTTTGTATCTGAATGACTTGGAAGATTTTTTTCATAGAAATGATGTAATAGGTCTAAACACAGTGACAAATGAAATAGAAGAACAAATTAATATTCACTTGAAACTTTATGTATGACTTTATGCAGATGAAACTGTTTTATTTTCTGAACCTGCACAAGATCTTCAACAGCAGATATTATGAATACTGTGATATATGGAAACTGAAAGTTAATCCAACCAAAACAAAAATTGTTATTTTTGGTAATGATAGATTGACAAACAAATTGAATTTTACACTTGCTTAGTTTTAAAAGTGCTAAAAATCAACTCATTAGTAAAGCCACCAAAGCTATGTATGGAGTTCTAAAAAAGGCCGCTTACATAACCTGACAGTTAAATGTCAGTACGATCTTTTTGATAAAATTGTAAGGCCTATATTGCTATATGGTAGTGAACTTTGGGAATTTAGTAATACTGATGAAATAGAAAGAGTGCATTTGAAGTTTTGTAAATTTTTGTTACACTTGAAAAAATCAACCCAAAGCTTTATGGTATATGGGGAGCAAGCGCTTATCCTATGTCAGTATATGTGGAACTGTATAGTATCTTTTTGGTCTAATATTGTAAACAATTCCGATCGTAAAATGACAAATATTCTATATGGATATATTTATAAACTTAACATAGATGGTGGATTTTCGAATGGTTGATTTGTATAAAATATATCTTAATTCTAACATGACGTCCTTCAAACGCTTTGAGTACACACCCGTGGTAAAATATGAATATATTGCATTGGCTGTTCCGATCGTACTCCCACGTCATATGTTTTTTTAATGAATGAAGTACCCGACGTCATAGAATGATGACGTTATAATTTAAGCATTTTACGGGAAAATACACGCTTTTGATACCGAAAATCATCACAACAAGGAAACGTAAACAAACGATGCAAAAATGTGGTATAAGCCCATT
Source organism: Mytilus trossulus (assembly GCF_036588685.1). Taxonomy (NCBI): domain Eukaryota; kingdom Metazoa; phylum Mollusca; class Bivalvia; order Mytilida; family Mytilidae; genus Mytilus; species Mytilus trossulus. Next base: position 50,936,570 of record NC_086385.1, on the reverse strand, counting down.
TTTTTATATACATAGAAGGCATATAAGTAAGTTATCATTAAAATTCATCGAAATCTATCTTTATAAGTTTTGTGAATAGTTTGAGCATGTCACTTATTCTGTTTGTTCCGTTCTAGATCTTTTACGCAAATCTAAAAGTGCGTGAATTTATGGGAACGGCAAATAATGGCCTCCACCTAGGGCGCTTCGATCCAAAAAAGTAGCCGTATTTGTCCTATTAGAATCGAAATAATTCATGGGGGCTTGAATATATCTAGATTTTACCACGGGTTGTCCCTTTATGCCGATATTTTACCCCTCGCTATCGCTCAGGGTAAAATATTTGTCATAAAGGGCCAACCCGTGGTAAAATAACGATATATTCAAGCCCCCATGAATTATTTCTTAAATAAATATGGATTTTTAAATATTTGGTTAAATCAGGGTAACTATAGTTTTAATCCAAAATGGTTAAAGTTGAGCATTAAACAAAGAATTTTTGACCAATTTCAGCAAATTTGGAAATCAGAAATGGAGAATTCTCCAAAAGCATTATGTAACAAACTATTTAAAGAAAACTTTGAATTTGAAGAATGTTTTGGTTAACCCTTTTATGTGTTTTCTCCCCTTTTGTATTTCAAATCATTATATCTCCACAATCACACAAGTGATTGACCTGGTGCCTTCCTATTTGAGTTCACTGACCTATGACCTTGAATTTGAGGTCAAGGTTGAAGGTCATGGTCATATTCTAAATTTTGGAATTTGCTTGTAATCTTTATTCAAAAGAAAATGTAACAGTTAATGATACGATGTGTTTGTCAAATTACTGTTTACAACATGGGACAACTTCAACCCGTTTAAGTCGAAGTGTTTTGGTCAACCCTTTAGGAGTTTTCTCCCCTTTTGTATTTGAAATCAATATTTCTCTACAATCATACAAGTGATTGACCTGGGGTCTTTTGATTTGAGATCACTGACCTATGACCTTGAAATGTAGGTCAAGGTCACAGGTCAACTTGACGTTCTAGATTTTGACCTTTGCTTTAAATTTGTTTTTGTTCATTATAAAACAATTAATTCTTCTGCATATACCTATTAATCTTATTTTTCTATATCAGTTGAGGTACCAAATTACATCAACAAGGAGTGACCCTTTCTAACATCTTTTTTTAAATTTCATTCTCATTATCGAGGTGGAAAGACCTTCAATTGTTCTCTGAAGAATTGGTTTTTAATTAGGTCTTTCCATTTTTCGTGGAAAGACCTTTTGTTTTTCTTCTGATAATTTTTTTTTCTTCTGTCGTCTGAGATGCTTTTTTGTTTTACAACATATCGAATGGATGTTTGGCCAATGATGTTGTTCAGTAATGGAGGTTACAAAACTCACCCTGTGTGACCGAACACTTAATCTTATAGGAGTTATCTCCCCGCGTATCCTTATTCTTGTTATCGCTATATCTCTAAAACCGTAAAAGATTTTTACAAACTGTTTGCACCACATTGTTCTTCACTCTTAAGAATGATTTTTTTTACTGGAGTGATCGTAAGACATCTTATTGGAGTTGTTTCCCTTTGAAAATTTAAGATCGACGATATGTTGGATACATTCATACGGTATAAGTCGTAGAGGCCTACAGTCTTTTGATATGAAGTCCTTGGTCCGTTTGAAGTAAATTGAGGTCAAGGTCAAAGGTCAAGGTCATGTTATAAATTTTGAATTTTGCTTGTTATCGTTATTCAAAAGAAATTGTTACAGTTAATGATATGATGTGTTTTCCAAATCACTGTTTACAAGAAGGCGCAACCTATTTCAGTCGAAGTGTTTTGGTTTACCCTTATAGGAGTTTTATCCCCTTATGTATTTGAAATCATTATTTCTCCACAACCATACAAGTGATTGACCTTGGGCCTTCCGATTTGAGATCACTTGAGGTCAAGTTTGAAGGTCAAGGTCATTTTCTAAATTTTGGATTAGTTGGATTTTGCTTGTAATCTATATTCAAAAGAAACTGTAACAGTTAATGATATGATGTGTTTGCCAAATTACTGTTTATAATAAGGGACAACCTCAACCCATTTAAGTCGAAGTGCTTTGGTCAACCCTTTTAGGAGTTTTCTCCCCTTTTGTATTTGAAATCGGCATTTCTCCACAACCATGCAAGTGATTGACCCGGGGTCTTTTGATATGAGATCACTGACCTATGACCTTGAAATTGAGGTTTTAACCTTTGCTTTAAATTCTTTCTTGTTCATTATAAAACAATTAAGTCTTCTGCATATACCTATTAATCTTATTTTTTTATATTAGTTTGTGGTACCAAATTACATCATGAAGAAGTGACCTTTTCTAACATATTTTTTTAAATTTCATTCTTATTATCGAGGTGGAAAGACCTTCATTTGTTCTCTTAAGAATTAATTTTAATTAAAAATTGTATTTATGTCAATTACCTAAAATCTTTTATTTTCATATACCGTAGAAAATAATTCTGTACATGTAGATTAACAGTCTGAGATTCAAATAACAATCTCAAACCCTTATCATATAATGGACCGGCTTAGTGCCGGCCCAAAATAACAATCCACAATAGATTCATGCAAATTAGTGTTTTAGAGGTATAATAATGGTCCGAAAACTGAAAAATTCCCAATTTCATAAATAAAACCCGATTACTCGTTAACAACAAAGCTAAAGTTTATAAAATCAAGCTTCGGCTTTAAAACACGACCATTACATGTAATTAGCTGCAATTTTTTCACAACAACACTGACCGACTGTAATATTTTTTGACGATTATACGAAATTTATGAGAAAAAATAAAATGGTGCACAGAAAACTAAGTTTATGATATATGTATGCATTGGTTCAAGAATCAGCTTAACATTATTTTTCACCGGTCACTCCTCATTTCATATGACTTTGATGTCTTTATGGAAATGGGGAAAGTGTCTAAGATACAACAACCCGACCCAAGAGCAGGAAACAATGATTCGTTTGTAACTTTGCTGTTGTCTTTTACTTTTTTGTTATATGAATTGGAAATTTAAGTAAGAGAAAAGGAGGACTACTAACGCAGCGACCACGTGCACATTCCAAACAAGGACTTAAGCTAAAAAAACACGTTATTTTTGTCCCTATTCTTTATAGGCTGGTACATTTATTTTCGAAATGAAAAAGCAATTAAAACTTATTGGTTACATAAGTTTTTATTTTAGAAAGTCTACTAACATCAACTTTGACGTTTTATCAAAATGTAATGCAACAGGTTTGTCTACAGTTTTTAAAATATTTTAACACTTTGCCCATCAGGTGAGATAATAAAGGCGTTATTTGATTTTGATCCTGTTACAAGGACTCATTCATCTTTCGCCACGGTTACATCACAAGGGTTTTGTGTATTTGGATATTGAAATACCCAAGCAAGGTCGCCGTTTGTATTGTAACATGAAACTTTATTACCTCAAAAATTTGAAGAAATGCTACAATTGTCTGTTACACAACAATGTGCTTTACAATCTGATTTAAATGAGCTTTTTATTTGACCTTCGAAAGTCGTCCATAATAAAGATTCACTTGTTGGCAGTGTTAAAATCTCATTTCGATAAGTTATACCGTAACAAGTGCGACATCTTTACCAGTTATCATCAGTTTTAAAAATTCCTTTTTCGCAGGACTGACAACAGTTGAATTATTGGTAAACGTAATATTTCTTGTTGAGAACAGTGTTAGTATGTCTATTTTTAAAGTACCATCAATGTCACATATAATCAACCGATTGTTATTGCTATCTGTAAAAACCAATAGTCTTTTATGCATTACGATACACCCTAATACATCAATGCCCATCTACCCAGTAGGTAACTGAAAATGTTCCTTCTCCGAAAATGTAATGTTCGGCAACTTATAAACAGATGGTAATAAAAGTTGTGCTTGTCCCTTCTTTCTTAAATCCAATTCCAAATAATTACGTTTTCTGGACTGTGAAATTGTACCAAATGATTTGCTACCTTCAGATACTGCTCTCATATTCGAAGTTATGTCAAGTACGTGATCAGTGATTCTAAATATGAATGTTTTTCTTCTACTCGAAGCTCTGACGCTCTCAGCCCTAAGAATAATTGAAGATCGGTCCCGATACTAATGGCAACATCCAGTTCCTCCTGCAGTGTATGCGCATTTGATGGATATGTAAATTCTGTAAGATGATCCAACTCCAAACCAAGATCTTCTACTTCAGAGGCAAGATTATCTTCCAATTTTCTTTCCATTTTATCCAACTTGTCGTTTATCAATTTGCGGACATTTTTAATTTCTTCTATACCTGCTAACTTCTGTACATTCTTGTTGTCCTGTCTGGTTTTTTTTTATTAAAGAATCCAAATTGATCATTATACACTTCAAGTCATTTTCAATATCGTCTAGCACTGAAGAGGTTTTGACATTTTTTGCAACGTCTTGAATTATATCAGGCTTTTCACAATGCAGATGTGATTCTTTTATACACACAATACAACAACATTGGCGATGACTGCCACAACACAATATCTGATCATGGTCCGTGCAATAGACACAAGTTTGTGTCTTGATAAATGACGATATCTTGTCGAACTCAGTTAGTGATATAGGTTTGTGGTATTTCGCAATTTTTGCAGCATCGCGATGGTCCTTTCATTCCTAAAAAAGTATTTGTCGCTATCTGGACACCACGTGACTGCAGCGATTGAAATGCGAAGATGTTCACAATTATCACACAACCTACTTGAAGAAGATTCCACGACGAGCTATCTTCTGAAAAGTAAAAAAAGGACTTTCAACAAATCGTACATAATTTATGTTTTTTCAGTAGTCCTACCATTGTTTTCACTTAGCAATTTTTAAAACCTTATGTTATATTGATTAACCGTTGATATATCCTGCAACCGTCTAATTATTGTACAGGTTTTGTATAAATAAAGAATTATGTTAATCCGTTTAAATGTTATACAAATTTAATCGTGAATAATGAACATTTTCTTTTCTTGTGTGACAGTTCATTTTTGGGTCCACCTTGCAGTCCGGGCTGAAACTGTGTAATTTTCTGACAAAAACCAAAGAAGTATTTTGATTTCTACAACTAAGTTTAAAATGCCAGATGCAAATGACAGAATATAAACAATATTTTTAGTGTCGGAAATTAAAAATTTATTTTGAGTAGATCTAAATCAAAACCAAGATCTATATTTTAATTGTATTGTGTTATTGCTACATGTATCAATTCATTATGAACATGTTTCATGTTCATGTTTATTACGTTATAAAACACTGACTCAGGTAATCATTCTAAACTAAGATGTTAGGACATATTGGGGAATTGTAAAACAATCGTAATTTAAGATTAAGAACTCAAACCAGGAGACAAGTCCAATTTCGACCTTGTGACTTATTTGTAGATCTTGTCTTGTTGATCAATTTTGCTTTAAAAAGTTTCTCGTTAAGTTTATCTATTCTAGTTTTCAAGATAATGGACAAACATGAAGAACATTTAGGGAAAAAATCTTCTATAAGAGGAAGTCTGACAGTTTAGATGAAACTAGGTTATATAGGTAGATTTCATCAGTATGAACAATTATTTATTATGTCTGTTTAGTTCACGAATCATTGTAAATATAACGGAATTCGATGAGACTGTCATCAAACTGAGAGGGTTAGCGCTATAAAACTAGGTTTAATCCACCATTTTCTACATTTGAAAATGTCTGTACTAAGTCAGGAATATGACAGTTCCTTTCAATTCGTTTTTGAAGTGTTTTGTCATATGATTTTGCCATATAAATTATGGACTTTTCGATTATATTTTCCTCTTAGTTCAGTATATATTTGTGATTTTACTTTTTCTGTTCTGGCACTTTGGTTTTACTCCTCTGTTCTATTTTTGCCAAGTCGGCCATGTTTGGTTTATTGTCATGCAGAGTCATCGGACAAATTCGAAGCAGTGTTTTCAGAGGAGAAGATTAGGTACAACATAACTTTTTATTTTGTTTATATATGTCTTTGTTTTTGAACCAAGAGAGTCCTAGTCAAGAATTTCAGATAAGTCCTGACCATCACAATACTTTAATAAATAGGAATATATGATATGATCAAATGAACCCACGGTCCGGAATTTATATCATTATTGAATAATTTACAAAATCTGTAGAAACAATTTTTAATAATAAAAGAGGAACATCATACAAGTACAGGGTACCTATAAAGTACTTTAAAATGTCATTGAATTATTTGAACTTTGTTGAGTTGTACCACCAAAAAAAAAGGACATGTAATTAGTAGTAGTTTAAATGTTCTGAACATTTTTGTGAATAATTATGAAATAACAACCAAATCAATAACATGTAATAGGTAGATTTTTCTGTAACATATTTGTGAATAAGTTTGATAATTATTAACTTTATTTTACCGCATAATTTGTTGAAAAAACCCCAATGTCTATTAAATATTTATATGAATATGCTATAGTATTCAAATGGACATTTAATTTTTATAAATTTTCGTATTTGAACGGTGTTCTAAGTGTTTACTTAAGATGATGTTTATTTTCCTCGTTAAGTATAATTGTGAGTGTTGACTTCACTTCATCTTTAAGATACCTTTCACTGACTGGTGATCGTGTCCGTGTTCTTTTTCCCTTACACGATAAGAACACAATCTACAGTTACAAATGCAAACAATGCATATATATATAGCAGCTCAATGCTTATTTATGCACTTGGAATCTTTATATATAGCTTGAAGTATTTTGATTTCTACAACTAAGTTTAAAATGCCAGATGCAAATGACAGAATATAAACAATATTTTTAGTGTCGGAAATAAAAAAAAAATATTTTAGTTGCTTCGGAATAGGAGTAGACCTCGGGAGCCAATTGCTTTTCGTCCTGCTTTCTTGAGCTCATACAACTTGATTAATTTAATATTTTACGACAATATTGTATTTTTATTCTTGTAATATTATATAGAGCAATTGGTTGAAAAGTCGCGTGCGAAATCATTCAGAAGTAAAAAATTATACGCATCTCATATGAGTATATCTAAATAAAAGCCAAGATCTATATTTTAATTGTATCGTGTTTTTGCTACATGTATCATTTCATTATAAACATGTTACATGTACATGTTTATTACGTTATATAACACTGACTCATGTAATTATTTTGATCTTAGATGTTAGGACATTAGGGAATTGTAATCTAGGAGCAAGAACTCAAACCAGAAGACAGGTCACGATTTCGACCTTGTGACTTATTTGTAGATCTTGTCTTGTTGATCAATTTTGCTTTTCAAAGTTTCTCGTTAAGTTTATCTATTTTCGTTTTCAAGATAATGGGCAAACATGAAGAACATTTAGGGAAAAAATCTTCTATAAGAGGTAGTCTGACAGTTTAGATGAAACTAGGTAATATAGGTAGATTTCATCAGTATGAACAATTATTTATTATGTCTGTTTAGTTCACGAATCATTGTAAATATAACGGAATTCGATGAGACTGTCATCAAACTGAGAGGGTTAGCGCTATAAAACTAGGTTTAATCCACCATTTTCTACATTTGAAAATGTCTGTACTAAGTCAGGAATATAACAGTTCCTTTCAATTCGTTTTTGAAGTGTTTTGTCATATGATTTTGCCATATAAATTATGGACTTTTCGATTATATTTTCCTCTTAGTTCAGTATATATTTGTGATTTTACTTTTTCTGTTCTGGCACTTTGGTTTTACTCCTCTGTTCTATTTTTGCCAAGTCGGCCATGTTTGGTTTATTGTCATGCAGAGTCATCGGACAAATTCGAAGCAGTGTTTTCAGAGGAGAAGATTAGGTACAACATAACTTTTTATTTTGTTTATATATGTCTTTGTTTTTGAACCAAGAGAGTCCTAGTCAAGAATTTAAGATAAGTCCTGACCATCACAATACTTTAATAAATAGGAATATATGATATGATCAAATGAACCCACGGTCCGGGATTTATATCATTATTGAATAATTTACAAAATCTGTAGAAACAATTTTTAATAATAAAAGAGGAACATCATACAAGTACAGGGTACCTATAAAGTACTTTAAAATGTCATTGAATTATTTGAATTTTGTTGAGTTGTACCACCAAAAAAAAAGGACATGTAATTAGTAGTAGTTTAAATGTTCTGAACATATTTGTGAATAATTATGAAATAACAACCGAATCAATAACATATAATAAGTAGATTTTTCTGTTACGTATTTGTGAATAAGTTTGATAATTATTAACTTTGTTTGACCGCAAAATTTGTTGAAAAAAACCCAATGTCTAATATTTATATGAATCTGCTATAGTATACAAATGGATATTTAACTTTTATAAATTTTCGTATTCGAACAGTGTTCTAAGCGTGTACTTAAGATGATGTTCATTTACCTCGTTAAGTATAATTGTGAGTGTTGACTTCATCTTTAAGATACCTTTCACTGACTGGTGATCGTGTCCGTGTTCTTTTTCCCTTACACGATAAGGACACAATCTACAGTTACAAATGCTAACAATACATATATATAGCAGCTCAATGCTTCTTTATGCATTTCGAATCTTTATATATAGCTTGAATATAAAACTCATATGAACTGAAAACATAATAGGACTTCTGATATTAGCACGATCATTGCATAAAGACTTGGTGTATACAAAGAGATCTATACAATGGCTGCAACAATAAATGGAAAACAGTGAAAGCTCCCTTATTAAGGTTACTATTTTGTTATTTCCCCATTCCGGCATTGACAACACATGAACACTGATATATTTGTAAGGTGTAGGTGGTTCTTTTTTTGTAAAATGGTATTCAAGAGGTTTACATATTGATGACTGCTGTAACCCTATTCTGACTATTTTACCGATTATGTCTGTTTTGTGTACGCATCGACATACCGAGTTAGACCATTTACCGGCTTTGTTATAACACTAGCAGCACGACAGGTGCTACATGTGGAGTAGGATATGCCTATCTCTCCGGAACACCTGTAATCACCATAAGGGGTTCGTGTTGTTCTTGCACCCCTATTTGTGACATTTTGTTCACATGTCATCGTCAACATAATGGAATTTGATGCGACTGAAACATAAGTATACGAGAACAAAAAACGAAATCTGTTTTAAAGTATACGAAAACTCGACCTGAAAAACATTGATGATGACCTAACTAACATTGGCAATGACTGGAATAGATAAAAACATGACCGGACAATCATAGACTGTCCACTCTGTCTTGGGCGTTGTCCGGATACGGATAAACTGTTAAGTGTCATTATGTTATAGTTCTCCTATAAATGAGAAAATACGTTGGACGACAAACGACTAAACTAGTTTAATTGTGATGGGGTGTTAACCATTTTGGATTCTGAGAAATTTAGACCGTCTGGAAAATTGTAAACCTTGATCTATTTTTGAAATTAATTCTCTCACACTTTTGATTTGTTAACCCTGTATACCAATATTTCCTATGTGAAATCATAAAATTGTTTATGAAACATTGAACGACAACATTTCTTCCTATGTGATATATCTTACGTCAGACACGCGAAACAATGCATGTGTTTTCAATTTGATAGATGCTTGTGTGCTACTTTGTAAAAATCTTGTATAGGTTTGCTTTAAACCACAACCACGACTTACACCCGTAGGTGTTCTACAAGGATTTGCAATGGTTTCAAAGATCTATAGGCTAGGTATAACGTAACTTTTCATTTCGGTTATATCTGTCATTGTTTTTGCATCAAGGATTCCTTTTCAAGTATTTCAAATACATCCTGCCCATAACAATACTTAAATAAATAGGAATATATGATATTATCACACAAATGAATGGTCCGGGATTTGAATAATTGTTGATCACTTTATATAATTTGCAGAAACAAAATTTAAAAGTAAAGATAGTATATCATACACGTACAGGGTACGCATAAAGTACTTTAAAATGTCGTTGAATTATTTTGTCACGTTGTAAAACCGAAAAAAATACATGTAATTAGTAATAGTTTCTGTACATATTTGTGAATAATTATGATAATTATTAACTTTCTGTGTCTGCAAAATTTGTTGAAAAAGTACAAAGTATTATGTTAATATAAAGTATGAATATGTTGTCGTATACAAATGAACATGTAAATTTCATATATTTTGTTATTTGAATACTTTTGTTTAACCGTGTACAGCTCAAAATGACGATTTAGAAACCTTGTCAAGTATAACTGTAACTGTTGACTTAACACCAGCTTTCAGATACCTTACATTGACTGGTAATCGTGTCTGTGTCTTTGTTTTCTTTACGCGCAAAGAACAACATCTACAATTCGAAATACATTTTCATTCTTTCAATATGACTAGAAAATAAGACTCAAATGTACTGAAAAAAGGACGTCTAAATTTAAGCTTGATCATTGCATTAATACCCATGCAATGGCCGCAAAAACAGATGAGTGGTACTGATATTATTGATTATTTTTTTATTCAATTTAATGTTCAATTCATGGTATTAGTTATCTACTTCATATTGTAAATGAACAAATCGATTTAATACTAAACAGAAGATTTCAGAACACATAAGCATGTTATTATCAAGTATATGAATGTTAGATTTCCACCTGGATGAAATGCACATCTCAATTAAAATTCATATGTTGAAAAAATACACACAATCTATAGGTTGTGTGTGTTATTTGAACGCATTGATCTATTGAATTTCCCAATATCTTGATTAATATTTGTCAGAGAATTTAACGTTAATCTATGTTGAAGTTCTAATACAATGAATTGTGATCTGATAAGTATAGATTATAATATGGCATTTTTCATATCAAACCTTTTATCGGCCCAAGGTTGTGATATCAGCCCAAGAGCCGCTTGCTGGAGGGCTGATATCATGAACGAGGGCCGATAAAGGGTCTGATATGAAAAATTACATGTAATTATCTTTTTATCATATACTTCAGCAGAAGATATACAGACAAGAACTATTAAAATTTAATTTTGTTTGTCTTTGCACTTTCAGAAAATATTTACAGACAACCAAAACAAATTCTTTACTTTAATTGTTTTATTGATAAAAAAAGCGTTTTATTTGTTTTTTTTTATGTTCTTCAATAATATTGTCACCTCATTTATGTTTTTCAAAACAAGTTTAACTTAATTCATTTTTGCTCCTCAACTGTTTTGGGAAAAGTCTTATCACTCAGTGCCGTTTTCCGCGTTCTGTTGTTTCAATCAAATTTCCGAAAATGCACGAAGTTGCATGTGATAAACGTCACGGAAATTAACGGAAAGGCATGTGATAACATTCCGGAAGCAGTCAATAAAGGTACCTTTATCAGCCCGCTATGGAAATTCTTAAGAATCTGGTCAATAAACCTAGTAATCCTTTCATAGCCTTTTGATATTTTCAAATGTTATTGAACTGTAAAATTTTAGTGATATTGTATACAAGTATATGATAATGATAAATATTCATCGTATATAATCTTTGTTTCATATATGAGGTAGATTTGTTGTACATGCAAAACAAAAACAATAAATTGAATGCGCTTGTTTACTTATTACAAAGTGTTGAAAATAACAACATGTTTATCTTAATTATAGAGCATTCACTGCTTCCGGTGTGGCTTGTATCCTAATGTGTTTAAAAGTGTTATAAACATCAAGTGTTGTGTTGATGACAAGCCTGACATCATGGTAACAGACGCAGAATAAACACCTTCAATACCTTGACCAACAGTAAACATACTCAAACCGCTATTTTAACCATGAAATGTTAAAACAAGTATTGTCAAATCGAACAGATTTGCCTAACCGTTCGGCAGATTATTCGGTTAATCGGTATTTAAGGTGATGTTTGAATACCGTATCTATAGTAGTCTACAAATGAACGTATGGCATTATCAAGCTTGTCTGTGAGGGATCCTGGCGAAGATTTATTTAATAATCTATTACATTGTATTTACTATGGTGTTTGTAATGACGTCAGATTAAAAAAAATCTTGATTTCGTTGAATTGTAAATATCTGAAACCGATGATTCATTCTTTCATTTTCTCTTCGTGTATCCAAACATATGGTAGAGTGTTTCAATTTAAAAGTGTTATAAGTAAAGCTGTGCTATGACAATTTAAATGTTAGGTTTCATTTAATTTATGAAATGAAGAAAGACACCATTAATGTAAATTATATCTTCACACAGTCTAAGGAGTATATTAATGTTCTATACAAGAAAAAGAACAAGGCAATAATTTATTGTATTGATAAATGCTCAGATCTAATATACAAATAAATTTGAGAATGGAAATGGGTCAAAAAGACAACAACCCGATCAAAACAAAAACAGCAGCCGAAGTCCACCAACGAGTCTTCTGTGCATTCAAAATCCTGCACATGGAGATGATCATCTGCTAGCCCCTGAAAATGTGTACTAGTTTTGTGTAAATTGATGTCATACATTACTCCAATACATATAAATGAGTTAAAATTTGAAGACAAAAAATAACAAGACTTACAAAGGTCAGATGCACCTGACTTTAGACAAATCTTTATTAGATATAACAAGATGTGGTATGGGTACCAATGAAACATGTTTCTATCAATATTAAAATCTGGAAAAGTAAACTTTTATGGTCAATATTCGGCTTTCAACATGGAGCTTGTGCTAACAGCGAACACAAAGGTATATAGGGCTCCATAGAATGACAAGTGTGAAACCATTCAAACAGAAAATCAACGGTTTTATCTATATTAAAAAATATAGGCATATACCAGCCATCAGGTCTGGTCTGGGTTAGACCTGTATGTCTGACTGGTCTTTAGATTACCTCTACAAGTCCGGTCCGGACAATATTTGTAAATATGTCTGCATCAGTCCTAACACGGCAGACCTAGGTCTAATTTAACATCAACAAATTTAACTTGCACGTCTGCCCAAGATTGATCAATATGTCTGCATCAGTCCTAACACGGCAGACCTAGGTCTTATCTAACATCAACAAATTTAACTTCCCAAATTTCAAGTGCAGGTGGAAAGCAGGCAAAACATATGCGTCAAGTGAACTTTTGTTCAGATTAGGAATGCAACCATCTGTAACTTAGACATAGCTAATTATAAAATTTTAGAAGAACAAAATGCATAAAAAACAGACAAAATATTCTTTAAATTTATGCCCCGCAATACATTTGATATTCTCTCAATAAGTAATACCAAATTTGGTGACTATGTTGAATGAATCTATCCCATCGAACTAATGATAATGGATACTACAGATACAGTAAAGTCAGCCCCATATCTTGCCGTACATCTTTTTGAGATGTTTTCAGCTTCCCAATCGTGACTTTCCATTTCTATGTAGCAACATTCCAGCAACCCCGGTGTTTCGGAAGTGGTTTGATTCATAACAAACTCTTCTTACATTTTCCTCTAATAATTTACAAAAATATTATACTTGCTAAGTATTTGTAATTTGTTAGATCTGGTTTGGTCGTATGGGTCAAAACGCTTTTTTAGACTACACATCCTGAACATCAAAATTTTAACGTTACAGCATTCCGAACGTAGGTCTATCTAGTGCTTTGGACGGCGTCAACAATGAACTATTTGATAGTTATATAGTCCTGTTTGTCGAAGGAATGACAATTGATATGCATATCAAAGACTTATCAGAGCTGGTATATAGAACAGATATAACCCTTAAAAAGTAAACATTAAATAACAAGAAACCATTAAAATAGTATCAACAGGTCAAATTAACGAGAAATAACGATTTAAGGGTACTCGCAGTTTCTGACCGCTAATTAAAACCCAAACACAATTAATAATTAAAACATCATGCATCAAAGACTAATATCCAACTTTAAAACATCCCAGGGATTTAGTAAATTAACGTCATGAACAGTCAAGAAGACACGACTTGTACAGTACCCCCAAAAAAGTCTCAACAGGCAGTAGTAGGATAGTTAGAATCTCATATTGATTTTCGCGCTTTAAATATAATATTACTGTAAATGTAGAAAGTGAAATACTGTTTGACTATGTTTTCTACAAGTACAGCCACATTAAGTAAAATCTATCGGTTTAACTTTGACTTTTGGTAACTGTTTACATGTTTGTGAAGCAGATACAAACATATCATACTTAAAACTTGGTAAGACCATGGAAGTATTATATTGACAGGAACTACTACGACCCGACTTCAAATGTTTTATCTGCGATGCCGCGCGCAATTTGTTGACATGTTAATTAGCTTGAAACATGGCACGTTATTTACATACCAGCGTGTGGTGCCCTACAATATTGTCATTCTTGGTTGCTCTCGGGATTACGGAAATAGACCAAAAAACTAAAGTTGTGATAAATTCTAAGGAAACAGCAATCGGCAAACCTCGGTAGATTCCGTTACCTTACATCTGCATATGTGTGCCGATTGAGTGATTGATGGATTAATGCGAGTCAGCATTCATTCTATAGAAAAACGCATTGACGATGGAAATTTGTCCCAAATGTATTGGATAAATGCCCCATTTTATTAATCTATTTTTCGGTAGAAATTGGACCATATGTAATATATATCGCAAGTTATGATTGTATGATAACTACTGTTTATTCCACTAAGTGGCACATATTTCCTGCATATTTAAGACAATTGTAAATGATCGTTCTGATAAAAACAAAAGACTAAAGAGATTTGAGATAAATGTAGGAATTATTTAGCTCCCTTTAAATCCAGGGTAAGATCATTGGTTGGTATATACGAATGTTCAGCTGAATCCCGATGTGTCAGTGATATTTGTTTTAGTACTGCGACTCAAAGATTTGTATATCTACATTATACAAATTTTTGTGCGACTGTTCAATAATATTTACCAGTATTTGGACGGTTTCATTTGGTCGGATAGTGATAACATATTTTAGGGGACAGAAATGTATTACATAATTAGCTATATAACGTAGTTAGATCTCTGTTTTCTTCTGCTGTATTTTGTTGATTGCCGTACTTGCTCGATTAATGTTCGTATTGTAAACTGAAAATTTCTACTTTGCAGGATTATCCAGTAACTTAACCATATCTATTACTCTAAACAACACAGTTTTAATATTTATCAAATATATTTATTGGTAACCGGTGATAACCGGAACACACCTTAATCACGATTTAAACTTGACCCACAAACTAATAAAATAATGTCACTCACTATTTCAAAACGTTGTAGAATAATTAATTCTGAGCTGATTTTCATTTTTTTATGCATCAGTCGATTTGTTAAAATAAGTTGTTCACGAATAAAGGTCTACCGACGCAAATGAAATAAGTAAAGGTGTTTTCCGACAGGTAATATTGTTAAGCTGTCTCGATTAAAACCACGTGATTGATAAGAAGTATCTCTGGTCAATTTATGACCGCGGCATCGCAGATAGTCACAACAGAATTTAACGACAGCGTTCTAATTAGACAGTTTCTATATCTTTTCTACAGGACTACCCGGGTTATAATTAAATGCTAATTAATCGTTGTAGTTCATGTCAATATAATACTTCCATGGTAAGACAAACAAAAGTATTCAGTGGCGCTTAACTGAAATTTATAATATCCTTACTTATCTTTTTTAACGACATAATGTGACCTATAATTTTACCAGTTAGCAAATCGCACGTCACAATGTGCATTTACACTGTTATGTATGTTTGATTCTTTTTATCTTTCAATAAAATCTCGAGTACAATTTAACTTACTAATAATACAATCTCGATCGATGTTAAATGGTTCTTATAAAAGTAATTATGTTTTTATTCTAATTGAAAGTTCATTTTTACATACATGTACTTTTTGTGGTCGTTGCAAATGTTGCTTACATATTTCTATTGATTTTATGTTTGAATTTTCTGTAATAAATTGTACGCCTACGTGTACTTCTTAACAATCAATTGGATTCAAAGCGCAATTGCATCATTCTTGTTTAGCCAATGAAATCAAAGCACTATTACATCATTCATTTCATTCTCATATAAATCTCTGCATTCACTCTATGACGTATCTACATGCGAAAGTGTAGGACAGTTATAACATTTGCTAAGTTTGCATCATCCACTTTTTGGACAGTTTTAATTGTAAGTATATATGTTGTTGTCTTAATAAATGATCAATTATGGAAATTTGTTAATGCAATACTTTTATTGAAATTATGATTTGTACCAATATCCAGTTTTATTTTTACGAATGTTTACATACATTTTATTTGCGTAATAGTGTAAATACTATATTGCAAGTGATATTATTAATATAAATATTTTTCATGTTATGTGCATACTTTAAACGCCTCAGGGTGTACTAGGGTACTTCAGGGTGTTAAAATATCCATATCTACGGATATGAACGTAGATAACTTATAATAAATTTCATAAAATATGAAAAATACAAATATCATGCTTGTATATACATGTTTCAGCACCATGTTTAACTGTTGGTACGTGATCGTTATTGCATTCAGCATAGGTCATGAGGTGAATACAGAAGAAAGCAAGTTTTATATAAATGGATAAACTGTAAACAAGGATGAACATTAACATTGATAAATATAAATAATCAACATATATTGATATTGTGCATTATTGATTGAGGGGAATATATCGCATCAACACAATTCATAAGCTTAAAGTTCATTTACAAAGATGAATGCAAAGAATTTCGTTCGAAAATGTGTCAAACTAAATATATCATTTTGATCTAATCAATATAGTGCATTAACCATATCGAATTTGCTTGAAATAACAAATAATTTCTTCATTTCTTTTGACTATAAAAAATCAATTTTAATTTCAGAATCAATTTTTGAAACAATTGTGTTTATCCTCTTTTTTGGATATATCGCCGATGTAGAGTCATTTTAAAATATAATATCTTATTTTTTAAGAGTTAACCCGTCCATGTACGGCCTACCAGGGAAGGTGCGCTAAATTAAAAGATTCCAATTGTGAAAGTACGTTTGGTTCTGGATGGTCAGAAAAAGGCAGTTGTTGTCGAAAAAGAACGTGTTGCGTGTGTAAGTAAACTATCATGCAAGTCGTCGTAAACTAAATGTTTTTTTGCAGTACTTTACGTAGATATTAGCTAGAATATTTATATAGTAACTTAGCTACCTTAGCTTCAATTAGCAAAATAATATCTTCCTTCAATGTTCCATCAAATGCTTTGATTTAACTTATTTTATGAAGATGATATATATATTTATATATATACAACTCGTCTAAACACCAACCCAACAATGTAAGATCTGTAAATTTGCTTTCGCAAATTTTTGGTTCTTCCCTCGCCGGGATTCGAACCCATGCTACTG
Organism: Mytilus trossulus; assembly: GCF_036588685.1. NCBI lineage: Eukaryota > Metazoa > Mollusca > Bivalvia > Mytilida > Mytilidae > Mytilus > Mytilus trossulus. The sequence continues at coordinate 50,919,214 of NC_086385.1, read as the reverse complement.
TGATATCGTGACACCAAATCGCCTGCACTGCAGCCGTCCCGCTAGACCACGCGACCACCTGGGCTCTCAAAAAGAGAGCTTTTCGGTGGGCATGTGTTACCTTTCCACGTCAGTTTTAATCTAGCGGCGTACTACAGTACATGATATATAAGGCATGAAGATGTTATTGTTACAGATCAGCTAAATTATCTATAGTAAAGGATCCTACAAATTAATGTAAGATACAGTCACAGAAAATAATTATATTCATAAGTACGTCTGAGTCAGTGACAACCCTACAACAGATGTATCCATCGGATCCCCATCAATGATGGTGATACATGGCTGTGTACATAATGTATATACAACTCGTCTAAACATCAACCCAACAATGTTAGATCTGTAAATTTGCTTTCGCAAATTCGTATTTATATATATCTGGTGGGTTTAATAACCATTAATTCCTCTGACTGATGATGTGTTCGATTACCCTCAATTCCTCTGACTGTTGATGTGTTTGATTACCTTAAATTCCTCTGACTGTTGATGTGTTCGATTACCTTAAATTCCTCTGACTGTTGATGTGTTCGATTACCTTAAATTCCTCTGACTGTTGGTGTGTTCGATTACCTTTAATTCCTCTGACTGTTGATGTGTTCGATTACCTTAAATTCCTCTGACTGTTGATGTGTTCGATTACCTTTAATTCCTCTGACTGTTGATGTGTTCGATTACCTTAAATTCCTCTGACTGTTGATGTGTTCCATTACCTTAAATTCCTCTGACTGTTGATGTGTTCGATTACCTTTGATTCCTCTGACTGTTGATGTGTTCGATTACCTTAAATTCCTCTGGCTGTTGGTGTGTTTAATACTTGAAGAAACTATATTTATTATTCAATTCGCAGAAAGGGTATATGTTGTGACATCCCCGGCTTAGATTTTATATACCCTGTCTAAGAATTGAATTAAACTTGTAATACGGATTACCATTTCCTAATAAATTGTATAATTGTATGATACTAAACTTGTTACGGGAGGGATTATGCTGGATATTCATATGATGAAGACAAAATCTTTCAATCAGTTGAATTGATGTCTTTAGCCGGCATGCAAGTGACAGCTAGTAGTCCTTTGTTAATATATGTATCGTTGTCATTTTTCTAAGTTTCTTTTGTTCATTCTTGTGGACTATCGAACTCGAACTTCTTTTTAACTGAATGTTATTGCGCGTATTGTTGTGTGTTTGTTGTTCTTCATTAGCTAGAGGAATGCGTATAAGGTTGAGATTTCACAAAACATGTATAACACCGCTGCATGTTTGCGCCGGTCCAAAGTCAGGATATTGTGGCCTTTGTTAGTTTCGTATGTTTTTAACTTAAGTTATTTATGTTGTTAGGAGTTAAGTATGACATAAATTATCACTGCACTAGTACAAAGTTTTGTTAAGGGTCCCGCTTAAACACGCCTCCGGCTGCGGAATTGATTGTCTGGCTGTATACGAAAAACATTGATAGTCTCCGACTGTTGTCTACTCTTTGGTCGGGTTGTTATCTCTTTAACACATTCCAGTCTCAATTTTATTTCATAATCTAGAGTAATATTTTAAGATCAGTGTAAAAATATTCAATCTCTTTCTCATGTTATCGTAGATACATTCCGAATTTTATTTTATAATCTTGAGATCTTTGCTTTTAGTTCAGTATGAAGATATTCGATCTATTTAACGTTAAATGAATCCTGGCATCACTGTTAACATGAAAGCAATTTCTAACAAGAACCCTACAAAACTATGAAAGAGCATTTTTTTATGCTTAACACATCTTTTGGTCAATTGATCGAAAACAAATGTTACGATAAAAAATTTTCGGGAAATTATCAAATAATTTTTTATTCAAACTAAAAGTTTTTTGTCCTTATCTTAGTTTTTCATGAAAGTAATGAATTCATTTTCCTCTATAACAGATCATTAAGCGATGCAAGTTAAAATATTACAATTATAGTCTTTAGTCAAAAAAACGTAGCACTGATTGTCTCTCGTGGATTTGTCTCTCAACATTTGTTAAAAAAAGGAATTAATCCGTCTGATGAGTTAAGCATTTGATTTTTATAGTTTGTTCTTATGTTGTACTGTTATACCACTGTCCGAGGTTAGATGGAGGGTTGGGATCCCGCTAACATATTTAGCCCCGCCATATTATGAATGTATGTGCCTGTCCCAAATCCGGAGCTTATAATTCAGTCGTTTCTGATGAATTTAAATCCAGAAAATCGCTTCGGACACAAGAAATTATTAAACGTGTTGTTTTCATTTTTTTTTATGTTATCTAATGTTTATTATTGATAACTTCCTGTCAAAACGTTCGGGAAATTGATAAATACTTGTTTTTATTCAAATCAAATAAAATACTTGTCCTTATCTAAGTGTTCAAGGATAGTAATAAATTCCTTTTCCACGATACCATACCTAAGAGCATGTTAAAAATCTTACAATACTCGTCTTCAAACAACAGACGTAGCGCACATATGTCTCTCGTAGATTTTTCTTTTAACATTTGTTAAAAATGAAGTAAACAGTATTTATATAGCATTAGAATTGAGAATGAAAACAGAAATGGGGAATGTGTCAAAGAGACAACAACCTCATAAAACCACATAAAAACAGACGACGGCCAACAATGGAGAAATTTCCACACCCACACGTTGTCTAACAAAACGTGTAGTAGTTCAATTAAATTGAACGTCACACTAAATTCCAAAACATACATACGAGAATTGTTTGTTCGTTTGTTTGTTGGTTATAACTTGAAAACTGCAGATATTCTTTTAGTTCAGTGTGAAGATATTCCGACCAACAGTCTTGCAAATGGGACTGTCATTGTAGCGGAAAGAAATGTTGGATCAACGGCAAAGTTTACCTGTGACGCAGGACTTTTCCTGGCTGGTAGACAAAATATAACGTGCACAACATCAGGCTGGGATGGGAATATTCCACAATGTAGTAAGAACACTAACCTCTTTTTCCTTTGATTGTTCGTTATATATGTAACAATAATGTACAATGTTTAACTATCTCAACAACACATTGTAATTTAATCTTATAGTTATTATCATAACATATCATATTTTGACTTAAATGAAGAGATACTCTTCTTGCGTTGAATAGAATGATCACTAAAACAAGAATAGAGACACATTGCCGATGATGACATCGAATAAAGTTGAACAAAGCTTACCAATCAGTCACTACTGTTTGCAAATAATCACGATGAGATGGTATATTTTCACGTTGGCAATGACCAATACACATAAAGGCATCAGTATTAGTCCGCTGTTCAAAAGTCGATAAATCGGTTCAAAGAAAACAAATCTGGATTACAAACTAAAATTGAGGGAACACATCAACTATGAGTGGAAAACAAATTAACAACAGAACACTGAAGAGAACAAAAATAAATCACAAAGGAACATATATCGAAACGAACTATTATATAACAACTATAATATTCCAAAACACTTTTTTGACTTAATGTTGGCATCGTATCTAAAATAGCCGACACGATACCAATAGCAGCAAATACTATCTAACTTACGTTAGTGAATCCTGGCATCACTGTCAAAATAAAAGAAACGCTAACACAAAACCTACAAGACGCATAACACAGGATAATTCTGACATGCTTTATTTTCAGGTTTTATTTTAACGTAGAACACACCGAGGGGTTTTAGGATTGATCAAATGAAAAAACAACCGTATGGAGGTCCTTCTTTGGGCAATTCTGACACCCCGAGTTGTGTTCCACGACAATATAAACATTTAAATATGCATTATCTGACTTATATACCATAAAGTAATAAAAGTAAAACGATTTTCAGAGTTAAGCATTCTATTTTACCGACCACACCGTCCTGGTTTCAATACGCCCTTCGGCTCATTTAGAATGTGAAATTAAACTAATCAATAAATCTAGATATAAACCTTAGAAATCATTATCTATACCTATTAAAAATACTACTGTAACTGCACAAAGTAAGACACATTTGAATTGTTACGATCAGTTAACATTTGATAAATATTTCAAAAAAAGAAAAGGGTGAGAGACTATTTTTATTTCTATTTGTAAAGAAATTTCTGTCGTGGAAAAGTTAATATTGTTCACCAATTTTAATTTTAAATTAATTTTTATCAGATAATCAGAATTGAATTCTTTACCAACCCCACTCCCCCACCCGACCCCATTGTGAGGTACGTGGATGTTATTCAATAGAATATATATTGTATTAGTCGACCATTTGATAGAGTAAAAGGAATACATAAATGTTAAAAAGTTAAAAACTGTCACAAAGAACGAATATGTTAAAGTCTGGTTTTTACCCAAATGTAATGAAAGTGTTATTATTAAAATTCTTCTCACGTATTTAATAAATAAATGTCTCTGTATTATAGCAACAAATTAACAAAAATTCAAATCAATCTATTTGTTTCTAAAATTAAAATGCGGGCAGAGACGATCATTTTACATCTTTAAAAACTGTAAAAAAATAAAGGAGTAGGTCCGGAAAGACCTCTTTGTGGCCCCAAAATATAGCGGTTTTACACAATTGTTAAAATGTAAACTTTTAGTTATTTATTGGACAGTAGAATGCTTCTGCTACATAAATATGGGCTGTTTTTGACAAGACAATGCGCATATATCGGGTACTAGCACCATTAAGTCATGCTAAATTACTGAAATCTTCATAATTCCATCATTTTAGTTAAATTTTAGTCGGTTTTCGGGTAAAACGAAAGTACCCGCATTCGTGTTCATCCTTAAAATTGTAATGTAAGTTGTATTTCATGACAAGACATAACATATATAAAGGTTAAGGATAAACACGGATGCGGCCACTTTCTTTTTTGACAAAAAGCATTTGAAAAGTGACATTTTTCGGCATATTTGGTAGATTTTTCATATTTGAGCTTGAATCAGATCGTATTTAATGACTAAATCAGTTAAAATCTTTCACATACACTAATTGATTCAAATGAAATAGACACTTAAATGTTTAAAAAGTGGTCAACATCTTTCGCCAGATGAACCTGAAATTTTGGGCCAAAATCGGTCCTTACCGGACCTTCTCCTTTCCCAATTTGCAACAAAAGAGACGAATATGATTTTGAAGTAATTTAAAGTTTGCTTTTTTATCAAGAAAAATAATCAGCTCACATAGGTCATTATTTTATGCATTGGAACATACTTCATTGAAACATGGTTTCGTCCGGGTTGCTTCGTCGAAAGAATGTCATATCGTTCGGAGAGAATATAACTCCGTATATAAAAATCTATTAGCATATGAATCGAATTTTAATGTCACGTTTTAAAGTAGGGCGCTTTCAGAACATTAATAAACAAAATGTGTATCCTAATATCTCGAAAAGTGTAGATTTAGGTTACAAAAGTCCAATAAATCACTTATAGTAATGAATTATTTTCCATTATAAAAACTCACAGTGCAATGCGTATTAAAAATTATCGTTGATCAACAGATTGAAAAGTATGTAGATGCTTTAAAACAAAAATACCATTAGCTCCTGTACACTTAAAAAGTTTATTGAAACATTTAATACTGTTTTGATAATTTTAGCAAACATATCATGTCCTGAGACGGTAGCCTTCTTTAATGGTTCAAAGTACATATTCAAATGTAACGGTGGAAATTGGTCTAATTCTGAGGTATGGAATATAATATTTTGACTTACAAGTTGATTTTTTTGCAACAAAATTATGCTTTTTTTTACATTATAACTGTGTTTTTTTTAACTCTTTATCAGAGGTGTATGTACAGTACTGTCTCTCTGGCATACCAGTAATGACAAAAATACTTAAGCTATAAATGGCAAGACCTAACTGAATTTTTGATCCCGAAATGCACTTCAGTTTCGTACCTAATTTTTGATTCAGTAACGAGTCTTTTTGGACATATGCTCGTCATGTTTAAACAATGATGAACATGGTATGTTTGATGAATCTTTTAACTGATTTTCATTCTTGTAGGCTAACTGCAATGTCCTTGGTGGACATTTGACTTCTGTTGACACTGGTGACGAATACGCTTTTTTAATGGACGTTATTGCATTGATGATCCAACACATAGAGCAAATACTTTATGGTAGGAAAATTAGCAATTGTTTCAAGTTTCTCGATTTATTTCCATTCAATTAATAAGGTTCCACAGATAACAGAGAAATCAACTGATTTTTACAATATAACGTTCTATACATATTTCAAAACTAGAGGCTCTAAAGAGCCTGTGTCGCTCACCTTGGAATATGTGAATTAAACAAAGGAAGCAGACAGTTCATGCCATAATTGTGTTTAGGTGATTGTGATGTGTTTGTACATCTTACTTTACTGAAAATTCTTGCTGCTTACACTTATCTCTATCTATAATGAACTTGTCCGTGTAGTTTCAGTGGAAAATGTTAGTAAAATTTACAAATTTTATGAAAAATGGTTAAAAATTTATTATAAAGGACAATAACTTCTTCGGGGGTCAATTGAACATTTTGGTCATTTTAACTTATTTTTTTATTCTTAAATTGCTGTTTACAGTTTATCTCTATCTATAAAAATATTCAAGATAATAACTAAAAACAGCAAAATTTCCTTAAAATTACCAATTTAGGGGCAGCACTCTAACAACGAATTGTCCCATTTATCTTAAAATTTCAGGGCAGATAGATCTTGACCAGATAAACAATGTTACCCCATGTCAGATTTGCTCTAAATGCTTTGTTTTTTGAGTAATAACCAAAAACTGCATTTAACCTCCATGTTCTATTTTTAGCCGTGGCAGCTGTCTTGGTTGGTTGGCCGGGTCAAAAAACACAATTATTAAACTAAATAAATCAATGATGATTGTGGCCAAGTTTGGATTAATTTGGCCCAGTAGTTTCAGAGGAGAAGATTTTTGTAAAAGATCATGGATATTTACAAAAAATGGTTAAAAATTGACTATAAAGGGCAATAACTCCTAAAGGTGTCAACTGACCATTTTGGTCATGTTAACTTATTTGTAAATCTTACTTTGCTGAACATTATTGCTGTTTACAGTTTATCTCCATCTATAATAATATTCAAGATAATAACCAAAAACAGTAAAATTTCCTTAAAATTACCAATTCAGGGGCAGCAACCCAACAATGGGTTGTCTGATTCATGTGAAAATTTCAGGGCAGATAGATCTTGACCTGATAAACAATTTTACCTCTCATGTCAGATTTGCTCTAAATGCTTTGGTTTTTTAGTTATAAGCCAAAAACTGCATTTTACCCCTATGTTCTATTTATAGCCATGGTGGCCATCGTGGATGGTTGGCCGTTTAAAAAATCACAAACTTTAAAGTAGATACATCAATGATGATTGTGGCCCAGTTTGGATTAATTTGGCCCAGTAGTTTCAGAAAAGAAGATTTTTGTAAAAGATCATGGATATTTACGAAAAATTGTTAAAAATTGACTATTAAGGGCAATAACTCCCAAAGGGGTCAACTGACCATTTTGGTCATGTGACTTATTTGTAAATCTTACTTTGCTGAACATTATTGCTGTTTACAGTTTATCTCCATCTATAATAATATTCAAGATAATAACCAAAAACAGTAAAATTTCCTTAAAATTACCAATTTAGGGGCAGCAACCCAACAATGGGTTGTCTGATTCATCTGAAAATTTAAGGGCAGATTGATCTTGACCTGATAAACAATTTCAACACATGTCAGATTTGCTCTAAATGCTTTGGTTTTTGAGTTATAAGCCAAAAACTGCATTTTACCCCTATGTTCTATTTTGAGCCATGGCGGCCATCTTGGATGGTTGGCCAGGTAAAAAAGCACAAACTTTAAACTAGATACATCAATGATGATTGTGGCCAAGTTTGGTTTAATTTGGCCCAGCAGTTTCAGAATAGATGATTTTTGTAAAAGTTAACGCCGGACGACGGACGACGGACGACAGACGACGGACGACGACGGACGCCAAGTGATGAGAAAAGCTCACTTGGCCCTTAGGGCCCGGTGAGCTAAAAAAAAACTAAGAATATTATTCTATATGGTTATATGAGCGCCGATCGTGCGCGCATTTGTATATTCGAACAATGTGAAATGAAGTGCATGGCTCACAACAATAGATCATATGTGGGATAAACTCTTTGCATGTCACTACACAGTTTATTTGGTATGCTATTCTGAAAACGTTTTTAATTAAAGTGTTTAAATCACATGTGTAAAGATATTAACCTATGTACTGTTATAAATTTTGATGAAATGTGTCAATTTTTTACGGTCTGTTGAAGGGTAGTATTAACATGTCGATTTTTTGTAAGATATTTGATTTTTTAAATTTGTACTTAAGTTGCTTTCATATCGAATACCGGTATATACCTAACACATTTGATTCATTATGACATGTATAGCATTTAACAAACCCCGACTTTAATGATAGTATTTGACTCTGTCTTTTAAGGTTTATTTAGAATATGGATATCAACTAAGAAAGTTCGGGTTTGAAACAAATCTTTAAATTTATTTTGATTTAATGCGGACATTTATAGAGGTTATTTACAACCACTGGGTCGATGATACTACTGCTGGAGTTTTTATTACCGAGAGTATCACCAGCTCAGTAGTCAGCACTTCCGTGTTGATATGATATATTATCATATACTTAGACTAAATAACATATGATTTTTACTGTATGATAATAGCATTAAACTAACGTAAATTCCATATTTTTCGAATTGGTGCTTAGCGGGCTGATATGAAAAGTTTATCACATGATTCGAGTGTTATCACATGCCTTTCCGTAACGTTATCGCATGGCATTCCGGTGAAACTCGGCAAACTCCGGAAAATACACCTCAATGCTACGTTTTCACTGAAAAACATTACAAAGTAGTGTACAAAACAGTTATTTGGATACTAGAAAGTACATTTTGTTAAATAATTAAAAAAAAAAAAAAAAAGAAACAACAACAATCAAATTTTTAATTAAATGTCTTTTTTAAAAGTTTCACACATAATTCGTTAGAAAGTTACTTTAAAAAAAAGTTGACTTTTCCTAACAGTGTTCATTATGTATATTTTTGAATTATTTTTTTGTTGTTTCGTCAAAATCTAAATGTTTTTTCTTCTCTGCTGAGGCATATGATATAAAGATTTCATATCAAATGTACTAAGTTTGGAATCCGACTTCCGTGAACTTTTCACTCTTTAAACTTCTATTTGGGAACCACGTAAAAGGATCAATATATGAATCTGTGATTTTTCTCCATCGTTGAAGCATATGATAAAAAGATCATAACATGTCACTTTTCATATCGCATGTATTATCAGCCCTCGAGCCATGCGGCTCTTGAGCTGATATTGAACCTAGGGCTGATAATACATGCGATATGAAAAATGCCATGTAATAATCTGATATTATTGATATGGTAAACGTGTTTAACTCGGTAATATTCTATACGTGCCTGTCCCAAGTTAAGACCTTATAGTTCAGTGGAAGTTATATGTGATATTCGTAAATTGTTTTGTTATAAACTAGGCCATTAATTTGTATCATGCAATTGATTTGTTTCATATTTTTCATTTCGGGTCACTTTATTACCTGCTATACAGTATTGGGGTTTTCTCATTGTTGAATACGGTTGCCTATAATTTCTAACATCAACTTCATTTGAACCTTTGTAGATAGTTGTCTTATTGCAACCATTCTAGTATATATTTGTTTAGGGGCCAGCTGAAGGACGCCTCCGGGTGCGGGAATTTCTCGCTACATTGAAGACCTGTTGGTGACCTTCTGCTGTTGTTTTTTATTTGGTCGGGTTGTTGTCTCTTTGACACATTCCCCATTTCCATTCTCAATTTTATATCTTCTAATGAAGGTGTACACAGTTAGAAAAGGTACCAGGATTATGATTTAAATCGTCAGACGCGCGTTTTGTCTGCATCGAATTCATCAGTGGCGCTCAGATTGCAATAGTTATATAGCCGAACAACAACAAAGTTGACGGGCATTCAAAAAGATGTGACAAATACAGCTAAGGAAATCTATTCCTGGGATTAAAAAATCCTTATTTTTCGAAAAATACTTTATAACAGGAAATTTATAAAAATGACCATATAATTAATATTCATGTCAACACCGAAGTGCTGACTACTGGGCTGGTGATACCCTCGGGAATAAAACGTCCACCAGCAGTGACATCGACCCAGTGGTGTATAAAGATATCAAATGTACCAGGATTATAATTTAATACGTCAGACGCTCGTTTTGTCTACATTCGAATCATCAGTGACGTTCAGATCAAAATAGTTATAAAGCTAAACAAGTACAAAGTTGAAGAGAATTAGGGATCTAAAATTCGAAGAAGATGTGTCAAATACAGCTAAGGTAATCTATTTCCGGGTTAAAAAAAATCCTTAGTTTTTCGAAAGTAACAGGAAATTTATAAAAATCACCATATAGTTGATATTCATTTCAACACCGAAGAACTGACAACTGCGCTGATGATAGATGATGATGTCTTTGCATTCATAACACATGCTATATTCCTGCTGACATTATTTTGTTATAGTTTTATCAAAGAAATTCATGCAGTTTGAAACTGTAATTTTCAGTCCTTTTTTATTTTGCATTTCAAGAGAACAATCTTACTTATTATGTTTATATCATTATTTTAAGGATTTTTTTGGATTTGGGAACCATTTAACTACAGTGACTGGTACCCTGGATCACCACAGCAACCAGATAATAATAATACGCAAAATATGCCAGGCGCATACTGTACTTTGTTGTTTCCTCCGTCTCCGTTGCCTTCTTCAAAATGGAATTACCACCCTTGTAGTGCACAATCAAGGTCCGTTTGTGAAATTCGGTAGGTAGAATTGAAACCTCATTTACTTTGGTTGTAAAAGGAAAATTAAATTATGGAAATCGTAGGATACAACTATTTCCTTCAGACAATAAAAGGGAAAAGGAAAATAAGAAAATTTCAATTGTTTGACCAAGTCAGGAATATGACAGTTGCTGTTTATTCGTGTGATGTCTTTTATCCTTTGATTTTGTCATTTGATAAGGGACTTTCCGTTTTGCATTTTCATCGGAATTCAATACATTATCATTTTACTTTTTTGTGTAAAGTATTGAATAGTGAAAGATTTTAACGTTTTTGTGGAATCATATAGAGTAAATAAACTCATCATATATACCTGGATTGAAATTTTGTATTTGCGCTTAGTTTGCTTTGTCTGTATGACATTTGTGTTAGTTTGTTTTTATAATGGGATTGTTAGACAATGTTTACTGCTTTACCATTATTTTGAAAGTTGTTCCTGTTGTGTCTATTTGTTTATGGTGGAATTTAGAGCAACAGAGTGAGAGGTTTGCTATCTATAACCATGTTTAATTGATTTTTTTTGCATAAGAAAATGCATATATCGAGCCAGGAATACGACAGTTGTTATCTTTTCTTTTTTTGTGTGTTAGAGTTTTTGCTATTGCCATTTAATGAGGGACTTCCTGATTTGAAATTTCCTCCAAGTTGAGTATTTTTTGGATTTATTTTTTTACCCTGTTGATAGATATTTTAGCACTCTCTTTGCACCTTCATTTAGCATGTTTACCACTAACCACAAAATATAAAGAAGAATTGGTTTGATTGCCAATGAGACAACTCTCCACAAGAGACCGCCAGATATATATAAACAACTATAGGTCACTGTATGGTCTTCAACAATAAGCAAATCCTATACCACACAGTAAGCTATAACAGGCCCAGAAATGTCAAATGTAAAACAATTCAAAAGAGAAACTTGAATTCCTAATAAATGTACAACAAATAAACAAAAATCAAATATGTGGCACATACATAGAATAATAACCACTGAATTACAGTTTCCTGACATGGAACATGCACATAAATACAGAGTGAGGCGGTGTAAAACATGTAAGCGGGATCGAAACGACCCTTTATTGATCAATTTATTTATTCATCTCTATCTATATATGTTACAGTAAATGGGTGAAATTAGGAATTACATGTCATTACTAAAATTAAGGAATGACATGTGATTCCTGATGCCCAATACTCACTAGAAAATCAGTGAGTACTCTTAAAAAGTGATCAGCCTAAAATGTACCTTTTTGCTACGAGATTTAAAAATAACATATGATTGGTGTTGTTAAATCATAACTGAAGTCAATAATTGGACCTTATTGAATACATATTCATTTAACCTTCAATTCAGCTTTTAGACGGAGATGGGTTACCGATGTATTAAGCTATCAAAGCTGTAAGGGTTTCGCAGAATCCAGTGTCTCGCCTTCTTAAAAAGCTTCTGTTAAAGTTTGGTAGAAATCCTGGATAATTTAAGAAAGTTATCAAAATAACCATTTGGTTGACTTATTCAATCACAAAAAGACTATTCTTATACAGGAAGAAAGAATGATACAATTTTGTTGCAGGTATATTCCCGTTTGAATGGTTTTACACTAGTAATTTTGGGGCCCTTTATAGCTTGTTGTTGGGTGTGAGCCAAGGCTCCGTGTTGAAGGCCGTACTTTAACCTATAATGGTTTAATTTTTAAATTGTTATTTGGATGGAGAGTTGTCTCATTGGCACTCACACCACATCTTCCTATATCTATTCAGTTTAGAGGTCTTGAAAAACTCATAAAAAACGAGAAACAGAAAATACAAAATGTGACTCTTAACGCCATTAATTTAAATATATTTGTTTGTGATAAATGTCAGCTTCATCGTAAATGTCTGACAAAAGAAGTTGTAGTTAAACATATTTTGTAAATGAAATTCATTGGACAAATTAAAGGTTAAACCCTAAACAGCTGGGGCAAATTTGGCGCAATATTGAGGCTTGATACTGACTAAATTTGGGGTTGTGATCAAGTTTTTGACAAAGTATATGTTTATGACGCAAAATAAATGTCAAGATCTTACAAATCTATTTTATAATACTGTGCAATTATGTATTTCTCTTTAGATTTTTAATAAATTGAAATTTGAAAAATTAATAAAAAAATTTGAACCCCTTCAAACAATAGGAACCCTCCAAACTTTTTGACCCCCTTTGAGCAATAAACCCCACACATACTCAAAGCCTTTTCTTTGTAGTATGGGTAGTACAATTTCGGAGAGATATTCTTAAACACAAGTTATTGTCTGGAAACTAAAAACATGCTTGTTTTTGACACTTTATTCCTACATGAATAGGGCAATCGCCCCAAAATCTTCTTTTTGTGATATGACACCTTAAAGAACAATGTCAGAGAGACCCATACTCTTACACACAAGTTATAGGCAATAAACTACAAAAAATGCTTGTTTTTGGCACCTTTTTGGCCCTTAATTCCTAAACTGGCCTCTAAAATGAATTCAAGCCTTTTACTTGTGGTATAAGCATTGTTGTTTAATTTTAGAGCTTTTGACATACTCATACAAAGTTATTATCCTGAAAGTAGAAAAATGCTTGTTTTGGGCCCCTTATTCCTCAAAGGTTGGAACCATTATCCCAAACTTCAATCAAAATCTTTCTTTTGTGGTATTTAACCATCTTATTAAATGAAATAGAGATCCATTCACTTAAACAAGAGTTATTTTCCGGAAAACAAATGTGTCTTCGGACGACGCAGAAGACGACACATACGACGACGATATCATACCATTATACGATAAAAAAAAATGTTTGAGGTCGTATAAAAACAGCTTGCTAAGTTGCCTATACACTTCTTAAATATGTATTTCTCAATTTTGGATTAATATAATTGTCCTGCATGCCGAAACTGATTTTTAGGGAGTTTTAAAACTTATAAAACAACCATTTTACAGTTTCAATTCACAAACGCTAAAAGTAGGTACTTTTAATGTGCCTTATAATCCTTAATCCTTAAGTATAAAGCCGTGAAAATCCCTACCCTTGTACTTTCATATTCAATATCTTGAATTCGGTCTTTTATTTTTAACGAAAATATCAAGTTAGTAAATAACTGTAAAAATATCACAAAAATCAGTGAATAGCAGTTATCACTGAAACAGTTAGTAAATACATGTAATTACTAAATTGACTAGTAAATACAGGTATTTACTGAAATGTTGAGTAATTACGTGTAATTCCTAATTTCAATTATTTAATGTAACATATACATGATATAGTATAAATATTATTATTAGTATTGTTATAATAATCTATTCTATTCAACATTTTTAGGATAATCGTATAATAATAGCTATATCTTATTTTTGTTATTTGATATTAAAACAAATGGTGTATTATATTAAAGAATAAATATCACACGTATTTCACCATTAAAAGCAAATTATTGCTTAACAACTATATCTTTGTATATTTAAAAAAAAGTTGGCTACCTTAAAACAAATAATTATATCATATCGGGTTTTTATTATTCTCCCTTTTGTAGATTGACATAATATATATCTATCAGTTTGAGAGAGCCATATGCATTATCTGAGGACGACATGATATTTGTCGAGTTGGAAGCGAGATCTGAACTATATGAGGACGATATGTTATTTGCATTTCTAATAAAATATTGAGAGACTAAATACGAAGTGTTCTTTGTTTCATAGTTCCAGATGCCATTTATAAAATATTTTCTATTGAGAATAGAATAGTCAGGGATAAATAACACGTACAGAGAAATATGACAATAGTGACCCTAAAGAAAAGAGACATAGATAATCTTAATTTCTGATCTGTTTAATCACCTGGCAATAATACAGAAATAAGTAATTGTTCCTATGTTGTGCTGTTTCACAATTGTTCCATGGTACCCGCAAACATGTTAAAAACAACTTCTTAGATATGTTCAGGAACCAAGTCATGAACCTTTCAAATCAGTTGTTGCGATTTGTTGCTTCATATTAAATTTGTACCTCTTTCGTTATTTTGAAAATCTGCCAGGTCGTTATTTTTCTTGCTTGAACTGTTGTACATTAGTTATTTCGAGCCTATAGTAAACTTCTATTTAATATATTCTATTGTGTCATGTGTGTAGTCATGTCTCATTGCCAATTATTCCACAGCTTCTCATTTTATATTTCATATGTCAGTTCCAAATTGATACTTCTGATTTGATGATACATCCTGGAACTAAAAATCCAGCAGCAGGGGTATCAACCAATTACTCATCAATGAAAAAAACACACTTATCATAATAATATCCTGTTCCGCAGGGCGTTTCTACATTAACCTCCATCTACTTTTAATCAAAACTTTCATAAACTTGGGATGTATAAATTCATCTCTATGAAAGAAACTATAAAACCAATAAAGACATACAAAGATGCCTATTATGGCAAACCACATATGTTTATTTCGGTTTATGTCCGTTTGAACATGTTACCATACTAGATCTGAATTTTTGGAGCACATTTTTTTGTCTTATATTTTCTGCAATTCAGAATGTCTCTGAAATGGGTTTTGTTTTTTGAAACGGCAAGTTTTAAAAAGATGCAGACGATTAAGAAAAAAACAATAGACAAATTGGTAGACCTAAATTCAAGACTGATTGACTAAATCGGGATCTGCTTACCTTTCCAGAGCACATTTAAATACTTCCGGTTTATAATGGGGTGGTTGTGGCTTGCCTTTAGTTTTCTATGTGGAGTCGTGTGTCCTATTGTTTGTCTATCATTTTGTTTTTTCTATGACGTTGTGCTTTTTGCTCGATGAGTTGAAATGTCCCTCTAGTATTTTTCACCCCTTTTTTACAACAGTTGTGATATGAATAGTATTTTGAGAATTTCCATTTATTTCGATTGTGCAAGCTTCACATGATGCTCATTAATTGTAATTCATCTATGAAGCATACTCCAATTTTCTTCGTCTACAATAAATTCATCAGTGTCGCTCGAATAAAAAAATGTTTAAAATGCCAAATAAAGTACGAAGTTGAAGAGCATTGAGGACCAACAATTCTTAAGTTTTGTCAAATACAGCTAAGGTAATATATACCTGAGATAAAAAAGCCTAAGTTTTTCAAAAAAGCCAAAGTTTTGTTAACAGTGAATTTATTATTATGAACATATCAATGGTTACTCAAGTCAGCACAGAAGAGCTGACTACTAGGCTGGTGCTACCCTCGGGGAAATAAATCTCCACCAGCAGTGGCATCGACCCAATGGTTGTAAATAAGCTCATCATAGATACCAGGACTAACATTTTACACTTACGCCAGACGCGCGTTTCGTCTACAAAAGACCCATTAGTGACACTCGAATCAAAATATGTTAAAAACGCCAAAAAAAGTACGAAGTTGAAGAGCATTGATGACCAAAAATGCCAAAATGTTTTGCCAAATACAACTTATGTAATCTTATTCAAAACTTCAAAGTTTTGTTAACAGTTAATAATAATAAAAGTAACGCTTTCGTGCAAGAAATAATGTTGATTGTGTTGTAGATAATCATATTTAGGTTTTGTAATCGCATACACATCCGGGGGTATCACGATTTATATAATTACAATAATGTCTTCCTTTTTGACCACCCTGCATCTAATTTTGTGTTTTACCACAAGATAAACCTTACCATAAAGTACATTATTTGGATTATGTACCGTCGACAAAATTAGAAGGATTGAAGGATTCCTATTTATCATATGTTTAGTAGTAAATACAGTAGTTTTGCATATGTGATAATTAGCCTGCTGTTTAATCCGTATCGCGCAACTTTGATGCGCACCCTTTATCGCATACCCTTTATCACACCCCTACCCTTTATCGCATACCCTTTATCGCACCCCTACCCTTTATCACACCCCTACTTTTTTTTTTTTTTTTTACATAAAGTCAGTTTTATTTTATGTTTTGCTCAAGAAAAATTTTCCTCAAAATAGGTCAATTTTTTGAATGACGTTATTGTTTGGTATGTGACGTCACGAACGTAAAGTTTTCTATATTGTATGTGACGTCACGAACTTCAAGTTTTCATATTTTTGGCATTCTAACAATGCAACTATAAAAAGTACAAAACACAAAATAAATACAATAATAAACAAAATATTTTTTTAGAACAACAGCACGCAAATTGTAAGGTGCTTCGGATAAGTAATTGAGCAGTTCTTTTAAAAGGCCTTTGCAACAAGACAAAAGAAGAACTGAAGGTAACCCAGTGCTATGGACCAGAAATCAGTTCATATAATATAATACTCTTCTGTTGAAATATATGATAAAGCGTATAATACATGGCAAAATTCGTATCACATGCCGTATCACCCTCGACCAATATCATCCCTCGGGCCAAAGGCCCTTGGGCTGATTTTGATGTCTCGGGATGATACGACATATGACACGTATTTTGCCATGTATTATTCTCTATATATCACATCAAAGTTTGATATGGGTTTCAATACACCCTTTGACAATTAAGAATGTAAAAAAAACATAGTAACAAATTTGAAATAAACTAAAGAAATCCTTGTCCAAAAATAATACTGAAATTTCGTGATGAATGCACACGCGAACTTTTACAGAGTATTTAAAATATGAAATTGCAAATCACGTTAGTAGTAATGTTTCATATTTTTCAAAAAGGCTGTTGTTATGATAATATAATTCATTTCATTTTCGAAATTTTTGTTGTTATTATAATAATAGGCCGATGTGGTATGATTGATAATGGATATGAGCAAATAATAGACAACCGTTTCAACATGAACAATGATAAAACCCCATTCAAAATGGTCGATTCAAAGGGCTGAGAAATGAAAAATATATATTTTTTTGTTTCAAATGAGAAAACTTATGGTTTAATTCTTAACAAACAAATATACAAAATGAAATATGACAGACATGAACAACCGACAACCACTGAACTTCATGCTTCTGAATATGTTTGTGAGTGCCTAACCTTTCACTTGGACTTTTGTGTAGCAGTGAAAACAAGCTATAAAGAGCATTTCAAAAAGGCTTAATTCAAATTGATACAAAGCAGAAAACACTAAACAAAACCATAGATCGGACATGGTAGGTTATTCATCCATTCTTCATCCATTAATTTTTTTCTGGTTGAGTCGAATTGTTGTGCACTATTTCGACTGCCTAAACGACCGCTGTGTTTTCTGTTTCAGTTTGCTAGGTTGTTTTGCTAGATGAGTTCAAAATATGAGTATGAGTTGTCTTCATTTGTTTATGATTTGTACATTTTTAGTTCAACATATTTTTATCATCATTCAGGGAAAACAGTACTATTACATTTCCCTAGCATTATATTGGCCTTTGGTGTATCCAAGGCTGGTGAAGGGAGTCAAAGAAGGAGCGCTGTGATTGGATGTAAATGTACATTATTTTTTTTTTATTTATCTAAGAATTACCGCAGTGTGTGTATTTATACTATACATTTTGGAACATATTAAAATGGTTCTAGAGAATTATTCGAAAAGACCTCCACAATTTCATAAATTTTGTGAAATGACGATGGGCATGGATAACATAAACAAGCTCCGTTTGAAGATTTTCATGATACTATTTGGCTTAAATTTTTAAAACAGAATACTAAAGTACTGACACCACTCATAACTATTTTATCCAGGTTTTTATCATAAAACGTGGTAAATTTAAAAAAAATGATAGTAATGTCGTCTATGTCAGAATAAATAGTACCGTTTTCCTTTCCTACCATGATGGTATTTCAAATAAAAATTATATTGTAACATACATAATAACGTATATATCATAACATCAATAATTTCCATGACATTAACTAGATAGGAAACAAATAATGATCACATCACTACACTATTTGTTTGAATTATTAAAGAAAGAAACAATCTTGGAGGATATAGATATCAAGTCAGGAATATGGAGTTTTAATTAAATTTCATGCAATCTTTCCCAAAAAATCAACAGATTTAAATTTTGCCTTGGAAGGCAAGATCATCAAACACAATTTTAAACAAGATATCACAGGATGATTGTGGTTTTGTTTAATTTAATTAGACACATAGCTTCAGATGAGATAATTGATTTGAAAGTTCATAGACAACGACGGACACAAAGTGATGAGAAAAGCTCATATGACCCTTCAATCCAAGAGAGTTCATTGACAACGACGGACAAAAAGTGATGAGAAAAGCTCATGTGACCCTTTGGGCCAAGAGAGTTCATAGACAACGACGGACACAAAGTGATGAAAAAAGCCCTTGTGACCCTTTTGGCAAAGAAAGTTCATAGACAACGACGGAAACAAAGTGATGAGAAAAGCTCATGTGACCCTTTGAGCAAAGAGAGTTCAATGACAACGACTGCCACAAAGTGAGGAGAAAAACTCATGTGACTCTTTTGGGCAAAGATAATTCATAGACAACGACGAGCACAAAGTGATTCGAAAAGCTCATGTGATCCTTTGGGCAAAGAGAGTTCATCATAGACAACGACAGATACAAAGTGATGAGAAAAGCTCATGTGACCCTTTGGGCAAAGAGAGTTCATAGACAAAGACGAACAAAAAGTGATGAGAAAAGCTCATGTGACCCTTAAAGCTAAGAGAGTTCATAGACAACGACGGACATAAAATGATGAGAAAAGCTCATGTGACCATTTGAGCAAAGAGAGTTCATAGACAACGACGGACACCAAGTTGATGAGAAAAGCTCATATAGCCCTTTGGTTTAATATAGTTTTGCTGTTCACCATACTGTTTACAACATTAGTGACATATTTATATGCAGATCCGCTGTACGACTGCATATAAATGTTTAATTGAGAATGGTTACAAACACTCACTTCAAACATGTTTGACGTATAAAATTATTTTTCCAACATGGTCGGAATGTTTATGAAGTTTTTATAGTGGTCATGGTTTACTACTTTTTTTCTTTGTTGTCACAAGCTCAAATTCGCTATGTTTAATGTCAAACACAGAGCTTTAGTTTTTGTCGAGCCTGCGACTTTTGTCGCAGAAAGCTTGACATAAGGACAGTGATCCGTCGGCGGCGGCTACGGTGGCGGCGGCGGTGTTAGCTCACTTTTTAAAAGCTTTATATTTTAAAGGTGGGAGACCTGGATGCTTCATACTTTGTATATGGATGTCTCATGTTACGAAATTTCCACCAGTCACATGTCCAATGTCCTCATTTTCATGGTTCAGTGACTACTTGAAAAAAAAGTTTACATTTTTTGTAATGTTAAATTCTCTCTTATTATAAGTAAAAGGATAACTATATTTGGTATGTGCGTATCCTGCAAGGTCCTCTTGCCCGTCAGACAGTTTTCACTTGACCTCGACCTCACTTCATGGATCAGTGAACAAGATTAAGTTTAGGTGGTCAAGTCCATATCTGAGATACTATAAGCAATAGGTCTAGTATATTCGGTGTATTGAAGCACTGCAAGGTGTACATGTCCAGCAGGTGTCATCTGACCTTGACCTCATTTTCATGGGTCAGTGGTTATAGTTAAGTTTTGTGTTTTTGGTCTGTTTTTCTTATACTGTATGCAATAGGTCTTCTATATTTTGTGTCTGGAATGGTTGTAAGGTGTACAGGATTACCTGGCAGGTGTCATATGACCTTGACCTCATTTTCATGGTTCAGTGGTTAAAGTTAAGTTTTTGAGTTTTGGGATTTTTTTCTAATACTATATGCAATATGTCAACTATATTTGGTGTATGAAAATATTTCATGATCTACATGTCAGTCGTGCAGGTTTTATTTGACCTTGACCTATTTTTTACGGTTCATTGCTTAGTGTTAAGCTTATGGTTTTGGTCTGTTTTTCTAAAACTATATTAGTCAATTTTATTTGTTTTATGGAAGAATTGTTAGCTGTACATGCCTACCTGGCATGGTTCATCTGACCTTGACCTCATTTTCATGGTTCAAAGGTCAATTTTTATTTTTATTGGTTTATGTTAAGTTTATGTGACAGTTGTAATAAAGCTTTATTATTAGGACTATCAGCACAATATCAATGATAAATAAAGAAGGCGAGACATTTCAGTGTGTGCACTTTTGTGTTTAAAAGTACATTTATTATATGTGGAGAATAAAAAGTAGAACCAAAAAGATATTAAACGTCAAGGGGGGTATGTTTTTTTATGCTATTTGATTTGTTTTCTTCAACGGCTTGACACATCTTAAATTTTTTTTTAAAGTATCAAACCAATTAATGTTTTACCTACCAAGTCGGAACATAATATTTTGTTTTCAATGTGTTTTCCTATATGAAATCACTAGCAGTTACTTCATGTAACAAGAGCCAGGACATTATTTTTAATGGTATAGATAAATGTGGATATTCATGAGACAGCAATCCCTTGTATTAAATATCTTTAAAGCAGAGAATCTAGTTGAAATATAATTATATCCAGGGCGAATCTACTGCGACAAATACTTAAAATAAAATTAAAACAAGAATACGTATGCCCCTGTAAACCATGTCAGGTCATTAAAGATGGCATATTTTGGTATTTTAAAATATTGATTCACTCTTAGAGTCTTTGCATCGGAAATAAACATATGTATTCTAAAACCAGTTGTTGGCATGATACGGGTTATGTTCTTCTCATATCTTTTATGATGGTATGATACTAAACCCCTGAAGGGAGGGATTTTCCTTGATTTTCATATGCTGTAACATAATCTTTAATCAGTTTAATTGAGGTCCAGAGCTGACATGTCAGTAACTGATAGTCGGCCTTTGTTAATTTATGTATTATTGTCATTTTGCTTACTAGTAGTTTCTTTTGTTACCTATTCTAACATCGGACTCGGACTTCTTTTAAACTGAGTTTTACTGTGCGTATTGTTGTGTGTGTTTTTTTCTACATTGGCTAGATGTATCGGGGGAGGGTTGAGATCTCACTAATTATGTTTAACTCCGACGCATTTTTGCGCCTGTCCCAAGTCAGGAGCTTCTGCATAACCTTTCTTAGCCTTGTACGGTTTTAAATTTTAGATTAGTTCATTATATGTTTTGTTTAGTAAGATTTCCATTTTTAATGAACTAGTACATATTTTTGTTTAGGGGCCACCAAAAGCCAGTCACCGGCTGCGGGATTTTCTCGTTGTGTTGAAGACCCATTAGTGGCCTTCGGCTGTTTTCTGCTCTTTGACACGTTCCCAATTTCCATTCTCTATTCTAAAAATAAGAAGATGTGATGGTCAAAGAGATAACACTCAACAGAGACAAAGTGACACAGAATGTAACAACTATAGGTCACCGTCCGTCCTTTAACTATGAGCAAAGCTCACACCGCATAGTCAGCTATAAATGTCCCCGAAATAACAAATATAAAACAATTCAAATGAGAAACTAACGACATAATTTATGTACAATATAATGAACGAATAACAAATATGTTACACAGCAACAAACGGCAATCTGTGAACTACAGACTCCTGACTTGGGACAAGCACATACAGAATATGGCGGGGTTAAACCAGTTTGAAGGTGCCAACCCTCTCAAAACCTAGGTCAATGGTGTAACGGTACAACATTTTCAGTTCTTAAACTACTAATTGATACAAATAACTTGAAAAATAACATACATCGTTAGGACTCTTGTAGAGGTTAGGTAGGTGTTCGAGCTATCAAGATTGATCAATTCAACGGTTTATAGGCATTTATAGAAGCTGGTATGTTTGAATAGGTTCCAACTCAAAAGAGGGCACAGGTTTTTTTCCCACTTATTTCAAATTCAGTTGTGATTTCCTTTACGCTTGCAAATGTTTTTTAGACGTGAATCGTGATGATCTCCTGTGCTCGAATATTGTTAATGGTTTTATTAGAGGATGAAAAAGTACTTACGTCCTTTTGGCTTTTGTTTACATATCTTTTGAATATTTCCGAAGTCCCTTTGTAGTGTAAATCAACTGTGAAACTGCTTCATAATCTACGTAAACGAAAATCGTTATGTATACTTTTAAGGGATGTCAACGAGTACTTAAGTACTCGATTATCGATCAGTAGCACCGAGTCTCGGTTACCAAAATTATACTAAGTCTAGACTAATCGATTTCCTGTTAGCTGTTGCTTTCTTAAACTTAATCAAATGTTTTTTAGAGCGCCTCCCGGAAAATCAAATATTTAGGTAATCAAAATCAATAAAATTTGAATACGATTCGAATGTATGCGTTTAACTGTCATTTGTAAATCCAACGAGTAATCGATCAGTAAATCTTCACAGAGTTGACATCCGTCTAATATTTTCGATTTGCATGACAGTTGTTCATGAAAATCAGTTCACGATTAATTCTCTTGTTTTGTTGATTCTCCGACGTCGAGAGCATGTTTCTTTTCAATAAAAAAGGAAGTTTGTATTTGCAATATTAAAAATTGCAACAATAAACTTTACAAATTTATAAAATTGCAGTTTTCAAATATTGATGTTATATGACAAAGTACTTAAGGATAAAAAATGCATATCAGTAACAAAACTGAGTAGAAATCATATACTACCATTTCAGTACATACAATTTTTTAGTAATAATGTCTAAGTGCTGAAAGTCATGCAGAAAAATTCTTCATCAGGCTTGCTTAATAATCTTCATAAGAACCAGTATAACGGTACAACTGTCTACTTACAAATCTTGCGTTATGAAAAAAATGTGACCCAGATTACAAAAGAAGAAGAAACTCTATCATCAACTGAAGCTATTCATTTGCTGATATAATATGAGGACAGGCGAATTAGGTTAGCCTTATTTGTTTATAGAATTCATCCGATGTTTGCTTTATTTTTGTCATGATCTGATTTGAATCACATCTGTAAATATGGACTACCAACTTTGCAAAGTGACAATGCAGTTATGAGTGCAAGAAGTTGATTGGGTACCGCAGGGACTTACCGGGATTTTCCTTGTTGCATTTTCCCCCTATTTCTTTTAAAATGACCGAAGCTTGGGCTACTGTTATGTTGATCTGGTCATGGTAGCCAGGCTCATTAAACACAAGAATATATTGCGCATTGCAGAAATATAAATTCCTTTTTCATAGTGTAGACTGTTTACCATCGGTACATACCTGGGTCTAACGTTTATTGGAAAGCGACTAAGATATTGAACCTTTTCTGATAGATGTCAAAGTGTAGGCTGTTTACCATTGGCACATACCCGTGTCTAACGTTTGTAGGACAGCGATTAATATATTGCATCCTGTCTGGTGGATGTCAAAATGTAGGCTGTTTACCATCGGTACATACCCGGGTCTTACGTTTATTGGACGGCGATTAAGATATTGCGTCCTTTCGGATGGATGTCGAAGTGTAGGCTATTTGCGATCGGTACATACCCGGGTCTAACGTTTATCGGACAGCGATTAAGATATTGCGTCCTTTCGGGTGGATGTCAAAGTGTAGGCATTTTATCATCGGTACGTAGACAATGGTACTGGAAGTGGCGTAAAAGACAAACACTCCCCTGGCACACCTATTTACTCCACCAATAACCATTGTC
Organism: Mytilus trossulus; assembly: GCF_036588685.1. Taxonomy (NCBI): domain Eukaryota; kingdom Metazoa; phylum Mollusca; class Bivalvia; order Mytilida; family Mytilidae; genus Mytilus; species Mytilus trossulus. Next base: position 50,894,765 of record NC_086385.1, on the reverse strand, counting down.
TGAGAAAATATAGACAATGGTACTGAAAGTGGCGTTAAAGACCAACATTCCCAAGACACTCCTATTTGCTCCACCAATAACCACTGTCTGTGACGATATATACAATGGTGCTGAAAGTGGTGTTAAAGACCAACATTCCCCAGACACTCCTAATTGTTCCACCAATAAACACTGTCTGAGACGATATAGACAATGGCACTTAATGTGATGTTAAAGACAAACATTCCCCAGACACTCCTATTTGCTCCACCGATAACTATTGTCTGTGACGATATAGACAATGGTGCTGAAAGTGGCGTTAAAAACCAACATTACCCAGACACTCCTATTTGTTCCACCAAAAACCATTGTCTGTGACAATATAGATAATGGCACTTAAAGTGGTGTTAAGGACAACCACTTCCATGGCACTCCTATTTGTTCCACCACTAACCATTGTCTGTGATGATATAGACAATAATGTTGTAAGTGGCGTTAAAGAGAAACATGCCCCAGGCACTCCTATATTCTCTACCAATATCCATTGTCTGTGACGATATAGACAATGGTTCTTAAAGTGGTGTTAAAGACAAACCATTCCCCAGACACTCCTTTTTGCTCCACCAATAACAATTGTCTGTGACGATATATACAATGGCGCTGAAAGTGGCGTTAAAGACAAACATATAAATAATCAATGTTCCATATGTTTTATATGTTTTTTAAAATATTTTGATTTGAATGTATATGTGAGTGTTTGTAATTTTTGCCTCAATCTAAAGGAAACAATGTATTTATATGTCTGTGCAGTTGTCATCTTGGTTTCACGTTCAATGTGTTTATTGACAATACATTACTGTGCTATCAACTTGAAACATGTTTTATAAATACATCATCAATGTATGAATAAGTTTATACATAATTGTATTAAAAAAACTCTTATAATTGTTTGTTTTAAGTTCTGGTTTAAAATTTATTGTACAAACCACTGAACAATGTGTTATAAAAGATGGAAACAACACTTTAAATTTCCATCCCTCTTCATCAATCTTTTGGGGGTTTACCATCATTAACAAACTTCGAGTCAACTATTGCCAAGCCAAGAATGGGTAAGAACCGAAACATTTAAAAGCTATATGACTAAAAATGACATACAATCAAGGTATCAGTAGTATACCGGTGTTCAAAATTCATAAATCGATTGAGAGAAATTATCGGATTTATCAGGGGAACACACTACAACCGAGGGAACACATCTACTATAAAGAGATACTGATATGCAACGAAAACAAACGACATCAAACATAGAAACAAACTATTTGATAACAACTGTCATATTCCTGACTTGGTACAGGACTTGGTGGATTGAACCTGTTTCTATGGCTAGCCAAACCTCCCGCTTTTATATCAATGCTAAAATATATAAATGACAACACAAACCATTAATACAATAGTCGACACAACATACAAACCACAGATCAACAAGGAACACCTACATCAACGACAGACGCCACAGGACATCATAAACAGTGACACACCAGTCCAACCAATTTTCACGACAATGATGGTACTGGAAGGCTATTTTATAATTATTTTGACTACAAAAAATAATAGACAAATCAATCTGAGGTCAACTTAGCGTCACTAACGAGGCTTATGTAGACGAAACGCGCTTCTGACGTATTAAATTATAAGTGTGATTCCTTTGGTAACTATTTGCCGCATGTGTGAAAGAGAAAAGAACCAACAGACAGAACGACAATCAATAGTACCCGACCAAAACATTTACAACATTGAAAATTAAAAACTAAGCAACACAAACCACACCACACTGGTTGATGATCTCATGTACCCAGGAATGGTGACAAACCACACCACACTGGTTGATGATCTCATGTACCCAGGACTGCTGACAACCCACACCACACTGGTTGATGATCTCATGTACCCAGGACTGGTGACAAACCACACCACACTGGTTGATGATCTCATGTACCCAGGACTGATGACAACCCACACCACATTGGTTGATGATCTCATGTACCCAGGACTGGTGACAAACCACACCACACTGGTTGATGATCTCATGTACCCAGGACTGATGACAACCCACACCACATTGGTTGATAATCTCATGTACCCAGGACTGGTGACAAACCACACCACACTGGTTGATGATCTCATGTACCCAGGACTGATGACAACCCACACCACATTGGTTGATGATCTCATGTACCTAGGACTGATGACAACCCACACCACACTGGTTGATGATCTTATGTACCCAGGACTGGTGACAAACCACACCACACTGGTTGATGAGCTCATGTGCCCAAGACTGGTGACCTTAGCAACACAACCCACACCACACTGGTTGATTATCTCATGTACCAAGGACTGGTGACCTGGTGACCAGTTTTTTTTTATAATTTTTGTTACTTTAAAGTAAACCATTTTTTTTAATTTCAATTGAACAATATGTCTATCGTTTTTTCTAAAAACTTTTTTATCTGCATTCTTCTAAGACCCTATGGTTGCATACACTAATTTTATAATCGAACATTCTTAAGTGTAGTTAATGTAAACGTGAGAAAACAGATTTGCTCCAAAAGTCAAAACACATACTCCAACGTGTTCAGCATGACATAACCCGATATATATACTTATATAAGTTACACTCAGAGACGTGTCCAATTCCCCCTCCAAATTAAAACCAACAAAACAAAACAAGTGTCTTATTCTCCCAAACGTGTCCAATTAACGTCGTCAACTGAATGGACATAGCTAGTTGCAAAAGGGCGCTAAAGTGTGTGATTGTCATTAAAGCCAGGTCAACGTTTGTTTATAAAAAAGCCAAAACATGGTCAATCTCACAAACGTGCCTACATGAGGTATTGCTCAATCGAACATTACAGTCAGTGCAAAAGTTGGGCCTACGTTTGGTTGTGCGGGGTGTGAAAGTACGCAGCAATGTTTGGTAATGATTTGGATTCTGAATCAATTACCTTCAGTGTAGGGACAATGTTCACTATCTGCACAATGAAATATATTCATGGTTAACATTTACCCGTCAAATTCTAGCAAAATGAAAATATTATTCTCCATCCATTTCTATGGAACATAAGAACGGCCTAAAGAAATTAAATTTTGCAAAATGCGTTGATCACAAAAAACAGAATTCAATAGAAATATTATATAAATGGAAAAAACTGAAACAGATCGTAATGACGAAAACATATGTCTATAAACTATAATTGATTGAATGCGTAATGTATGTAATTATTCAAAAAAGAAAGTGTGTAATTATTAAAAAAAGAAGGTGCGCATTTAGACAACTGTTGCGTGTTGCAATTTAAGATCAATTTCTTATCAATTACTGTGATTTGCTGTCAGTTACAGATTCACTTCTTGACCAAGGAAGACACAGGTTTGTACAATTTGGTCAAACTTTGAGTATTCTCCATGAACATGAACATTTTGTTTTAGTTATTTTGTAAAAGGAAATAGTGTAAAATGTCATTGGATATATATCAAGTAATTTCTGTTGATATATAAACGAAGAAATTTTAGTGTTGCCTGCAGTTTTTAACCGAAGAAAATAATTAATGTATCGCACCCATTTTATCGTCTTGCTATTATCTAATATATTCATTTTTGTTTAAGCGAGCCAGAGGAACGTGTGAATTAGTCCACGATTTTGTTTTACAGTGATACAACTTGCAATCAGGTCAATTAACTGCTATTTCATTATTTTGATAGTTTTTCAATTGACTAACGATCTGAGTATGAATATATAGCATGTTTAATCAAAATAAAGTGGCACAATTTCCTTGTATTCAACCCTAAAAAAAATCAGTGTTCATTAATGGCGGGGTTTTTGGACAAATGTTCTTAAGAAAATTTTAATGAGAAATAGGTGTTATTAATTTTGATAAAATCCCTACCTCTACTATATAACTTTGATTTAATGAAGGGCAATACTATATAATCCAAATAAATCACTAATTCGTTTACACATTTTCTGTTCGAAATATACGTTCTACTACACAGTCCCAGTGTTAAATTATATATTATTGAATCCTTTATAAAATAGTCTTTAGAACTTAGTACAGGGGATTCATAGTCGTATCAACATCATGCTGCTTTTGAATTCAAAGTCAAACAAATAAATTGAAGTGAACCCCATAATTTTAAATATAAATGGACAGCAGAGACGATTAGAAAAATTCTATGTAGTAAAAATTCAAATATAGCTCCATGCAGATCGAATGCTTTCATGTTTGCCCACGACTACATAACAATAGACTATTCGATACATGTTTTGAAATAAAAATTTCTAAAACGTACGCATCAAAACATTACGCTAATCATTCATGTCATTAACCGATATGAAAAACCATAATTTACCAGTATTTTATCTTTAAACTATAAAGTGAAGTGTTCTTCTTCTACTGGTTTAGATTACATCTCTTTTTATTTACACCGATTAAATTAAAAAAAGACAGGTGATATGTTTTATCCTAACACTTGCGCCCTATTTTGATATTTTTTACCCTATATTTTAATACTTGTGCCTTGTTTTCATATTTTTACCCTACATTTTAATACTTGTGCCTATTTTTCATATTTTTACCCTACATTTTAATACTTGTGCCTTGTTTTCATATTTTTACCCTACATTTTAATACTTGCGCCTTGTTTTCATATTTTTACCCTACATTTTAATACTTGCGCCTTGTTTTCATATTTTTACCCTACATTTTAACACTTGCGCCTTGTTTTCATATTTTTACCCTACATTTTAATACTTGCGCCTTGTTTTCATATTTTTACCCTACATTTTAATACTTGCGCCTTGTTTTCATATTTTTATCCTACATTTTAATACTTGCGCCTTGTTTTCATATTTTTACCCTACATTTTAATACTTGCGCCTTGTTTTCATATTTTTGACCCTACATTTTAATACTTGCGCCTTATTTTGACATTGTTTAACTTCAACACCTGTGGCTTGTTCGGATATATTCAACGGTAATTAATATTTTATTAAATGTACCTTTTGGAATTCCTTTGTAGATATTATAGAGTTATCTTTATAACTTCGTATTTTTTCAGTCATAGAACGGGTTGATCTTATTATCCTATATACACATCTTTCTTTAACAAAAGACTATATTTGGTCTTTAAATTTGGATATGTCTGTGTCGTTAGGTTGTTGTCTCCCATTATTCAAAACTAAAGAATAAATTTTGGTATAGAAATATTAATACCTCTGACCTTTTCCCGTCCAACTGTTAATCTGTGCTACATGGCTGCGTTCGATTTGTTTTTAGCCTAGATATCTTAATGTACGTTGTACTAGGTTAGTTTGAACATATTTATTTATATTGGATTGGGAAACAAGTTTTGCAACTTATATTAATCCTCTTTGCGGGCGCGAGTGCTTCCTTATAGCGGTATTAGCCTACTTTTTTTTTAATACTACCAGGGTGTCTTTTACGTGCAAGAGATGTGGCTCTCTTTAAACACGGGTCAGCCATTTATCGTCCCTTTCCAACGGACTATCAGCGTTTCCTCAAGACCATACTCGCAAATGGTGTAAAGGGAGTGCCGAATATGCAGTCCCCGAGATTTTCATCCCAGACTGGGAATCGTACTTAGTGATTAAACAGAATATATTTACATGTTAAGACTGAATTCAAATTCTTTCACTTGCATATAAGACCATCGAAAAAGGTACCGTTTTATGGCAAATTTCATAGATTTTTCAAAAGTCCCTATTTTGTTCAGGGTTCAGCTGAAATCTGACTCTGGATTTTTTCGCTGTGCTAACGATACACTGTTAGCCTTCGGCTGTTGTCTGTTCTTTGTGTGGCTTGTTGGCTCTTTTGTACATTCTCCTTTACAAGTTAATTTTATTTTCAAAATACAGCTTTATTTTGAGCATCTTGAAAAACTAATTCATTTCAGCATAACCAATTGATAGACGTAGTGATTACAAAACGGTCATGAAATGTACTTGAATCAATTGATTAGCTTTGAATATCTTACACAATTTAACTGGACGTTAAGCAACCAACAATCAATCAATCTTACACATTTTATAATGACCCTTAGACAAACATTATATAGAGTTAACGATATGTGAAAATTTAAAGTATATGTGCGAGGATGTTCTGAACTCTATGTACAGACTGCATAGTTAAAAACAATTATTGAAAGTGGCATAGTTCTGGTGAAAAGGTCAAATTTTATCACGTCTGAAGCTGTCAAACTGAATTGTACAACCCCTTTACACCAGAATTGTCAATATTTTGAGTTAGAGCTGGTAGAAGTTTCTATAATTTTTATATTATTTGTCTCACTGGTAGTACACTACACTGTAAAAATATTTTTAAGAAAGAGCAGGTGCAATTTTTGTAATTTGAATTTGTTGTCTAAAAGAAATGCACTATGAAATGACTGTGTTCTCGGGCCTAAGGTATGGATACCTGAAATCTAGATTCTGTACTTTGGCAACTTTCCTGAATGATTTACTGGTTTCAATTTGTCAAACTCAATCAAAGTATTAAAAGGATTTACATCTTTGGTTTAAAGAAATTCAGTTAAAATGTGCCATTTTGGCATTCTATGGCTATAATAAGCATTTTAAAGCAATTAACATTTCATGCCTGAGAGGCATGCTGACTTTCTTGCTGACAGCTTTTTTGTTCCTGATATTTGTGTTTCTATGCTTAAATCAAATTTAATTAACCATTTGTGAACTCTGAATAAAGAGAAAAGTAGATTATCACAAAAAAAAGTGTAGCATAGTTTGTATTCATGGTCCTGGTTAAACGGCCTTTGTGTAAAATGTGAAGATTTTTGTACATGAAATCTGTATTCCATCGCAAATATTTCACTAAATCTGTAAAAAAAGCACTTATCTATATTCATTACACCTTATTTCTATCATAGGCCACCACATTTTTTGTCTGTATGATAGTAAGTGGTCCAAATTTATGCCTATTGAGACTAAAACTAAATGCAAGTTTTCCATTGAAAAGTGAAAAAAACTGGCTATCAAACCATATTGTCTTTCAAAAATTTTAAATGCAAGCTTCTTTTTGAAATTAGACTTCTTGTATCATAACACCTTAGTATAGAAATGAGCAAAAAGTAACACAATTTCATTTCTGATAGTTTCTGTGTGCATTGTCAATATGGGCTACCGCCTAAATCGACTCTAAATATTTTTCAGTACTACATGGCCCAAGACCAGTTTATACTCCTGTGGTATGCTTATTGTAACTTTTCTATAACTTTAAAACCTTCAAATTGGCAAAGAAAAATGCATATCTATATAAGGATTCCCTGAATTTTCAGACATAGGCTCATATAAAGTTGACTTTGGAATAATTACAATACATCTGATAAATAAAATGAGTGTTGAGATGCTTTTAATACTTAATAAATAATGTTCAAGAACATTTAAAAACATTTTTTTGCAAAATTTCAATTTTTTAAGCCAAAATCTTGACAGTTGAAGATATTTAATTTATACGTCAAAAATAAACATTCAAATGTCAATACTAAAATTCCCTAGTTTCTCTAATATATGTCATATGGCCATGAAACGTGGCATACTATCTCATAATTGCCTAAGCTTGGGTTATGCAAAGTTTTAAAAAGATTCGTCAAGTCTTTCTGTCCTACAATGTATTAGGTCCAAGGAAACAGTTATCCTCCTTTGGTTTTCGTTGTCTACGAATATAGTCCCTAGTGTAAACAGTGTATTACTTGCATGTTATATTTGATACACTTCCCCAATTTATTTCTTGATATCAAATGCATGAAATATCAAGTAAGGGGGATGTAATTATATGTTCAAAAATTTTAGAGTTAGAGATGGTAGAGTTTCTATCACTAGAAGCCCGATTTCAGTCTGAAACGGCCATTTTGGTCTGATCACATCTTGATTGACTGGATTTACCGCTAGAGAAATTCGTTCAGATATTTCAGATCGTTAAGTCGGCGTTCAGATCGATAGCCTCATCAGGTAAATCAGTTCGTTAAGGCGTATCAAGACGGAAAAGACTGAATCATCTAGCGGGTTGTTTAGACCCGTTAAGACCGTGTCAGACCAAAACAGACCATGGATACAAAGTTACGTCAAGATGTTGTCAGACCGTGTCCAGTCGTGTTCAGATTTTAATCATTTGGACACAAAACGAGTGAAACTTTCCCATTGTTTATCAGGGGTTGCTCCCCTTTTAAAAATAAAATAAAAGTTAGAAAGAAGACGGTTTATGTTAACTGAAAGTCTACCACGTCCCTTTAATCATGTTAATTAAATAAAAAAAATATTCAATTTGAATTCTTACTACATCCTATTTAACATGTTTTGTATATATTTTAAAAAATAGCTCAAAGTCATACTGCTGAACAAACCGCCGCGAAATGACTAAAAAAAAATTCAACAGATTGCCGAAATAACATGTATTTATTGAATGTAAGCACCTGAACCTTTATATTAAAGGTTTACAAGTGATTACAATACATGTTTTTGCAATTACAGACTGTCGTGGGTGGTGAAAAATTTGTCATGTTGACGCAATAGATCATTTTTACACCCGTATTAAATAATTACGGATGTCGGCCGTGAACACACAGGCACTTGTCTCAGAAAATAAATTATTATTATAATAAGGTATATAGGAATTTTTTTTCTGAGACAAGTGCCTGTGCGTGAACACTTGAAAACGCGTGATCTTAATAATTATGTTTAATTAAATTTAAGATGTAACATTTTTTAATATTGTAAATGAATGCATTCATTTAACTTTTAATGTTGGCTATATAAATTGCATTTGAGTGAGGCAGGGAAAAATATATATATATATAACTAGAATCTATGTCTTTTCTCGTTTTCCGTTTACTGTCATGCCATTGTCCGTTCAATTTTGCCAGACTCATGCGTTTGACTTTCCATCTTTATTTTTCACTTAGTCTATAATTCGAGAGCCTTTTATAAAAAAAAATATTACACAGCAGAAGACTTTGTTAAAAGATAAAGTTTGAATATTATAGCAGAAAAAGGCCAGTGTACCTGAAGTACATTTGAAGACCAGGTTATATATGTTACATGAATACAGCATAATAAAGCTGGTTTAATTTGAATTACTATCCATTAGGGACATTTTCTGACGATAATTAATCAAATCTGACAAGTTTGATTAAAAACGGAAAATAAGCCCGTAAACGATTTAACGTTACCGTACCCTCTTTGTCGCATGTCGGCATCTTCAAATGGCAAATTTATTTTACACAAATTCGTTGACATGCCATGATGGTAGATGGACACTACAGCACAATATAAGCTGAGCTGGAAATTACAATTGGTGAGTAGAAATGAATAATATTTTAAAACATGCCTATCAGACATGAGAATAATCATTGATCCGGCCAAGAGTTTGAAGGAAAGATGTTTACGTTTGTTACATTTGTGCCTACAGGTATGAATTGACTTTCTAATACACCACATTCTTGTACAGTAACTTGTTCAAAGGCAAAGTAAGAATTTGGGCTTGTAAAAAAAATTATTCCTGTGATTGGACCCCCCCCCCCTTTTTGGAAGATCAATGCATGATTTGAAAAAGGTACATATAAACTATGGTTTAAATCCTCCCTTTTAAAAAGGGCTGGATACACACCTGTTTATTGCCTAAACCATTGTGTGTATTCACAATGGTTTGGTTGGGGGGGGGGGGGAGGGGGGCCTATTACCAGACCTAACCCCCTGATGGAGTAACCCTAGTCCAAATAATTATGACGTCTGGCAAGGCTATTTTATTTTTTTTCTGAGACGCCTTCCTAGGACGTTGTAGGAAGGCGTCCCAGAAAAAAATTTAAATAGCCTTGCCAAACGTCATAATTATTTGGACTAGAGTAACCCTACATATTCATATTTATTGTATGTTTAATAATGTATTGATAACTGTCACGTCCTAAAATTTGCATAAAATATCTGTCACTGGATTTTTTATAACTCATAACCAACCAATCTTCACATGTATGTTACAATGATGATGCACCTATTTATATAGCCACTGGTGGGTGATGTACAATAATTATAATTTATCACATATTTGTTATGAATACATTCAAGGCTTGGGTTTGCATATGCAATAACCTCTAAATTGCCGGGGGCAAAAAAAAGAGTATATTGATATTGTGCCCTGATTCCAAATGATGTGACAGCATTGCGTCCTTAACGACAATGTTTTACACTTTTGTGATAAGAAATTTAAGATAATTTTCCAGGCATGTTTCATTAAATTGCAGGCGCGGATCCAGAGAGGGGTTCCAGGGGTTGGAACCCTTTCTCTTTTTGAGGATCAATGCATTTGAATTGGGACATGTAATTGGAACCCCCCTTTGTCCTGGTTTTCAAAATGGCTGGACTCTCCCCTGAATTGTTATCAATGATTTGTTTTGCTCTAAATTTTGTAGAACTTAAATATAACATGTTATAATCTATGCATACCATTGCTTTGTCATGTATGTAGTAATATTCTACAAATTCTATTTTGAAATAAAAAAGTATTATTAAAAGAATTTGTTGAATTATTATTACTACAAATATCACAAATCAAATACATGTAGTTACTGTAAATTCAGAAATTATTGCTTGCAAATTATTGCGAATTTTTCATTTTAGACTTAAATGCGATTTTAATTTTTACGATTTTGTGAAAAATCCTGTTTAATTCATATAAAATATCACAAAATGTGCGTTTAAGTTATTGCGTTTACAACTCAGTCGCATTTTTCGCAATAATAAAAACCTCACATTAATTTCTGAATTGACAGTAGTATATAAAATAGTATTAATGCTATTGACTTATTTAATTTTATGCATGTTATAGAAGTCGCATGCAATACAAGTTATAAATACTTAATTCTTAATGTAATTTTTTTTTGTAGATAAGATATCACATTGGTTTGAGCATGATTCCCAGCAAGATTATGAAGGGGCATATATATCATATATACATAGGAAATATATAGTGTCACTAAATTACTCTCATACGGTACCTCACCTCTGTAGCTGTAAATTGCGAAACGGTGGATTCATTCATAATTTTGAGTTACTTATTGCAATTGGAAATAACGTTGATAAAGCTAACAGCATTATGCCATGATGTTGATGGGATGTTCTGATTGGACAAAAAGGAAATTGTGAATTGAACAAATAGCAAACTTGAAATTCATAGGAAAAAAAGTAGGAAATTGGAATAATGAAAATTCATAGTTTCAGTGATTATCTTACAATCATCATGATCATTGTCAATACTACAAGTGCATCATCATGATCATATATATCTGAATTCACCTTGGATAATTATACATTTAAAATAAGAATTTGGATATAATAAGAATTTCTGTGCTGGCGTTGCTACTGTTGGCTTCATGTACCACCAGCTGGGAGTGTTAAACCTTTTTGACCTTTCGTGAGGGTCTGTCACGGTCCGTCACAATTGGTTAGTGTCATATATGCATGATTAT